>NC_139161.1:61162263-61762263 GCF_964270905.1 Leucopleurus acutus
GGGCATGAGTTAGTGTTAACGTATGGGTTAGGATTAGGGGACCAGTTAGGGTGAGGATTAGGGTTAGGGTTAAGGGACGGGGACGGTTTAGGGGACAGGGTAGGGTACGACAACGGTTTAGGGTGAGCGTACGTGTGAGGGCATGGGATAGTGTTAGCGTACGTGTTAGGATTAGGGGACAGGTTAGGGTAAGCTTTTGGGTAAGTGTTAGGGTTAGGTTTAGGGTTAGGGCTAGGGTTACGGGATGGGGACGGTTACGGGACAGGTTAGGGTACGATAATGGTTTAGGGTGAGCATACGTGTGAGGGCACAGGTTGGTGTTAGCGTACGGGTTAGGATTATGGGACGGGTTCGTGTAAGGCTTCGGGTAAGTGTTAGGGTTATGGTTAGGGTTAGGGGACGGGGACGGTTTAGGGGACAGGTTAGGGTACGCCAACAGTTTAGCGGGAGTGTACGTGTGACGGCATGGGTTAGTGTTAGCAAACGGGTTAGGATTAGGGGATGGGTTAGGGTAAGGCTTCGGGTAACGGTTAGGGTTAGGGTTAGGGTTAGGGTTAGGGTTATTGGATGCGGACTGTTTAGGGGACAGGTTAGGGTACGACAACGTTTTAGGTTGAGCGTACGTGTGAGGGCATGGGTTAGTGTTAGCGTATGGGTTAGGGTTAGCGGACGGGTTAGGGTAAGTTTTCGGGTAAGGGTTAGTGTTAGGGTTAGGGGAAGGGAACGTTTAGGGAACAGGTTAGGGTACGACAGTGGTATAGGGTAAGCGTACGTGTGAGGGCACGGGTTAGTCTTAGCGTACGGGTTAGGATTAGGGCACGGGTTAGGGTAAGGCTTCGGGTAAGTGTTAGGGTTAGGGTTAGGATTAGGGGACGGGGACGGGGACAGTTAGGGGACATGTTAGGGTACGACAACGGTTTAGGGTGAGCGTACGTGTGAGGGCACGGGTTAGTGTTAGCGTACGGGTTAGGATTAGGGGACGGGTTATGTTAAGGCTTCAGGTTAGGGTTGGTTAGGGGACGGGGATGGTTTAGGAGACAGGTTAGGGTACGACAATGGTCTGTGGTGAGCGTACGTGTGAGGGCACAGGTTAGTGTTAGAGTACGGTTTGGGATTAGGGTACGGGTTAGGGTAAGACTTCTGGTAAGGGTTAGGGTTAGGGTTAGGGGATGGGGACGGTTTAGGGGACAGGTTAGGGTACGACAATGGTTTAGGGTGAGCGTAAGTGTGAGGGCATGGGTTAGTGTTGGCATACAGGTTAGGATTAGGGGACGGGTTAGATTAAGGCTTCGGGTAAGGTTTAGGGTTAGGGTTAGGGTTAGGGGACGGGGATGGTTTAGGGGACAGGGTAGGGTACAACAACGGTTTAGGGTGAGCATACGTCTGAGAGCACAGGTTAGTGTTAGCGTATGGATTAGCATTAGCGGACGGGTTAGGGTTAGTGTTAGGGTTAGGGGACGGGGATGGTTTAGGGGACAGGTTAGGGTAAGTCAACGGTTTAGGGTGAGCGTACGTGTAAGGGCATGGGTTAGTGTTAGCATACGGGTTAGGATTTGTGGATGGTTTAGGGTAAGGATTCGGGTAAGGGTTAGGGTTAGGTTTAGGGTTAGGGGACGGGGACGGTTTAGGGGACAGGTTACGGTACGACAACGTTTTAGGGTGAGCGTACGTGTGAGGGCACAGGTTCGTGTTAGCGTATGGATTAGGATTAGGGGATGGTTTAGGGTAAGGCTTCAGGTAAGGGTTAAGGTTAGGGTTAGGGTTAGGGGTCGGGGATGGTTTAGGGTACAGGTTAGGGTATGAAAACGGTTTAGGGTGAGTATACGTGTGAGGGCACGAGTTGGTGTTAACATATGGGTTAGGATTAGGGGACGAGTTAGGGATAGGATTAGGGTTAGTGTTAGGGGACGGGGACGGTTTAGGGGACAGGTTAGCGTACGACAACGGTTTAGGGTGAGGGTACGTTTGAGGGCATGGGTTAGTGTTAGCTTACGGGTTAGGATTAGGGGACGGGTTAGGGTAAGGCTTTGGGTAAGGGTTAGGGTTAGCGTTAGGGGACGGGGACGGTTTAGGGTACAGGTTAGGGTACGACAACGGTTTAGGGTGAGCGTACATGTGAAGGCAGGGGTTAGTGATAGCCTACGGGTTAGGATTAGGCGACGGGTTAGGGTAAGGCTTCGGGTTAGGGTTAGTGTTAGTATTAGGGGACGGGGACTGTTTAGGGAACAGGTGTGGGTACGACAATGGTTTAGGGTAGGCGTACGTGTGAGGGAACGGGTTAGTCTTAGCGTACGGGTTAGGATAAGGGGACGGGTTAGGGTAAGGCTTCGGGTAAGTGTTAGGGTTAGGTTCAGGGTTAGGGTTAGGGGACGGGGACGGTTTAGGGGACAGGTTAGGGTACGACAACGGTTTAGGGTGAGCGTACATCTGAGGGCATGGGTTAGTGTTAGCGTACGGGTTAGGATTAGGGGACGGGATAGAGTAAGGCTTTGGGTATGGGTTAGGGTTAGGGTTATGGTGAGGGTTATGGTGAGGGTTAGGGGACGGGGATGGTTAAGGGGACAGGTTAGTGTACGCCAATGGTTTAGGGTGAGTGTACGTGTGAGGGCACGGATTAGTGTTAGCGTACGGGTTAGCAATAGGGGACAGTTTAGGGTAAGACTTAGGGTAAGTGTTAGGGTTAGGGGACGGGGATGGTTTAGGGGACAGGTTAGGGTATGACAACGGTTTAGGGTGAGCGCACGCATAAGGGCACGGTTTAGTGTTAGCGTAAGGGTTAGGATTAGTGGACGTGTTAGGTTACGTCTTTGGGTAAGGGTTAGGGTTAGGGTTAGGGGACGGGGATGGTTTATGGGACAGGTTAGGGTACGACAACGGTTTAGGGTGAGCATACGTGTGAGGGCATGGGTTAGTGTTAGCGTATGGGTTAGGATTAGGTGACGGGTTAGGATAAGGCTTCGGGTAAGGGTTAGGGTTAGGGTTAGGGTTAGGGTTAGGGGATGGGGAGGGTTTAGGGTTAGGGTTAGGGTTGGGGGACGGGGACGCTTTAGGGGACAGGTTAGGGTATGATAACGGTTTAGGGTGAGCGTACATGTGAGGGCACAAGTTAGTGTTAGCGTATGGTTTAGGATTAGGGGACGGGTTAGTGTAAGGCTTCGGGTAAGGGTTAGGGTTAGGGTTAGAGTTAGGGTTAGGGGACGGGGACGGTTTAGGGGACAGGTTAGGGTATGACAATGGTTTAGGGTGAGCGTATGTGTAAGAGCATGGGTTAGTGTTAGCGTACAGATTAGGATTAGGGGACGGGTTAGGGTAAGGCTTTGGGTAAGGTTTAGGATTAGGGTTAGGGTTAGGGATCAGGGATGGTTTAGGGGACAGGGTAGGGTACGACAACGGTTTAGGGTGAGCGTACGTGTGAGGGCATGGGTTAGTGTTAGCGTATGGGTTAGGATTAGGGAACGGGTTAGGGTAAGGGTTTGGGTAAGGGTTAGGGTTAGTGTTAAGGTTAGGATTAGGGGACGGGGACGGTTTAGGGTTCAGGTTAGGGTATGAAAACGGTTTAGGGTGAGCGTACGTGTGAGGGCACAAGTTAGTGTTAGCGTATGGGTTAGGATTAGGGGTCGAGTTAGGGTTAGGATTAGGGTTAGGGTTAGGGGACGGGGACGGTTTAGGGGACCGGTTAGGTAACGACAACGGTTTAGGGTGAGCGTACGCATGAGGACACGGGATAGTGTTAGCGTTCGGGTTAGGATTAGGGGACGGGTTAGGGTAAGGCTTCAGGTAAGGGTTAGGTTTAGGGTTAGGGTTAGGGGACGGGGACGGTTTAGAGGACAGGTTAGGGTACGACAACGTTTTAGGGTGAGCATACTTGTTAGGGCACTGGTTAGTGTTAGAGTACGGGTTAGGATTAGGGGACGGGTTAGGGTAAGGGTTCGGGTAAGCGTTAGGGTTAGGGTTAGGGTTAGTGGATGGGGACGGTTTAGGGGACAGGTTAGGGTACGACAATGGTTTAGGGTGAGCGTACGTGTGAGGGTATGGGTTAGTGTTAGCGTACGGGTTAGGATTAGGTGACGGGTTAGGATAAGGCTTCGGGTAAGGGTTAGGGTTAGGGTTAGGGGATGGGGACGGTTTAGGGGACAGGATAGCATACGCCAACGGTTTAGGGTGAGCGTACATGTGAGGGCAGGGGTTAATGTTAGCGTACGGCTTAGGATTAGGGGACGGGTTAGGGTAAGGCTTCGGTTAAGGATTAGGGTTAGGGTTAGTGTTAAGGTTACGGTTAGGGGACGGGGACGGTTTAGGGGATAGGTTAGGGTCCGACAACGGTTTAGGTTGAGCATACGTGTGAGAGAATGGGTTAGTGTTAGCGTACGGGTTAGGATTAGGGAACGGGTTAGGGTAAGGCTTCGTTTAAGGGTTAGGGTTAGGGTGAGTGTTAAGGTTAGGGTTAGGGGACAGGGACGGTTTAGGGGACAGGTTAGTGTACAACAACGGTTTAGGGTGAGCGTACGTGTGAGCGCACGGGTTAGTGTTAGCGTATGGGTTAGGATTAGGGGATGGGTTAGGGTAAGGCTTCGGGTAAGTGTTAGGTTTAGGGTTAGGGTTAGGGGACGGGGACGGTTTAGGGGACAGGATAGTGTATGACAACGGTTTAGGGTGAGAGTACGTGTCAGGGCATGGGTTAGTGTTAGCGTACGGGTTAGGGTAAGGCTTTGGGTAAGGGTTAGGGTTAGGGTTATGGGACGGGGACGTTTTAGGGGACAGGTTCGGGTATGACAATGGTTTAGGGTGAGCATAAGTGAGAGGGCACGTGTTAGTGTTAGCGTACGAGTTAGGATGAGGGGACGGGTAAGGTTAAGGCTTTGGGTTAGGGTTAGTGTTAGGGGACGGAGACGGTTTAGGGGACTGGTTAGGGTACGACAACGGTTTAGGGTGAGTGTATGTGTCAGGGCACAGGTTAGTGTTAGCGTACGGTTTGTTATTAGGGGACTGGTTAGGGTAAGGCTTCTGATAAGGCTTAGGGTTAGGGTTAGGGGACGGGGATGGTTTAGGTGACTGGTTAGTGTACGATAATGTTTTAGGGTGAGCGTACGTGTGAGGGCACGGGTTGGTGTTAGCGTACGGGTTAGGATTATGGGACAGGTTCGTGTAAGGCTGCGGGTAAGTGTTAGGGTTAGGGTTAGGGTTAGGGGACTGGGATGGTTTAGGGGACACGGTAGGGTATGACAACGGTTTAGGGTGAGCATACGTGTTAGGGTATGGGTTAGTGTTAGCGTACGGGTTAGCATTAGGGGACGGGTTAAGGTAAGGGTTCGGGTAAGGGTTAGGGTTAGGGTTAGGGGACGGGGATGGTATAGAGGACAGGTTAGTGTACGAAAACGGTTTAGGGTCAGCATACGTGTGAGGGCACAGGTTAGTATGGGTGTACGGGTTAAATTATGGGATGGGTTAGAGTAAGGCTTCGGATAAGTGTTAAGGTTAGGGTTAGGGTTAGGGTTAGGGGACCGGGACGGTTTAGGGTACAGGTAAGTGTAGGAAAACAGTTTAGGGTGAGCGTACGTGTGAGGGCATGAGTTAGTGTTAACGTATGGGTTAGGATTAGGGGTTCAGTTAGGTTGAGGATTAGGGTTAGGGTTAAGGGACGGGGACGGTTTAGGGGACAGGGTAGGGTACGACAACGGTTTAGGGTGAGCGTACGTGTGAGGGCATGGGATAGTGTTAGCGTACATGTTAGGAATAGGGGACGGGTTAGTGTAAGGTTTCGGGTAAGTGTTAGGGTTAAGTTTAGGGTTAAGGTTAGGGTTAGGGGACGGGGACGGTTTACGGGACAGGTTAGGGTACGATAATGGTTTAGGGTGAGCGTACGTGTGAGGGCACGGGTTGGTGTTAGCGTACGGGTTAGGATTATGGGACGGGTTCGTGTAAGGCTTCGGGTAAGGGTTAGGGTTAGGGTTAGGGGACTGGGATGGTTTAGGGGACACGGTAGGGTACGACAACGGTTTAGGGTGAGCGTACGTGTTAGGGTATGGGTTAGTGTTAGCGTATGGGTTAGCATTAGGGGATGGGTTAAGGTAAGGGTTTGGGTAAGGGTTAGGGTTAGTGTTAGGGTTAGGGTTAGGGGACGAGGATGGTATAGGGGACAGGTTAGTGTACGACAACGGTTTATGGTCAGCATACGTGTGAGGGCACAGGTTAGTGTTAGCGTACGGGTTAGGATTATGGGACGGGTTAGAGTAAGGATTCGGATAAGTGTTAAGCTTAGGGTTAGGGTTAGGGTTAGGGGACCGGGACGGTTTAGGGTACAGGTAAGTGTATGAAAACAGTTTAGGGTGAGCGTACGTGTGAGGGCATGAGTTAGTGTTAACGTATGGGTTAGGATTAGGGGTTCAGTTAGGTTGAGGATTAGGGTTAGGGTTAAGGGACGGGGACGGTTTAGGGGACAGGGTAGGGTACGACAACGGTTTAGGGTGAGCGTACGTGTGAGGACATGGGATAGTGTTAGCGTACGTGTTAGGAATAGGGGACGGGTTAGTGTAAGGTTTCGGGTAAGTGTTAGGGTTAGGTTTAGGGTTAAGGTTAGGGTTAGGGGACGGGGACGGTTTACAGGACAGGTTAGGGTACGATAATGGTTTAGGGGGAGCGTACGTGTGAGGGCACGGGTTGGTGTTAGCGTACGGGTTAGGATTATGGGACGGGTTCGTGTAAGGCTTCGGGTAAGGGTTAGGGTTAGGGTTAGGGGACTGGGATGGTTTAGGGGACACGGTAGGGTACGACAACGGTTTAGGGTGAGCGTACGTGTTAGGGTATGTGTTAGTGTTAGCGTATGGGTTAGCATTAGGGGATGGGTTAAGGTAAGGGTTCGGGTAAGGGTTAGGGTTAGTGTTAGGGTTAGGGTTAGGGGACGAGGATGGTATAGGGGACAGGTTAGTGTACGACAACGGTTTAGGGTCAGCATACGTGTGAGGGCACAGGTTAGTGTTAGCGTACGGGTTAGGATTATGGGACGAGTTAGAGTAAGGCTTCGGATAAGTGTTAGGGTTAGGGTTAAGGTTAGGGTTAGGGGACCAGGACGGTTTAGGGTACAGGTAAGTGTATGAAAACAGTTTAGGGTGAGCGTACGTGTGAGGGCATGAGTTAGTGTTAACGTATGGGTTAGGATTAGGGGTTCAGTTAGGGTGAGGATTAGGGTTAGGGTTAAGGGACGGGGACGGTTTAGGGGACAGGGTAGGGTACGACAACGGTTTAGGGTGAGCGTACGTGTGAGGGCATGGGATAGTGTTAGCGTACGTGTTAGGAATAGGGGACGGGTTAGTGTAACGTTTCGGGTAAGTGTTAGGGTTAGGTTTAGGGTTAAGGTTAGGGTTAGGGGACGGGGACGGTTTAGGGGACAGGTTAGGGTACGACAATGGTTTAGGGTGACCGTACGTATGAGGGCATGGGTTAGTGTTAGCGTACGGGTTAGGATTAGGGGACGGGTTAGGGTAAGGCTTTGGGTATGGGTTAGGGTTAGGCGACAGGGACAGTTTAGGGGACAGGTTAGGGTACAACAACGGTTCAGGGTGAGCGTACGTGTGAGGGCACGGGTTAGTGTTAGCGTACGGGTTAGGATTAGGGGACGGGTTAGGGTAAGGTTTCAGGTAAGGGTTAGGGTTAGGATTAGGGTTAGGGTTAGGAGACAGGGACGGTTTAGGGGACAGGTTAGGGTACGACAACGGTTTAGGGAGAGCGTACGTCTGAGGGCATGGGTTAGTGTTAGCGTACGGGTTAGGATTAGGGGACGGGATAGAGTAACGCTTTGGGTATGGGTTACGGTTAGGGTTAGGGTTATGGTTAGGGTTAGGGGACGGGGACGGTTTAGGGGACAGGTTAGGGTATGACAACGGTTTAGGGTGAGCGTACCTGTGAGGGCACGGGTTAGTGTTAGCGTACGGGTTAGGATTAGGGGATGGGTTAGCGTAAGGCTGTGGGTAAGGGTTAGGGTTAGTGTTAGGGTTAGTGTTAGGGTTAGGGGATGGTGACGGTTTAGGGGACAGTTTAGGGTATGACAACGGTTTAGGGTGAGCATACGTGTGAGGGCACGGGTTAGTGTTAGCGTACGGGTTTGCATTAGGGGATGGGTTAGGGTAAGGCTTCGGGTAAGTGTTAGAATTAGGGATGGGGTTAGGGGATGGGGACTGTTTAGGGGACAGGTAAGGGTACGACAACTGTTTAGGGTGAGCGTCCGTGTGAGGGCACGGGGTAGTGTTAGCGTATGGCTTAGGATTAGGGGATGGGTGAGGGTAAGGCTTCGGGTAAGTGTTAGAATTAGGGATGGGGTTAGGGGATGGGGACTGTTTAGGGGACAGGTAAGGGTACGACAACTGTTTAGGGTGAGCGTCCGTGTGAGGGCACGGGGTAGTGTTAGCGTAAGGCTTAGAATTAGGGGACGGGTTAGGGTAAGGCTTTGGATAAGTGTCAGGGTTAGGGTTAGTGTAGGGGATGGGGACGGTATAGGGGACAGGTTAGGGTACGAAAATATTTTAGGGTGAGCGTACGTGTGAGGGCACGAGTTAGTGTTAGCATATAGGTTAGGATTTGGGGACGGATTAGGGTAAGGCTTTGGGTAAGGGTTAGGGTTAGGGTTAGGGGACAGGGACGGTTTAGGGGACAGGTTAGGGTACCACAGAGGTTTAGTGTGAGTGTATGTGTGAGGGCACGGGTTATCGTTTTGGTACGGGTTAGGATTAGGGGACGGGTTAGGGTAAGGCTTTGGGTAGGGGTAGGTTTAGCGTCAGGGGATGGGGACCATTTCGGGGACAGGTTAGGGTACGACAACTGTTTAGAGTGAGCGTACATGTGAGGGCATGGGTTAGTGTTAGCGTACGGGTTAGGATTAAGGGACGGGTTAGGGTGAGGCTTCGTTTAAGGTTTAGGGTTAGAGTTAGTGTTAAGGTTAGGGTTAGGCGATGGGGACGGTTTAGGGGACAGGTTAGGGTAAGACAACGGTTTAGGGTGAGCGTACGTGTGAGGGTACGGGTTAGTGTTAGCGTCTGGGTTAGGATTAGGGGATGGTTTAAGGTAAGGCTTCGGGTAAGTTTAGGGTTAGGGTTAGGGTTAGGGTTAGGGTTATGGGATGGGGACGGTTTAGGGGACAGGTTAGGGTACGACAGCGCTTTAGGGTGAGCATACGTTTGAGGCCACAGGTTAGTGTTAGCATACGGGTTAGGATTAGGGGACGGGTTAGTGTAAGGTTTTGGGTAAGGGTTAGGTTTAGGGTTAGGGTTAGGTGACGGGGACGGTTTAGGGGACAGGTTAGGGTACGACAAGGTTTTAGGGTGAGCGTACGTGTGACGGCGCCGGTTAGTGTTAGCGTATGGGTTAGGATTAGGGGACGGGTTACGGTAAGGCTTAAGGTAAGGGTTAGGTTTAGGGTTAGGTTTAGGGTTAGGGAATGGGGACGGTTTAGGGGACAGGTTAGGGTACGTCAACGGTTTATGGTGAGCTTACGTGTGAGAGCACGGGTTAGTGTTAGCGTATGGGTTAGGATTAGGGGACGGGTTAAGGTAAGGCTTCGGGTAAGGGTTAGGTTTAGGGTTAAGGTTAGTGTTAGTGGACGGGGATGGGGACGGTTTAAGGGACAGGTTAGGGTACAACAAAGGTTTAGGGTGAGCGTACGTGTAAGGGCACGGTTTAGTGTTATCGTATGGGTTAGGTTTAGGGATCGGGTTACTGCAAGGCTTCGTGTAAGGGTTAGGGTTAGGGTAAAGATTAGGGGACGGGTTAGGGGACAGGTTACTGTACGACAACGGTTTAGGGTGAGCGTACGTGTGAGGGCACGGGTTAGTGTTAGCGTACCGGTTAGGATTTGGGGACGGGTTAGCATAAGGCTTCGGGTAAGGATTAGTGTTAGTTTTAGGGTTAGGGTAAGGGGATGGGGATGGTTTACAGGACAGGTTAGGGTACGACAACGGTTTAGGATGAGCGTATGTGTGAGGGCACGGGTTAGTGTTAGCTTACGGGTTAGGATTAGGGGACAGGTTAGGGTAAGTCTTCGGGTAAGGGTTAGGGTTAGGGTTAGGGTTAGGGGACGGAGACGGTTTAGGGGACAGGTGAGGGTATGAAAACGGTTTAGGGTGAGCGTACGTGTGAGGGCACGGGTTAGTGTTAGCGTACGGGTTAGGATTAGGGGACTGGTTATGGTAAGACTCTGGGTAAGGGTTTGGGTTAGGTTAGGCTTAGGGTTAGGGGACGGAGACGGTTTAGTGGACAGGTTAGGGTATGACAACGGTTTAGGGTGAGTGTACATGTGAGGGCACAGGTTATTGTGAGCGTACGGGTTAGGATTAGGGGACGGGTTAGGGTAAGGCTTCGGGTAAGGGTAAGGGTTAGGGTTAGGGTTAGGGGACGGGGACATTTTAGTGGACAGGTTAGGGTACGACAACGGTTTAGGGTGAGCGTACGTGTGAGGGCATGGGATAGTGTTGGCATACAGGTTAGGATTAGCGGACGGGTTAGGGTAAGGCTTTAGGTAAGAGTTAGGGTTAGGGTTATGGGGACGGGGACTGTTTAGGGTCCAGGTGAGGGTATGACAACGGTTTAGGGGGAGCGTACGTGTGAGGGCATGGGTTAGTGTTAGCGTACGGGTAGGGTTAGGGGACGGGTGAGGGTCAGGCTTCGGGGAAGGGTTAGGGTTATGGTTCGGGCTAGGGTTAGGGTTAGGGGACGGGGACTGTTTGGAGTACAGGTTAGGGTACCACAGTGGTTTAGTGTGAGTGTATGTGTGAGGGCACGGGTTATAGTTTTGGTACGGGTGAGGATTAGGGGACGGGTTAGGGTAAGGCTTTGGGTAGGGGTAGGTTTAGGGTCGGGATGGGGACCATTTCGGGGAAAGGTTAGGGTACGACAACGGTTTAGGGTGAGTGTACGTGTGAGGGCACGGTTTAGTGTTAGCGTACGGGTTAGGATTAGGGGACGGGTTAGTGTAAGGCTTCGGGTAAGTGTTAGGGTTAGGGTTAGGGGACTGGGACGGGGACGGTTTAGAGTCCAGGTGAGGGTACGACAACGGTTTAGGGTGAGCGTACGTGTGAGGGCACAGGTTAGTGTTAGCGTATGGCTTAGAATTAAGGGACGGGTGAGGGGAAGGCTTCGGGGAAGGGTTAGGTTTAGTGTTCGGGCTAGGGTTAGGGTTAGGGGACAGGGACGGTTTAGGGTCCAGGTGAGGGTACGACAACGGTTTAGGGGGAGCATACGTGTAAGGCCACGGGTTAGTGTTAGTGTACGGGTTAGGATTAGAGGATGGGTGAGGGGAAGGCTTCGGGGAAGGGTTAGGGTTAGGGTTCGGGCTAGGCTTAGGCTTAAGGGACGGGGATGGTTTAGGGTCCGGGTGAGTGTACGACAACGGTTTACGGGGAGCGTACGTGTGAGGGCATGGGTTAGTGTTAGCGTACAGGTTAGGATTAGGGGACGGGTGAGGGGAAGGCTTCGGGGAAGGTTTAGGGTTAGGGTTCGGGCTAGGGTTAGGGTTAGGGGACAGGGACGGGTTAGGGTCCAGGTGAGAGTACGACCACGGTTTAGGGGGAGCGTACGTGTGAGGGCACGGGTTAGTGTTAGAGCACGGGTTAGAATTAGGGGCCTGGGTATGGTAAGACTCTGGGTAAGGGTTTGGGTTAGGTTAGGCTTAGGGTTAGGGAACGGAGACGGTTTAGTGGACAGGTTAGGGTACGACAACGGTTTAGGGTGAGCGTACGTGTGAGGGCAGGGACTAGTGTTAGCGTACGGGTTAGGATTAGGGGACGGGTTAGGGTAAGGCATCGGGTAAGGGTAAGGGTTAGGGTTACGGTTAAGGTTAGGGGACGGGGACATTTTAGGGGAGAGGTTAGGGTACGACAGTGGTTTAGGCTGAGCGTACGTGTGAGGGCATGGGTTAGTGTTGGTGTACAGGTTAGGATTAGCAGACGTGTTAGGGTAAGGCTTCGGTTAAGGGTTAGGGTTATGGTTAGGGGATGGGGAATTTTTAGGGTCCAAGTGAGGGTACGACAACGGTTTAGGGGGAGCAAACGTGTGAGGGCAAGGGTTAGTGTTAGCTTACGGGTTAGGATTAGGGGACGGGTAGGGGTCAGGCTTCGGGGAATAGTTAGGGTTAGGGTTTGGGCTAGGGAAAGGGTTAGGGGACGGGGACGGTTTAGAGTCCAGGTGAGGGTACGACAACGGTTTAGGGTGAGCGTACGTGTGAGGGCACGGGTTAGTGTTAGTGTACGGCTTAGGTTTACAGAACGGGTGAGGGGAAGGCTTCGGGGAAGGGTTAGGTTTAGTGTTCGGGCTAGGGTTAGGGTTAGGAGACGGGGACGGTTTAGGGTCCAGGTGAGGGTACGACAATGGTTTAGGGGGAGCGAACGTGTGAGGCCATGGGTTAGTGTTAGCATACGGGTTAGGATTAGAGGACAGGTGAGGGGAAGGCTTCGGGGAAGGGTTAGGTTTAGTGTTTGGGCTAGGGTTAGGGTTATGGGACAGGGACGGTTTAGGGTCCAGGTGAGTGTACGACAACGTTTTAGTGGGAGCGTACGGGTGATGGCGCGGGTTAGCGTGAGCGTACGGGTTAGGATTAGGGGACGGGTGAGGGTCAGGCTTCGGGGAAGGGTTAGGGTTAGGGTTTGGGCTAGGGTTAGGTTTAGGGGACGGAAACGGTTTAGGGTCCAGGTGAGGGTACGACAACGCTTTAGGGGGAGCGTACGTGTGAGGGCACGGGTTAGCGTGAGCGTACTGTTTAGGATTAGGGGACGGGTGAAGGTCAGGCTTCGGGGAAGGGTTAGGGTTACGGTTAGGGGACGTGGACAGTTTAGGGTCCAGGTGAGGGTACGACAACGCTTTAGGGGGAGCGTACGTGTGAGGGCGCGTTTTAGCGTCAGCGTATGAGTTATGATTAGGGGACGGGTGAGGGTCAGGCTTCGGGATAGGGTTAGGGTTAGGGTTCGGGCTAGGGTTAGGGTTAGGGGACGGGGATGGTTAAGGGTCCATGTGAGGGTACGACAACTCTTTAGGGGGAGCGTACGTGTGAGGGCGCAGGTTATCGTGAGCATACGGGTTAGGATTAGGGGACGGGTGAGGGTCAGGCTTCGGGGAAGTGTTAGGGTTAGGGTTCGGGCTAGGTTTAGGGTTAGAGGACGTGGACGGTTTAGGGTCCAGGTGAGGGTACGACAATGCTTTACGGGGAGCGTATGTGTGAGGGCGCGGGTTAGCGTGAGCGTACGGGTTAGGATGAGGGGACGGGTGAGGGTCAGGCTTCGGGGAAGGGTTACGGTTAGGGTTTGGGCTAGGGTTAGGGGACGGGGACTGGGACGGTTGAGGGTCCAGGTTAGGGTATGACAACGCTTTAGGGTTAGCGTACTTGTGAGGGCGCATGTCAGTGTTAGCGTACAGGTTAGGATTAGGGGACGGGTGAGGGTCAGGCTTCGGGGAATCGTTTGGGTTAGGGTTCGGGCTAGGGTTAGAGTTAGGGGACGGGGACAGTTTAGTGTCCAGGTGAGGGTACGACAACGCTTTAAGGGGAGCGTACGTGTGAGGGCGTAAGTTAGCGTTAGCGTACGGGTTAGGATTAGGGGACGGGTAGGGGTCAGGTTTCGGGGAATAGTTAGGGTTAGGGTTTGGGCTAGGGAAAGGGTTAGGGGACGGGGACGGTTTAGGGTCCAGGTGAGGGTACGACAACGGTTTAGGGGGAGCGTACGTGTGAGGGCGCGGGTTAGCGTTAGCGTACGGGTTAGGATTAAGGGACGGGTGAGAGTCAGGGTTCGGGGAAGGGTTAGGGTTAGGGTTCGGGCTGGGGTTAGGGGTCGGGGACAGGGAAGGTTTAGGGTCCAGGTGAGGGTACGACAATGCTTTAGGGGGAGCGTACGTGTGAGGGCGCGGGTTAGCGAGAGCGTACAGGCTAGGATTAGGCGACGGGTGAGAGTCAGGCTTCGGGGAAGGGTTAGGGTTAGGTTTCGGGGTAGGGTTAGAGGTAGGAGACGGGGACGGTTTAGTGTCCAGGTGAGGGTACGACAACGCTTTAGGGGGAGCGTACATGTGAGGGCGTGGGTTAGGTTTAGCGTACAGGTTAGGATTAGAGGACGGGTGAGGGTCAGGCTTCGGGGAAGGATTAGGGTTAGGGTTCAGTCTAGGGTTAGGGTTAGGGGACGGGGACGGTTTAGGGTACAGCTGAGGGTACGACAACGCTATAGGGAGAGCGTACGTGTGAAGGCGCGGGTTAGCGTTAGCGTGCGGGTTAGGATTAGGGGACGGGTTAGGTTCAGGCTTTGGGAAGGTTTAGCGTTAGGGTTCGGTCTAGGGTTAGGGTTAGGTGACGGGGAAGGTTTAGGGTCCAGGTGAGGGTATGACAAAGCTTTAGGGGGAGGGAACGTGTTAGGGGGTGGGTTAGCGTTAGCGTACGGGTTAGGATTAGGGGACGGGTGAGTGTCAGGCTTCGGGGAAGGTTTAGGGTTAGGGTTCGGCCTAGGGTTAGGATTAGGGGACGGGGACGGTTTAGGGTCCAGGTGAGGGTACGACAATGCTTTAGGGGGAGCGTACGTGTGAGGGCACGGGTTAGTGTTAGCGTGCGGGTTAGGATTAGGGTACGGGAGAGGGTCAGGCTTCGGGGAAGGGTTAGGGTTAGGGTTCGGGCTAGGGTTAGCGTTAGGGGACGGGGACAGTTTAGGGTCCAGCTGAGTGTACGACAACGCTTTAGGGGGAGCATACGTGTGAGGGCATGGGTTAGCGTTATCGTGCGGGTTAGGATTAGGGAACGGGTGAGGGTGAGGATTCGGTGAAGGGTTAGGGTTAGGGTTCGGGCTAGGGTTAGGGTTAGGAGACGGGGACGGTTTAGGATCCAGGTGAGGGTACGACAACACTTTAGGGAGAGCGTAAGTGTCAGGGTACGGGTTAGCGTGAGCGTACGTGTTAAGATTAGGGGACGGGTAAGGGTCAGGCTTCAGGGAAGTGTTAGGGTTAGGGTTCGGGCTAGGGTTAGGTTTAGGGTATGGGGATGGTTTAGTGTCCAGCTGAGGGTACAACAACGCTTTAGGTGTAGCGTACGTGTGAGGGCGCGGATTAGCGTTAGCGTACGGGATAGGATTAGGGGACGGGTTGGGTCAGGATTCAGGGAAGGGTTAGGGTTAGGGTTGGGCTAGGGTTACGGTTAAGGGATGGGGATGGTTTAGGGTTCAGGTGAGGGTACGACAACGATTTAGGGGGAGCGTACGTGTGAGGGCGTGGGTTAGCGTTAGCGTAGGGGTTAGGATTAGGGGACGGGGGAGGGTCAGGCTTCGGGGAAGTGTTAGGGTTAGGGTTCGGGCTAGGGTTAGGGTTAGGGGACGGGGACGGTTTAGGGTCCAGGTGAGGGTACGACAACGCTTTAGGGGGAGCGTACGTGTGAGGGCGAGGGTTAGTGTTAGCGTACGAGTAAGGATTAGGTGCCGGGTGAGGGTCAGGCTTCAGGGTAGGGTTCGCTTTAGGGTTCGGGTAGGGTTAGGGTTAGGGGATGGGGACGGTTTAGGGTCCAGGTGAGGGTACGACAACGCTTTCGGGGAACGTACGTGTGAGAGCGCGGGTTAGTGTAAGCGTACGGGTTAGGATTAGGGGACGGGTGAGGGTCAGGTTTCGGGGAAGGTTTAGGGTTAGGGTTCGGTCTAGGGTTAGGCTTAGGGGTCGGGGACGGTTTAGGGTCCAGGTGAAGGTACGACAACGCTTTAGGGGGAGCGTACGTGTGAGCGTGAGGGTTAGTGTGAGCGTATCGGATAGGATAAGGGGACGGATGAGGGGAAGGCTTCAGGGAAGGGTTAGGGTTCGGGCTAGTGTTAGGGTTAGGGGACGGGGACGGTTGAGGGTCCATGTGAGGGTATGACAACGCTTTAGGGGGAGCGTACTTGTGACGGCGCGGGTTAGTGTTAGCGTACGGGTTAGGATTAGGGGACGGGTGAGGGTCAGGCTTCAGGGAAGTGTTAGGTTTAGGGTTCGGGCTAGGGTTAGGGGACGGGGACGGGGATGGTTGAGGGTCCAGGTGAGGGTATGACAACGCTTTAGGGGGAGCGTAGTTGTGAGAGCGCGGGTCAGTGTTAGCGTACTTGTTAGGATTAGGGGACGGGTGAGGGTCAGGCTTCGGGGAAGGGTTAGGGTTAGGGATCGGGCTAGGTTTAGGGTTAGGGGACCGGGACGGTTTACGGTCCAGGTGAGGGTACGACAACACTTTAGGGGGAGCGTACGTGTGAGGGCACGGGTTAGTGTTAGCATACGGGTTAGGATTAGGGGACGGGTGAGTGGAATGCTTCGGGGAAGGGTTAGGGTTAGGGTTCGGGATATGATTAGTGTTAGGGGACGGGGACGGTTTAGGGTCCAGGTGAGGGTACGAAAACGCTTTAGGGGGAGCGTATGTGTGAGGGCGCGGATTAGCGTTAGCGTAAGGTTTAGGATTAGGGGACGTGTTGGGTCAGGCTTCGGGGAAGGGTTAGTGTTAGGGTTCGGTCTAGGGTTAGGGTTAGGGGACGGGACGGTTTAGGGTCCAGGTGAGGGTACGAGAACGCTTTAGGGGGAGCATACGTGTGAGGGCGCGGGTAAGCGTTCGCGTGCGGGTTAGGATTATGGGATGGGTGAGGGCAGGCTTCGGGGAATGGTTAGGGTTACGGTTCGGGCTAGGGTTAGGGTTATCGGACGGGGACGGTTTACGGTTAAGGTGAGGGTACGACAACGATTTACGGGGAGCGTACGTGTGAGGGCGCGGGTTAGCGTTAGCGTACGGGTTAGGATTACGGGACGTGTGAGTGTCAGGCTTCGGGGAAGGGTTAGGTTTAGGGTTTGGGCTAGGGTTCGTGTTAGGGGACGGGGAGGGTTTAGGGTCCAGGTGAGGGTACGACAACGGTTTAGGGGGAGCGTACGTGTGAGGGCGCGGGTTAGTGTGAGCGTACGGGTTAGGCTTAGGGGACGGGTGAGGGGAAGGCTTCGGGGAAGAATTACGGTTAGGGTTCGGGCTAGGGTTATGGTTAGGGGACGGGCACGGTTTAGGGTCCAGGTGAGGGTATGACAACGGTTTAGGGGGAGGGTACGTTTGAGGGCGCTGGTTAGTGTGAGAGTACGGGTTACATTTATGGGACGGGTGAGGGGAAAGTTTAGGGGAAGGGTTAGGGTTCGGGCTAGGGTTAGGGTTAGGGGACGGGGATGGTTTTGGGTCATGGTGAGGGTACGACAACGCTTTAGGGGGAGCGTAAGTGTGAGGGTGTGGGTTAGTTTGAGCGTACGGGTTAGGATTAGTGGACGGGTGAGGGGAAGGCTTCGGGGAAGGGTGAGGGTTAGGGTTCAGGCTAGGGTTAGGGTTAGGGGACGGGGACGGTTTAGGGTCCAGGTGAGGGTACGACAACGGTTTTGGGGGAGCGTACGTGTGAGGGCGCGGTTTAGTGTGAGCGTACGGGTTAGGATTAGGGGACGGGTGAGGGGAAGGCTTTGGGGAAGTGTTAGGGTTAGGGTTCGGGCTAGGATCAGGGTTAGGGGACGGGGACAGTTTAGGATCCAGGTGAGGGTACGACAAAGTTTTAGGGGGAGCGTACGTGTGAGGTTGCGGGTTAGTGTGATCGTACGGGTTAGGATTTGGGGACAGGTGAGGGGAAGGCTTCGGGGAAGGGTTAGGGTTAGGGTTCGGGCTATGATTAGGGTTAGGGGATGGGGACGGTTTAGGGTCCAGGTGAGGGTATGACAACGGTTTAGGGGGAGCGTACGTGTGAGCGTGAGGGTTAGCGTGAGCGTATCGGTTAGGATTAGGGGACGGATGAGGGGAAGGCTTCAGGGAAGTGTTAGGGTTCGGGCTAGGGTTAGGGTTAGGGGACGGGGACGGTTTAGGGTCCATGTGAGGGTACGACAACGGTTTAGGGGGAGCGTACGTGTGAGCGTGAGGGTTAGTGTGAGCGTACGGGTTAGGATTATGGGATGGGTGAGGGTCAGGATTCGGGGAAGTGTTAGGGTTAGGGTTCGGGCTAGGGTTAGGATTAGGGGACTGGGACGGTTGAGTGTCCAGGTTAAGGTATGACAATGCTTTAGGGGTAGCGTACTTGTGAGGGCGCATGTCAGTGTTAGCGTACAGGTTAGGATTAGGGGATGGGTGAGGGTCAGGCTTCGGGGAAGTGTTAGGGTTAGGGATCAGGCTAGGTTTAAGGTTAGGGGACCGGGACGGTTTAGGGTTCATGTGAGTTTAAGACAACGCTTTAGGGGGAGCGTATGTGTGAGAGCACGGGTTAGTGTTAGCGTACGGGTTAGGATTAGGGGACGTGTTGGTTCAGGCTTCGGGGAAGGGTTAGGCTTAGGTTTCGGTCTAGGGTTAGGGTTAGGGGACGGGGACGGTTTAGAGTCCAGGTGAGGGTACGACAACGGTTTAGGGGGAGCGTAGGTGTGAGGGCGCGGCTTAGTGTGAGCGTCCGTGTTAGGATTAGGGGACTGGTGAGGGGACGGCTTCGGGGAAGGGTTAGAGTTAGGTTTCGGGCTAGAGTTAGGGTTAGGGGACGGGGACGGTTTAGGGTCAAGGTGAGGGTACGACAAAGGTTTAGGGGGAGCGTAAGTGTGAGCGTGAGGGTTAGTGTGAGCGTATGGGTTAGGATTAGGGGACGGGTGAGGAGAAGGCTTCAGGGAAGTGTTAGGGTTTGGGCTATGGTTAATGGACGGGGATGGGGACGGTTTAGGGTCCAGGTGAGGGTACGACAACGGTTTAGGGGGAGCGTACGTGTGAGGGCGCGGGTTAGTGTGAGCGTAAGGGTTAGGATTAGGGGACGGGTGAGGGGAAGGCTTCGGGGAAGGGTTAGGTTTAGGGTTCCGGCTAGGGTTAGGGTTAGGGGACGGGGACGGTTTAGGGTCCAGGTGAGGGTACGACAACGGTTTAGGGGGAGCGTACGTGTGAGGGCGCGGGTTAGTGTGAGCGTACGGGTTAGGATTAGGGGACGGGTGAGGGGAAGGCTTCGGGGAAGGGTTAGGGTTAGGGTTCGGGTTAGGGTTAGGGTTAGGGTTAGGGGACGGTTTAGGGTCCAGGTGAGGGTACGACAATGGTTTAGGAGGAGCGTACGTATGAGGGCGCGGGTTAGTGTGAGCGTACTGGTTAGGATTAGGGGACGGGTGAGGGGAAGTCTTCGGGGAAGTTTTAGGGTTAGTGTTCGGGCTAGGGTTAGGATTAGGGGACAGGGACGGTTTAGGGTCCAGGTGAGGGTACGACAAAGGTTTAGGGGAAGCGTACGTGTGAGGGCGCTGGTTAGTGTGAGCGAACGGGTTAGGATTAGGGGACGGGTGAGGGGAAGGCTTCGGGGAAGGGTTAGGGTTAGGGTTCGGGCTAGGGTCAGAGTTAGGGGACAGGGATCGTTTAGGGTCCAGGTGAGGGTATGACAACGGTTTAGGGGGAGCGTACGTGTGAGGGCGCGGGTTAGTGTGAGCGTACGGGTTAGGATTAGGGGACGGGTGAGGGGAAGGCTTGGGGGAAGTGTTAGGTTTAGGGTTCGGGCTAGGGTTAGGGTTAGGGGACGGGGACGGTTTAGGGTCCAGGTGAGGGTACGACAACGCTTTAGGGGAAGCGTACGTGTGAGGGCACAGGTTAGTGTGAGCGTACGGGTTAGGATTAGGGGACGGGTGAGGGTCAGGCTTCAGGGAAGGTTTAGGGTTAGGGTGCAGTCTAGGGTTAGGGTTAGGGGACGGGGACGGTTTAGGGTCCAGGTGAGGGTACGACAACGCATTCGGGGGAGCGTACGTGTGATGGAGAGGTTGAGTTTTAACGTACGGGTTAGGATTAGGGGACGGGTGAGGGGAAGGCTTCAGGGAAGGGTTAGGGTTCGGGCTAGGGTTAGGGTTAGGGGACGGGGACGGTTTAGGGTCCAGGTGAGGGTACGACAACGCTTTAGGTTCAGCATACGTGTGAGGGCGCTGATTAGTGTTAGCGTACGGGTTAGCATTATGGGACGTGTTGGTTCAGGCTTCGGGGAAGGGTTAGGCTTAGGTTTCGGTCTAGGGTTAGGGTTAGGTGAAGGGGAAGGTTTAGGGTCCAGGTGAGGGTACGACAACGGTTTAGGGGGAGCGTACATGTGAGCGTGAGGGTTAGTGTGAGCGTATGGGTTAGGATTTGGGGACGGGTGAGGGTCAGGCTTCAGGGAAGGGTTAGGGTTTGGGCTAGGGTTAAGGGACGGGGATGGGGACGGTTTAGGGTCCAGGTGAGGGTACGACAACGGTTTAGGGGGAGCGTACGTGTGAGGGCGCGGGTTAGTGTGAGCGTACGGGTCAGGATTAGGGGACGGGTGAGGGGAAGGCTTCGGGGAAGGGTTAGGGTTAGGGTTCGGGCTAGGATTAGGGTTAGGAGACGGGGATGGTTTAGGGTCTAGGTGAGGGTGCGACAACGGTTTAGGGTGAGCGTACGTGTGAGCGTGAGGGTTAGTGTGAGCGTATGGGTTAGGATTAGGGGACGGGTGAGGGGAAGGCTTCAGGGAAGTGTTAGGGTTTGGGCTAGGGTTAAGGGACGGGGATGGGGACGGTTTAGGGTCCATGTGAGGTACGACAACGGTTTAGGGGGAGCGTACGTGTGAGGGCGTGGGTTAGTGAGAGCGTACGGGTTAGGATTAGGGGACCGGTGAGGGGAAGGCTTCGGGGAAGGGTTAGGTTTAGGGTTCGGGCTAGGGTTAGGGTTAGGGGACGGGGACGGTTTAGGGTCCAGGTGAGGGTACGACAACGCTTTAGGTTCAGCATACGTGTGAGGGCGCTGATTAGTGTTAGCGTACAGGTTAGGATTATGGGACGTGTTGGTTCAGGCTTCGGGGAAGGGTTAGGCTTAGGTTTCGGTCTAGGGTTAGGGTTAGGTGAAGGGGATGGTTTAGGGTCCAGGTGAGGGTACGACAACGGTTTAGGGGGAGCGTACATGTGAGCGTGAGGGTTAGTGTGAGCGTATGGGTTAGGATTAGGGGACGGGTGAGGGTCAGGCTTCAGGGAAGGGTTAGGGTTTGGGCTAGGGTTAAGGGACGGGGATGGGGACGGTTTAGGGTCCAGGTGAGGGTACGACAACGGTTTAGGGGGAGCGTACGTGTGATGGCGCGGGTTAGTGTGAGCGTACGGGTTAGGATTAGGGGACGGTTGAGGGGAAGGCTTCGGGGAAGGGTTAGGGTTAGGTTTCGGGCTAGAGTTAGGGTTAGGGGACGGGGACGGTTTAGGGTCCAGGTGAGGGTACGACAAAGGTTTAGGGGGAGCGTACGTGTGAGGGCGCGGGTTAGTGTGAGCGTACGGGTCAGGATTAGGGGACGGGTGAGGGGAAGGCTTCGGGGAAGGGTTAGGGTTAGGGTTCGGGCTAGGATTAGGGTTAGGGGACGGGGATGGTTTAGGGTCTAGGTGAGGGTGCGACAACGGTTTAGGGGGAGCGTACGTGTGAGCGTGAGGGTTAGTGTGAGCGTATGGGTTAGGATTAGGGGACGGGTGAGGGGAAGGCTTCAGGGAAGTGTTAGGGTTTGGGCTAGGGTTAAGGGACGGGGATGGGGACGGTTTAGGGTCCATGTGAGGTACGACAACGGTTTAGGGGGAGCGTACGTGTGAGGGCGTGGGTTAGTGAGAGCGTACGGGTTAGGATTAGGGGATGGGTGAGGGGAAGGCTTCGGGGAAGGGTTAGGTTTAGGGTTCCGGCTAGGGTTAAGGTTAGGGGACGGGGACGGTTTAGGGTCCAGGTGAGGGTACGACAACGGTTTAGGGGGAGCGTACGTGTGAGGGAGCGGGTTAGTGTGAAGTACGGGTTAGGATTAGGGGACGGGTGAGGGGAAGGCTTTGGGGAAGTGTTAGGGTTAGGGTTCGGGCTAGGGTTAGGGTTAGGTTACGGGGACGGTTTAGGGTCCAGGTGAGGGTACGACAGCGGTTTAGGGGGAGTGCACGTGTCAGGGCGCGGGTTAGTGTGAGCGTACGGGTTAGGATTAGGGGTCGGGTGAGGGTAAGGCTTCGGGGAAGAGTTAGTGTTAGGGTTCGGGCTAGGGTTAGGGTTAGGGGACGGGGACGGTTTAGGGTCCTGGTGAGGGTACGACAACGGTTTAGGGGGAGCGTATGTGTGAGGGCACAGGTTAGTGTGAGCGTAGGGGTTAGGATTAGGGGACGGGTGAGGGGAAGGCTTTGGGGAAGGGTTAGGGTTAGGGTTCGGGCTAGGGTTAGGTTCAGGTAACGGGGATGGTTTAGGGTCCAGGTGAGGGTACGACAATGCTTTAGGGGGAGCGTACGTGTGAGCGTGAGGGTTAGTGTCAGCGTATGGGTTAGGATTAGGGGAAGAGTGAGAGGAAGGCTTCAGGGAAGGGTTACGGTTCGGGCTAGGGTTAGGGTTAGGGGACGGGGACGGTTTAGGGTCCAGGTGAGGGTACGACAACGGTTTACGGGGAGCGTACGTGTGGGGGCGCGGGTTAGTGTGAGCGTATGGGTAAGGATTAGGGGACGGTTGAGGGGATGCCTTCGGGGAAGGGTTAGGTTTAGGGTTCGGGCTAGGGTTAGGGTTAGGGGACGGGGACGGTATACGGTCCAGGTGAGGGGAAGACAACGGTTTAGGGAGAGCGTACGTGTGAGGGCGTGGGTTAGTGTGAGCATACGGGATACGATTAGGGGATGGGTGAGGGGAAGGCTTCGGGGAAGGGTTAAGGTTAGGGTTCTGGCTAGGGTTAGGGTTAGGGGACGGAGACGGTTTAGGGTTAGCGTTAGGGTTAGGGTTACGGTTAGGGTTAGGGTTAGGGTTAGGGTTAGGGAAAGGGGACGGTTAGGGTCCAGATGAGGGTACGACAACGGTTTAGGGGGAGCGTACGTGTGAGGGCGCGGGTTAGTGTGAGCATACGTGTTAGGATTAGGGGACGGGTGAGGGGAAGGCTTCGGGAAAGGTTTAGGGTTAGGGGACGGGGACGTTTTAGGGTCCAGGTGAGAGTACGACAATGATTTAGGGGCAGCGTACATGTGAGCGGGCTGGATAGTGTGAGCGTACAGGTTAGGATTAGGGGACGGGTGAGGGGAAGGCTTCGGGGAAGGGTTAGTGTTAGGGTTCGGGCTAGGGTTAGGGCTAGGGGACGGGGACGGTTTAGGATCCAGGTGAGGGTACGAGAACGGTTTAGGGGGAGCGTACGTGTGAGGGCGTGGGTTAGTGTGAGCGTATGGGTTAGGATTAGGGGACGGGTGAGGGGAAGGCTTCGGGGAAGGGTTAGGGTTAGGGTTCGGGCTAGGGTTAGGGTTAGGGGACGGGGACGGTTTAGGGTCCAGGTGAGGGTACGACAACAGTTTAGGGGGAGCGTACGTGTGAGGGCGCGGGTTAGTGTGAGCGTACGGGTTAGGATTAGGGGACGGGTGAGGGGAAGGCTTCGGGGAAGGATTAGGGTTAGGGTTCGGGCTAGGGTTAGGGTTAGGGGATGGGGACGGTTTAGGGTCAAGGTGAGGGTACGAAAACGGTTTAGGTGGAGCGTACGTGTGAGGGCGTGTGTTAGTGTGAGCGTACGGGTTAGGATTAGGGGACGGGTGAGGGGAAGGTTTCGGGGAAGGGTTAGGGTTAGGGTTTGAGCTAGGGTTACGGTTAGGGGACGGGGACGGTTTAGGGTCCAGGTGAGGGTACGACAACCGTTTAGGGGGAGTGTACCTGTGAGGGTGCGGGTTAGTGTGAGCGTATGGGTTAGATTTAGGGGACGGGTGAGGGGAAAGCTTCGGGGAAGGGTTAGGGTTCGGTCTAGGGTTAGGGTTAGGGGACGGGGACGGTTTAGGGTACAGGTGAGGGTACGAAAACGCTTTAGGGGGAGCGTACGTGTGAGGGCGCGGGTTAGTGTGAGCGTACGGGTTAGGATTACGGGACGGGTGAGGGGAAGGCTTCGGGGAAGGGTTAGGGTTAGGGTTCGGGCTAGGGTTACGGTTAGGGGACGGGGACGGTTTAGGGTCAAGGTGAGGGTACGACAACGCTTTAGGGGGAGTGTACGTGTTAGGGTGCGGGTTAGTATGAGCGTAAGGGTTAGATTATGGGACGGGTGAGGGGAAGGCTTCGGGGAAGGGTTAGGGTTTGGGCTAGGGTTAGGGTTAGGGGACGGGGACGATGTAGGGTCCAGGTGAGGGTATGACAACGCTTTAGGGGGAGGGTACGTGTGAGGGCGCGGGTTAGTGTGAGCGTACGGGTTAGGATTAGGGGACGGGTGAGGGGAAGGCTTCAGGGAAGTGGTAAGGTTAGGGTTCGGGTTAGGGTTAGGGTTAGGGGACGGGGACGGTTTAGGGTCCAGGTGAGGGTATGACAACGCTTTAGGGGGAGGGTACGTGTGAGGGCGCGGGTTAGTGTGATCGTACTGGTTAGGATTAGGGGACGGGTGAGGGGAAGGCTTCGGGGAAGGGTTAGTGTTAGGGTTCGGGGTAGGGTTAGGGTTAGGGGACGGGGACGGTTTAGGGTCCAGGTGAGAGTACGACAAAGGTTTAAGGGGAGCGTACGTGTGAGGGCGTGGGTTAGTGTGAGGGTACGGTATGGGATTAGGGGACGGTTGAGGGGAAGGCTTCGGGGAAGGGTTACGGTTAGGGTTCGGGCTAGGGTTAGAGTTAGGGGATGGGGACGGTTTAGGGTCCAGGTGAGGGTACGATAACGGTTTAGGGGGAGAGTACGTGTGAGGGCGTGGGTTAGTGTGAGCGTACGGGTTAGAATTATGGGACGGGTGAGGGGAAGGCTTCGGGGAAGTGTTAGGGTTAGGGTTCGGGTTAGGGTTAGGGGACGGGGAAGGTTTAGGGTCCAGATGAGGGTACGACAACGGTTTTGTGGGAGCGTACGTGTGAGGGCTCGGGTTAGTGTGAGCGTACGGGTTAGGATTAGGGGACGGGTGAGGGGAAGGCTTCGGGGAAGAGTTAGGGTTAGTGTTCGGGCTAGGGGTAGGGTTCGGGGACGGGGACGTTTTAGGGTCCAGGTGAGGGTACGACAACAGTTTAGGGGGAGCGTATGTGTGAGGGCGCGGGTTAGTGTGAGCGTACACGTTAGGATTAGGGGACGGGTGAGGGGAAGGCTTCGGAGAAGAGTTAGGTTTAGGGTTCGGGCTAGGGTTAGGGTTAGGGGACGGGGATGGTTCAGGGTCCAGGTGAGGGTACAACAACGCTTTAGGGGGAGCGTACGTGTGAGGGCGCGGGTTAGTGTGAGCGTACGGGTTAGGATTAGGGGACGGCTGAGGGGAAGGCTTCGGGAAAGGGTTAGGGTTAGGGTTCGGGCTAGGGTTAGGGTTAGGGGATGGGGACGGTTTAGGGTGCAGGTGAGGGTACGACAACGATTTAGGGGGAGCGTACGTGTGAGGGCGTGGGTTAGTTTGAGCGTACGGGTTATGATTAGGGGACGGGTGAGGGGAAGGCTTCGGGGAAGGGTTAGGGTTAGGGTTCGGGCTAGGGTTAGGGTTAGGGGACGGGGACGGTTTAGGGTCCAGGTGAGGGTACGACAACGGTTTAGGGGGAGCGTACGTTTGAGGGCGTGGGTTAGTGTGAGCGTAAGTGTTAGGATTAGGGGACGGGTGAGGGGAAGGCTTCGGCGAAGGGTTAGGGTTAGGGTTCGGGCTAGGGTTACGGTTAGGGGACGGGCACGGTTTAGCGTCCAGGTGAGGGTACGACAACGGTTTAGGGGGAGCGTACGTGTGAGGGCGCGGGTTAGTGTGAGCGTACGGGTTAGGATTAGGGGACGGGTGAGGGGAAGGCTTCGGGGAAGGGTTAGGGTTAGGGTTTGTGCTAGGATTAGGGTTAGGGGACGGGGATGGTTTAGGGTCCAGGTGAGGGTACGACAACGGTTTAGGGGGAGCGTACGTGTGAGCGTGAGGGTTAGTGTGAGCGTATGGGTTAGGATTAGGGGACGGGTGAGGGGAAGGCTTCAGGGAAGTGTAAGGGTTTGGGCTAGGGTTAAGGGACGGGGATGGGGACGGTTTAGGGTCCAGGTGAGGGTACGACAACGGTTTAGAGGGAGCCTACGTGTTAGGGCGCGCGTTAGTGTGAGCGTACGGGTTAGGATTAGGGGACGGGTGAGGGGAAGGCTTCGGGGAAGGGTTAGCATTAAGGGACGGGGACGGTTTACGGTCCAGATGAGGATACGACAACGGTTTAGGGGGAGCGTACGTGTGAGGGCACGGGTTAGTGTGAGCGTACGGGTTAGGATTAGGGGATGGGTGAGGGGAAGGCTTTGGGGAAGTGTTAGGGTTAGGGTTCGGGCTAGGGTTAGGGGACGGGGACTGGGACGGTTGAGTGTCCATGTTAAGGTATGACAACGCTTTAGGGGTAGCGTACTTGTGAGGTCGCATGTCAGTGTTAGCGTACAGGTTAGGATTAGGGGACGGGTGAGGGTCAGGCTTCGGGGAAGTGTTAGGGTTAGGAGTCAGGCTAGGTTTAAGGTTAGGGGATCGGGACGGTTTAGGGTTCATGTGAGGTTAAGACAACGCTTTATGGGGAGCGTACGTGTGAGAGCGGGGATTAGTGTTAGCGTACGGGTTAGGATTAGGGGAGGTGTTGGGTCAGGCTTCGGGGAAGGGTTAGGCTTAGGTTTCAGTCTAGGGTTAGGGTTAGGGGACGGGGACGGTTTAGGGTCCAAGTGAGGATACGAAAAACGGTTTAGGGGGAGCGTACGTGTGACGGCACGGGTTAGTGTGAGTGTACGGGTTAGGATTAGGGGACGGGTGAGGGGAAGGCTTCGGGGAAGGTTTAGGGTTAGGGTTTGGGCTAGGATTAGGGTTAGGGGACGGGGATGGTTTAGGGTCCAGGTGAGGGTACGGCAACGGTTTAGGGGGAGCGTACGTGTGAGCGTGAGGGTTAGTGTGAGCGTATGGTTTAGGATTAGGGGACGGGTGAGGAGAAGGCTTCAGGGAAGTGTTAGGGTTTGGGCTAGGGTTAAGGGACGGGGATGGGGACGGTTTAGGGTCCAGGTGAGGGTACGACAACGGTTTAGGGAGAGCCTACGAGTGAGGGCGCGCGTTAGTGTGAGCGTACGGGTTAGGATTAGGGGACGGGTGAGGGGAAGGCTTCGGGGAAGTGTTAGGTTTAGGGTTCCGGCTAGGGTTAGGGTTAGGGGACGGGGACGGTTTAGGGTCCAGGTGAGGGTATGACAACGGTTTAGGGGGAGCGTACGTGTGAGGGCATGGGTTAGTGTGAGCGTACGGATTAGGATTAAGGGACGGGTGAGGGGAAGGCTTCGGGGAAGGGTTAGGGTTAGGGTTCGGGCTAGGGTTAGGGTTCGGGTTAGGGTTAGGGTTAGGGTTAGGGGACAGTTTAGGGTCCAGGTGAGGGTACGACAACGGTTTAGGGGGAGCGTACGTGTGAGGGCGCGTGTTAGTGTGAGCGTACTGGTTAGGATTAGGGGACGGGTGAGGGGAAGGCTTCGGGGAAGTGTTAGGGTTAGGGTTCGGGCTAGGGTTAGGGTTAGGGGATGGGGACGGTTTAGGGTCCAGATGAGGGAACGACAACGGTTTAGGGGGAGCGTACGTGTGAGGGCGTGGGTTAGTGTGAGCGTACGGGTTAGGAATAGGGGACGGGTGAGAGGAAGGCTTCGGGGAAGGGTTAGGGTTAGGGTTCGGTTTAGGGGTAGGGATCGGGGACGGGGACGGTTTAGGGTCCGGGTGAGGCTACGACAGCGGTTTAGGGGGAGCGTACGTGTGAGCGGGCTGATTAGTGTGAGCGTACAAGTTAGGATTAGGGGACAGGTGAGGGGAAGGCTTTGGGGAAGGGTTAGGATTAGGGTTCGGGCTAGGGTTAGGGTTAGGAAAACGGGACGGTTAGGGTCCGGGTGAGGGTACGACAATGGTTTAGGGGAAGCGTACGTGTGAGTGCGCGGGTTAGTGTGAGCGTACGGGTTAGGATTAGGGGACGGGTGAGGGGAAGGCTTCGGGGAAGTGTTAGGTTGAGTGTTCGGGCTAGGGTTAGGATTAGGGGACGGGGACGATTTAGGGTCCAGGTGAGGGTACGACAACCGTTTAGGGGGAGTGTACGTGTGAAGACGTGGGTTAGTGCGAGCGTACGGGTTAGGATTAGGGGACGGGTGAGGGGAAGGCTTCGGGGAAGCGTTAGGGTTAGGGTTCGGGCTAGGGTTAGGGTTAGGGGACGGGGACGGTTTAGGGTCCAGGTGAGGGTACGACAACGCTTTAGGGGGAGCGTACGTGTGAGGGCGTGGGTTAGTGTGAGCGTACGGGTTAGGATTAGGGGACGGGTGAGGGGAAGGATTCGGGGAAGGGTTAGGGTTAGGATTCGGGCTAGAGTTAAGGTTAGGGGATGGGGACGGTTTAGTGTCCACGTGAGTGTACGACAACGGTTAAGGGGGATCATACGTGTGAGGGCGTGGGTTATGTGAGCGTACGGGTTAGGATTAGGGGATGGGTGAGGGGAAGGCTTCGGGGAAGGTTTAGGGTTAGGGTTCGGGCTAGGGTTAGGGTTAGGGGAGGGGGACGGTTTAGGGTCCAGATGAGGGTACGACAACGGATTAGGGGGACCGTTCGTGTGAGGGCGCGGGTTAGTGTGAGCGTACGGGATAGGATTAGGGGATGGGTGAGGGGAAGGCTTCGGGGAAGCGTTAGGGTTAGGGTTCTGGCTAGGGTTAGGGTTAGGGGATGGAGACGGTTTAGGGTTAGGGTTAGGGTTAGGGTTAGGGTTAGGGTTAGGTTTAGGGTTAGGGTTAGGGAAAGGGGACGGTTAGGGTCAAGATGAGGGTACGACAACGGTTTAGGGGGAGCGTACGTGTGAGGGCGCGGGTTAGTGTGAGCGTACGGGTTAGCATTACGGGCCGGGTGAGGGGAAGGCTTCGGGGAAGGGTTAGTGTTAGGGTTCGGGCTAGGGTTAGGGTTAGGGGACGGGGAAGATTTAGGGTCCAGGTGAGGGTACGAGAACGGTTTAGGGGGAGCGTACGTGTGAGGGCGTGGGTTAGTGTGAGCGTACGGGTTAGGATTAGGGGACGGGTGAGGGGAAGGCTTCGGGGAAGGGTTAGGGTTAGGGTTCGGGCTAGAGTTAGGGTTAGGGGATGGGGACGGTTTAGGGTCAAGGTGAGGGTACGACAACGGTTTAGGTGGAGCGTACGTGTGAGGGCGTGGGTTAGTGTGAGCGTACGGGTTAGGATTAGGGGACGGGTGAGGGGAAGGTTTCGGGGAAGGGTTAGGGTTAGGGTTTGAGCTAGGGTTATGGTTAGGGGACGGGGACGGTTTAGGGTCCAGGTGAGGGTACGACAACCGTTTAGGGGGAGTGTACCTGTGAGGGTGCGGGTTAGTGTGAGAGTACGGGTTAGATTTAGGGGACGGGTGATGGGAAGGCTTCGGGGAAGGGTTAGGGTTCGGTCTAGGGTTAGGGTTAGGGGACGGGGACGGTTTAGGGTCCAGGTGAGGGTACGAAAACGCTTTAGGGGGAGCGTACGTGTGAGGGCGCGGGTTAGTGTGAGCGTACGGGTTAGGATTATGGGACGGGTGAGGGGAAGGCTTCGGGGAAGGGTTAGGGTTCGGGCTAGGGTTAGGGTTAGGGGACGGGGACGATTTAGGGTCCAGGTGAGGTTATGACCACGCTTTGGGGGAGTGTAGTTGTGAGAGCGCAGGTCAGTGTTAGCGTACTTGTTAGGATTAGGGGACGGGTGAGGGTCAGGCTTCGGGGAAGGGTTAGGGTTAGGGATCGGGCTAGGTTTAGGGTTAGGGGACCGGGACGGTTTAGGGTCCAGGTGAGGGTACGACAACGCTTTCGGTGGAGCGTACGTGTGAGGGCACGGGTTAGTGTTAGCATACGTGTTAGGATTAGGGGACAGGTGAGGGGAAGGCTTCGGGGAAGGGTTAGTGTTAGGGTTCGGGCTATGGTTAGTGTTAGGGGACGGGGACGGTTTAGGGTCCAGGTGAGTGTACGAGAACGCTTTAGGGGGAGCGTACGTGTGAGGGCGCGGATTAGCGTTAGCGTAAGGGTTAGGATTAGGGGACGTGTTGGGTCAGGCTTCGGGGAAGGGTTAGTGTTAGGGTTCGGTCTAGGGTTAGGGTTAGGGGACGGGGACGGTTAGGGTCCAGGTGAGGGTACGACAACGCTTTAGGGGGAGCGTACGTGTGAGGGCGCGGGTAAGCATTCGCGTGCGGGTTAGTATTAGGGGATGGGTGAGGGTCAGGCTTCGGGGAATGGTTAGGGTTACGGTTCGGGCTAGTGTTAAGGTTATCGGACGGGGACGGTTTACGGTCAAGTTGAGGGTACGACAACGTTTTACGGGGAGCATACGTGTGAGGGCGCGGGTTAGCGTTAGCGTATGGGTTAGGATTAGGGGACGTGTGAGGGTCAGGCTTCGGGGAAGTGTTAGTGTTAAGGTTCGGGCTAGGATTAGGGTTAGGGGACGGGGACGGTTTAGGGTCGGGGTGAGGGTACGACAACCGTTTAGGGGGAGCGTACGTGTGAGCGTGAGGGTTAGTGTGAGCGTATGGGTTAGGATTAGGGGACGGGTGAGGGGAAGGCTTCAGGGAAGTGTTAGGGTTCGGGCTAGGGTTAGGGTTAGGGGACGGGGACGGTTTAGGGTCCAGGTGAGGGTACGACAATGGTTTAGTGGGAGCATACGTGTGAGGGCGTGAGTTAGTGTGAGCGTACGGGTTAGGATTAGGGGACGGGTGAGGGGAAGGCTTCGGGGAAGTGTTAGCGTTAAGGGACGGGGACGGTTTACGGTCCAGATGAGGGCACGACAACGATTTAGGGGGAGCGTACGTGTGAGGGCGCGGGTTAGTGTGAGCGTACGGGTTAGGATTACGGGACGGGTGAGGGGAAGGCTTCGGGGAAGGGTTAGGTTTAGGGTTCGGGCTAGGGTTAGGGTTAGGGGACGGGGACGGTTTAGGGTCCAGGTGAGGGTACGACAACGGTTTAGGGGGAGCGCACGTGTGAGGGCGCGGGTTAGTGTGAGTGTACGGGTTAGGATTAGGGGACGGGTGAGGGTAAGGCTTCGGGGAAGAGTTAGGGTTTGGGTTCGGGCTAGGGTTAGGGGACGGGGACTGGGACGGTTGAGGGTCCAGGTTAGGGTATAACAACGCTTTAGGGGTAGCGTACTTGTGAGGGCGCATGTCAGTGTTAGCGTACAGGTTCGGATTAGGGGACGGGTGAGTGTCAGGCTTCAGGGAAGTGTTAGGGTTAGGGATCGGGCTAGGGTTAAGGTTAGGGGACCGGCACGGTTTAGGGTTCATGTGAGGTTACGACAACGCTTTAGGGGGAGCGTATGTGTGAGTGCGCAGGTTAGTGTTAGCGTACGGTTTAGGATCAGGTGACGGGTGAGGTTCAGGATTCGGGGAAGGGTTAGGGTTAGGGTTCGCCCTAGGGTTATGGTTAGGGAATGGGGACGGTTTAGGTTCCAGGTGAGGGTACGACAACGGTTTAGGGGGAGCGTACGTGTGAGGACGCGGGTTAGTGTGAGCGTACGGGTTAGGATTACGGGACGGGTGAGGGGAAGACTTCGGGGAAGGGTTAGGGTTAGGGTTCGCACTAGGGTTAGGGTTAGGGGACGGACACGGTTTAGGGTCCAGGTGAGGGTACGACAATGATTTAGGGGGATCGGACGTGTGAGGGCGCGGGTTAGTGTGAGCGTACGGTTTAGGATTAGGGGACGGGTGAGGGGAAGGCTTCGGGGAAGGGTTAGGGTTAGGGTTCGGGCTAGGGTTAGGGTTAGGGGACGGGGACGCTTTAGGATCCAGGTGACGGTACGACAAAGGTTTAGGGGGAGCGTACATGTGAGGGCGCGGGTTAGTGTGAGCGTACGGGTTAGGAATAGGGGACGGGTGAGAGGAAGGCTTCGGGGAAGGGTTAGGGTTAGGGTTCGGTTTAGGGGTAGGGATCGGGGACGGGGACGGTTTAGGGTCCGGGTGAGGCTACGACAGCGGTTTAGGGGAGCGTACGTGTGAGCGGGCTGATTAGTGTGAGCGTACAAGTTAGGATTAGGGGACAGGTGAGGGGAAGGCTTTGGGGAAGGGTTAGGATTAGGGTTCGGGCTAGGGTTAGGGTTAGGAAAACGGGACGGTTAGGGTCCGGGTGAGGGTACGACAATGGTTTAGGGGAAGCGTACGTGTGAGTGCGCGGGTTAGTGTGAGCGTACGGGTTAGGATTAGGGGACGGGTGAGGGGAAGGCTTCGGGGAAGTGTTAGGTTGAGGGTTCGGGCTAGGGTTAGGATTAGGGGACGGGGACGATTTAGGGTCCAGGTGAGGGTACGACAACCGTTTAGGGGGAGTGTACGTGTGAAGACGTGGGTTAGTGCGAGCGTACGGGTTAGGATTAGGGGACGGGTGAGGGGAAGGCTTCGGGGAAGCGTTAGGGTTAGGGTTCGGGCTAGGGTTAGGGTTAGGGGACGGGGACGGTTTAGGGTCCAGGTGAGGGTACGACAACGCTTTAGGGGGAGCGTACGTGTGAGGGCGTGGGTTAGTGTGAGCGTACGGGTTAGGATTAGGGGACGGGTGAGGGGAAGGATTCGGGGAAGGGTTAGGGTTAGGATTCGGGCTAGAGTTAAGGTTAGGGGATGGGGACGGTTTAGTGTCCACGTGAGTGTACGACAACGGTTAAGGGGGATCATACGTGTGAGGGCGTGGGTTATGTGAGCGTACGGGTTAGGATTAGGGGATGGGTGAGGGGAAGGCTTCGGGGAAGGTTTAGGGTTAGGGTTCGGGCTAGGGTTAGGGTTAGGGGAGGGGGACGGTTTAGGGTCCAGATGAGGGTACGACAACGGATTAGGGGGACCGTTCGTGTGAGGGCGTGGGTTAGTGTGAGCGTACGGGTTAGGATTAGAGGACGGGTGAGGGGAAGGATTCGGGGAAGTGTTAGGGTTAGGGTTCGGGCTAGGGTTAGGGTTAGGGGACAGGGACGGTTTCGGGTCCAGTTGAGGGTACGAAAGCGGTTTAGGGGGAGCGTACATGTGAGGGCGCGGGTTAGTGTGAGCGTACGGGTTAGGATTAGGGGACGGGTGAGGGGAAGGCTTCGGGGAAGTGTTAGGTTTAAGATTTGTGCTAGGGTTAGGGTCAGGGGACGGGGACGGTTTAGGGTCCTGGTGAGGGTACGACAACGGTTTAGGGGGAGCATACGTGTGAGGGCGTGGGTTAGTGTGAGCGTACGGGTTAGGATTAGAGGACGGGTGAGGGGAAGGCTTCGGGGAAGGGTTAGTGTTAGGGTTCGGGCTATGGTTAGGGTTAGGGGACGGGGACGGTTTAGGGTACAGGTGAGGGTTCGAGTATGGTTTAGGGGGAGCGTACGTGTGAGGGCGCGGGTTAGTGTGAGCGTACGGGTTAGGGTTAGGGGACGGGTGAGGGGAAGGCTTCGGGGAAGGGTTAGGGTTAGGTTTCGGGCTAGTGTTAGGGTGAGGGTACGGGGACTGTTTAGGGTCCAGGTGAGGGTACGACAACGGTTTAGGGGGAGCGTACATGTGAGGGCGCGGGTTAGTGTGAGCGTACGGGTTAGGATTAGGGGACGGGTGAGGGGAAGGCTTCGTGGAAGCTTTAGGGATAGAGTTCGGGCTAGTGTTAAGGTTAGGGGACGGGGATGGTTTAGGGTCCAGTTGAGGGTACGACAGCGGTTTAGGGGGAGCGTATGTGTGAGGGCGCGGGTCAGTGTGAGCGTACGGGTTAGGAATAGGCGACGGGTGAGGGGAAGGCTTCGGGGAAGGGTTACGGTTAGGGTTCGGTGTAGGGTTAGGTTTAGGGGACGGGGATCATTTAGGGTCCAGGTGAGGGTACGACAACGGTTTAGGGGGAGCGTACGTGTGAGGGCGTGGGTTAGTGTGAGCGTACGAGTTACGATTAGGGGACGGTTGAGGGGAAGGCTTCGCGGAAGGGTTAGGGTTAGGGTTCGGGCTAGGGTTAGGGTTAGGGGACGGGGACGGTTTAGAGTCCAGGTGCGGGTACGACAACGGTTTAGGTGGAGCGTATGTGTGAAGGCGCGGGTTAGTGTGAGCGTACGTGTTAGGATTAGGGGACGGGTGAGGGGAAGGCTTCGGGGAAGTGTTAGGGTTAGGGTTCGGGCTAGGGTTAGGTTTAGGGGACGGGGACGGTTTAGGGTCCAGTTGAGGGTACGACAGTGCTTTAGGGGGAGGGTACGTGTGAGGGCGTGGGTTAGTGTGAGCGTAAGTTTTAGGATTACGGGACAGGTGAGGGGAAGGCTTCGGGGAATTGTTAGGGTTAGGGTTCGGGCTAGGGTTAGGGTTAGGGGACGGGGAAGGTGTAGGGTCCAGGGGAGTGTACGACAACGCTTTAGGGGGAGAGTATGTGTGAGGGCGCGGGTTAGTGTGAGCGTACGTGTTAGGATTAGGGGAAGGGTGAGGGGAAGGCTTCGGGGAAGGGTTAGGGTTAGGGTTCGGGCTAGGGTTAGGGTTAGGGGACGGGGACGGTTTAGGGTTCAGGTGAGGGTACGACAACGCTTTAGGGGGAGTGTACGTGTGAGGGCGCGGGTTAGTGTGAGCGTACGGGTTAGGATTATGGGACGGGTGAGGGGAAGGCTTCGGGGAAGGGTTAGGGCTAGGGTTCGGGCTAGGGTTAGGGTTAGGGGAAGGGGACGGTTTAGGGTCCAGGTGAGGGTACGACAACATTTTAGGGGAAGCGTACGTGTGAGGGCGTGGGTTAGTGTGAGCGTACGGGTTACGATTAGGGGACGGGTGAGGGGAAGGCTTCGGGGAAGGGTTAGGGTTAGGGTTCGGGCTATGGCTAGGGTTAGGTTTAGGGAACGGGGACCATTTAGGGTCCAGGTGAGGGTACGACAACGGTTTAGGGGGAGCGTATGTGTGAGGGCGTGGTTTAGTGTGAGCATAAGGGTTAGGATTAGGGGACGGGTGAGGGGAAGGCTTCGGGGAAGGTTTAGGGATAGAGTTCGGGCTAGTGTTAGGGTTAGGGGACGGGGACGGTTTTGGGTCCAGTTGAGGGTACGACAGCGGTTTAGGGGGAGCGTATGTGTGAGGGCGTGGGTCAGTGTGAGCGTACGGGTTAGGATTAGGGGACGGGTGAGGGGAAGGCTTCGGGGAAGGGTTACGGTTAGGGTTCGGTGTAGGGTTAGGGTTAGGGGACGGGGACGGTTTAGGGTCCAGTTGAGGGTACGACAGCGGTTTAGGGGTAGCGTACGTGTGAGGGCTTGGGTTAGTGTGAGCGTACGGGTTAGGATTAGGGGACGGGTGAAGGGAAGGCTTCGGTGAAGGGTTAGGGTTAGGGTTCGGGATAGGGCTAGGGTTAGGTTTAGGGGAAGGGGACCATTTAGCGTCCAGGTGAGGGTACGACAACGGTTTAGGGGGAGTGTACGTGTGCGGGCGCGGGTTAGTGTGAGCGTACGGGTTAGGATTAGGTGACGGGTGAGGGGAAGGCTTCGTGGAAGGGTTAGGGTTAGAGTTCGGGCTAGGGTTAGGGTTAGGGGACGGGGACGGTTTAGGATCCAGTTGAGGGTACGACAGCGGTTTAGGGGGAGCGTACGTGTGAGAGCGCGGGTTAGTGTAAGCGTACGGGTTAGGATTAGGGGACGGGTGAAGGGAAGGCTTCGGGGAAGCGTTAGGTTTAGGCTTCGGTGTAGGGTTAGGGTTAGGGGACGGGGACGGTTTCGGGTCCAGGTGAGGGTACGACAACACTTTAGGGGGAGGGTACGTGTGAGGGCGCAGGTTAGTGTGAGCGTAGGGGTTAGGATTAAGGGACAGGTTAGGTGAAGGCTTCGGGGAAGGGTTAGGGTTAGGGTTCGGGCTAGGGTTAGGGTTAGGGGACGGGGACGGTTTAGTGTCCAGGTGAGGGTACGACAATGGTTTAGTGGTAGCGTACGTGTGAGGGCGCGGGTTAGTGTGAGCGTATGGGTTAGGATTAGGGGACGGGTGAGGGGAAGGCTTCGGGGAAGGGTTAGGGTTAGGATTCGGGCTAGGGTTAGGGTTAGGTGACAGGGACGGTTTAGGGTCCAGTTGAGGGTACGACAGCGCTTTACGGGGAGGGTACGTGTGAGGGCGCGTGTTAGTGTGAGCGTACAGTTTAGGATTAGGGGACGGGTGAGGGGAAGGCTTCGGGGAAGGGTTAGGGTTAGGGTTTGGGCTAGGGTTATGGTTAGGGGACGGGGACCGTTTAGGTTCCAGGTGAGGGTACGACAACGCTTTACGGGAATGGTACGTGTGAGGGCGCGGGTTAGTGTGAGCGTACGGGTTAGGATTAGGGGACGGGTGAGGGGAAGGCTTCGGGGAAGTGTTAGGGTTAGGGTTCGGGCTATGGTTAGTGTTAGGGGACGGGGACGGTTTAGGGTCCAGGTGAGGGTACGAGTATGGTTTAGGGGGAGCGTACGTGTGAGGGCGTGGGTTAGTGTGAGCGTACGGGTTAGGATGTGGGGACGGGTGAGGGGAAGGCTTCGGGGAAGGGTTAGGTTTAGGGTTCGGGCTAGGGTTAGGGTTAGGGGACGGGGACGGTTTAGGGTCCAGGTGAGGGTACGAGTATGGTTTAGGGGTAGCGTACGTGTGAGGGCGCGGGTTAGTGTGAGCGTACGGGTTAGGATTATGGGACGGGTGAGGGGAAGGCTTCGGGGAAGGGTTAGGGCTAGGGTTCGGGCTAGGGTTAGGGTTAGGGGAAGGGGACGGTTTAGGGTCCAGGTGAGGGTACGACAACATTTTAGGGGAAGCGTATGTGTGAGGGCGTGGGTTAGTGTGAGCGTACGGGTTACGATTAGGGGACGGGTGAGGGGAAGGCTTCGGGGAAGGGTTAGGGTTAGGGTTCGGGCTATGGCTAGGGTTAGGTTTAGGGAACGGGGACCATTTAGGGTCCAGGTGAGGGTACGACAACGGTTTAGGGGGAGCGTATGTGTGAGGGCGTGGTTTAGTGTGAGCGTAAGGGTTAGGATTAGGGGATGGGTGAGGGGAAGGCTTCATGGAAGTTTTAGGGATAGAGTTCGGGCTAGTGTTAGGGTTAGGGGACGGGGACGGTTTTGGGTCCAGTTGAGGGTACGACAGCGGTTTAGGGGGAGCGTATGTGTGAGGGCGTGGGTCAGTGTGAGCGTACGGGTTAGGATTAGGGGACGGGTGAGGGGAAGGCTTCGGGGAAGGGTTACGGTTAGGGTTCGGTGTAGGGTTAGGGTTAGGGGACGGGGACGGTTTAGGGTCCAGTTGAGGGTACGACAGCGGTTTAGGGGGAGCGTACGTGTGAGGGCTTGGGTTAGTGTGAGCGTACGGGTTAGGATTAGGGGACGGGTGAAGGGAAGGCTTCGGTGAAGGGTTAGGGTTAGGGTTCGGGATAGGGCTAGGGTTAGGTTTAGGGGAAGGGGACCATTTAGCGTCCAGGTGAGGGTACGACAACGGTTTAGGGGGAGTGTACGTGTGCGGGCGCGGATTAGTGTGAGCGTACGGGATAGGATTAGGGTACGGGTGAGGGGAAGGCTTCGTGAAAGTGTTAGGGTTAGAGTTCGGGCTAGGGTTAGGGTTAGGGGTCGGGGACGGTTTAGGGTCCAGGTGAGGGTACGACAACATTTTAGGGGGAGGGTACGTGTGAGGGCGCGGGTTAGTGTGAGCGTATGGCTTAGGATTACGGGAAGGGTGAGGGGAAGGCTTCGGGGAAGGGTTAGAGTTAGGGTTCGGGCTAGGGTTAGGGTTAGGGGACGGGGACGGTTTAGGGTCCAGGTGAGGGTACGACAACGCTTTAGGGGGAGGGTACGTGTGAGGGCGCTGGTTAGTGTGAGCGTACGGGTTAGGATTAGGGGACGGGTGAGTGGAAGGCTTTGGGGAAGGGTTAGGGTTAGGGTTCGGGCTAGGGTTAGGGTTAGGGTTAGGGGACGGTTTACGGTCCTGGTGAGGATACGACAACGGTTTAGGGGGAGCGTACGTGTGAGGGCGCGGGTTAGTGTGAGCGTATGGGTTAGGATTAGGTGATGGGTGAGAGGAAGGCTTCGGACAAGGGTTATTGTTAGGGTTCGGGCTAGGGTTAGGGTTAGGGGACGGGGACGTTTTAGGGTCCAGGTGAGTGTACGACAACGGTTTAGGGGGAGCGTACGTGTGAGGGCATGGGTTAGTGTGAGCATATGGTTTAGGATTAGGTGACGGGTGAGGGGAAGGCTTCGGGGAAGGGTTAGGGTTAGGGTTCGGGCTAGGGGTAGGGTTAGGTTTAGGGGACGGGGACCATTTAGGGTTTAGGTGAGGGTACGACAACGGTTTAGGGGGACTGTACGTGTGAGGGAGCGGGTTAGTGTGAGCGTACGGGTTAGGATTAGGGGACGGGTGAGGGGAGGCTTCGGGGAAGGATTAGGGTTAGGGTTCGGGCTAGGGTTAGGGTTAGGGGACGGGAAAGGTTTAGGGTCCAGGTGAGTGTACGACAACGGTTTAGGGGGAGCGTACGTGTGAGGGCGTGGGATAGTGTGAGCGTACGGTTTAGGATTAGGGGACGGGTGAGAGGAAGGCTTCGGGGATCGGTTAGGGTTAGGGTTCGGGCTAGGGTTAGGGTTAGGGGACGGGGACGGTTTAGGGTCCATGTGAGGGTACGACAACGGTTTACGGGGAGCGTACGTGTGAGGGCGCGGGTTAGTGTGAGCGTACGGGTTAGGATTAGGTGACGGGTGAGGGGAAGGCTTCGTGGAAGGGTTAGGGTTAGAGTTCGGGCTAGGGTTAGGGTTAGGGGACGGGGACGGTTTAGGATCCAGTTGAGGGTACGACAGCGGTTTAGGGGGAGCGTACGTGTGAGAGCGCGGGTTAGTGTGAGCGTACGGGTTAGGATTAGGGGACGGGTGAAGGGAAGGCTTCGGGGAAGCGTTAGGTTTAGGCTTCGGTGTAGGGTTAGGGTTAGGGGACGGGGACGGTTTCGGGTCCAGGTGAGGGTACGACAACACTTTAGGGGGAGGGTACGTGTGAGGGCGCAGGTTAGTGTGAGCGTAGGGGTTAGGATTAAGGGACAGGTTAGGTGAAGGCTTCGGGGAAGGGTTAGGGTTAGGGTTCGGGCTAGGGTTAGGGTTAGGGGACGGGGACGGTTTAGTGTCCAGGTGAGGGTACGACAATGGTTTAGTGGTAGCGTACGTGTGAGGGCGCGGGTTAGTGTGAGCGTATGGGTTAGGATTAGGGGACGGGTGAGGGGAAGGCTTCGGGGAAGGGTTAGGGTTAGGATTCGGGCTAGGGTTAGGGTTAGGTGACAGGGACGGTTTAGGGTCCAGTTGAGGGTACGACAGCGCTTTACGGGGAGGGTACGTGTGAGGGCGCGTGTTAGTGTGAGCGTACAGTTTAGGATTAGGGGACGGGTGAGGGGAAGGCTTCGGGGAAGGGTTAGGGTTAGGGTTTGGGCTAGGGTTATGGTTAGGGGACGGGGACCGTTTAGGTTCCAGGTGAGGGTACGACAACGCTTTACGGGAATGGTACGTGTGAGGGCGCGGGTTAGTGTGAGCGTACGGGTTAGGATTAGGGGACGGGTGAGGGGAAGGCTTCGGGGAAGTGTTAGGGTTAGGGTTCGGGCTATGGTTAGTGTTAGGGGACGGGGACGGTTTAGGGTCCAGGTGAGGGTACGAGTATGGTTTAGGGGGAGCGTACGTGTGAGGGCGTGTGTTAGTGTGAGCGTACGGGTTAGGATGTGGGGATGGGTGAGGGGAAGGCTTCGGGGAAGGGTTAGGTTTAGGGTTCGGGCTAGGGTTAGGGTTAGGGGACGGGGACGGTTTAGGGTCCAGGTGAGGGTACGAGTATGGTTTAGGGGTAGCGTACGTGTGAGGGCGTGGGTTAGTGTCAGCGTACAGGTTAGGATTAGGGGACGGGTGAGGGGAAGGCTTCGGGGAAGTGTTAGGGTTAGGGTTCGGGCTAGGGTTAGGGTTAGGGGACGGGGACCGTTTTGGCTCCAGGTGAGGGTACGACAGTGGTTTAGGGGGAGTGTACGTGTGAGGTCGCGGGTTAGTGTGAGCGTACGGGTTACGATTAGGGGACGGGTGAGTGGAAGGCTTCGGGGAAGGGTTAGGGTTAGGGTTCAGGCTAGGGTTAGGGTTAGGGGACGGGGACGGTTTAGGGTCCAGGTGAGGGTACGTCAACGCTTTAGGGGGAGCGTATGTGTGAGTGCGCGGGTTAGTGTGAGCGTAGGCGTTAGGATTAGGGGACGGGTGAGGGGAAGGCTTCGGGGGAGGGTTAGGGTTAGGGTTCGGGCTAGGGTTAGGGTTAGGGGACGGGGACGGTTTAGGGTCCAGGTGAGGGTACGACAACGGTTTAGGGGGAGCGAATGTGTGAGGGTGCGGGTTAGTGTGAGCGTACGGGTTAGGATTAGGGGACGGGTGAGGGGAAGGCTTCGTGGAGGGGTTCAGGCTAGGGTTAGGGTTAGGGGACGGGGACGGTATAGGGTCCAGGTGAGGGTACGACAACGGTTTAGGGGGAGCGTACGTGTGAGGGCGTGGGTTAGTGTGAGCGTACGGGTTAGGATTAGGCGACGGGTGAGGGGAAGGCTTCGGGGAAGGGTTAGGGTTAGGGTTCGGGCTAGGGTTAGGGTTAGGGGACGGGGACGGTTTAGGGTCCAGTTGAGGGTACGACAACGGTTTAGGGGGAGTGTACGTGTGAGGGCGTGGGTTAGTGTGAGCGTACGGGTTAGGATTAGGGGATGGGTGAGGGGAAGGCTTCGGGGAAGTGTTAGGGTTAGGGTTCGGGCTAGGGTTAGGGTTAGGGGACGGGGACCGTTTTCGCTCCAGGTGAGGGTACGAGAATGGTTTAGAAGGAGTGTACGTGTGAGGGCGCGGGTTACTGTGAGCGTACGGGTTAGGATTAGGGGACGGGTGAGGGGAAGGCTTCGTGGAAGGGTTAGGTTTGGGGTTCGGGCTAGGGTTAGGGTTAGGGGACGGGGACGGTTTATGGTCTAGGTGAGGGTACGACAATTGTTTAGGTGGAGCGTACGTGTGAGGGCGCGGGTTAGTGTGAGCGTACGGGTTAGGATTAGGGGACGGGTGAGGGGAAGGCTTCGGGGAATGGTTAGGGTTAAGGTTCGGGCTAGGGTTAGGGTGAGGGGACAGGGACGGTTTAGGGTCCAGTTGAGGGTACGACAACGGTTTAGGGGGAGTGTACGTGTGAGGGCGCGGGTTAGTGTGAGCGTACGGGTTAGGATTAGGTGACGGGTGAGGGGAAGGCTTCGAGGAAGTGTTAGGGTTAGGGTTCGGGCTAGGGTTAGGGTTAGGGGACGGGGACGGTTTAGGGACCAGGTGAGGGTACGACAACTGTTTAGGGGGAGAGTATGTGTGAGGGCGCGGGTTAGTGTGAGCGTACGGTTTAGAGTTAGGGGACGGGAGAGGGGAATGCTTCGGGGAAGGGTTAGTGTTAGGGTTCGGGCTAGAGTTAGGGTTAGGGGACGGGGACGGTTTAGGGTCCAGGTGAGGGTACGACAACGGTTTAGAGGGAGCGTACATGTGAGGGCATGGGTTAGTGTGAGCGTACGGGCTAGGATTATGGGACGGGTGAGGGGAAGGCTTCGGGGATGGGTTAGGGTTAGGGTTCGGGCTAGGGTTAGTGTTAGGGTACGGGGACGATTTAGGGTCCAGGTGAGGGTAAGACAACAGTTTAGGGGGAGCGTACGTGTGAGGGCGCGGGTTAGTGTGAGCGTACGTGTTAGAATTAGGGGACGGGTGAGGGGAAGGCTTCGGGGAAGGGTTAGGTTTAGGGTTCGGGCTAGGGTTAGGGTTAGGGGACGGGGACGGTTTAGGGTCCAGGTGAGGGTACGACAATGCTTTAGGGGGAGCGTACGTGTGAGGGTGCGGGTTAGTGTGAGCGTAGGGTTTAGGATTAGGGGACAGGTGAGGGGAAGGCTTCGGGGAAGGGTTAGGGTTAGGGTTCGGGCTAGGGTTAGGGTTAGGGGACGGGGACGGTTTAGGGTCCAGGTGAGGGTACGACAACGGTTTAGGGGGAGCGTATATTTGAGGGCACGGGTTAGTGTGAACGTACGGGTTAGGATTAGGGGACGGTTCAGGGGAAGGCTTCGGGGAAGGTTTAGGGTTAGGGTTCGGGCTAGGGTTATGGTTAGGGGACAGGGATGGTTTAGGGTCCAGTTGAGGGTACGAGAGCGGTTTAGGGGGAGCGTACGTGTGAGGGCACTGGTTAGTGTGAGCGTATGGTTTAGGATTAGGCGACGGGTGAGGGGAAGGCTTCGGGGAAGGGTTAGGGTTAGGGTTTGGGCTATGTTTAGTGTTAGTAGACGGGGACGGTTTAGGGTCCAGGTGAGGGTACGACAACGGTTTATGGGGAGCGTACGTGTGAGGGCGTGGGTTACTGTGAACATAAAGTTTAGGATTAAGGGACGGCTGAGGGGAAGGCTTCGGGGAAGTGTTAGGGTTAGGGTTCGGGCTAGGGTTAGGGTTAGGGGACGGGGACGGTTTAGGGTCCAGGTGAGGGTACAACAAAGCTTTAGGGGGAGCGTACGTATGAGGGCACGGGTTAGTGTGAGCGTACGGGTTAGGATAGGGGACGGGTGAGGGGAAGGGTTAGGGTTAGGTTTCGTGCTAGGGTTAGGGTTAGGAGACGGGGACGGTTTAGGGTCCAGGTGAGTGTACGACAACGGTTTAGGGGGAGCGAACGTGTGAGGGCGCGGGTTAGAGTGAGCGTACGGGTTAGGATTAGCGGACGGGTGAGGGGAAGGCTTCAGGGAATGTTTAGGGTTAGGGTTCGGGCTAGGGTTAGGGTTAGGGGACGGGGTCGGTTTAGCGTCCAGGTGAAGGTACAACAACTGTTTAGGGGTAGCGTACGTGTGAGGGCACGGGTTAGTGTGAGCGTACGGGTAAGGATTAGGGGACGGGTGAGGGGAAGGCTTTGGGGAAGGTTTAGGGTTAGGGTTCGGGCTAGGGTTAGGGTTAGGGGACGAGGATGGTTTAGGGTCGAGGTGAGGGTAAGACAACGCTTTAGGGGGAGCGTACGTGTGAGGGCGCGGGTTAGTGTGAGCGTACGGGTTAGGATTAGGGGACCGGTGAGGGGAAGGCTTCGGGAAAGTGTTAGGGTTAGGGTTCGGGCTAGGGTTAGGGTTAGGGGACGGGCTCGGTTTAGGGTCCAGCTGAAGGTATGAAAACGGTTTAGGGGGAGTGTACGTGTGAGGGCACGGGTTAGTGTGAGCGTACGGGTTAGGATTAGGTGATGGGTGAGGGGAAGGCTTAGCGGAAGGGTTAGCGTTTGGTTTCGGGCTAGGGTTAGGTTTAGGGGATGGGGACGGTTTAGGGTCCAGGTGAGGGTATGACAACGGTTTAGGGGGAGCATACGTGTGAGTGTGCGGGTTAGTGTGAGCATACGGGTTAGAATTAGGGGACGGGTGAGGGGAAGGCTTCGGGGAATGGTTAGGGTTAGGGTTCGGGCTAGGGTTAGGGTTAGGGGATGGGGACGTTTTAGGGTTCAGGTGAGTGTACGACAACGGTTTAGGGGGAGCGTACGTGTGAGGGCGCGGGTTAGTGTGAGCGTACGGGTTAGGATTAGGGGACGGGTGAGGGGAAGGCTTCGGGAAGGGTTAGGGTTAGGGTTCGTGCTAGGGTTAGGGTTAGGGGACGGGGACGGTTTAGGGTCCAGGAGAGCGTACGACAACGGTTTAGGGGGAGCGTACGTGTGAGGGCGCGATTAGTGTGAGCGTACGGGTTAGGATTAGGGGACAGGAAGGGGAAGGCTTCAGGGAAGGGTTAGGGTTAGGATTCGGGCTAGGGTTAGGGTTAGGGGAAGAGGACGGTTTAGGGTCCAGGTGAGGGTACAACAACGGTTTATGGGGAGCGTACGTGTGAGGGCGCGTGTTAGTGTGAGCGTACGGGTTAGGATTAGGGAATGGGTGAGGAGAAGGCTTCGGGGAAGGTTTAGGGCTAGTGTTCGGGCTAGGGTTATGTTTAGGGGATGGAGACGGTTTAGGGTCCAGGTGAGGGTACGACGACGGTTTAGGGGGAGCGTACGTGTGAGGGCGCGGGTTAGTGTGAGCGTACGGGTTAGGATTAGGGGACGGGTGAGGGGAAGGCTTCGGGGAAGTGTTAGTGTTAGAGTTCAGGCTAGGGTTAGGGTTAGGTGATGGGGACGGTTTAGTGTCCATGTGAGGGTACGTCAGCGGTTAAGGGGGAGTGTAGTGTGAGGGCGTGGGTTAGTGTGAGCGAACGGGTTAGGATTAGGGGACGGGTTAGGGGAAGGCTTCGGGGACAGGTTAGGGATAGGGTTCTGGTTAGGGTTCGGGTTAGGGGACGGGGACGGTTTAGGGTCCAGGTGAGGGTACGACAACGGTTTAGGGGGAGCGTACGTGTGAGGGCGCAGGTTAGTGTGAGCGTACGGGTTAGGATTAGGGGACGGGTGAGGGGAAGGCTTCGGGGAAGGTTAAGGGTTAGGGTTCGGGCTAGGGTTAGGGTTAGGGGATGGGGACAGTTTAGAGTCCAGGTAAGGGTACGACAGAGCTTTAGGGGGAGCGTACGTGTGTGGGCGCGGGTTAGTGTGAGCGTACGGGTTAGGATTAGGGGACGGGTGAGAGGAAGGCTTCCGGGAAGGGTTAGGGTTAGGTTTCGGGCTAGGGTTAGGGTTAGGGGACGGGGACGGTTTAGGGTCCAGGTGAGGGTATGACAACGGTTTAGGGGGAGCGTACGTGTGAGGGCGCGGGTTAGTGTGAGCGTATGTGTTAGGATTAGGGCACGGGTGAGGGGAAGGCTTCGGGGAAGTGTTAGGGTTAGGGTTCGGGCTAGGGTTAGGGTTAGGGGACGGGCACGTTTTAGTGTCCAGGTGAGGGTACGACAACGGTTTAGGGGGAGCGTACGTGTGAAGGCGCGGGTTAGTGTGAGTGTACGGGTTAGGATTAGGGGACGGGTGAGTGGAAGGCTTCGGGGAAGGGTTAGGGTTAGGGTTCGGGCTAGGGTTAGGGTTAGGGGACGGGGACGGTTTAGGGTCCAGGTGATTGTACGACAGTGGTTTAGGGGGAGCGTACGTGTGAGGGGCGGGTTAGTGTGAGTGTACGGGTTAGGATTAGGGGACGGGTGAGGTGAAGGCTTCGGGGAAGGGTTAGGGATAGGGTTCGGGCTAGGGTTAGGGTTAGGGGATGGGGACGGTTTAGGGTCCAGGTGAGGGTACAACAACTGTTTAGGGGGAGTGTACGTTTGAGGACGCGGGTTAGTGTGAGCATACGGTTTAGGATTAGGGGACGGGTGAGGGGAAGGCTTCGGGGAAGGGTTAGGGTTAGGGTTATTCTTCTTACTGATGTGAAATTAGAGTGACATTTGCCCATTGAAACCGCCACAGCTAGTTTCTCACTGGTTCCCCCTATTCCCATTCATCCTCTGCACTAACTGCAGACTGTGCGATACTAGAACTTAAAGGCATTGACTCTCCATGTGGGGATATTTTTAGTAAAGCGGCTGGAATGTCGATCCAGAGCCCCAGGAGAGGAAAAATGAGGTGCGTTTTAGAAACCTTTCCCGATCATATGGTATACCAGTCGCTGGGTTTCCCAAGCATGGTTTAGCTGTAGGAAGATTCCCTTCAACCTGGAGTGTTGGGACCCTGGAATGAGTAGCATGAAGTATTGCATGAAACTTTTGGCAGTTGCTCACCAAAGCTCACCAATCCTCTCAGCCCCAAGTGTCCAGCCTTATGTCTTATCCAGCTGTGGGTTTATATGTGGTCAATCCAGGTTGCATCACAGCCCCTGAGCGAATTTTGTAAGAATTTTTCTCTCTTTCATTGTTTCTGCGTTTTGTTTTTAAAATTTATTTCTATAATGGGGTTTAGCTCATTTTCACTGCTGTGTTTGTGCCGCTCTGCACACACTTGATTCCCTTATGGAGATATATCAATACATGGGTTTTAAGATTCTTATTACTCAGATATATTTCTCTGCGGTGTATAGGGTGTGTTGAGGCCAGTTCATTGAGCAAGGTGTAGATCTTGTCTAATATCTATTTGGTTTATTGAACGGTATCTGTGCTAATTTCAAACTCTGGTTTTATGCATCACCCCACCTCTCCTTTCCCCTTAAGCTGAAATAAGTGTGTTTTCTAAATGTGAGACACTGTTCTGTTCTGTAATTCATTTCTTGTGCAGCCATATTTACCCTCCCTCTATAAGTGATATCTTATGATATGTTTCTTTTTCTGTTTGACTTATTTCAAGTAGTATTATCAGACCTAAATCCACTCTTTATCCTTCTACTAGCCTTATTACATTGATATCATGGTGAAGAGATATTCCATTGTACATAAGTACCACATCTTCTTTATCCATTGTTCTCTTTCCTGGGATATTTAAGGTGTACTGAAGTTGAGGTTCTTGTAAACAGAGTAGCCCTAAACTGTGGTGTGCTTGTGTCTTGTTGATTTTTAGACTTCCCTAGATATACTCCCATGATTGGAAGTGTCCTATGCTCTGTAGCTCTGTTTTTTAGATGATTTAGGAACCACCATACACTTCTCCAGAGGGGCTCTCGGCACTTCACACACTGCCCATCAGCGTATAAAGGCTCCCTGTTCTCCATGGCCTGTCCTGCATTTCTGGTTTTTACAATTTTTTAGGATGGCCCTTTTGACCAGTGGGAAATGAGACTTCTTTGTTGTGCACATTTGCATTGCTTGCTTGCTTCGTTGCCCATAAAGTGCGTATGCGTTTTTTCCTGGATATAATCAGGAAAAAACGCATACGCCCTTTTGGGCCAACTGCATCATTGTCGAAAATCTGCCGCTTTTCATGTGCTTTAAAGATGAGTCCAATCTATCTCTTGAAATCTGTTTCTTGCAATTCTGTCTTGCATTCAGATCCTCTTCTTTGCCTTACCTCAACATATTTTTGGACGTTAGTTTTCATTTATAACTCTGCAGGTTTGTGAATTGCAGTGACCCTGAGCTCCATTTTTTAAGTTGCTCTTTTGTGAGCTGGCCTCAAACCCGCAGGATTGCTTCAGGCCCTATTTTGGCTCGGGCGAGGCGGGCTGAGCCTTTTTGCAATTCTTATTCTTAATGGGAAATTAGAGTGATATGTGCCCGTCCGAACCCCTACAACTATTCTCTCATTGGTTCCCCCTCTTCCCGTTCATCCTCCTCACAATTTGCAAAATGTGTGAAACAGAAGTTGAAATGTGCTGATTCTCCAAGTGGGGAGATTCTAAGTAACGTGGCTGGAATGGTGAACAGGAGCACCAGGAGAGGATAAATGAGCTGCATTTTAGACACATCTCCCGATCACATGGTGTACAGTCCTCTGGGTTTTCCATGCATGTTTTAGCTGTAGGAAGATCCCTTGAACCTGCAGATTTGGGACCCATTGAATGGGTACCAGGTAGTATTACTTTAAAGGGTGTGCATTTCCTCACCCAACCTCACATTTCTCTTAGTGCAAACAGTTTCCAGCCTTATGTCTCATCCTGCTGTGGGTCTAGATGTGTTCAATCCATGTTGCATCACCGGCCCTGAGGAAAAGTTGTAAGAGGTTTTCTCTGTCTCTCTGTCGTTTATTTTTTTCAATTTATTACTATATTGGTTACAGCTGATTTTCAAAGCTCTGTTTCTTGCTGCTGTACATCCACTTGATTCACGTACAGAGAGACATCAGTAAATTCTTTTTCAGATTCTTACCAGTCGTATATATTCTTTTCCGGTGACTTGAGTGTGCTGAGTGCAGTTCTTTTAGCTACCGTGTAGGCCTTGTTGATTATCAGTTTGGTATTTGGAATGGTATCTTTGCTAATTTCAACCTCCTGGATGATGCCTCACCCCTCCCCACCTTTCCCGTTTAGCAGCCTTATGCGTGTTTTCTACATATTTGACTATGTTTTTGTTTTGTAATTTATTTCATGTGTAGCCATTTTGGATTCCACCTTTAAGTGATATCTTATGATATGTGTCTTTTTCTTTTTGAATTATGTCACTTAGAATGATCATACGTAACTCCTCCGGAGTTGTTACAACTGGCCATATTTCATTGATTTCCAGGCTGAATAATATTCCACTCTACCTAAGTACCACATCTCTATCCATTTTTTCTCTCCAGAGACATTTAAGTTATATCCTAGTCGAGGATCTTTTAAACAGAGAGGGGGTAAACATTGGGGTGCCTGTGTCCTCTCGATTTTTGTTTTTCCCAAGATATACGCCCATGAGTGCAAGTGCCCTATGCTCTGTAGCTCATTTTTTAGATGCTTTAGTAAACACAATACACTTCTCCAGAATGGCCGTTGGCAATATACATTTCCACTATAAGTCTCACAGGGCTCCCTCTTCTCCTTGCCCTGTCCTGCATTTTTGTTGTTTACGCTTTATGAGGATGGCTCTTCTGACTGATGCGAAGTGATATCTCTTGTAGTATTGACTTCCAGTGCCCACCTGTTTGGTTGGCTAAAAAAGTGTATGCCCTTTTCTTGAATATATACAGAAAAAAACGCATACACACTTTTTGGCCAACTGCAATGTTGGCAATGTTCAGCTCCTTTTCTTGTGCTTAATGGCGAGTCCTTTCTACCTCCTCAAATCCCTTTCCTGCCATTCTCCCTTGCTTACAAGTCCTTTTCTCTGACTTTCCTCAAGACATTTTTCAGTGATGGATATTTTCAACTCTGCAGTTTCGTGAATTTTACTGTCCCTGAGTTCCATTGTTCAACTTGTGTTTATGGGAACTGGCCACAAAGCAGCGGGATTTCCTCAAGCCCTATACTGTTTCCATGGGCAACCCTAGCCTTTGGTCAATTCGTCTTCCTGATTGGAAATTAGAGTGACATGTGCCTGTCTGAACACCTAGGACTTGTCTCTCATTGTTCCTCATCCTTCCGCTTCATCCTCTGGACAAATTCCAAACTGTACGCAACAGGATGTTGACAGTGCTGCCATCTCCAAGTGGGGAGACTGTTAGTAAAGACGCTGGATGGGTGAACCCGAGCACCAGGAGATGAGGAGATGAGATGCCTTTTCCAAACTCTTCCCGATCAGACGGTATACCATCCTCTGGGTGTGACAGACATGTTTTAGCAGTAGGAAGAGTCCCATTCATGTAAGGAGAACACCAGGGCTTTTTCAAAATCAGTGTCTCCCCGAAACCCAAACTGGGGAATTTTTTAAGCTACGGCTACACATATGTTCATTAAGGGCCTTGGGAAGTAGGCAGAGTCCAAACTTTAGATGATTGAAGTCTTCAGGGTCAGAAGCACTCACCACCAGCTTCCCTTAGGTTACACTTTAACTGTCATTGATAGATGATGTCAATAAAAATATCTATTCTTTTTCAGATTATTTCCCCTTATAGGTTATTGCAAAATGTTGAGTGTAGTTCCCTGTGCTATACAGTAGTTCCTTGTTGATGATCTATTTTATACATAGCAGTGTGTATGTGTTAATCCCAAACTGTTAATTTATCCCTCCTCCCACCTTTCCCCTTTGGTAATAATAAATTATAAGATTTTATACTTCTCAGAAATGGGGGAGCTGAAAGAGAGGTATAATTTTCAATGGAAAAGCATTTAAAACAAGATTGAAGCTTTAACCAAGATTATTAGATGTACATCCTTGGAAAGAAATCACTTCGTTTCTCTAATATTGACCTGACAAATAAGACAAACCTTTTCACTGAACTTGCTTATAATAAAGTGATGGAAATAGCCAATGGAAGCGTTAGAAACATCTTATTTTACCCGAGCCTTATACACTGTTCTATGTTAACTACAGTTTGGCTCACACATCTGTTCATTGAGGTTACAATAGTCTCAATTTCTGTTACTGATCCTCCAGAGTGGACCCCAACAAGTGTCCCCCTGCGCAGTGTCATTGGGGCCAACAGATCGAGACTGAGTTTGGTTCACAAGCAAAGGAAACTTTATATTTTGATCAGAGAATGGAGAGGTGAGAGCATGCACTACCCCCTGGGCTGTGGGCTGGGCTGCTGTGTAGAGATCCTGTCAGAGTCAGTGGGAGGGAGGGGGCGGAGCTCTGGAGGGCCGGGTTGGGTGCAGCTCAGGCTCTATATCTCGGAGTCTGCACTGAGCCCCAGGAGCTGAGGTGTCGACCCAGCCATTCTGCACTAGGAAATCTGGAGGTATATCCTCGGTGGCTTCACTGACTGTCCTGACATCCTTTACCAGGTCCCCAGCAGCCCATGGGGCTCTCGTGGTCAGACCAATCCCAGAATATGGAGCTCACCTGGGCAGGTACCCCACCCCCACCCCAGCCCACGGGGCTCTCGTGGTCAGGTCCCTCCCAGGATACAGAGCTACCCTTGCAGGTACCATGGCAGGGCTGGGCACACAGGAACCGTGCACATAGCCCTCATTGCAGAGCACCCCCAGCTCACCTGTCGCTCAGAGCTGACACAGAGCACCTCAGAGCAGGACTTGAACTAACAAACAGCAGCCGCGACAGGTCTGTGACCCTGGGCATCACTCTGTGCGGCCTCCCTCCACCTGGTCTTCCAGAGACTTCCACTGCACCCGGGACACAAGGCCTCTGTCTCCAACCACAACCCACCCCTCCTCTCCCTGACTCCTGGGTTCCTCTCATTAGGAGAGGGTTTTCTTGAAGTTGTCTCCCACTCATGGGCCAGATAAAATGATTAGAAAACAAGCCAAAGCTGCAGCCCCTTGTCTATCCTGACTCTCAGGAGCCCACACCTGTTCCTTGGACCTGGCCGGTTCAGCAAGTTCCATTTTCTGCAACTGTGAGCCCCTGAGGGGTGATGATTGGCTGAGCTGGGCAGCCTTACCGTGCCGGCCAGCCCTCCCCAGGTGTGCCTGGGTTGAGATCAATATAAATACCACTCCAGGCAGCAAGAGCCCCTGCAGCCGTGCCTGACGCCATTTTCTCTGCCCTGTCAGCAGTCTCGGGGCTGGGCTGGTGGGAGGGAGTGAGAGGCCACGGCTTTGTGGGTGGCCCAGTGTGAGTGGGGCTCTGCTGGACTTTCTGTAGCGGTTGCCAGGCTGCCACCTGCTAAAGAAGAGGATGTGTCACCCATACCTGCTGCTGGAATTTCTCCCTGGGCAGAGGTGAGGAAGGAAAAAAGCAGTGGGGGCAGGGACAGGACGGGTATCTCAGGCAGGGAAATGGAAATCTTCCAGAAGAGCACCCAGGGCCAGGACCATCCTGGCTGGCCTGCAGGCACCAAGTCGGCCGGCATGCTGTCACTCGTGTGGCTCTATGGCCCTTCCTCTAGGCTTTCAAGTCCTTGTATATATTCAGGTGTTTTACCTGGGATGGGTGGGAATAGTTCAGCAGCAACTGGCCTGGGGCTCAGCTCACGTTTACTCACAGATGCCTCGGCACAGTGCACCAGCTTTGCAATGAGGACGCTTGTTGCGTGGGGGCTGCTGGCTGAATGGGAGACGATTCCCCACCACTGACCAACTTCAGAATTGTTTACAACTGGAGCAAGTGCCCTGATACGGTTTTCCTCTGTGGAACTGGTGGGTTCTGTGTTTTTTTTCTCTTTTTCATTTTTGGTTCAAGGTAGATTTTATTCCTCTTTTTTGTATTTACAGATAGAAGCATGGAAATAATTTATTCATATAAATACATGTATGTGAAGGGAATAATTGTTTTTTCCGTTTTATTTTTTAAATTTTATTTCTTTTCAATTTTGAATTTTATTTTATATTTTTATACAGCAGGTTCTTATTGGTTATCTATTTTATACATATAAATGTATACATGCCAATCCCAGTCTCTCAACTCCTCCCACCACCACCCCCCCAACAGCTTTCCCCCCTTGTTGTCCATACATTTGTTGTCTACATCTGTTGCTCTATTTATGCCTTGCAAAATGGTTAATCTGTACGGTTTTTCTAGGTTCCACATATATGCATGAATATACAAGATTTGTTTTTCTCTTTCTGACTTAATTCACTCTGTATGACAGTCTCTAGATCCATCGACGTCTCTACAAATGACCCAATTTCATTCCTTTTCATGGCTTAGTAATATTCCATTTTATATATGTACCACAGCTTTATGCATTCGTCTGTCTGTGGGCATTTAGGTTGCTTCCATTACCTCGATATTGTAAATAGTGATGCAATGAACATTGCGGTGAATGTCTCTTTTTGATTTATGGTTTTGTCTGGGTATATGTCCAGTACTGGGATTACTGTATCATATGGTAATTCTATTGTTAGTTTCTTAAGAACTCCATATTGTTCTCCAGTGACTGTATCAATTTATATTCCCAACAATAGTGGAAGAGGGTTCCTTTTCTCCACACCCTTTCCAGAATTTTTTGTTTGTAGATTTTCTGATGATGCCCATTCTATCAGCTGTGAGGTGATACATCATTGTTGAGTCCATTTTGTTGAGCAAGGGGTAGGTCTTGTCTATTACATATTTGGCTTATGGAACAGTATCTGTGCTAAAGTCAAACTCTGGTTTTATGCAGCACCCCAAATCACCTTCCCCCTTAAGCAAGAATAAGTTGGTTTTCTAAACTTGAGACCCTGTTCTGTTCTGTAATTCAGTTCATGTGTAGCCAAGTTCACATTCCGTGTATTAGTGATATCTTATCATGTTTCTTTTTCTGTGTGACTTATTTCAGTTAGAATCATCATACCTAAATCCACTCATTGTGCTGCTACGGGCCTGATGACATAGATGTCATTGCTGAGTGATATTGCATTGTACGTAAGTACCACAACTTCTTTATCCATTTTTCACTTTCTGTGATATGAACTTGTACCATAAACGAGGTTCTTGTAAATAGAGCCGACCCAAACTTTTGCGGTGGCTGTGTCTTTTTGATTTTAATTTCCCTAAGCCATAGGACCATAAGTGGAAGTGCCCTAGGCTCTGTTGCTTTGTTTTTTAGATGTTTCAGGAAACACCATACACTTCTCCGGAGTGGCTGTTGGCAATTTACATGCCGCCCATCAGCATAACAAGGCTCCCAGTTCTCCATGGCCTGTCCTGCCTTTCTGGATTTTACACTTTTTTCAGATGGCCCTTTTGACTGGGGGGAAGTGAGACTTCATTGTAGTGCAGATTTCCTTTGCAAGCTGGCCTGGTTGGCCAAAAAGAGCGTATGCGTTTTTTCCTGAATATATTCAGGAAAAAACGCATACGCCCTTTTTGGCCAAGTGCATCATTGTCGACGTTCTGCCTCTTTTCCTATGCTTTAAATGCAATTGAAGTCTACCTCCTGAAATCGGTTTCCTGCAATTCTGCCCCGCTTTCAAGTCCTCTTGGCAGCCTTACTTCAGTATATTTTTGGACGATAGCTGTCATTTATAACTCTGCAGGTTTGTGAATTACAGTGCCCCTGAGCTCCTTTCTTCAACTCGCTTTCTTGTGTGGTGGCCGCAACACCGCTGGATTGCTTCAGGCCCTAATCTGGTTCCAGCACCGCACGCTGAGCCTTTGGTTAATTCCTCTTCCTGGTGGGAAATGAGAGTTAAATTTGCCCGTCCAGACACCTCCAGCTAGTCTCTCATTGGTTGTCCCTATTCCTGTTCATCTTCCGCAGAAATTGCAAACTGGACCAAACAGGAGGTTAAAGGCACTGACTCTCCAAGTCGGGAGAGTGTTAGTAAACCATCTGGAATGTTGCACCCGATTACCAGGAGATGAGAACTGAGACATATTTGAACACGTCTCCCGATCACACAGTTGATCATACTCCGGGATCCACATGCATGTTTTAGCTGAAGGAAGAATCCCTTAAACCTGGAGAGTTGAGACCCGTGGAATGGGTATCATGCAATATGACTTCAAAGGGTCTTCATTTGCTCACCAAACCTCTCCAATCCTATCACTGCTGCGTTTATGCCCCTGTACACACGCTTGATTCTCTTTCAGAGACATAGCAATCCATAGGTTTTAAGATACTTACTAGTCAGCTACATTCTTAAGCGTTTAATATGGGGTGTTGAGTCCATTTCGTTGAGCAAGGAGTAGCTCTTGTCTATTCCATATTTGGCTTAAGGAACTTTATCTGTGCTCATTTCAATCTCTGGTTTTATGCAGCACCCCAACTCACCTTTCCCCTTAAGCAAGCATACGTTGGATTTATAAATTTGAGACCCTGTTCTGTTTTGTAATCCAGTTCCTGTGTACCCAAGTTTACATTCCGTGTATTAGTGATATCTTATGATGTTTCTTTTTCTGTGTGACTTATTTCAGTTAGAATCATCATACCTGAATCCACTCATTATGCTGCTACGGGCCTGATGACATAGATTTCATTGATGAGTGATATTGCATTGTACGTAAGTACCACATCTTCTTTATCCATTTTTCGCTTTCTGCGATATTAAACTTTTACCGTAAACGAGGTTGTTGTAAACAGAACTGTCCCAAAATTTGGGGTGGCTGTGTCTTTTTGATTTTAATTTCCCTAAGCTATAGGACCATAAGTGGAAGTGCCCTAGGCTCTGTTGCTTTGTTTTTTAGATGTTTCAGGAAACACCATACACCTCTCCCGAGTGGCTGTTGGCAATTTACATCCCTCCCATCATCATAAAAAGGCTCCCAGTTCTCCATGGCCTGTCCTGCCTTTCTGGATTTTACACTTTTTTCAGATGGCCCTTTTATCCGGGGGGAAGTGAGACTTCATTGTAGTGCAGATTTCCTTTGCAAGCTTGCTTGGTTGGCCAAAAAGGGCGTATGCGTTTTTTCCTGAATATATTCAGGAAAAAACGCATACGCCCTTTTTGGCCAAGTGCATCATTGTCGACGTTCTGCCTCTTTTCCTATGCTTTAAATGCAATTCCAGTCTACCTCCTGAAATCGGTTTCCTGCAATTCTGCCCCGCTTTCAAGTCCTCTTGGCAGCCTTACTTCAGTATATTTTTGGACGATAGCTGTCATTTATAACTCTGCAGGTTTGTGAATTACAGTGCCCCTGAGCTCCTTTCTTCAACTCGCTTTCTTGTGAGCTGGGCGCAACACCGCAGGATTGCTTCAGGCCCTAATCTGGTTCCGGCACGGCACGCTGAGCCTTTGGTCAATTCTTCTTCCTGGTGGGAAATGAGAGTTAAATTTGCCCGTCCAGACACCTCCAGCTAGTCTCTCATTGGTTCTCCCTATTCCTGTACATCTTCCGCAGAAATTGCAAACTGGGCCAAACAGGAGGTTAAAGGCACTGACTCTCCAAGTCGGGAGAGTGTTAGTAAAGCATCTGGAATGTTGCACCCGAGTACCAGGGGACGAGAACTGAGACATATTGGAACACGTCTCCCGATCACACGGTTGATCATACTCTGGGTTCCACGTGCATGTTTTAGCTGAAGGAAGAATCCCTTAAACCTGGAGAGTTGAGACCCGTGGAATGGGTCCCATGCAATATGACTTCAAAGGGTCTTCATTTGCTCACCGAACCTCTCCAATCCTATCACTGCTGCGTTCATGCCCCTGTACACACGCTTGATTTTCTTTCAGAGACATAGCAATCCATAGGTTTTAAGATACTTACTAGTCAGGTACATTCTTAGGCGTTTAATATGGGGTGTTGAGTCCATTTCGTTGAGCAAGGAGTAGCTCTTGTCTATTCCATATTTGGCTTAAGGAACTTTATCTGTGCTCATTTCAATCTCTGGTTTTATGCAGCACCCCAACTCACCTTTCCCCTTAAGCAAGCATAAGTTGGTTTTCTAAATTTGAGACCCTGTTCTGTTTTGTAATCCAGTTCCTGTGTACCCAAGTTTACATTCCGTGTATTAGTGGTATCTTATGATGTTTCTCTTTCTGTGTGACTTATTTCAGTTAGAATCATCATACCTGAATCCACTCATTATGCTGCTATGGGCCTGATGACATAGATTTCATTGCTGAGTGATATTGCATTGTACGTAAGTACCACAACTTCTTTATCCATTTTTCACTTTCTGCGATATTGAACTTGTACCGTAAATGAGGTTCTTGTAAACAGAGCCGTCCCAAACTTTCGCGTGGCTGTGTCTTTTTGATTTTAATTTCCCTAAGCTATAGGACCATAAGTGGAAGTGCCCTAGGCTCTGTTGCTTTGTTTTTTAGATGTTTCAGGAAACACCATACACCTCTCCCGAGTGGCTGTTGGCAATTTACATCCCGCCCATCAGCATAACAATGCTCCCAGTTCTCCATGGCCTGTCCTGCCTTTCTGGATTTTACACTTTTTTCAGGTGACCCTTTTGACCGGGGGGAAGTGAGACTCCATTGTAGTGCAGATTTCCTTTGCAAGCTTGCTTGGTTGGCCAAAAAGGGCGTATGCGTTTTTTCCTGAATATATTCAGGAAAAAACGCATACGCCCTTTTTGGCCAAGTGCATCATTGTGGACGTTCTGCCTCTTTTCCTATGCTTTAAATGCAATTCCAGTCTACCTCCTGAAATCGGTTTCCTGCAATTCTGCCCCGCTTTCAAGTCCTCTTGGCAGCCTTACTTCAGTATATTTTTGGACGATAGCTGTCATTTATAACTCTGCAGGTTTGTGAATTACAGTGCCCCTGAGCTCCTTTCTTCAACTCGCTTTCTTGTGAGCTGGCCGCAACACCGCAGGATTGCTTCAGGCCCTAATCTGGTTCCGGCACGGCACGCTGAGCCTTTGGTCAATTCTTCTTCCTGGTGCGAAATGAGAGTTAAATTTGCCCGTCCAGACACCTCCAGCTAGTCTCTCATTGGTTCTCCCTATTCCTGTACATCTTCCGCAGAAATTGCAAACTGGGCCAAACAGGAGGTTAAAGGCACTGACTCTCCAAGTCGGGAGAGTGTTAGTAAAGCATCTGGAATGTTGCACCCGAGTACCAGGGGACGGGAACTGAGACATATTGGAACACGTCTCCCGATCACACGGTTGATCATACTCTGGGTTCCACGTGCATGTTTTAGCTGAAGGAAGAATCCCTTAAACCTGGAGAGTTGAGACCCGTGGAATGGGTCCCATGCAATATGACTTCAAAGGGTCTTCATTTGCTCACCGAACCTCTCCAATCCTATCACTGCTGCGTTTATGCCCCTGTACACACGCTTGATTTCCTTTCAGAGACATAGCAATCCATAGGTTTTAAGATACTTACTAGTCAGGTACATTCTTAGGCGTTTAATATGGGGTGTTGAGTCCATTTCGTTGAGCAAGGAGTAGTTCTTGTCTATTCCATATTTGGCTTAAGGAACTTTATCTGTGCTCATTTCAATCTCTGGTTTAATGCAGCACCCCAACTCACCTTTCCCCTTAAGCAAGCATAAGTTGGTTTTCTAAATTTGAGACCCTGTTCTGTTTTGTAATCCAGTTCCTGTGTAGCCAAGTTTACATTCCGTGTATTAGTGATATCTTATGATGTTTCTCTTTCTGTGTGACTTATTTCAGTTAGAATCATCATACCTGAATCCACTCATTATGCTGCTATGGGCCTGATGACATAGATTTCATTGCTGAGTGATATTGCATTGTACGTAAGTACCACAACTTCTTTATCCATTTTTCACTTTCTGCGATATTGAACTTGTACCGTAAACGAGGTTCTTGTAAACAGAGCCGTCCCAAACTTTGGGGGGGGCTGTGTCTTTTTGATTTTAATTTCCCTAAGCTATAGGACCATAAGTGGAAGTGCCCTAGGCTCTGTTGCTTTGTTTTTTACATGTTTCAGGAAACACCATACACTTTTCCGGAGTGGCTATTGGCAATTTACATCCCGCTCATCAGCATAACAAGGCTCCTAGTTCTCCATGGCCTGTCCTGCCTTTCTGGATTTTACACTTTTTTCAGGTGGCCCTTTTGACCGGGGGGAATTGAGACTTCATTGTAGTGCAGATTTCCTTTGCAAGCTTGCTTGGTTGGCCAAAAAGGGCGTATGCGTTTTTTCCTGAATATATTCAGGAAAAAACGCATACGCCCTTTTTGGCCAAGTGCATCATTGTGGACGTTCTGCCTCTTTTCCTATTTTTTAAATGGAATTCCAGTCTACCTCCTGAAATCGGTTTCCTGCAATTCTGCCCCGCTTTCAAGTCCTCTTGGCAGCCTTACTTCAGTATATTTTTGGACGATAGCTGTCATTTATAACTCTGCAGGTTTGTGAATTACAGTGCCCCTGAGCTCCTTTCTTCAACTCGCTTTCTTGTGAGCTGGCCGCAACACGGCAGGATTGCTTCAGGCCCTAATCTGGTTCCGGCACGGCACGCTGAGCCTTTGTTTAATTCCTCTTCCAGGTGGGAAATGAGAGTTAAATTTGCCCGTCCAGACACCTCCAGCTAGTCTCTCATTGGTTCTCCCTATTCCTGTTCATCTTCCGCAGTAATTGCAAACTGGGCCAAACAGGAGGTTAAAGGCACTGACTCTCCAAGTCGGGAGAGTGTTAGTAAAGCGTCTGGAATGTTGCACCCGAGTACCAGGAGATGAGAACTGAGACATATTGGAACACATCTCCCGATCACACGGTTGATCATACTCTGGGTTCCACATGCATGTTTTAGCTGAAGGAAGAATCCCTTAAACCTGGAGAGTTGAGACCCGTGGAATGGGTTCCATGCAATAGGACTTCAAAGGGTCTTCATTTGCTCACCAAACCTCTCCAATCCTATGACTGCTGCATTTATGCCCCTGTACAGCCGCTTGATTCTCTTTCGGAGACATAGCAATCCATAGGTTTTAAGATACTTACCAGTCAGGTACATTCGTAGGCGTTTAATATGGGGTTTTGAGTCCATTTCGTTGAGCAAGGAGTAGCTCTTGTCTACTCCATATTTGGCTTAAGGAACTTTATCTGTGCTCATTTCAATCGCTGGTTCTATGGAGCACCCCATCTCACCATTCCCCTTAAGCAAGCATAAGTTGGTTTTCTAAATTTGAGACCCTCTTCTGTTTTGTAATCCAGTTCCTGTGTAGCCAAGTTTACATTCCGTGTATTAGTGATATCTTATGATGTTTCTTTTTCTGTGTGACTTATTTCAGTTAGAATCATCATACCTGAATCCACTCATTATGCTGCTACGGGCCTGATGACATAGATTTCATTGCTGAGTGATATTGAATTGTACGTAAGTACCACAACTTCTTTATCCATTTTTCGCTTTCTGTGATATTGAACTTGTACCGTAAACGAGGTTCTTGTAAACAGAGCCGTCCCAAATTTGGGGGGGCTGTGTCTTTTTGATTTTAATTTCCCTAAGCTATAGGACCATAAGTGGAAGTGCCCTAGGCTCTGTTGCTTTGTTTTTTACATGTTTCAGGAAACACCATACACTTTTCCGGAGTGGCTATTGGCAATTTACATCCCGCTCATCAGCATAACAAGGCTCCCAGTTCTCCATGGCCTGTCCTGCCTTTCTGGATTTTACACTTTTATCAGGTGGCCCTTTTGACCGGGGGGAAGTGAGACTTCATTGTAGTGCAGATTTCCTTTGCAAGCTTGCTTGGTTGCCCAAAAAGGGCGTATGCGTTTTTTCTTGAATATATTCAGGAAAAAACGCATACGCCCTTTTTGGCCAAGTGCATCATTGTCCACGTTCTGCCTCTTTTCCTATGCTTTAAATGCAATTCCAGTCTACCTCCTGAAATCGGTTTCCTGCAATTCTGCCCCACTTTCAAGTCCTCTTGGCAGCCTTACTTCAGTATATTTTTGGACGATAGCTGTCATTTATAACTCTGCAGGTTTGTGAATTACAGTGCCCCTGAGCTCCTTTCTTCAACTCGCTTTCTTGTGAGCTGGCCGCAACACCGCAGGATTGCTTCAGGCCCTAATCTGGTTCCGGCACGGCACGCTGAGCCTTTGGTTAATTCCTCTTCCTGGTGGGAAATGAGAGTTAAATTTGCCCGTCCAGACACCTCCAGCTAGTCTCTCATTGGTTCTCCCTATTCCTGTTCATCTTCCGCAGAAATTGCAAACTGGGCCAAACAGGAGGTTAAAGGCACTGACTCTCCAAGTCGGGAGAGTGTTAGTAAAGCGTCTGGAATGTTGCACCCGAGTACCAGGAGATGAGAACTGAGACATATTTGAACACACCTCCCGATCACATGGTTGATCATACTCTGGGTTCCACATGCATGTTTTAGCTGAAGGAAGAATCCCTTAAACCTGGAGAGTTGAGACCCGTGGAATGGGTCCCATGCAATATGACTTCAAAGGGTCTTCATTTGCTCACCGAACCTCTCCAATCCTATCACTGCTGCGTTTATGCCCCTGTACACACGCTGGATTCTCTTTTGGAGACATAGCAATCCATAAGTTTTAAGATACTTACCAGTCAGGTACATTCGTAGGCGTTTAATATGGGGTTTTGAGTCCATTTCGTTGAGCAAGGAGTAGCTATTGTCTACTCCATATTTGGCTTAAGGAACTTTTTCTGTGCTCATTTCAATCGCTGGTTCTATGGAGCACCCCATCTCACCATTCCCCTTAAGCAAGCATAAGTTGGTTTTCTAAATTTGAGACCCTGTTCTGTTTAGTAATTCAGTTCCTGTGTAGCCAAGTTTACATTCCGTGTATTAGTGATATCTTATGATGTTTCTTTTTCTGTGTGTCTTATTTCAGTTAGAATCATCATACCTGAATCCACTGTTTATGCTGCTATGGGCCTGAAGGTATAGATTTCATTGCTGAGTGATAATGCATTGTACGTAAGTACCACAACTTCTTTATCCATTTTTCACTTTCTGCGATATTGAACTTGTACCGTAAATGAGGTTCTTGTAAACAGAGCCGTCCCAAACTTTCGGGTGGCTGTGTCTTTTTGATTTTAATTTCCCTAAGCTATAGGACCATAAGTGGAAGTGCCCTAGGCTCTGTTGCTTTGTTTTTTAGATGTTTCAGGAAACACCATACACCTCTCCCGAGTGGCTGTTGGCAATTTACATCCCGCCTATCAGCATAACAAGGCTCCCAGTTCCCCATGGCCTGTCCTGCCTTTCTGGATTTTACACTTTTTTCAGGTGGCCCTTTTGACCGGGGGGAAGTGAGACTTTATTGTAGTGCAGATTTCCTTTGCAAGCTTGCTTGGTTGGCCAAAAAGGGCCTATGCGTTTTTTCCTGAATATATTCAGGAAAAAACGCATAGGCCCTTTTTGGCCAAGTGCATCATTGTGGACGTTCTGCCTCTTTTCCTATGCTTTAAATGCAATTCCAGTCTACCTCCTGAAATCGGTTTCCTGCAATTCTGCCCCGCTTTCAAGTCCTCTTGGCAGCCTTACTTCAGTATATTTTTGGACGATAGCTGTCATTTATAACTCTGCAGGTTTGTGAATTACAGTGCCCCTGAGCTCCTTTCTTCAACTCGCTTTCTTGTGAGCTGGCCGCAACACCGCAGGATTGCTTCCGGCCCTAATCTGGTTCCGGCACGGCACGCTGAGCCATTGGTTAATTCCTCTTCCTGGTGGGAAATGAGAGTTAAATTTGCCCGTCCAGACACCTCCAGCTAGTCTCTCATTGGTTCTCCCTATTCCTGTTCATCTTCCACAGAAATTGCAAACTGGGCCAAACAGGAGGTTAAAGGCACTGACTCTCCAAGTCGGGAGAGTGTTAGTAAATCATCTGGAATGTTGCGCCCGAGTACCAGGGGACGAGAACTGAGACATATTGGAACACATCTCCCGATCACACGGTTGATCATACTCTGGGTTCCACATGCATGTTTTAGCTGAAGGAAGAATCCCTTAAACCTGGAGAGTTGAGACCCTTGGAATGGGTACCGTGCAATATGACTTCAAAGCGTCTTCATTTGCTCACCGAACCTCTCCAATCCTATCACTGCTGCGTTTATGCCCCTGTACACCCGCTTGATTCTCTTTCGGAGACATAGCAATCCATAGGTTTTAAGATACTTACTAGTCAGGTACATTCTTAGGCGTTTAATATGGGGTGTTGAGTCCATTTCGTTGAGCAAGGTGTAGCTCTAGTCTATTCCATATTTGGCTTAAGGACCTTTATCTGTGCTCATTTCAATCTCTGATTCTGTGCAGCACCCCAACTCACCTTTCCCCTTAAGCAAGCATAAGTTGGTTTTCTAAATTTGAGACCCTCTTCTGTTTTGTAATCCAGTTCCTGTGTAGCCAAGTTTATATTCCGTGTATTAGTGATATCTTATGATGTTTCTTTTTCTGTGTGACTTATTTCAGTTAGAATCATCATACCTGAATCCACTCATTATGCTGCTACGGGCCTGATGACATAGATTTCATTGCTGAGTGATATTGAATTGTACGTAAGTACCACAATTTCTTTATCCATTTTTCACTTTCTGCGATATTGAACTTGTACCGTAAACGAGGTTCTTGTAAACAGAGCCGTCCCAAACTTTGGGGTGGCTGTGTCTTTTTTATTTTAATTTCCCTAAGCTATAGGACCATAAGTGGAAGTGCCCTAGGCTCTGTTGCTTTGTTTTTTACATGTTTCAGGAAACACCATACACTTTTCCGGAGTGGCTGTTGGCAATTTACATCCTGCTCATCAGCATAACAAGGCTCCCAGTTCTCCATGGCCTGTCCTGCCTTTCTGGATTTTACACTTTTTTCAGGTGGCCCTTTTGACCGGGGGGAAGTGAGACTTCATTGTAGTGCAGATTTCCTTTGCAAGCTTGCTTGGTTGGCCAAAAAGGGCGTATGCGTTTTTTCCTGAATATATTCAGGAAAAAACGCTTATGCCCTTTATGGCCAAGTGCATCATTGTGGACGTTCTGCCTCTTTTCCTATGCTTTAAATGCAATTCCAGTCTACCTCCTGAAATCGGTTTCCTGCAATTCTGCCCCGCTTTCAAGTCCTCTTGGCAGCCTTACTTCAGTATATTTTTGGACGATAGCTGTCATTTATAACTCTGCAGGTTTGTGAATTACAGTGCCCCTGAGCTCCTTTCTTCAACTCGCTTTCTTGTGAGCTGGCCGCAACACCGCAGGATTGCTTCAGGCCCTAATCTGGTTCCGGCACGGCACGCTGAGCCTTTGGTTAATTCCTCTTCCTGGTGGGAAATGAGAGTTAAATTTGCCCGTCCAGACACCTCCAGCTAGTCTCTCATTGGTTCTCCCTATTCCTGTACATCTTCCGCAGAAATTGCAAACTGGGCCAAACAGGAGGTTAAAGGCACTGACTCTCCAAGTCGGGAGAGTGTTAGTAAAGCGTCTGGAATGTTGCACCCGAGTACCAGGAGATGAGAACTGAGACATATTTGAACACATCTCCCGATCACATGGTTGATCATACTCTGGGTTCCACATGCATGTTTTAGCTGAAGGAAGAATCCCTTAAACCTGGAGAGTTGAGACCCGTGGAATGGGTACCATGCAATATGACTTCAAAGGGTCTTCATTTGCTCACCAAACCTCTCCAATCCTATGACTGCTGCATTTATGCCCCTGTACACACGCTGGATTCTCTTTTGGAGACATAGCAATCCATAAGTTTTAAGATACTTACCAGTCAGGTACATTCTTAGGCGTTTAATATGGGGTTTTGAGTCCATTTCGTTGAGCAAGGAGTAGCTCTTGTCTATTCCATATTTGGCTTAAGGAACTTTATCTGTGCTCATTTCAATCGCTGTATCTATGGAGCACCGCATCTCACCATTCCCCTTAAGCAAGCATAAGTTGGTTTTCTAAATTTGAGACCCTGTTCTGTTTAGTAATTCAGTTCCTGTGTAGCCAAGTTTACATTCCGTGTATTAGTGATATCTTATGATGTTTCTTTTTCTGTGTGTCTTATTTCAGTTAGAATCATCATACCTGAATCCACTCTTTATGCTGCTATGGGACTGAAGGTATAGATTTCATTGCTGAGTGATAATGCATTGTTCGTAAGTACCACAACTTCTTTATTCATTTTTTGCTTTCTGCGATATTGAACTTGTACCGTAAACGAGGTTCTTGTAAACAGAGCCGTCCCAAAGTTTGGGGTGGCAGTGTCTTTTTGAATTTAATTTCCCTAAGCTATAGGACCATAAATGGAAGTGCCCTAGGCTCTGTTGCATTGTTTTTTAGATGTTTCAGGAAACACCATACACTTCTCCAGAGTGGCTGTTGGCAATTTACATCCCGCCCATCAGCATAACAAGGCTCCCAGTTCCCCATGGCCTGTCCTGCCTATCTGGATTTTACACTTATTTCAGGTGGCCCTTTTGACCGGGGGGAAGTGAGACTTCATTGTAGTGCAGATTTCCTTTGCAAGCTTGCTTGGTTGGCCAAAAAGGGCGTATGCGTTTTTTCCTGAATATATTCAGGAAAAAATATATTCCTGAATATATTCAGGAAAAAACGCATACGCCCTTTTTGGCCAAGTGCATTATTGTCCACGTTCTGCCTCTTTTCCTATGCTTTAAATGCAATTCCAGTCTACTTCCTGAAATCGGTTTCCCGCAGTTCTGCCTCGCTTTCAAATCCTCATGGCAGCCTTACTTCAGTATATTTTTGGACGATACCTGTCATTTATAACTCTGCAGGTTTGTGAATTACAGTGCCCCTGAGCTCCTTTCTTCAACTCGCTTTCTTGTGAGCTGGCCACAACAAGGCAGGTTTGCTTCAGGCCCTAATCTCTTTCCAGCACGGCACGCTGAGCCTTTGGTTAATTCCTCTTCCTGGTGGGAAATGAGAGTTAAATTTGCCCGTCCAGACACCTCCAGCTAGTCTCTCATTGGTTCTCCCTATTCCTGTTCATCTTCCACAGAAATTGCAAACTGGGCCAAACAGGAGGTTAAAGGCACTGACTCTCCAAGTCGGGAGAGTGTTAGTAAAGCATCTGGAATGTTGCACCCGAGTACCAGGGGACGAGAACTGAGACATATTGGAACACATCTCCCGATCACACGGTTGATCATATTCTCGGTTCCACATGCATGTTTTAGCTGAAGGAAGAATCCCTTAAACCTTGAGAGTTGAGACCCTTGGAATGGGTACCATGCAATATGACTTCAAAGTGTCTTCATTTGCTCACCGAACCTCTCCAATCCTATCACTGCTGCGTTTATGCCCCTGTACACCCGCTTGATTCTCTTTCGGAGACATAGCAATCCATAGGTTTTAAGATACTTACTAGTCAGGTACATTTTTCGGCGTTTAATATGGGGTGTTGAGTCCATTTCGTTGAGCAAGGAGTAGCTCTGGTCTATTCCATATTTGGCTTAAGGAACTTTATCTGTGTTCATTTCAATCTCTGATTCTATGCAGCACCCCAACTCACCTTTCCCCTTAAGCAAGCATAAGTTGGTTTTCTAAATTTGAGACCCTCTTCTGTTTTGTAATCCAGTTCCTGTGTACCCAAGTTTACATTCCGTGTATTAGTGATATCTTATGATGTTTCTCTTTCTGTGTGACTTATTTCAGTTAGAATCATCATACCTGAATCCACTCATTATGCTGCTATGGGCCTGATGACATAGATTTCATCGCTGAGTGATATGGCATTGTACGTAAGTACCACAACTTCTTTATCCATTTTTCACTTTCTGTGATATTGAACTTGTACCGTAAATGAGGTTCTTGTAAACAGAGCTGTCCCAAACTTTGGGGTGGCTGTGTCTTCTTTATTTTAATTTCCCTAAGCTATAGGACCATAAGTGGAAGTGCCCTAGGCTCTGTTGCTTTGTTTTTTAGATGTTTCAGGAAACACCATACACTTCTCCCCAGTGTCGGTTGGCAATTTACATCCCGCCCATCAGCATAACAAGGCTCCCAGTTCCCCATGGCCTGTCCTGCCTTTCTGGAGTTACACTTTTTTCAGATGGCCCTTTTGACCGGGGGGAAGTGAGACTCCATTGTAGTGCAGATTTCCTTTGCAAGCTTGCTTGGTTGGCCAAAAAGGGCGTATGCGTTTTTTCCTGAATATATTCAGGAAAAAACGCATACGCCCTTTTTGGCCAAGTGCATCATTGTGGACGTTCTGCCTCTTTTCCTATGCTTTAAATGCAATTCCAGTCTACCTCCTGAAATCGGTTTCCTGCAATTCTGCCCCGCTTTCAAGTCCTCTTGGCAGCCTTACTTCAGTATATTTTTGGACGATAGCTGTCATTTATAACTCTGCAGGTTTGTGAATTACAGTGCCCCTGAGCTCCTTTCTTCAACTCGCTTTCTTGTGAGCTGGCCGCAACACCGCAGGATTGCTTCAGGCCCTAATCTGGTTCCGGCACGGCACGCTGAGCCTTTGGTCAATTCTTCTTCCTGGTGCGAAATGAGAGTTAAATTTGCCCGTCCAGACACCTCCAGCTAGTCTCTCATTGGTTCTCCCTATTCCTGTACATCTTCCGCAGAAATTGCAAACTGGGCCAAACAGGAGGTTAAAGGCACTGACTCTCCAAGTCGGGAGAGTGTTAGTAAAGCATCTGGAATGTTGCACCCGAGTACCAGGGGACGGGAACTGAGACATATTGGAACACGTCTCCCGATCACACGGTTGATCATACTCTGGGTTCCACGTGCATGTTTTAGCTGAAGGAAGAATCCCTTAAACCTGGAGAGTTGAGACCCGTGGAATGGGTCCCATGCAATATGACTTCAAAGGGTCTTCATTTGCTCACCGAACCTCTCCAATCCTATCACTGCTGCGTTTATGCCCCTGTACACACGCTTGATTTCCTTTCAGAGACATAGCAATCCATAGGTTTTAAGATACTTACTAGTCAGGTACATTCTTAGGCGTTTAATATGGGGTGTTGAGTCCATTTCGTTGAGCAAGGAGTAGTTCTTGTCTATTCCATATTTGGCTTAAGGAACTTTATCTGTGCTCATTTCAATCTCTGGTTTAATGCAGCACCCCAACTCACCTTTCCCCTTAAGCAAGCATAAGTTGGTTTTCTAAATTTGAGACCCTGTTCTGTTTTGTAATCCAGTTCCTGTGTAGCCAAGTTTACATTCCGTGTATTAGTGATATCTTATGATGTTTCTCTTTCTGTGTGACTTATTTCAGTTAGAATCATCATACCTGAATCCACTCATTATGCTGCTATGGGCCTGATGACATAGATTTCATTGCTGAGTGATATTGCATTGTACGTAAGTACCACAACTTCTTTATCCATTTTTCACTTTCTGCGATATTGAACTTGTACCGTAAACGAGGTTCTTGTAAACAGAGCCGTCCCAAACTTTGGGGGGGGCTGTGTCTTTTTGATTTTAATTTCCCTAAGCTATAGGACCATAAGTGGAAGTGCCCTAGGCTCTGTTGCTTTGTTTTTTACATGTTTCAGGAAACACCATACACTTTTCCGGAGTGGCTATTGGCAATTTACATCCCGCTCATCAGCATAACAAGGCTCCTAGTTCTCCATGGCCTGTCCTGCCTTTCTGGATTTTACACTTTTTTCAGGTGGCCCTTTTGACCGGGGGGAATTGAGACTTCATTGTAGTGCAGATTTCCTTTGCAAGCTTGCTTGGTTGGCCAAAAAGGGCGTATGCGTTTTTTCCTGAATATATTCAGGAAAAAACGCATACGCCCTTTTTGGCCAAGTGCATCATTGTGGACGTTCTGCCTCTTTTCCTATTTTTTAAATGGAATTCCAGTCTACCTCCTGAAATCGGTTTCCTGCAATTCTGCCCCGCTTTCAAGTCCTCTTGGCAGCCTTACTTCAGTATATTTTTGGACGATAGCTGTCATTTATAACTCTGCAGGTTTGTGAATTACAGTGCCCCTGAGCTCCTTTCTTCAACTCGCTTTCTTGTGAGCTGGCCGCAACACGGCAGGATTGCTTCAGGCCCTAATCTGGTTCCGGCACGGCACGCTGAGCCTTTGTTTAATTCCTCTTCCAGGTGGGAAATGAGAGTTAAATTTGCCCGTCCAGACACCTCCAGCTAGTCTCTCATTGGTTCTCCCTATTCCTGTTCATCTTCCGCAGTAATTGCAAACTGGGCCAAACAGGAGGTTAAAGGCACTGACTCTCCAAGTCGGGAGAGTGTTAGTAAAGCGTCTGGAATGTTGCACCCGAGTACCAGGAGATGAGAACTGAGACATATTGGAACACATCTCCCGATCACACGGTTGATCATACTCTGGGTTCCACATGCATGTTTTAGCTGAAGGAAGAATCCCTTAAACCTGGAGAGTTGAGACCCGTGGAATGGGTTCCATGCAATAGGACTTCAAAGGGTCTTCATTTGCTCACCAAACCTCTCCAATCCTATGACTGCTGCATTTATGCCCCTGTACAGCCGCTTGATTCTCTTTCGGAGACATAGCAATCCATAGGTTTTAAGATACTTACCAGTCAGGTACATTCGTAGGCGTTTAATATGGGGTTTTGAGTCCATTTCGTTGAGCAAGGAGTAGCTCTTGTCTACTCCATATTTGGCTTAAGGAACTTTATCTGTGCTCATTTCAATCGCTGGTTCTATGGAGCACCCCATCTCACCATTCCCCTTAAGCAAGCATAAGTTGGTTTTCTAAATTTGAGACCCTCTTCTGTTTTGTAATCCAGTTCCTGTGTAGCCAAGTTTACATTCCGTGTATTAGTGATATCTTATGATGTTTCTTTTTCTGTGTGACTTATTTCAGTTAGAATCATCATACCTGAATCCACTCATTATGCTGCTACGGGCCTGATGACATAGATTTCATTGCTGAGTGATATTGAATTGTACGTAAGTACCACAACTTCTTTATCCATTTTTCGCTTTCTGTGATATTGAACTTGTACCGTAAACGAGGTTCTTGTAAACAGAGCCGTCCCAAATTTGGGGGGGCTGTGTCTTTTTGATTTTAATTTCCCTAAGCTATAGGACCATAAGTGGAAGTGCCCTAGGCTCTGTTGCTTTGTTTTTTACATGTTTCAGGAAACACCATACACTTTTCCGGAGTGGCTATTGGCAATTTACATCCCGCTCATCAGCATAACAAGGCTCCCAGTTCTCCATGGCCTGTCCTGCCTTTCTGGATTTTACACTTTTATCAGGTGGCCCTTTTGACCGGGGGGAAGTGAGACTTCATTGTAGTGCAGATTTCCTTTGCAAGCTTGCTTGGTTGCCCAAAAAGGGCGTATGCGTTTTTTCTTGAATATATTCAGGAAAAAACGCATACGCCCTTTTTGGCCAAGTGCATCATTGTGGACGTTCTGCCTCTTTTCCTATGCTTTAAATGCAATTCCAGTCTACCTCCTGAAATCGGTTTCCTGCAATTCTGCCCCACTTTCAAGTCCTCTTGGCAGCCTTACTTCAGTATATTTTTGGACGATAGCTGTCATTTATAACTCTGCAGGTTTGTGAATTACAGTGCCCCTGAGCTCCTTTCTTCAACTCGCTTTCTTGTGAGCTGGCCGCAACACCGCAGGATTGCTTCAGGCCCTAATCTGGTTCCGGCACGGCACGCTGAGCCTTTGGTTAATTCCTCTTCCTGGTGGGAAATGAGAGTTAAATTTGCCCGTCCAGACACCTCCAGCTAGTCTCTCATTGGTTCTCCCTATTCCTGTTCATCTTCCGCAGAAATTGCAAACTGGGCCAAACAGGAGGTTAAAGGCACTGACTCTCCAAGTCGGGAGAGTGTTAGTAAAGCGTCTGGAATGTTGCACCCGAGTACCAGGAGATGAGAACTGAGACATATTTGAACACACCTCCCGATCACATGGTTGATCATACTCTGGGTTCCACATGCATGTTTTAGCTGAAGGAAGAATCCCTTAAACCTGGAGAGTTGAGACCCGTGGAATGGGTCCCATGCAATATGACTTCAAAGGGTCTTCATTTGCTCACCGAACCTCTCCAATCCTATCACTGCTGCGTTTATGCCCCTGTACACACGCTGGATTCTCTTTTGGAGACATAGCAATCCATAAGTTTTAAGATACTTACCAGTCAGGTACATTCGTAGGCGTTTAATATGGGGTTTTGAGTCCATTTCGTTGAGCAAGGAGTAGCTATTGTCTACTCCATATTTGGCTTAAGGAACTTTTTCTGTGCTCATTTCAATCGCTGGTTCTATGGAGCACCCCATCTCACCATTCCCCTTAAGCAAGCATAAGTTGGTTTTCTAAATTTGAGACCCTGTTCTGTTTAGTAATTCAGTTCCTGTGTAGCCAAGTTTACATTCCGTGTATTAGTGATATCTTATGATGTTTCTTTTTCTGTGTGTCTTATTTCAGTTAGAATCATCATACCTGAATCCACTGTTTATGCTGCTATGGGCCTGAAGGTATAGATTTCATTGCTGAGTGATAATGCATTGTACGTAAGTACCACAACTTCTTTATCCATTTTTCACTTTCTGCGATATTGAACTTGTACCGTAAATGAGGTTCTTGTAAACAGAGCCGTCCCAAACTTTCGGGTGGCTGTGTCTTTTTGATTTTAATTTCCCTAAGCTATAGGACCATAAGTGGAAGTGCCCTAGGCTCTGTTGCTTTGTTTTTTAGATGTTTCAGGAAACACCATACACCTCTCCCGAGTGGCTGTTGGCAATTTACATCCCGCCTATCAGCATAACAAGGCTCCCAGTTCCCCATGGCCTGTCCTGCCTTTCTGGATTTTACACTTTTTTCAGGTGGCCCTTTTGACCGGGGGGAAGTGAGACTTTATTGTAGTGCAGATTTCCTTTGCAAGCTTGCTTGGTTGGCCAAAAAGGGCCTATGCGTTTTTTCCTGAATATATTCAGGAAAAAACGCATAGGCCCTTTTTGGCCAAGTGCATCATTGTGGACGTTCTGCCTCTTTTCCTATGCTTTAAATGCAATTCCAGTCTACCTCCTGAAATCGGTTTCCTGCAATTCTGCCCCGCTTTCAAGTCCTCTTGGCAGCCTTACTTCAGTATATTTTTGGACGATAGCTGTCATTTATAACTCTGCAGGTTTGTGAATTACAGTGCCCCTGAGCTCCTTTCTTCAACTCGCTTTCTTGTGAGCTGGCCGCAACACCGCAGGATTGCTTCCGGCCCTAATCTGGTTCCGGCACGGCACGCTGAGCCATTGGTTAATTCCTCTTCCTGGTGGGAAATGAGAGTTAAATTTGCCCGTCCAGACACCTCCAGCTAGTCTCTCATTGGTTCTCCCTATTCCTGTTCATCTTCCACAGAAATTGCAAACTGGGCCAAACAGGAGGTTAAAGGCACTGACTCTCCAAGTCGGGAGAGTGTTAGTAAATCATCTGGAATGTTGCGCCCGAGTACCAGGGGACGAGAACTGAGACATATTGGAACACATCTCCCGATCACACGGTTGATCATACTCTGGGTTCCACATGCATGTTTTAGCTGAAGGAAGAATCCCTTAAACCTGGAGAGTTGAGACCCTTGGAATGGGTACCGTGCAATATGACTTCAAAGCGTCTTCATTTGCTCACCGAACCTCTCCAATCCTATCACTGCTGCGTTTATGCCCCTGTACACCCGCTTGATTCTCTTTCGGAGACATAGCAATCCATAGGTTTTAAGATACTTACTAGTCAGGTACATTCTTAGGCGTTTAATATGGGGTGTTGAGTCCATTTCGTTGAGCAAGGTGTAGCTCTAGTCTATTCCATATTTGGCTTAAGGACCTTTATCTGTGCTCATTTCAATCTCTGATTCTGTGCAGCACCCCAACTCACCTTTCCCCTTAAGCAAGCATAAGTTGGTTTTCTAAATTTGAGACCCTCTTCTGTTTTGTAATCCAGTTCCTGTGTAGCCAAGTTTATATTCCGTGTATTAGTGATATCTTATGATGTTTCTTTTTCTGTGTGACTTATTTCAGTTAGAATCATCATACCTGAATCCACTCATTATGCTGCTACGGGCCTGATGACATAGATTTCATTGCTGAGTGATATTGAATTGTACGTAAGTACCACAATTTCTTTATCCATTTTTCACTTTCTGCGATATTGAACTTGTACCGTAAACGAGGTTCTTGTAAACAGAGCCGTCCCAAACTTTGGGGTGGCTGTGTCTTTTTTATTTTAATTTCCCTAAGCTATAGGACCATAAGTGGAAGTGCCCTAGGCTCTGTTGCTTTGTTTTTTACATGTTTCAGGAAACACCATACACTTTTCCGGAGTGGCTGTTGGCAATTTACATCCTGCTCATCAGCATAACAAGGCTCCCAGTTCTCCATGGCCTGTCCTGCCTTTCTGGATTTTACACTTTTTTCAGGTGGCCCTTTTGACCGGGGGGAAGTGAGACTTCATTGTAGTGCAGATTTCCTTTGCAAGCTTGCTTGGTTGGCCAAAAAGGGCGTATGCGTTTTTTCCTGAATATATTCAGGAAAAAACGCTTATGCCCTTTATGGCCAAGTGCATCATTGTGGACGTTCTGCCTCTTTTCCTATGCTTTAAATGCAATTCCAGTCTACCTCCTGAAATCGGTTTCCTGCAATTCTGCCCCGCTTTCAAGTCCTCTTGGCAGCCTTACTTCAGTATATTTTTGGACGATAGCTGTCATTTATAACTCTGCAGGTTTGTGAATTACAGTGCCCCTGAGCTCCTTTCTTCAACTCGCTTTCTTGTGAGCTGGCCGCAACACCGCAGGATTGCTTCAGGCCCTAATCTGGTTCCGGCACGGCACGCTGAGCCTTTGGTTAATTCCTCTTCCTGGTGGGAAATGAGAGTTAAATTTGCCCGTCCAGACACCTCCAGCTAGTCTCTCATTGGTTCTCCCTATTCCTGTACATCTTCCGCAGAAATTGCAAACTGGGCCAAACAGGAGGTTAAAGGCACTGACTCTCCAAGTCGGGAGAGTGTTAGTAAAGCGTCTGGAATGTTGCACCCGAGTACCAGGAGATGAGAACTGAGACATATTTGAACACATCTCCCGATCACATGGTTGATCATACTCTGGGTTCCACATGCATGTTTTAGCTGAAGGAAGAATCCCTTAAACCTGGAGAGTTGAGACCCGTGGAATGGGTACCATGCAATATGACTTCAAAGGGTCTTCATTTGCTCACCAAACCTCTCCAATCCTATGACTGCTGCATTTATGCCCCTGTACACACGCTGGATTCTCTTTTGGAGACATAGCAATCCATAAGTTTTAAGATACTTACCAGTCAGGTACATTCTTAGGCGTTTAATATGGGGTTTTGAGTCCATTTCGTTGAGCAAGGAGTAGCTCTTGTCTATTCCATATTTGGCTTAAGGAACTTTATCTGTGCTCATTTCAATCGCTGTATCTATGGAGCACCGCATCTCACCATTCCCCTTAAGCAAGCATAAGTTGGTTTTCTAAATTTGAGACCCTGTTCTGTTTAGTAATTCAGTTCCTGTGTAGCCAAGTTTACATTCCGTGTATTAGTGATATCTTATGATGTTTCTTTTTCTGTGTGTCTTATTTCAGTTAGAATCATCATACCTGAATCCACTCTTTATGCTGCTATGGGACTGAAGGTATAGATTTCATTGCTGAGTGATAATGCATTGTTCGTAAGTACCACAACTTCTTTATTCATTTTTTGCTTTCTGCGATATTGAACTTGTACCGTAAACGAGGTTCTTGTAAACAGAGCCGTCCCAAAGTTTGGGGTGGCAGTGTCTTTTTGAATTTAATTTCCCTAAGCTATAGGACCATAAATGGAAGTGCCCTAGGCTCTGTTGCATTGTTTTTTAGATGTTTCAGGAAACACCATACACTTCTCCAGAGTGGCTGTTGGCAATTTACATCCCGCCCATCAGCATAACAAGGCTCCCAGTTCCCCATGGCCTGTCCTGCCTATCTGGATTTTACACTTATTTCAGGTGGCCCTTTTGACCGGGGGGAAGTGAGACTTCATTGTAGTGCAGATTTCCTTTGCAAGCTTGCTTGGTTGGCCAAAAAGGGCGTATGCGTTTTTTCCTGAATATATTCAGGAAAAAATATATTCCTGAATATATTCAGGAAAAAACGCATACGCCCTTTTTGGCCAAGTGCATTATTGTCCACGTTCTGCCTCTTTTCCTATGCTTTAAATGCAATTCCAGTCTACTTCCTGAAATCGGTTTCCCGCAGTTCTGCCTCGCTTTCAAATCCTCATGGCAGCCTTACTTCAGTATATTTTTGGACGATACCTGTCATTTATAACTCTGCAGGTTTGTGAATTACAGTGCCCCTGAGCTCCTTTCTTCAACTCGCTTTCTTGTGAGCTGGCCACAACAAGGCAGGTTTGCTTCAGGCCCTAATCTCTTTCCAGCACGGCACGCTGAGCCTTTGGTTAATTCCTCTTCCTGGTGGGAAATGAGAGTTAAATTTGCCCGTCCAGACACCTCCAGCTAGTCTCTCATTGGTTCTCCCTATTCCTGTTCATCTTCCACAGAAATTGCAAACTGGGCCAAACAGGAGGTTAAAGGCACTGACTCTCCAAGTCGGGAGAGTGTTAGTAAAGCATCTGGAATGTTGCACCCGAGTACCAGGGGACGAGAACTGAGACATATTGGAACACATCTCCCGATCACACGGTTGATCATATTCTCGGTTCCACATGCATGTTTTAGCTGAAGGAAGAATCCCTTAAACCTTGAGAGTTGAGACCCTTGGAATGGGTACCATGCAATATGACTTCAAAGTGTCTTCATTTGCTCACCGAACCTCTCCAATCCTATCACTGCTGCGTTTATGCCCCTGTACACCCGCTTGATTCTCTTTCGGAGACATAGCAATCCATAGGTTTTAAGATACTTACTAGTCAGGTACATTTTTCGGCGTTTAATATGGGGTGTTGAGTCCATTTCGTTGAGCAAGGAGTAGCTCTGGTCTATTCCATATTTGGCTTAAGGAACTTTATCTGTGTTCATTTCAATCTCTGATTCTATGCAGCACCCCAACTCACCTTTCCCCTTAAGCAAGCATAAGTTGGTTTTCTAAATTTGAGACCCTCTTCTGTTTTGTAATCCAGTTCCTGTGTACCCAAGTTTACATTCCGTGTATTAGTGATATCTTATGATGTTTCTCTTTCTGTGTGACTTATTTCAGTTAGAATCATCATACCTGAATCCACTCATTATGCTGCTATGGGCCTGATGACATAGATTTCATCGCTGAGTGATATGGCATTGTACGTAAGTACCACAACTTCTTTATCCATTTTTCACTTTCTGTGATATTGAACTTGTACCGTAAATGAGGTTCTTGTAAACAGAGCTGTCCCAAACTTTGGGGTGGCTGTGTCTTCTTTATTTTAATTTCCCTAAGCTATAGGACCATAAGTGGAAGTGCCCTAGGCTCTGTTGCTTTGTTTTTTAGATGTTTCAGGAAACACCATACACTTCTCCCCAGTGTCGGTTGGCAATTTACATCCCGCCCATCAGCATAACAAGGCTCCCAGTTCCCCATGGCCTGTCCTGCCTTTCTGGAGTTACACTTTTTTCAGATGGCCCTTTTGACCGGGGGGAATTGAGACTTCATTGTAGTGCAGATTTCCTTTGCAAGCTTGCTTGGTTGGCCAAAAAGGGCGTATGCGTTTTTTCCTGAATATATTCAGGAAAAAACGCATACGCCCTTTTTGGCCAAGTGCATCATTGTGGACGTTCTGCCTCTTTTCCTATGCTTTAAATGCAATTCCAGTCTACCTCCTGAAATCGGTTTCCTGCAATTCTGCCCCGCTTTCAACTCCTCTTGGCAGCCTTACTTCAGTATATTTTTGGACGATAGCTGTCATTTATAACTCTGCAGGTTTGTGAGTTACAGTGCCCCTGAACTCCGTTCTTCAACTCGCTTTCTTGTGAGCTGGCCACAACACCGCAGGATTACTTCAGGCCCTAATCTGGTTCCGGCATGGCACGCTGAGCCTTTGGTTAATTCCTCTTCCTGTTGGGAAATGAGAGTTAAATTTGCCCGTCCAGACACCTCCAGCTAGTCTCTCAGTGATTCTCCCTATTCCTGTTCATCTTCCGCAGAAATTGCAAACTGGGCCAAACAGGAGGTTAAAGGCACTGTCTCTCCAAGTCGGGAGAGTGTTAGTCAACCGTCTGGAATATTGCACCCGAGTACCAGGAGATGAGAACTGAGACATATTTGAACACATTTCCCGATCACATGGTTGATCATACTCTGGGTTCCACATGCATGTTTTAGCTGAAGGAAGAATCCCTTAAACCTGGAGAGTTGAGACCCGTGGAATGGGTACCATGCAATATGACTTCAAAGGGTCTTCATTTGCTCACCAAACCTCTCCAATCCTATGACTGCTGCATTTATGCCCCTGTACACACGCTGGATTCTCTTTTGGAGACATAGCAATCCATAAGTTTTAAGATACTTACCAGTCAGGTACATTCTTAGGCGTTTAATATGGGGTTTTGAGTCCATTTCGTTGAGCAAGGAGTAGCTCTTGTCTATTCCATATTTGGCTTAAGGAACTTTATCTGTGCTCATTTCAATCGCTGGTTCTATGGAGCACCGCATCTCACCTTTACCCTTAAACAAGCATAATTTGGTTTTCTAAATTTGAGACCCTGTTCTGTTTAGTAATTCAGTTCCTGTGTAGCCAAGTTTACATTCCGTGTATTAGTGATATGTTATGATGTTTCTTTTTCTGTGTGACTTATTTCAGTTAGAATCATCATACCTGAATCCACTCTTTATGCTGCTATGGGCCTGAGGTATAGATTTCATTGCTGAGTGATAATGCATTGTACGTAAGTACCAAAACTTCTTTATCCATTTTTTGCTTTCTGCAGTATTGAACTTGTACCGTAAACGAGGTTCTTGTAAACAGAGCCGTCCCAAAGTTTGGGGTGGCTGTGTCTTTTTGATTTTAATTTCCCTAAGCTATAGGACCATAAGTGGAAGTGCCCTAGGCTCTGTTGCTTTGTTTTTTAGATGTTTCAGGAAACACCATACACCTCTCCCGAGTGGCTGTTGGCAATTTACATCCCGCCCATCAGCATAACAAGGCTCCCAGTTCTCCATGGCCTGTCCTGCCTATCTGGATTTTACACTTTTTTCAGGTGGCCCTTTTGACCGGGGAGAAGTGAGACTTCATTGCAGTGCAGATTTCCTTTGCAAGCTTGCTTGGTTGCCCAAAAAGGGGGTATACGTTTTTTCCTGAATATATTCAGGAAAAAACGCATAGGCCCTTTTTGGCCAAGTGCATCATTGTGGACGTTCTGCCTCTTTTCCTATGCTTTAAATGCAATTCCAGTCTACTTCCTGAAATCGGTTTCCGGCAATGCTGCCCCGCTTTCAAGTCCTCTTGGCAGCCTTACTTCAGTATATTTTTGGACGATAGCTGTCATTTATAACTCTGCAGGTTTGTGAATTACAGTGCCCCTGAGCTCCTTTCTTCAACTCGCTTTCTAGTGAGCTGGCCGCAACACCGCAGGTTTGCTTCAGGCCCTAATCTGTTTCCAGCACGGCACGCTGAGCCTTTGGTTAATTCCTCTTCCTGGTGGGAAATGAGAGTTAAATTTGCCCGTCCAGACACCTCCAGCTAGTCTCTCATTGGTTCTCCCTATTCCTGTTCATCTTCCACAGAAATTGCAAACTGGGCCAAACAGGAGGTTAAAGGCACTGACTCTCCAATTCGGGAGAGTGTTAGTAAAGCATCTGGAATGTTGCACCCGAGTACAAGGGGATGAGAACTGAGACATATTGGAACAAGTCTCCTGATCACATGGTTGATCATACTCTGGGTTCCACGTGCATGTTTTAGCTGAAGGAAGAATCCCTTAAACCTGGAGATTTGAGACCCGTGGAATGGGTACCATGCAATATGACTTCAAAGGGTCTTCATTTGCTCACCGAACCTCTCCAATCCTATCACTGCTGCGTTTATGGCCCTGTACACACGCTTGATTCTCTTTTGGAGACATAGCAATCCATAGGTTTTAAGATACTTACTAGTCAGGTACATTCTTAGGCGTTTAATATGGGGTGTTGAGTCCATATCGTTGATTGAGGAGTAGCTCTTGTCTATTCCATATTTGGCTTAAGGAACTTTATCTGTGCTCATTTCAATCTCTGATTCTATGCAGCACCGCAACTCACCTTTCCACTTAAGCAAGCATAAGTTGGTTTTCTAAATTTGAGAACCTCTTCTGTTTTGTAATCCAGTTCCTGTGTAGCCAAGTTTATATTCCGTGTATTAGTGATATCTTATGATGTTTCTTTTTCTGTGTGACTTATTTCAGTTAGAATCATCATACCTGAATCCACTCATTATGCTGCTACGGGCCTGATAACATAGATTTCATTGCTGAGTGATATTGCATTGTACGTAAGTACCACAACTTCTTTATCCATTTTTCACTTTCTGCGATATGAACTTGTACCGTAAAGGAGGTTCTTGTAAACAGAGCCGTCCGAAACTTTGGGGTCGCTGTGTCTTTTTGATTTTAATTTCCCTAAGCTATAGGACCATAAGTGGAAGTGCCCTAGGCTCTGTTGCTTTGTTTTTTAGATGTTTCAGGAAACACCATACACCTCTCCCGAGTGGCTGTTGGCAATTTACATCCCGCCCATCAGCATAACAAGGCTCCCAGTTCTCCATGGCCTGTCCTGTCTCTCTGGATTTTACACTTTTTTCAGGTGGCCCTTTTGACCGGGGGGAATTGAGACTTCATTGTAGTGCAGATTTCCTTTGCAAGCTTGCTTGGTTGGCCAAAAAGGGCGTATGCGTTTTTTCCTGAATATATTCAGGAAAAAACGCATAGGCCCTTTTTGGCCAAGTGCATCATTGTGGACGTTCTGCCTCTTTTCCTATGCTTTAAATGCAATTGCATTCTACCTGCTATAATTGGTTTCCTGCAATTCCGCCCTGCTTTCAAATCTTCTCGGCAGCCTTACTTCAGTATATTTTTGGACGATAGCTGTCATTTATAACTCTGCAGGTTTGTGAATTACAGTGCCCCTGAACTCCTTTATTCAACTCGCTTTCTTGTGAGCTGGCCGCAACACCGCAGGATTGCTTCAGGCCCTAATCTGGTTCCGGCACGGCACGCTGAGCCTTTGGTTAATTCTTCTTCCTGGTGGGAAATGAGAGTTAAATTTGCCCGTCCAGACACCTCCAGCTAGTCTCTCATTGGTTCTCCCTATTCCTGTACATCTTCCGCAGAAATTGCAAACTGGGCCAAACAGGAGGTTAAAGGCACTGACTCTCCAAGTCGGAAGAGTGTTAGTAAAGCATCTGGAATATTGCACCCGAGTACCAGAGGACGAGAACTGAGACATATTGGAACACGTCTCCCGATCACACGGTTGATCATACTCTGGGTTCCACGTGCATGTTTTAGCTGAAGGAAGAATCCCTTAAACCTGGAGAGTTGAGACCCGTGGAATGGGTCCCATGCAATATGACTTCAAAGGGTCTTCATTTGCTCACCGAACGTCTCCAATCCTATCACTGCTGCGTTTATGCCCCTGTACACACGCTTGATTTTCTTTCAGAGACATAGCAATCCATAGGTTTTAAGATACTTACTAGTCAGGTACATTCTTAGGCGTTTACTATGGGGTGTTGAGTCCATTTCGTTGAGCAAGGAGTAGTTCTTGTCTATTCCATATTTGGCTTAAGAAACTTTATCTGTGCTCATTTCAATCTCTGGTTTTATGCAGCACCCCAACTCACCTTTCCCCTTAAGCAAGCATAAGTTGGTTTTCTAAATTTGAGACCCTGTTCTGTTTTGTAATCCAGTTCCTGTGTAGCCAAGTTTACATTCCGTGTATTAGTGATATCTTATGATGTTTCTTTTTCTGTGTGACTTATTTCAGTTAGAATCATCATACCTGAATCCACTCATTATGCTGCTATGGGCCTGATGACATAGATTTCATTGCTGAGTGATATTGCATTGTACGTAAGTACCACAACTTCTTTATCCATTTTTCACTTTCTGCGATATTGAACTTGTACCGTAAACGAGGTTCTTGTAAACAGAGCCGTCCCAAACTTTCGCGTGGCTGTGTCTTTTTGATTTTAATTTCCCTAAGCTATAGGACCATAAGTGGAAGTGCCCTAGGCTCTGTTGCTTTGTTTTTTAGATGTTTCAGGAAACACCATACACCTCTCCCGAGTGGCTGTTGGCAATTTACATCCCGCCCATCAGCATAACAAGGCTCCCAGTTCTCCATGGCCTGTCCTGCCTTTCTGGATTTTACACTTTTTTCAGGTGACCCTTCTGAACGGGGGGAAGTGAGACTTCATTGTAGTGCAGATTTCCTTTGCAAGCTTGCTTGGTTGGCCAAAAAGGGCGTATGCGTTTTTTCCTGAATATATTCAGGAAAAAACGCATACGCCCTTTTTGGCCAAGTGCATCATTGTGGACGTTCTGCCTCTTTTCCTATGCTTTAAATGCAATTCCAGTCTACCTCCTGAAATCGGTTTCCTGCAATTCTGCCCCGCTTTCAAGTCCTCTTGGCAGCCTTACTTCAGTATATTTTTGGACGATAGCTGTCATTTATAACTCTGCAGTTTTGTGAATTACAGTGCCCCTGAGCTCCTTTCTTCAACTCGCTTTCATGTGAGCTGGCCGCAACACCGCAGGATTGCTTCAGGCCCTAATCTGGTTCCGGCACGGCACGCTGAGCCTTTGGTCAATTCTTCTTCCTGGTGGGAAATGAGAGTTAAATTTGCCCGTCCAGACACCTCCAGCTAGTCTCTCATTGGTTCTCCCTATTCCTGTACATCTTCCGCAGAAATTGCAAACTGGGCCAAACAGGAGGTTAAAGGCACTGACTCTCCAAGTCGGGAGAGTGTTAGTAAAGCATCTGGAATGTTGCACCCGAGTACCAGGGGACGAGAACTGAGACATATTGGAACACGTCTCCCGATCACACGGTTGATCATACTCTGGGTTCCACGTGCATGTTTTAGCTGAAGGAAGAATCCCTTAAACCTGGAGAGTTGAGACCCGTGGAATGGGTCCCATGCAATATGACTTCAAAGGGTCTTCATTTGCTCACCGAACCTCTCCAATCCTATCACTGCTGCGTTTATGCCCCTGTACACACGCTTGATTTTCTTTCAGAGACATAGCAATCCATAGGTTTTAAGATACTTACTAGTCAGGTACATTCTTAGGCGTTTAATATGGGGTGTTGAGTCCATTTCGTTGAGCAAGGAGTAGTTCTTGTCTATTCCATATTTGGCTTAAGAAACTTTATCTGTGCTCATTTCAATCTCTGGTTTTATGCAGCACCCCAACTCACCTTTCCCCTTAAGCAAGCATAAGTTGGTTTTCTAAATTTGAGACCCTGTTCTGTTTTGTAATCCAGTTCCTGTGTAGCCAAGTTTACATTCCGTGTATTAGTGGTATCTTATGATGTTTCTTTTTCTGTGTGACTTATTTCAGTTAGAATCATCATACCTGAATCCACTCATTATGCTGCTATGGGCCTGATGACATAGATTTCATTGCTGAGTGATATTGCATTGTACGTAAGTACCACAACTTCTTTATCCATTTTTCACTTTCTGCGATATTGAACTTGTACCGTAAACGAGGTTCTTGTAAACAGAGCCGTCCCAAACTTTCGCGTGGCTGTGTCTTTTTGATTTTAATTTCCCTAAGCTATAGGACCATAAGTGGAAGTGCCCTAGGCTCTGTTGCTTTGTTTTTTAGATGTTTCAGGAAACACCATACACCTCTCCCGAGTGGCTGTTGGCAATTTACATCCCGCCCATCAGCATAACAAGGCTCCCAGTTCTCCATGGCCTGTCCTGCCTTTCTGGATTTTACACTTTTTTCAGGTGACCCTTCTGAACGGGGGGAAGTGAGACTTCATTGTAGTGCAGATTTCCTTTGCAAGCTTGCTTGGTTGTCCAAAAAGGGCGTATGCGTTTTTTCCTGAATATATTCAGGAAAAAACGCATACGCCCTTTTTGGCCAAGTGCATCATTGTGGACGTTCTGCCTCTTTTCCTATGCTTTAAATGCAATTCCAGTCTACCTCCTGAAATCGGTTTCCTGCAATTCTGCCCCGCTTTCAAGTCCTCTTGGCAGCCTTACTTCAGTATATTTTTGGACGATAGCTGTCATTTATAACTCTGCAGGTTTGTGAATTACAGTGCCCCTGAGCTCCTTTCTTCAACTCGCTTTCTTGTGAGCTGGCCGCAACACCGCAGGATTGCTTCAGGCCCTAATCTGGTTCCGGCACGGCACGCTGAGCCTTTGGTCAATTCTTCTTCCTGGTGCGAAATGAGAGTTAAATTTGCCCGTCCAGACACCTCCAGCTAGTCTCTCATTGGTTCTCCCTATTCCTGTACATCTTCCGCAGAAATTGCAAACTGGGCCAAACAGGAGGTTAAAGGCACTGACTCTCCAAGTCGGGAGAGTGTTAGTAAAGCATCTGGAATGTTGCACCCGAGTACCAGGGGACGAGAACTGAGACATATTGGAACACGTCTCCCGATCACACGGTTGATCATACTCTGGGTTCCACGTGCATGTTTTAGCTGAAGGAAGAATCCCTTAAACCTGGAGAGTTGAGACCCGTGGAATGGGTCCCATGCAATATGACTTCAAAGGGTCTTCATTTGCTCACCGAACCTCTCCAATCCTATCACTGCTGCGTTTATGCCCCTGTACACACGCTTGATTTTCTTTCAGAGACATAGCAATCCATAGGTTTTAAGATACTTACTAGTCAGGTACATTCTTAGGCGTTTAATATGGGGTGTTGAGTCCATTTCGTTGAGCAAGGAGTAGTTCTTGTCTATTCCATATTTGGCTTAAGAAACTTTATCTGTGCTCATTTCAATCTCTGGTTTTATGCAGCACCCCAACTCACCTTTCCCCTTAAGCAAGCATAAGTTGGTTTTCTAAATTTGAGACCCTGTTCTGTTTTGTAATCCAGTTCCTGTGTAGCCAAGTTTACATTCCGTGTATTAGTGGTATCTTATGATGTTTCTTTTTCTGTGTGACTTATTTCAGTTAGAATCATCATACCTGAATCCACTCATTATGCTGCTATGGGCCTGATGACATAGATTTCATTGCTGAGTGATATTGCATTGTACGTAAGTACCACAACTTCTTTATCCATTTTTCACTTTCTGCGATATTGAACTTGTACCGTAAACGAGGTTCTTGTAAACAGAGCCGTCCCAAACTTTCGCGTGGCTGTGTCTTTTTGATTTTAATTTCCCTAAGCTATAGGACCATAAGTGGAAGTGCCCTAGGCTCTGTTGCTTTGTTTTTTAGATGTTTCAGGAAACACCATACACCTCTCCCGAGTGGCTGTTGGCAATTTACATCCCGCCCATCAGCATAACAAGGCTCCCAGTTCTCCATGGCCTGTCCTGCCTTTCTGGATTTTACACTTTTTTCAGGTGACCCTTCTGAACGGGGGGAAGTGAGACTTCATTGTAGTGCAGATTTCCTTTGCAAGCTTGCTTGGTTGGCCAAAAAGGGCGTATGCGTTTTTTCCTGAATATATTCAGGAAAAAACGCATACGCCCTTTTTGGCCAAGTGCATCATTGTGGACGTTCTGCCTCTTTTCCTATGCTTTAAATGCAATTCCAGTCTACCTCCTGAAATCGGTTTCCTGCAATTCTGCCCCGCTTTCAAGTCCTCTTGGCAGCCTTACTTCAGTATATTTTTGGACGATAGCTGTCATTTATAACTCTGCAGGTTTGTGAATTACAGTGCCCCTGAGCTCCTTTCTTCAACTCGCTTTCTTGTGAGCTGGCCGCAACACCGCAGGATTGCTTCAGGCCCTAATCTGGTTCCGGCACGGCCCGCTGAGCCTCTGGTCAATTCTTCTTCCTGGTGCGAAATGAGAGTTAAATTTGCCCGTCCAGACACCTCCAGCTAGTCTCTCATTGGTTCTCCCTATTCCTGTACATCTTCCGCAGAAATTGCAAACTGGGCCAAACAGGAGGTTAAAGGCACTGACTCTCCAAGTCGGGAGAGTGTTAGTAAAGCATCTGGAATGTTGCACCCGAGTACCAGGGGACGAGAACTGAGACATATTGGAACACGTCTCCCGATCACACGGTTGATCATACTCTGGGTTCCACGTGCATGTTTTAGCTGAAGGAAGAATCCCTTAAACCTGGAGAGTTGAGACCCGTGGAATGGGTCCCATGCAATATGACTTCAAAGGGTCTTCATTTGCTCACCGAACCTCTCCAATCCTATCACTGCTGCGTTTATGCCCCTGTACACACGCTTGATTTTCTTTCAGAGACATAGCAATCCATAGGTTTTAAGATACTTACTAGTCAGGTACATTCTTAGGCATTAAATATGGGGTGTTGAGTCCATTTCGTTGAGCAAGGAGTAGTTCTTGTCTATTCCATATTTGGCTTAAGGAACTTTATCTGTGCTCATTTCAATCTCTGGTTTTATGCAGCACCCCAACTCACCTTTCCCCTTAAGCAAGCATAAGTTGGTTTTCTAAATTTGAGACCCTGTTCTGTTTTGTAATCCAGTTCCTGTGTAGCCAAGTTTACATTCCGTGTATTAGTGGTATCTTATGATGTTTCTTTTTCTGTGTGACTTATTTCAGTTAGAATCATCATACCTGAATCCACTCATTATGCTGCTATGGGCCTGATGACATAGATTTCATTGCTGAGTGATATTGCATTGTACGTAAGTACCACAACTTCTTTATCCATTTTTCACTTTCTGCGATATTGAACTTGTACCGTAAATGAGGTTCTTGTAAACAGAGCCGTCCCAAACTTTCGCGTGGCTGTGTCTTTTTGATTTTAATTTCCCTAAGCTATAGGACCATAAGTGGAAGTGCCCTAGGCTCTGTTGCTTTGTTTTTTAGATGTTTCAGGAAACACCATACACCTCTCCCGAGTGGCTGTTGGCAATTTACATCCCGCCCATCAGCATAACAAGGCCCCCGGTTCTCCATGACATGTCCTGCCTTTCTGGATTTTACACTTTTTTCAGGTGACCCTTTTGACCGGGGGGAAGTGAGACTTCATTGTAGTGCAGATTTCCTTTGCAAGCTTGCTTGGTTGGCCAAAAAGGGCGTATGCGTTTTTTCCTGAATATATTCAGGAAAAAACGCATACGCCCTTTTTGGCCAAGTGCATCATTGTGGACGTTCTGCCTCTTTTCCTATGCTTTAAATGCAATTCCAGTCTACCTCCTGAAATCGGTTTCCTGCAATTCTGCCCCGCTTTCAAGTCCTCTTGGCAGCCTTACTTCAGTATATTTTTGGACGATAGCTGTCATTTATAACTCTGCAGTTTTGTGAATTACAGTGCCCCTGAGCTCCTTTCTTCAACTCGCTTTCTTGTGAGCTGGCCGCAACACCGCAGGATTGCTTCAGGCCCTAATCTGGTTCCGGCACGGCACGCTGAGCCTTTGGTCAATTCTTCTTCCTGGTGCGAAATGAGAGTTAAATTTGCCCGTCCAGACACCTCCAGCTAGTCTCTCATTGGTTCTCCCTATTCCTGTACATCTTCCGCAGAAATTGCAAACTGGGCCAAACAGGAGGTTAAAGGCACTGACTCTCCAAGTCGGGAGAGTGTTAGTAAAGCATCTGGAATGTTGCACCCGAGTACCAGGGGACGAGAACTGAGACATATTGGAACACGTCTCCCGATCACACGGTTGATCATACTCTGGGTTCCACGTGCATGTTTTAGCTGAAGGAAGAATCCCTTAAACCTGGAGAGTTGAGACCCGTGGAATGGGTTCCATGCAATATGACTTCAAAGGGTCTTCATTTGCTCACCGAACCTCTCCAATCCTATCACTGCTGCGTTTATGCCCCTGTACACACGCTTGATTTTCTTTCAGAGACATAGCAATCCATAGGTTTTAAGATACTTACTAGTCAGGTACATTCTTAGGCGTTTAATATGGGGTGTTGAGTCCATTTGGTTGAGCAAGGAGTAGTTCTTGTCTATTCCATATTTGGCTTAAGAAACTTTATCTGTGCTCATTTCAATCTCTGGTTTTATGCAGCACCCCAACTCACCTTTCCCCTTAAGCAAGCATAAGTTGGTTTTCTAAATTTGAGACCCTGTTCTGTTTTGTAATCCAGTTCCTGTGTAGCCAAGTTTACATTCCGTGTATTAGTGGTATCTTATGATGTTTCTTTTTCTGTGTGACTTATTTCAGTTAGAATCATCATACCTGAATCCACTCATTATGCTGCTATGGGCCTGATGACATAGATTTCATTGCTGAGTGATATTGCATTGTACGTAAGTACCACAACTTCTTTATCCATTTTTCACTTTCTGCGATATTGAACTTGTACCGTAAACGAGGTTCTTGTAAACAGAGCCGTCCCAAACTTTCGCGTGGCTGTGTCTTTTTGATTTTAATTTCCCTAAGCTATAGGACCATAAGTGGAAGTGCCCTAGGCTCTGTTGCTTTGTTTTTTAGATGTTTCAGGAAACACCATACACCTCTCCCGAGTGGCTGTTGGCAATTTACATCCCGCCCATCAGCATAACAAGGCTCCCAGTTCTCCATGGCCTGTCCTGCCTTTCTGGATTTTACACTTTTTTCAGGTGACCCTTCTGAACGGGGGGAAGTGAGACTTCATTGTAGTGCAGATTTCCTTTGCAAGCTTGCTTGGTTGGCCAAAAAGTGCGTATGCGTTTTTTCCTGAATATATTCAGGAAAAAACGCATACGCCCTTTTTGGCCAAGTGCATCATTGTGGACGTTCTGCCTCTTTTCCTATGCTTTAAATGCAATTCCAGTCTACCTCCTGAAATCGGTTTCCTGCAATTCTGCCCCGCTTTCAAGTCCTCTTGGCAGCCTTACTTCAGTATATTTTTGGACGATAGCTGTCATTTATAACTCTGCAGGTTTGTGAATTACAGTGCCCCTGAGCTCCTTTCTTCAACTCGCTTTCTTGTGAGCTGGCCGCAACACCGCAGGATTGCTTCAGGCCCTAATCTGGTTCCGGCACGGCACGCTGAGCCTCTGGTCAATTCTTCTTCCTGGTGGGAAATGAGAGTTAAATTTGCCCGTCCAGACACCTCCAGCTAGTCTCTCATTGGTTCTCCCTATTCCTGTACATCTTCCGCAGAAATTGCAAACTGGGCCAAACAGGAGGTTAAAGGCACTGACTCTCCAAGTCGGGAGAGTGTTAGTAAAGCATCTGGAATGTTGCACCCGAGTACCAGGGGACGAGAACTGAGACATATTGGAACACGTCTCCCGATCACACGGTTGATCATACTCTGGGTTCCACGTGCATGTTTTAGCTGAAGGAAGAATCCCTTAAACCTGGAGAGTTGAGACCCGTGGAATGGGTCCCATGCAATATGACTTCAAAGGGTCTTCATTTGCTCACCGAACCTCTCCAATCCTATCACTGCTGCGTTTATGCCCCTGTACACACGCTTGATTTTCTTTCAGAGACATAGCAATCCATAGGTTTTAAGATACTTACTAGTCAGGTACATTCTTAGGCGTTTAATATGGGGTGTTGAGTCCATTTCGTTGAGCAAGGAGTAGCTCTTGTCTATTCCATATTTGGCTTAAGGAACTTTATCTGTGCTCATTTCAATCTCTGGTTTTATGCAGCACCCCAACTCACCTTTCCCCTTAAGCAAGCATAAGTTGGTTTTCTAAATTTGAGACCCTGTTCTGTTTTGTAATCCAGTTCCTGTGTAGCCAAGTTTACATTCCGTGTATTAGTGGTATCTTATGATGTTTCTGTTTCTGTGTGACTTATTTCAGTTAGAATCATCATACCTGAATCCACTCATTATGCTGCTATGGGCCTGATGACATAGATTTCATTGCTGAGTGATATTGCATTGTACGTAAGTACCACAACTTCTTTATCCATTTTTCGCTTTCTGCGATATTGAACTTGTACCGTAAATGAGGTTCTTGTAAACAGAGCCGTCCCAAACTTTCACGTGGCTGTGTCTTTTTGATTTTAATTTTCCTTAGCTATAGGACCATAAGTGGAAGTGCCCTAGGCTCTGTTGCTTTGTTTTTTAGATGTTTCAGGAAACACCATACACCTCTCCCGAGTGGCTGTTGGCAATTTACATCCCGCCCATCAGCATAACAAGGCTCCCAGTTCTCCATGGCCTGTCCTGCCTTTCTGGATTTTACACTTTTTTCAGGTGGCCCTTTTGACCGGGGGGAAGTGAGACTTCATTGTAGTGCAGATTTCCTTTGCAAGCTTGCTTGGTTGGCCAAAAAGGGCGTATGCGTTTTTTCCTGAATATATTCAGGAAAAAACGCATACGCCCTTTTTGGCCAAGTGCATCATTGTGGACGTTCTGCCTCTTTTCCTATGCTTTAAATGCAATTCCAGTCTACCTCCTGAAATCGGTTTCCTGCAATTCTGCCCCGCTTTCAAGTCCTCTTGGCAGCCTTACTTCAGTATATTTTTGGACGATAGCTGTCATTTATAACTCTGCAGGTTTGTGAATTACAGTGCCCCTGAGCTCCTTTCTTCAACTCGCTTTCTTGTGAGCTGGCCGCAACACCGCAGGATTGCTTCAGGCCCTAATCTGGTTCCGGCACGGCACGCTGAGCCTTTGGTCAATTCTTCTTCCTGGTGCGAAATGAGAGTTAAATTTGCCCGTCCAGACACCTCCAGCTAGTCTCTCATTGGTTCTCCCTATTCCTGTACATCTTCCGCAGAAATTGCAAACTGGGCCAAACAGGAGGTTAAAGGCACTGACTCTCCAAGTCGGGAGAGTGTTAGTAAAGCATCTGGAATGTTGCACCCGAGTACCAGGGGACGAGAACTGAGACATATTGGAACAAGTCTCCCGATCACACGGTTGATCATACTCTGGGTTCCACGTGCATGTTTTAGCTGAAGGAAGAATCCCTTAAACCTGGAGAGTTGAGACCCGTGGAATGGGTCCCATGCAATATGACTTCAAAGGGTCTTCATTTGCTCACCGAACCTCTCCAATCCTATCACTGCTGCGTTTATGCCCCTGTACACACGCTTGATTTTCTTTCAGAGACATAGCAATCCATAGGTTTTAAGATACTTACTAGTCAGGTACATTCTTAGGCGTTTAATATGGGGTGTTGAGTCCATTTGGTTGAGCAAGGAGTAGTTCTTGTCTATTCCATATTTGGCTTAAGAAACTTTATCTGTGCTCATTTCAATCTCTGGTTTTATGCAGCACCCCAACTCACCTTTCCCCTTAAGCAAGCATAAGTTGGTTTTCTAAATTTGAGACCCTGTTCTGTTTTGTAATCCAGTTCCTGTGTAGCCAAGTTTACATTCCGTGTATTAGTGATATCTTATGATGTTTCTTTTTCTGTGTGACTTATTTCAGTTAGAATCATCATACCTGAATCCACTCATTATGCTGCTATGGGCCTGATGACATAGATTTCATTGCTGAGTGATATTGCATTGTACGTAAGTACCACAACTTCTTTATCCATTTTTCACTTTCTGCGATATTGAACTTGTACCGTAAATGAGGTTCTTGTAAACAGAGCCGTCCCAAACTTTCGCGTGGCTGTGTCTTTTTGATTTTAATTTCCCTAAGCTATAGGACCATAAGTGGAAGTGCCCTAGGCTCTGTTGCTTTGTTTTTTAGATGTTTCAGGAAACACCATACACCTCTTCAGAGTGGCTGTTGGCAATTTACATCCCGCCCATCAGCATAACAAGGCTCCCAGTTCTCCATGGCCTGTCCTGCCTTTCTGGATTTTACACTTTTTTCAGGTGGCCCTTTTGACCGGGGGGAAGTGAGACTTCATTGTAGTGCAGATTTCCTTTGCAAGCTTGCTTGGTTGGCCAAAAAGGGCGTATGCGTTTTTTCCTGAATATATTCAGGAAAAAACGCATACGCCCTTTTTGGCCAAGTGCATCATTGTGGACGTTCTGCCTCTTTTCCTATGCTTTAAATGCAATTCCAGTCTACCTCCTGAAATCGGTTTCCTGCAATTCTGCCCCGCTTTCAAGTCCTCTTGGCAGCCTTACTTCAGTATATTTTTGGACGATAGCTGTCATTTATAACTCTGCAGGTTTGTGAATTACAGTGCCCCTGAGCTCCTTTCTTCAACTCGCTTTCTTGTGAGCTGGCCGCAACACCGCAGGATTGCTTCAGGCCCTAATCTGGTTCCGGCACGGCACGCTGAGCCTTTGGTCAATTCTTCTTCCTGGTGCGAAATGAGAGTTAAATTTGCCCGTCCAGACACCTCCAGCTAGTCTCTCATTGGTTCTCCCTATTCCTGTACATCTTCCGCAGAAATTGCAAACTGGGCCAAACAGGAGGTTAAAGGCACTGACTCTCCAAGTCGGGAGAGTGTTAGTAAAGCATCTGGAATGTTGCACCCGAGTACCAGGGGACGAGAACTGAGACATATTGGAACACGTCTCCCGATCACACGGTTGATCATACTCTGGGTTCCACGTGCATGTTTTAGCTGAAGGAAGAATCCCTTAAACCTGGAGAGTTGAGACCCGTGGAATGGGTCCCATGCAATATGACTTCAAAGGGTCTTCATTTGCTCACCGAACCTCTCCAATCCTATCACTGCTGCGTTTATGCCTCTGTACACACGCTTGATTTTCTTTCAGAGACATAGCAATCCATAGGTTTTAAGATACTTACTAGTCAGGTACATTCTTAGGCGTTTAATATGGGGTGTTGAGTCCATTTGGTTGAGCAAGGAGTAGTTCTTGTCTATTCCATATTTGGCTTAAGGAACTTTATCTGTGCTCATTTCAATCTCTGGTTTATGCAGCACCCCAACTCACCTTTCCCCTTAAGCAAGCATAAGTTGGTTTTCTAAATTTGAGACCCTGTTCTGTTTTGTAATCCAGTTCCTGTGTAGCCAAGTTTACATTCCGTGTATTAGTGATATCTTATGATGTTTCTTTTTCTGTGTGACTTATTTCAGTTAGAATCATCATACCTGAATCCACTCATTATGCTGCTATGGGCCTGATGACATAGATTTCATTGCTGAGTGATATTGCATTGTACGTAAGTACCACAACTTCTTTATCCATTTTTCGCTTTCTGCGATATTGAACTTGTACCGTAAATGAGGTTCTTGTAAACAGAGCCGTCCCAAACTTTGGGGTGGCTGTGTCTTTTTGATTTTAATTTCCCTAAGCTATAGGACCATAAGTGGAAGTGCCCTAGGCTCTGTTGCTTTGTTTTTTAGATGTTTCAGGAAACACCATACACCTCTCCCGAGTGGCTGTTGGCAATTTACATCCCGCCCATCAGCATAACAAGGCTCCCAGTTCTCCATGGCCTGTCCTGCCTTTCTGGATTTTACACTTTTTTCAGGTGGCCCTTTTGACCGGGGGGAAGTGAGACTTCATTGTAGTGCAGATTTCCTTTGCAAGCTTGCTTGGTTGTCCAAAAAGGGCGTATGCGTTTTTTCCTGAATATATTCAGGAAAAAACTCATACGCCCTTTTTGGCCAAGTGCATCATTGTGGACGTTCTGCCTCTTTTCCTATGCTTTAAATGCAATTCCAGTCTACCTCCTGAAATCGGTTTCCTGCAATTCTGCCCCGCTTTCAAGTCCTCTTGGCAGCCTTACTTCAGTATATTTTTGGACGATAGCTGTCATTTATAACTCTGCAGGTTTGTGAATTACAGTGCCCCTGAGCTCCTTTCTTCAACTCGCTTTCTTGTGAGCTGGCCGCAACACCGCAGGATTGCTTCAGGCCCTAATCTGGTTCCGGCACGGCACGCTGAGCCTTTGGTCAATTCTTCTTCCTGGTGCGAAATGAGAGTTAAATTTGCCCGTCCAGACACCTCCAGCTAGTCTCTCATTGGTTCTCCCTATTCCTGTACATCTTCCGCAGAAATTGCAAACTGGGCCAAACAGGAGGTTAAAGGCACTGACTCTCCAAGTCGGGAGAGTGTTAGTAAAGCATCTGGAATGTTGCACCCGAGTACCAGGGGACGAGAACTGAGACATATTGGAACACGTCTCCCGATCACACGGTTGATCATACTCTGGGTTCCACGTGCATGTTTTAGCTGAAGGAAGAATCCCTTAAACCTGGAGAGTTGAGACCCGTGGAATGGGTCCCATGCAATATGACTTCAAAGGGTCTTCATTTGCTCACCGAACCTCTCCAATCCTATCACTGCTGCGTTTATGCCCCTGTACACACGCTTGATTTTCTTTCAGAGACATAGCAATCCATAGGTTTTAAGATACTTACTAGTCAGGTACATTCTTAGGCGTTTAATATGGGGTGTTGAGTCCATTTCGTTGAGCAAGGAGTAGTTCTTGTCTATTCCATATTTGGCTTAAGAAACTTTATCTGTGCTCATTTCAATCTCTGGTTTTATGCAGCACCCCAACTCACCTTTCCCCTTAAGCAAGCATAAGTTGGTTTTCTAAATTTGAGACCCTGTTCTGTTTTGTAATCCAGTTCCTGTGTAGCCAAGTTTACATTCCGTGTATTAGTGATATCTTATGATGTTTCTTTTTCTGTGTGACTTATTTCAGTTAGAATCATCATACCTGAATCCACTCATTATGCTGCTATGGGCCTGATGACATAGATTTCATTGCTGAGTGATATTGCATTGTACGTAAGTACCACAACTTCTTTATCCATTTTTCGCTTTCTGCGATATTGAACTTGTACCGTAAATGAGGTTCTTGTAAACAGAGCCGTCCCAAACTTTGGGGTGGCTGTGTCTTTTTGATTTTAATTTTCCTTAGCTATAGGACCATAAGTGGAAGTGCCCTAGGCTCTGTTGCTTTGTTTTTTAGATGTTTCAGGAAACACCATACACCTCTCCCGAGTGGCTGTTGGCAATTTACATCCCGCCCATCAGCATAACAAGGCTCCCAGTTCTCCATGGCCTGTCCTGCCTTTCTGGATTTTACACTTTTTTCAGGTGGCCCTTTTGACCGGGGGGAAGTGAGACTTCATTGTAGTGCAGATTTCCTTTGCAAGCTTGCTTGGTTGGCCAAAAAGGGCGTATGCGTTTTTTCCTGAATATATTCAGGAAAAAACGCATACGCCCTTTTTGGCCAAGTGCATCATTGTGGACGTTCTGCCTCTTTTCCTATGCTTTAAATGCAATTCCAGTCTACCTCCTGAAATCGGTTTCCTGCAATTCTGCCCCGCTTTCAAGTCCTCTTGGCAGCCTTACTTCAGTATATTTTTGGACGATAGCTGTCATTTATAACTCTGCAGGTTTGTGAATTACAGTGCCCCTGAGCTCCTTTCTTCAACTCGCTTTCTTGTGAGCTGGCCGCAACACCGCAGGATTGCTTCAGGCCCTAATCTGGTTCCGGCACGGCACGCTGAGCCTTTGGTCAATTCTTCTTCCTGGTGCGAAATGAGAGTTAAATTTGCCCGTCCAGACACCTCCAGCTAGTCTCTCATTGGTTCTCCCTATTCCTGTACATCTTCCGCAGAAATTGCAAACTGGGCCAAACAGGAGGTTAAAGGCACTGACTCTCCAAGTCGGGAGAGTGTTAGTAAAGCATCTGGAATGTTGCACCCGAGTACCAGGGGACGAGAACTGAGACATATTGGAACACGTCTCCCGATCACACGGTTGATCATACTCTGGGTTCCACGTGCATGTTTTAGCTGAAGGAAGAATCCCTTAAACCTGGAGAGTTGAGACCCGTGGAATGGGTCCCATGCAATATGACTTCAAAGGGTCTTCATTTGCTCACCGAACCTCTCCAATCCTATCACTGCTGCGTTTATGCCCCTGTACACACGCTTGATTTTCTTTCAGAGACATAGCAATCCATAGGTTTTAAGATACTTACTAGTCAGGTACATTCTTAGGCGTTTAATATGGGGTGTTGAGTCCATTTCGTTGAGCAAGGAGTAGTTCTTGTCTATTCCATATTTGGCTTAAGAAACTTTATCTGTGCTCATTTCAATCTCTGGTTTTATGCAGCACCCCAACTCACCTTTCCCCTTAAGCAAGCATAAGTTGGTTTTCTAAATTTGAGACCCTGTTCTGTTTTGTAATCCAGTTCCTGTGTAGCCAAGTTTACATTCCGTGTATTAGTGATATCTTATGATGTTTCTTTTTCTGTGTGACTTATTTCAGTTAGAATCATCATACCTGAATCCACTCATTATGCTGCTATGGGCCTGATGACATAGATTTCATTGCTGAGTGATATTGCATTGTACGTAAGTACCACAACTTCTTTATCCATTTTTCGCTTTCTGCGATATTGAACTTGTACCGTAAATGAGGTTCTTGTAAACAGAGCCGTCCCAAACTTTGGGGTGGCTGTGTCTTTTTGATTTTAATTTTCCTTAGCTATAGGACCATAAGTGGAAGTGCCCTAGGCTCTGTTGCTTTGTTTTTTAGATGTTTCAGGAAACACCATACACCTCTCCCGAGTGGCTGTTGGCAATTTACATCCCGCCCATCAGCATAACAAGGCTCCCAGTTCTCCATGGCCTGTCCTGCCTTTCTGGATTTTACACTTTTTTCAGGTGGCCCTTTTGACCGGGGGGAAGTGAGACTTCATTGTAGTGCAGATTTCCTTTGCAAGCTTGCTTGGTTGGCCAAAAAGGGCGTATGCGTTTTTTCCTGAATATATTCAGGAAAAAACTCATACGCCCTTTTTGGCCAAGTGCATCATTGTGGACGTTCTGCCTCTTTTCCTATGCTTTAAATGCAATTCCAGTCTACCTCCTGAAATCGGTTTCCTGCAATTCTGCCCCGCTTTCAAGTCCTCTTGGCAGCCTTACTTCAGTATATTTTTGGACGATAGCTGTCATTTATAACTCTGCAGGTTTGTGAATTACAGTGCCCCTGAGCTCCTTTCTTCAACTCGCTTTCTTGTGAGCTGGCCGCAACACCGCAGGATTGCTTCAGGCCCTAATCTGGTTCCGGCACGGCACGCTGAGCCTTTGGTCAATTCTTCTTCCTGGGGCGAAATGAGAGTTAAATTTGCCCGTCCAGACACCTCCAGCTAGTCTCTCATTGGTTCTCCCTATTACTGTACATCTTCCGCAGAAATTGCAAACTGGGCCAAACAGGAGGTTAAAGGCACTGACTCTCCAAGTCGGGAGAGTGTTAGTAAAGCATCTGGAATGTTGCACCCGAGTACCAGGGGACGAGAACTGAGACATATTGGAACACGTCTCCCGATCACACGGTTGATCATACTCTGGGTTCCACGTGCATGTTTTAGCTGAAGGAAGAATCCCTTAAACTTGGAGATTTGAGACCCGTGGAATGGGTCCCATGCAATAAGACTTCAAAGGGTCTTCATTTGCTCACCGAACCTCTCCAATCCTATCACTGCTGCGTTTATGCCCCTGTACACACGCTTGATTTTCTTTCAGAGACATAGCAATCCATAGGTTTTAAGATACTTACTAGTCAGGTACATTCTTAGGCGTTTAATATGGGGTGTTGAGTCCATTTCGTTGAGCAAGGAGTAGTTCTTGTCTATTCCATATTTGGCTTAAGGAACTTTATCTGTGCTCATTTCAATCTCTGGTTTTATGCAGCACCCCAACTCACCTTTCCCCTTAAGCAAGCATAAGTTGGTTTTCTAAATTTGAGACCCTGTTCTGTTTTGTAATCCAGTTCCTGTGTAGCCAAGTTTACATTCCGTGTATTAGTGGTATCTTATGATGTTTATTTTTCTGTGTGACTTATTTCAGTTAGAATCATCATACCTGAATCCACTCATTATGCTGCTATGGGCCTGATGACATAGATTTCATTGCTGAGTGATATTGCATTGTACGTAAGTACCACAACTTCTTTATCCATTTTTCACTTTCTGCGATATTGAACTTGTACCGTAAATGAGGTTCTTGTAAACAGAGCCGTCCCAAACTTTCGCGTGGCTGTGTCTTTTTGATTTTAATTTCCCTAAGCTATAGGACCATAAGTGGGAGTGCCCTAGGCTCTGTTGCTTTGTTTTTTAGATGTTTCAGGAAACACCATACACCTCTCCCGAGTGGCTGTTGGCAATTTACATCCCGCCCATCAGCATAACAAGGCTCCCAGTTCTCCATGGCCTGTCCTGCCTTTCTGGATTTTACACTTTTTTCAGGTGGCCCTTTTGACCGGGGGGAAGTGAGACTTCATTGTAGTGCAGATTTCCTTTGCAAGCTTGCTTGGTTGGCCAAAAAGGGCGTATGCGTTTTTTCCTGAATATATTCAGGAAAAAACGCATACGCCCTTTTTGGCCAAGTGCATCATTGTGGACGTTCTGCCTCTTTTCCTATGCTTTAAATGCAATTCCAGTCTACCTCCTGAAATCGGTTTCCTGCAATTCTGCCCCGCTTTCAAGTCCTCTTGGCAGCCTTACTTCAGTATATTTTCGGACGATAGCTGTCATTTATAACTCTGCAGGTTTGTGAATTACAGTGCCCCTGAGCTCCTTTCTTCAACTCGCTTTCTTGTGAGCTGGCCGCAACACCGCAGGATTGCTTCAGGCCCTAATCTGGTTCCGGCATGGCACGCTGAGCCTTTGGTTAATTCTTCTGCCTGGTGGGAAATGAGAGTTAAATTTGCCCGTCCAGACACCTCCAGCTAGTCTCTCATTGGTTCTCCCTATTCCTGTACATCTTCCGCAGAAATTGCAAACTGGGCCAAACAGGAGGTTAAAGGCACTGACTCTCCAAGTCGGGAGAGTGTTAGTAAAGCATCTGGAATGTTGCACCCGAGTACCAGGGGACGAGAACTGAGACATATTGGAACACGTCTCCCGATCACACGGTTGATCATACTCTGGGTTCCACGTGCATGTTTTAGCTGAAGGAAGAATCCCTTAAACTTGGAGAGTTGAGACCCGTGGAATGGGTCCCATGCAATAAGACTTCAAAGGGTCTTCATTTGCTCACCGAACCTCTCCAATCCTATCACTGCTGCGTTTATGCCCCTGTACACACGCTTGATTTTCTTTCAGAGACATAGCAATCCATAGGTTTTAAGATACTTACTAGTCAGGTACATTCTTAGGCGTTTAATATGGGGTGTTGAGTCCATTTCGTTGAGCAAGGAGTAGTTCTTGTCTATTCCATATTTGGCTTAAGGAACTTTATCTGTGCTCATTTCAATCTCTTGTTTTATGCAGCACCCCAACTCACCTTTCCCCTTAAGCAAGCATAAGTTGGTTTTCTAAATTTGAGACCCTGTTCTGTTCTGTAATCCAGTTCCTGTGTACCCAAGTTTACATTCCGTGTATTAGTGGTATCTTATGATGTTTCTTTTTCTGTGTGACTTATTTCAGTTAGAATCATCATACCTGAATCCACTCATTATGCTGCTATGGGCCTGATGACATAGATTTCATTGCTGAGTGATATTGCATTGTACGTAAGTACCACAACTTCTTTATCCATTTTTCACTTTCTGCGATATTGAACTTGTACCGTAAATGAGGTTCTTGTAAACAGAGCCGTCCCAAACTTTGGGGTGGCTGTGTCTTTTTGATTTTAATTTCCCTAAGCTATAGGACCATAAGTGGAAGTGCCCTAGGCTCTGTTGCTTTGTTTTTTAGATGTTTCAGGAAACACCATACACCTCTCCCGAGTGGCTGTTGGCAATTTACATCCCGCCCATCAGCATAACAAGGCTCCCAGTTCTCCATGGCCTGTCCTGCCTTTCTGGATTTTACACTTTTTTCAGGTGGCCCTTTTGACCGGGGGGAAGTGAGACTTCATTGTAGTGCAGATTTCCTTTGCAAGCTTGCTTGGTTGGCCAAAAAGGGCGTATGCGTTTTTTCCTGAATATATTCAGGAAAAAACGCATACGCCCTTTTTGGCCAAGTGCATCATTGTGGACGTTCTGCCTCTTTTCCTATGCTTTAAATGCAATTCCAGTCTACCTCCTGAAATCGGTTTCCTGCAATTCTGCCCCGCTTTCAAGTCCTCTTGGCAGCCTTACTTCAGTATATTTTTGGACGATAGCTGTCATTTATAACTCTGCAGGTTTGTGAATTACAGTGCCCCTGAGCTCCTTTCTTCAACTCGCTTTCTTGTGAGCTGGCCGCAACACCGCAGGATTGCTTCAGGCCCTAATCTGGTTCCGGCACGGCACGCTGAGCCTTTGGTTAATTCTTCTGCCTGGTGGGAAATGAGAGTTAAATTTGCCCGTCCAGACACCTCCAGCTAGTCTCTCATTGGTTCTCCCTATTCCTGTACATCTTCCGCAGAAATTGCAAACTGGGCCAAACAGGAGGTTAAAGGCACTGACTCTCCAAGTCGGGAGAGTGTTAGTAAAGCATCTGGAATGTTGCACCCGAGTACCAGGGGACGAGAACTGAGACATATTGGAACACGTCTCCCGATCACACGGTTGATCATACTCTGGGTTCCACGTGCATGTTTTAGCTGAAGGAAGAATCCCTTAAACTTGGAGATTTGAGACCCGTGGAATGGGTCCCATGCAATAAGACTTCAAAGGGTCTTCATTTGCTCACCGAACCTCTCCAATCCTATCACTGCTGCGTTTATGCCCCTGTACACACGCTTGATTTTCTTTCAGAGACATAGCAATCCATAGGTTTTAAGATACTTACTAGTCAGGTACATTCTTAGGCGTTTAATATGGGGTGTTGAGTCCATTTCGTTGAGCAAGGAGTAGTTCTTGTCTATTCCATATTTGGCTTAAGGAACTTTATCTGTGCTCATTTCAATCTCTGGTTTTATGCAGCACCCCAACTCACCTTTCCCCTTAAGCAAGCATAAGTTGGTTTTCTAAATTTGAGACCCTGTTCTGTTTTGTAATCCAGTTCCTGTGTAGCCAAGTTTACATTCCGTGTATTAGTGGTATCTTATGATGTTTATTTTTCTGTGTGACTTATTTCAGTTAGAATCATCATACCTGAATCCACTCATTATGCTGCTATGGGCCTGATGACATAGATTTCATTGCTGAGTGATATTGCATTGTACGTAAGTACCACAACTTCTTTATCCATTTTTCACTTTCTGCGATATTGAACTTGTACCGTAAATGAGGTTCTTGTAAACAGAGCCGTCCCAAACTTTCGCGTGGCTGTGTCTTTTTGATTTTAATTTCCCTAAGCTATAGGACCATAAGTGGGAGTGCCCTAGGCTCTGTTGCTTTGTTTTTTAGATGTTTCAGGAAACACCATACACCTCTCCCGAGTGGCTGTTGGCAATTTACATCCCGCCCATCAGCATAACAAGGCTCCCAGTTCTCCATGGCCTGTCCTGCCTTTCTGGATTTTACACTTTTTTCAGGTGGCCCTTTTGACCGGGGGGAAGTGAGACTTCATTGTAGTGCAGATTTCCTTTGCAAGCTTGCTTGGTTGGCCAAAAAGGGCGTATGCGTTTTTTCCTGAATATATTCAGGAAAAAACGCATACGCCCTTTTTGGCCAAGTGCATCATTGTGGACGTTCTGCCTCTTTTCCTATGCTTTAAATGCAATTCCAGTCTACCTCCTGAAATCGGTTTCCTGCAATTCTGCCCCGCTTTCAAGTCCTCTTGGCAGCCTTACTTCAGTATATTTTCGGACGATAGCTGTCATTTATAACTCTGCAGGTTTGTGAATTACAGTGCCCCTGAGCTCCTTTCTTCAACTCGCTTTCTTGTGAGCTGGCCGCAACACCGCAGGATTGCTTCAGGCCCTAATCTGGTTCCGGCATGGCACGCTGAGCCTTTGGTTAATTCTTCTGCCTGGTGGGAAATGAGAGTTAAATTTGCCCGTCCAGACACCTCCAGCTAGTCTCTCATTGGTTCTCCCTATTCCTGTACATCTTCCGCAGAAATTGCAAACTGGGCCAAACAGGAGGTTAAAGGCACTGACTCTCCAAGTCGGGAGAGTGTTAGTAAAGCATCTGGAATGTTGCACCCGAGTACCAGGGGACGAGAACTGAGACATATTGGAACACGTCTCCCGATCACACGGTTGATCATACTCTGGGTTCCACGTGCATGTTTTAGCTGAAGGAAGAATCCCTTAAACTTGGAGAGTTGAGACCCGTGGAATGGGTCCCATGCAATAAGACTTCAAAGGGTCTTCATTTGCTCACCGAACCTCTCCAATCCTATCACTGCTGCGTTTATGCCCCTGTACACACGCTTGATTTTCTTTCAGAGACATAGCAATCCATAGGTTTTAAGATACTTACTAGTCAGGTACATTCTTAGGCGTTTAATATGGGGTGTTGAGTCCATTTCGTTGAGCAAGGAGTAGTTCTTGTCTATTCCATATTTGGCTTAAGGAACTTTATCTGTGCTCATTTCAATCTCTTGTTTTATGCAGCACCCCAACTCACCTTTCCCCTTAAGCAAGCATAAGTTGGTTTTCTAAATTTGAGACCCTGTTCTGTTCTGTAATCCAGTTCCTGTGTACCCAAGTTTACATTCCGTGTATTAGTGGTATCTTATGATGTTTCTTTTTCTGTGTGACTTATTTCAGTTAGAATCATCATACCTGAATCCACTCATTATGCTGCTATGGGCCTGATGACATAGATTTCATTGCTGAGTGATATTGCATTGTACGTAAGTACCACAACTTCTTTATCCATTTTTCACTTTCTGCGATATTGAACTTGTACCGTAAATGAGGTTCTTGTAAACAGAGCCGTCCCAAACTTTGGGGTGGCTGTGTCTTTTTGATTTTAATTTCCCTAAGCTATAGGACCATAAGTGGAAGTGCCCTAGGCTCTGTTGCTTTGTTTTTTAGATGTTTCAGGAAACACCATACACCTCTCCCGAGTGGCTGTTGGCAATTTACATCCCGCCCATCAGCATAACAAGGCTCCCAGTTCTCCATGGCCTGTCCTGCCTTTCTGGATTTTACACTTTTTTCAGGTGGCCCTTTTGACCGGGGGGAAGTGAGACTTCATTGTAGTGCAGATTTCCTTTGCAAGCTTGCTTGGTTGGCCAAAAAGGGCGTATGCGTTTTTTCCTGAATATATTCAGGAAAAAACTCATACGCCCTTTTTGGCCAAGTGCATCATTGTGGACGTTCTGCCTCTTTTCCTATGCTTTAAATGCAATTCCAGTCTACCTCCTGAAATCGGTTTCCTGCAATTCTGCCCCGCTTTCAAGTCCTCTTGGCAGCCTTACTTCAGTATATTTTTGGACGATAGCTGTCATTTATAACTCTGCAGGTTTGTGAATTACAGTGCCCCTGAGCTCCTTTCTTCAACTCGCTTTCTTGTGAGCTGGCCGCAACACCGCAGGATTGCTTCAGGCCCTAATCTGGTTCCGGCACGGCACGCTGAGCCTTTGGTCAATTCTTCTTCCTGGGGCGAAATGAGAGTTAAATTTGCCCGTCCAGACACCTCCAGCTAGTCTCTCATTGGTTCTCCCTATTACTGTACATCTTCCGCAGAAATTGCAAACTGGGCCAAACAGGAGGTTAAAGGCACTGACTCTCCAAGTCGGGAGAGTGTTAGTAAAGCATCTGGAATGTTGCACCCGAGTACCAGGGGACGAGAACTGAGACATATTGGAACACGTCTCCCGATCACACGGTTGATCATACTCTGGGTTCCACGTGCATGTTTTAGCTGAAGGAAGAATCCCTTAAACTTGGAGATTTGAGACCCGTGGAATGGGTCCCATGCAATAAGACTTCAAAGGGTCTTCATTTGCTCACCGAACCTCTCCAATCCTATCACTGCTGCGTTTATGCCCCTGTACACACGCTTGATTTTCTTTCAGAGACATAGCAATCCATAGGTTTTAAGATACTTACTAGTCAGGTACATTCTTAGGCGTTTAATATGGGGTGTTGAGTCCATTTCGTTGAGCAAGGAGTAGTTCTTGTCTATTCCATATTTGGCTTAAGGAACTTTATCTGTGCTCATTTCAATCTCTGGTTTTATGCAGCACCCCAACTCACCTTTCCCCTTAAGCAAGCATAAGTTGGTTTTCTAAATTTGAGACCCTGTTCTGTTTTGTAATCCAGTTCCTGTGTAGCCAAGTTTACATTCCGTGTATTAGTGGTATCTTATGATGTTTATTTTTCTGTGTGACTTATTTCAGTTAGAATCATCATACCTGAATCCACTCATTATGCTGCTATGGGCCTGATGACATAGATTTCATTGCTGAGTGATATTGCATTGTACGTAAGTACCACAACTTCTTTATCCATTTTTCACTTTCTGCGATATTGAACTTGTACCGTAAATGAGGTTCTTGTAAACAGAGCCGTCCCAAACTTTCGCGTGGCTGTGTCTTTTTGATTTTAATTTCCCTAAGCTATAGGACCATAAGTGGGAGTGCCCTAGGCTCTGTTGCTTTGTTTTTTAGATGTTTCAGGAAACACCATACACCTCTCCCGAGTGGCTGTTGGCAATTTACATCCCGCCCATCAGCATAACAAGGCTCCCAGTTCTCCATGGCCTGTCCTGCCTTTCTGGATTTTACACTTTTTTCAGGTGGCCCTTTTGACCGGGGGGAAGTGAGACTTCATTGTAGTGCAGATTTCCTTTGCAAGCTTGCTTGGTTGGCCAAAAAGGGCGTATGCGTTTTTTCCTGAATATATTCAGGAAAAAACGCATACGCCCTTTTTGGCCAAGTGCATCATTGTGGACGTTCTGCCTCTTTTCCTATGCTTTAAATGCAATTCCAGTCTACCTCCTGAAATCGGTTTCCTGCAATTCTGCCCCGCTTTCAAGTCCTCTTGGCAGCCTTACTTCAGTATATTTTCGGACGATAGCTGTCATTTATAACTCTGCAGGTTTGTGAATTACAGTGCCCCTGAGCTCCTTTCTTCAACTCGCTTTCTTGTGAGCTGGCCGCAACACCGCAGGATTGCTTCAGGCCCTAATCTGGTTCCGGCATGGCACGCTGAGCCTTTGGTTAATTCTTCTGCCTGGTGGGAAATGAGAGTTAAATTTGCCCGTCCAGACACCTCCAGCTAGTCTCTCATTGGTTCTCCCTATTCCTGTACATCTTCCGCAGAAATTGCAAACTGGGCCAAACAGGAGGTTAAAGGCACTGACTCTCCAAGTCGGGAGAGTGTTAGTAAAGCATCTGGAATGTTGCACCCGAGTACCAGGGGACGAGAACTGAGACATATTGGAACACGTCTCCCGATCACACGGTTGATCATACTCTGGGTTCCACGTGCATGTTTTAGCTGAAGGAAGAATCCCTTAAACTTGGAGAGTTGAGACCCGTGGAATGGGTCCCATGCAATAAGACTTCAAAGGGTCTTCATTTGCTCACCGAACCTCTCCAATCCTATCACTGCTGCGTTTATGCCCCTGTACACACGCTTGATTTTCTTTCAGAGACATAGCAATCCATAGGTTTTAAGATACTTACTAGTCAGGTACATTCTTAGGCGTTTAATATGGGGTGTTGAGTCCATTTCGTTGAGCAAGGAGTAGTTCTTGTCTATTCCATATTTGGCTTAAGGAACTTTATCTGTGCTCATTTCAATCTCTTGTTTTATGCAGCACCCCAACTCACCTTTCCCCTTAAGCAAGCATAAGTTGGTTTTCTAAATTTGAGACCCTGTTCTGTTCTGTAATCCAGTTCCTGTGTACCCAAGTTTACATTCCGTGTATTAGTGGTATCTTATGATGTTTCTTTTTCTGTGTGACTTATTTCAGTTAGAATCATCATACCTGAATCCACTCATTATGCTGCTATGGGCCTGATGACATAGATTTCATTGCTGAGTGATATTGCATTGTACGTAAGTACCACAACTTCTTTATCCATTTTTCACTTTCTGCGATATTGAACTTGTACCGTAAATGAGGTTCTTGTAAACAGAGCCGTCCCAAACTTTGGGGTGGCTGTGTCTTTTTGATTTTAATTTCCCTAAGCTATAGGACCATAAGTGGAAGTGCCCTAGGCTCTGTTGCTTTGTTTTTTAGATGTTTCAGGAAACACCATACACCTCTCCCGAGTGGCTGTTGGCAATTTACATCCCGCCCATCAGCATAACAAGGCTCCCAGTTCTCCATGGCCTGTCCTGCCTTTCTGGATTTTACACTTTTTTCAGGTGGCCCTTTTGACCGGGGGGAAGTGAGACTTCATTGTAGTGCAGATTTCCTTTGCAAGCTTGCTTGGTTGGCCAAAAAGGGCGTATGCGTTTTTTCCTGAATATATTCAGGAAAAAACGCATACGCCCTTTTTGGCCAAGTGCATCATTGTGGACGTTCTGCCTCTTTTCCTATGCTTTAAATGCAATTCCAGTCTACCTCCTGAAATCGGTTTCCTGCAATTCTGCCCCGCTTTCAAGTCCTCTTGGCAGCCTTACTTCAGTATATTTTTGGACGATAGCTGTCATTTATAACTCTGCAGGTTTGTGAATTACAGTGCCCCTGAGCTCCTTTCTTCAACTCGCTTTCTTGTGAGCTGGCCGCAACACCGCAGGATTGCTTCAGGCCCTAATCTGGTTCCGGCACGGCACGCTGAGCCTTTGGTTAATTCTTCTGCCTGGTGGGAAATGAGAGTTAAATTTGCCCGTCCAGACACCTCCAGCTAGTCTCTCATTGGTTCTCCCTATTCCTGTACATCTTCCGCAGAAATTGCAAACTGGGCCAAACAGGAGGTTAAAGGCACTGACTCTCCAAGTCGGGAGAGTGTTAGTAAAGCATCTGGAATGTTGCACCCGAGTACCAGGGGACGAGAACTGAGACATATTGGAACACGTCTCCCGATCACACGGTTGATCATACTCTGGGTTCCACGTGCATGTTTTAGCTGAAGGAAGAATCCCTTAAACTTGGAGATTTGAGACCCGTGGAATGGGTCCCATGCAATAAGACTTCAAAGGGTCTTCATTTGCTCACCGAACCTCTCCAATCCTATCACTGCTGCGTTTATGCCCCTGTACACACGCTTGATTTTCTTTCAGAGACATAGCAATCCATAGGTTTTAAGATACTTACTAGTCAGGTACATTCTTAGGCGTTTAATATGGGGTGTTGAGTCCATTTCGTTGAGCAAGGAGTAGTTCTTGTCTATTCCATATTTGGCTTAAGGAACTTTATCTGTGCTCATTTCAATCTCTGGTTTTATGCAGCACCCCAACTCACCTTTCCCCTTAAGCAAGCATAAGTTGGTTTTCTAAATTTGAGACCCTGTTCTGTTTTGTAATCCAGTTCCTGTGTAGCCAAGTTTACATTCCGTGTATTAGTGGTATCTTATGATGTTTATTTTTCTGTGTGACTTATTTCAGTTAGAATCATCATACCTGAATCCACTCATTATGCTGCTATGGGCCTGATGACATAGATTTCATTGCTGAGTGATATTGCATTGTACGTAAGTACCACAACTTCTTTATCCATTTTTCACTTTCTGCGATATTGAACTTGTACCGTAAATGAGGTTCTTGTAAACAGAGCCGTCCCAAACTTTCGCGTGGCTGTGTCTTTTTGATTTTAATTTCCCTAAGCTATAGGACCATAAGTGGGAGTGCCCTAGGCTCTGTTGCTTTGTTTTTTAGATGTTTCAGGAAACACCATACACCTCTCCCGAGTGGCTGTTGGCAATTTACATCCCGCCCATCAGCATAACAAGGCTCCCAGTTCTCCATGGCCTGTCCTGCCTTTCTGGATTTTACACTTTTTTCAGGTGGCCCTTTTGACCGGGGGGAAGTGAGACTTCATTGTAGTGCAGATTTCCTTTGCAAGCTTGCTTGGTTGGCCAAAAAGGGCGTATGCGTTTTTTCCTGAATATATTCAGGAAAAAACGCATACGCCCTTTTTGGCCAAGTGCATCATTGTGGACGTTCTGCCTCTTTTCCTATGCTTTAAATGCAATTCCAGTCTACCTCCTGAAATCGGTTTCCTGCAATTCTGCCCCGCTTTCAAGTCCTCTTGGCAGCCTTACTTCAGTATATTTTCGGACGATAGCTGTCATTTATAACTCTGCAGGTTTGTGAATTACAGTGCCCCTGAGCTCCTTTCTTCAACTCGCTTTCTTGTGAGCTGGCCGCAACACCGCAGGATTGCTTCAGGCCCTAATCTGGTTCCGGCATGGCACGCTGAGCCTTTGGTTAATTCTTCTGCCTGGTGGGAAATGAGAGTTAAATTTGCCCGTCCAGACACCTCCAGCTAGTCTCTCATTGGTTCTCCCTATTCCTGTACATCTTCCGCAGAAATTGCAAACTGGGCCAAACAGGAGGTTAAAGGCACTGACTCTCCAAGTCGGGAGAGTGTTAGTAAAGCATCTGGAATGTTGCACCCGAGTACCAGGGGACGAGAACTGAGACATATTGGAACACGTCTCCCGATCACACGGTTGATCATACTCTGGGTTCCACGTGCATGTTTTAGCTGAAGGAAGAATCCCTTAAACTTGGAGAGTTGAGACCCGTGGAATGGGTCCCATGCAATAAGACTTCAAAGGGTCTTCATTTGCTCACCGAACCTCTCCAATCCTATCACTGCTGCGTTTATGCCCCTGTACACACGCTTGATTTTCTTTCAGAGACATAGCAATCCATAGGTTTTAAGATACTTACTAGTCAGGTACATTCTTAGGCGTTTAATATGGGGTGTTGAGTCCATTTCGTTGAGCAAGGAGTAGTTCTTGTCTATTCCATATTTGGCTTAAGGAACTTTATCTGTGCTCATTTCAATCTCTTGTTTTATGCAGCACCCCAACTCACCTTTCCCCTTAAGCAAGCATAAGTTGGTTTTCTAAATTTGAGACCCTGTTCTGTTCTGTAATCCAGTTCCTGTGTACCCAAGTTTACATTCCGTGTATTAGTGGTATCTTATGATGTTTCTTTTTCTGTGTGACTTATTTCAGTTAGAATCATCATACCTGAATCCACTCATTATGCTGCTATGGGCCTGATGACATAGATTTCATTGCTGAGTGATATTGCATTGTACGTAAGTACCACAACTTCTTTATCCATTTTTCACTTTCTGCGATATTGAACTTGTACCGTAAATGAGGTTCTTGTAAACAGAGCCGTCCCAAACTTTGGGGTGGCTGTGTCTTTTTGATTTTAATTTCCCTAAGCTATAGGACCATAAGTGGAAGTGCCCTAGGCTCTGTTGCTTTGTTTTTTAGATGTTTCAGGAAACACCATACACCTCTCCCGAGTGGCTGTTGGCAATTTACATCCCGCCCATCAGCATAACAAGGCTCCCAGTTCTCCATGGCCTGTCCTGCCTTTCTGGATTTTACACTTTTTTCAGGTGGCCCTTTTGACCGGGGGGAAGTGAGACTTCATTGTAGTGCAGATTTCCTTTGCAAGCTTGCTTGGTTGGCCAAAAAGGGCGTATGCGTTTTTTCCTGAATATATTCAGGAAAAAACGCATACGCCCTTTTTGGCCAAGTGCATCATTGTGGACGTTCTGCCTCTTTTCCTATGCTTTAAATGCAATTCCAGTCTACCTCCTGAAATCGGTTTCCTGCAATTCTGCCCCGCTTTCAAGTCCTCTTGGCAGCCTTACTTCAGTATATTTTTGGACGATAGCTGTCATTTATAACTCTGCAGGTTTGTGAATTACAGTGCCCCTGAGCTCCTTTCTTCAACTCGCTTTCTTGTGAGCTGGCCGCAACACCGCAGGATTGCTTCAGGCCCTAATCTGGTTCCGGCACGGCACGCTGAGCCTTTGGTTAATTCTTCTGCCTGGTGGGAAATGAGAGTTAAATTTGCCCGTCCAGACACCTCCAGCTAGTCTCTCATTGGTTCTCCCTATTCCTGTACATCTTCCGCAGAAATTGCAAACTGGGCCAAACAGGAGGTTAAAGGCACTGACTCTCCAAGTCGGGAGAGTGTTAGTAAAGCATCTGGAATGTTGCACCCGAGTACCAGGGGACGAGAACTGAGACATATTGGAACACGTCTCCCGATCACACGGTTGATCATACTCTGGGTTCCACGTGCATGTTTTAGCTGAAGGAAGAATCCCTTAAACCTGGAGAGTTGAGACCCGTGGAATGGGTCCCATGCAATATGACTTCAAAGGGTCTTCATTTGCTCACCGAACCTCTCCAATCCTATCACTGCTGCGTTTATTCCTCTGTACAGACGCTTGATTTTCTTTCAGAGACATAGCAAACCATAGGTTTTAAGATACTTACTAGTCAGGTACATTCTTAGGCGTTTCATATGGGGTGTTGAGTCCATTTCGTTGAGCAAGGAGTAGTTCTTGTCTATTCCATATTTGGCTTAAGGAACTTTATCTGTGCTCATTTCAATCTCTGGTTTTATGCAGCACCCCAACTCACCTTTCCCCTTAAGCAAGCATAAGTTGGTTTTCTAAATTTGAGACCCTGTTCTGTTTTGTAATCCAGTTCCTGTGTAGCCAAGTTTACATTCCGTGTATTAAGGGTTAAGGTTAGTGTTCGGGCTAGGGTTAGTGTTAGGGGACGGGGACCGTTTAGGGTCCCGGTGAGGTTACGACAACCGTTTAGGGGGAGCGTACGTGTGAGGGCGCGGGTTAGTGTGAGCGTACGGGTTAGGATTAGGGGACGGGTGAGGGGAAGGCTTCGGGGAAGGGTTAGGGTTAGGGTTCGGGCTAGGGTTAGCGTTAGGGGACGGGGACGGTTTATGGTCCAGGTGAGGGTACGACAACGGTTTCGGGGGAGCGAACGTCTGAGGGCGCGGGTTAGTGTGAGCGTACGGGTTAGGATTAGGGGATGGGTGTTGGGAAGGCTTCGGGGAAGAGATAGGGTTAGGGTTAGGGCTAGTGTTAGGGTTAGGGGACGGGGATGGTTTAGGGTCCAGGTGATGGTATGACAACGGTTTAGGGGGAGCGTACGAGTGAGGGCGTGGGTTAGTGTGAGCCTACGGGTTAGGATTAGGGGACGGATGAGGGGAAGGCTTCGGGGAAGGGTTAGGGTTAGGGTTCGTGATAGGGTTAGGGTTAGGGGACGGGGACGGTTTAGGGTCCAGGTGAGGGTACGATAACGGTTTATGGAGAGCGTACGTGTGAGGGCGCAGTTTAGTGTGAGCATACGGGTTAGGATTAGGGGACGGGTGAGGGGAAGGCTTCGGAGAAGGGTTAGGGTTAGGGTTCGGGCTAGGGTTAGGGTTAGGGGACGGGGACGGTTTAGGGTCCAGGTGAGGGTACAAAAACGGTTTTGGGGGAGCGTACGTGTGAGGGCTCGGGTTAGTGTGACCGTACGGTTTAGGATTATGGGACGGGGGAGGGGAAGGCTTCGGGGTAGGGTTAGGGTTAGGGTTCGGGCTAGGGTTACGGTTAGGGGACGGGGACGGTTTAGGGTCCAGGTGAGGGTATGACAACGCTTTAGGGGGAGGGTACGTTTGAGGGCGTGGGTTAGTGTGAGCGTACGAGTTAGGATTAGGGGACGGGTGAGGGGAAGGCTTCAGGGAATTGGTAGGGTTAGGGTTCGGGTTAGGGTTAGGGTTAGGGGACGGGGACGGTTTAGGGTCCAGGTGAGGGTATGAAAACGCTTTAGGGGGAGGGTACGTGTGAGGGCGCGGGTTAGTGTGATCGTACTGGTTAGGATTAGGGGACGGGTGAGGGGAAGGCTTCGGGGAAGGGTTAGTATTAGGGTTCGGGCTAGGGTTAGGGTTAGGGGACGGGGACGGTTTAGGGTCCAGGTGAGAGTACGACAAAGGTTTAAGGGGAGCGTACGTTTGAGGGCACGGGTTAGTGTGAGGGTACGGTATGGTATTAGGGGACATGTAAGGGGAAGGCTTTGGGGAAGGGTTACGGTTAGGGTTCGGGCTAGGGTTAGAGTTAGGGGATGGGGACGGTTTAGAGTCCATGTGAGGGTACGACAACGCTTTAGGGGGAGGGTACGTGTGAGGGCGCGGGTTAGTGTGAGCGTACGGGTTAGGATTAGGGGACGGGTGAGGGGAAGGCTTCGGGGAAGTGTTAGGGTTAGGGTTCGGGCTAGGGTTAGGGCTAGGGGACGGGGACGGTTTAGGGTCCAGGTGAGGGTACGACAACGGTTTTGGGGGAGCGTACGTGTGAGGGCTCTGGTTAGTGTGAGCGTACGGTTAGGATTAGGGGACGGGTGAGGGGAAGGCTTCGGGGAAGGGTTAGGTTTAGGGTTCGGGCTAGGGTTAGTGTTAGGGGACGGGGACCGTTCAGGATCCCGGTGAGGGTACGACAACCGTTTAGGGGGAGCGTACGTGTGAGGGCGCGGGTTAGTGTGAGCGTACGGGTTAGGATTAGGGGACGGGTGAGGGGAAGGCTTCGGGGAAGGGTTAGGTTTAGGGTTCGGGCTAGGGATAGCGGTAGGGGACGGGGACGGTTTATGGTCCAGGTGAGGGTACGACAACGGTTTAGGGGGAGCGAACGTCTGAGGGCGCGGGTTAGTGTGAGCGTACGGGTTAGGATTAGGGGATGGGTGTTGGGAAGGCTTCGGGGAAGAGATAGGGTTAGGGTTCGAGCTAGTGTTAGGGTTAGGGGACGGGGATGGTTTAGGGTCCAGGTGAGGGTATGACAACGGTTTAGGGGGAGCGTACGAGTGAGGGCGTGGGTTAGTGTGAGCCTACGGGTTAGGATTAGGGGACGGGTGAGGGGAAGGCTTCTGGGAAGGGTTAGGGTTAGGGTTCGGGATAGGGTTAGGGTTAGGGGACGGGGAAGGTTTAGGGTCCAGGTGAGGGTACGACAACGGTTTAGGGACAGCGTACGTGTGAGGGCGCGGGTTAGTGTGAGCATACGGGTTAGGATTAGGGTACGGGTGAGGGGAAGGCTTCGGGGAAGGGTTAGGGTTAGGGTTCGGGCTAGGGTTACGGTTAGGGGACGGGGACGGTTTAGGGTCAAGGTGAGGGTACGACAACGCTTTAGGGGGAGTGTACGTGTGAGGGTGCGGGTTAGTATGAGCGTAAGGGTTAGATTTAGGGGACGGGTGAGGGGAAGGCTTCGGGGAAGTGTTAGGGTTCAGGCTAGGGTTAGGGTTAGGGGACGGGGACGATTTAGGGTCCAGGTGAGGGTATGACAACGCTTTAGGGGGAGGGTACGTGTGAGGGCTCGGGTTAGTGTGAGCGTACGGGTTAGGATTAGGGGACGGGTGAGGGGAAGGCTTCGGGGAAGGGTTAGGGTTAGGGTTCGTGCTAGGGTTTGGGTTAGGGGACGGGGACCGTTTAGGTTCCAGGTGAGGGTACGACAACGGTTTAGGGGGAGCGTACGTGTGAGGGCGCAGGTTAGTGTGAGCGTACGGGTTAGGATTACAGGACGGGTGAGGGGAAGGCTTCGGGGAAGTGTTAGGGTTAGGGTTCGGGCTAGGGTTAGGGCTAGGGGACGGGGACGGTTTAGGGTCCAGGTGAGGGTACGACAACGGTTTTGGGGGAGCGTACGTGTGAGGGCTCTGGTTAGTGTGAGCGTACGGTTAGGATTAGGGGACGGGTGAGGGGAAGGCTTCGGGGAAGGGTTAGGTTTAGGGTTCGGGCTAGGGTTAGTGTTAGGGGTCGGGGACCGTTCAGGGTCCCGGTGAGGGTACGACAACCGTTTAGGGGGAGCGTACGTGTGAGGGCGCGGGTTAGTGTGAGCGTACGGGTTAGGATTAGGGGACGGGTGAGGGGAAGGCTTCGGGGAAGGGTTAGGTTTAGGGTTCGGGCTAGGGATAGCGGTAGGGGACGGGGACGGTTTATGGTCCAGGTGAGGGTACGACAACGGTTTAGGGGGAGCGAACGTCTGAGGGCGCGGGTTAGTGTGAGCGTACGGGTTAGGATTAGGGGATGGGTGTTGGGAAGGCTTCGGGGAAGAGATAGGGTTAGGGTTCGGGCTAGTGTTAGGGTTAGGGGACGGGGATGGTTTAGGGTCCAGGTGAGGGTATGACAACGGTTTAGGGGGAGCGTACGAGTGAGGGCGTGGGTTAGTGTGAGCCTACGGGTTAGGATTAGGGGACGGGTGAGGGGAAGGCTTCTGGGAAGGGTTAGGGTTAGGGTTCGGGATAGGGTTAGGGTTAGGGGACGGGGAAGGTTTAGGGTCCAGGTGAGGGTACGACAACGGTTTAGGGACAGCGTACGTGTGAGGGCGCGGGTTAGTGTGAGCATACGGGTTAGGATTAGGGTACGGGTGAGGGGAAGGCTTCGGGGAAGGGTTAGGGTTAGGGTTCGGGCTAGGGTTACGGTTAGGGGACGGGGACGGTTTAGGTTCAAGGTGAGGGTACGACAACGCTTTAGGGGGAGTGTACGTGTGAGGGTGCGGTTAGTATGAGCGTAAGGGTTAGATTTAGGGGACGGGTGAGGGGAAGGCTTCGGGGAAGTGTTAGGGTTCAGGCTAGGGTTAGGGTTAGGGGACGGGGACGATTTAGGGTCCAGGTGAGGGTATGACAACGCTTTAGGGGGAGGGTACGTGTGAGGGCTCGGGTTAGTGTGAGCGTACGGGTTAGGATTAGGGGACGGGTGAGGGGAAAGCTTCGGGGAAGGGTTAGGGTTAGGGTTCGTGCTAGGGTTTGGGTTAGGGGACGGGGACCGTTTAGGTTCCAGGTGAGGGTACGACAACGGTTTTGGGGGAGTGTACGTGTGAGGGCTCGGGTTAGTGTGAGCGTACAGGTTAAGATTAGGGGACGGGTAAGGGGAAGGCTTCGGGGAAGGGTTAGGGTTAGGGTTCGGGCTAGGGTTAGGTTTAGGGGACGGGGACGGTTTAGGGTCCAGGTGAGGGTACGACAACGGTTTAGGGGGAGCGTACGTGTGAGGGCGCGGGTTAGTATGAGCGTAAGGGTTAGATTTAGGGGACGGGTGAGGGGAAGGCTTCTGGGAAGTGTTAAGGTTCGGGCTAGGGTTAGGGTTAGGGGACGGGGACGATTTAGGGTCCAGGTGAGGGTATGACAACGCTTGAGGCGGAGGGTACTTGTGAGGGCGCGGGTTAGTGTGAGCGTACGGGTTAGGATTAGGGGACGGGTGAGGGGAAGGCTTCAGGGAATTGGTAGGGTTAGGGTTCGGGTTAGGGTTAGGGTTAGGGGACGGGGACGGTTTAGGGTCCAGGTGAGAGTATGACAACGCTTTAGGGGGAGGGTACGTGTGACGGCGCGCGTTAGTGTGATCTTACGGTTTAGGATTAGGGGACGGGTGAGGGGAAGGCTTCGGGGAAGGGTTAGTGTTAGGGTTCGGGCTTGGGTTAGGGTTAGGGGACGGGGACGGTTTAGGGTCCAGGTGAGAGTACGACAAAGGTTTAAGGGGAGCGTACGTGTGAGGGCGCGGGTTAGTGTGAGGGTACGGTATGGGATTAGGGGACGGGTGAGGGGAAGGCTTCGGGGAAGGGTTACGGTTAGTGTTCGGGCTAGGGTTAGAGTTAGGGGATGGGGACGGTTTAGGGTCCAGGTGAGGGTACGACAACGGTTTAGGGGGAGAGTACGTGTGAGGGCGTGGGTTAGTGTGAGCCTACGGGTTAGGATTAGGGAACGGGTGAGGGGAAGGCTTCGGGGAAGGGTTAGGGTTAGGGTTCGGGCTAGGGTTAGGTTTAGGGGACGGGGACAGTTTAGGGTCCAGGTGAGGGTACGACAACGGTTTTGGGGGAGCGTACGTGTGAGGGCGCGGGTTAGTGTGAGCGTACGGGTTAGGATTAGGGGACGGGTGAGGGGAAGGTTTCGGGGAAGGGTTAGGGTTAGGGTTCGGGCTAGGGTTAGCATTAGGGGACGGGGACGGTTTATGGTACAGGTGAGGGTACGACAACGGTTTAGGGGGAGCGAACGTCTGAGGGCGCGGTTTAGTGTGAGCGTACGGGTTAGGATTAGGGGATGGTGTTGGGAAGGCTTCGGGGAAGAGATAGGGTTAGGGTTCGGGCTAGTGTTAGGGTTAGGGGACGGGGATGGTTTAGGGTCCAGGTGAGGGTATGACAACGGTTTAGGGGGAGCGTACGAGTGAGGGCGTGGGTTAGTGTGAGCCTACGGGTTATGATTAGGGGACGGGTGAGGGGAAGGCTTCGGGGAAGGGTTAGGGTTCGGGTTTGGGCTAGGGTTAGGGGACGGGGACGGTTTAGGGTCCAGGTGAGGGTACGACAACGGTTTAGGGAGAGCGTACGTGTGAGGGCGTGGGTTAGTGTGAGCATACGGGTTAGGATTAGGGGACGGGTGAGGGGAAGGCTTCGGAGAAGGGTTAGGGTTAGGGAACGGGGACGGTTTAGTGTCCAGGTGAGGGTACGAAAACGGTTTTGGGGGAGCATACGTGTGAGGGCTCGGGTTAGTGTTACCGTACGGGTTAGGATTATGGGACGGGTGAGGGGAAGGCTTCGGGGAAGGGTTAGGGTTAGGGTTCGGGCTAGGGTTACGGTTAGGGGACGGGGACGGTTTAGGGTCAAGGTGAGGGTACGACAACGCTTTAGGGGGAGTGTACGTGTGAGGGTGCTGGTTAGATGAGCGTGAGGGTTAGATTTAGGGGACGGGTGAGGGGAAGGCTTCGGGGAAGGGTTAGGGTTAGGGTTCGGGCTAGGGTTAGGTTTAGGGGACGGGTACGGTTTAGGGTCCAGGTGAGGATATGACAACGGTTTAGGGGGAGCGTACCTGTGAGGGCGTGGGTTAGTGTGAGCTTACGGGTTAGGATTAGGGGACGGGTGAGAGGAAGGCTTCGGGGAAGGGTTAGGGTTAGGGTTCGGGCTAGGGTTAGGGAAAGGGGACGGGGACCGTTTAAGTTCCAGGTGAGGGTACGACAACCGTTTAGGGGGAGCGTACGTGTGAGGGCGCGGGTTAGTGTGAGCGTACGGGTTAGGATTAGGAGACGGGTGAGGGGAAGGCTTCGGGGAAGAGTTAGTGTTAGGGTTCGGGCTAGGGTTAGGGTTAGGGGATGGGGACGGTTTAGGGTCCAGGTGAGGGTACGACAACGGTTTAGGGAGAGCGTACGTGTGAGGGTGGGGGTTAGTGTGAGCGTACGGGTTAGGATTAGGGGACGGGTGAGAGGATGGCTTCGGAAAAGAGTTAGTGTTAGGGTTCGGGCTAGGGTTAGGGTTAGGGGACGGGGACGGTGTAGGGTCCAGGTGAGGGTACGACAACGGTTTAGGGGGAGCGTACGTGTGATGGCGCGGGTTAGTGTCAGCGTACGGGTTAGGATTAGGGGACGGGTGAGGGTAAGGCTTCGGTGAAGTGTTAGGGTTAGGGTTCGGGCTAGGGTTTGGGTTAGGGGACGGGGACCGTTTAGGGTCCAGCTGAGGGTACGACAATGGTTTAGGGGGAGCGTACATGTGAGGGAGCAGGTTAGTGTGAGCGTACGGGTTAGGATTAGGGGACGGGTCAGGGGAAGGCTTCGGGGAAGGGTTAGGGTTAGGGTTCGGGCTAGGGTTATGGTTAGGGGACGGAGACGGGTTCGGGTCCAGTTAAGGGTACGACAGCAATTTAGGGGGAGCGTACGTGTGAGGGCATGGGTTAGTGTGAGCGTACGGGTTAGAATTAGGGGACGGGTGAGTGGAAGGCTTCGGGGAAGGATTAGGGATAGGGTTCGGGCTAGGGTTAGGGTTAGGGGACGGGGATGGTGTAGGGTCCAGGTAAGGGTACGACAATGGATTAAGGGTAGCGTACGTGTGAGGGCGCAGGTTAGTGTGAGCGTACGGGTTAGGATTAGGGGACGGGTGAGTGGAAGGCTTCGGGGAAGGATTAGGGATAGGGTTCGGGCTAGGTTTAGGGTTAGGGGACGGGGACGGTGTAGGGTCCAGGTAAGGGTACGACAACGGATTAAGGGTAGCGTACATGTGAGGGCGCAGGTTAGTGTGAGCGTACGGGTTAGGATTAGGGGACGGGTGAGGGGAAGGCTTCGGGGAAGGGTTAGTGTTAGGGTTCGGGCTAGGGTTAGTGTTAGGGGACGGGGACGGTTTAGCTTCCAGGTGAGTGTACGACAGCGGTTTAGGAGGAGCGTACTTGTAAGGGCATGGGTTAATGTGAGCGTACGGGTTAGGATTAGGGGATGGGCGAGGGGAAGGTTTCAAGGAAGGGTTAGGGATAGGGTTCGGGCTAGGGTTAGGTTTAGGGGATGGGGACGGTTTAGGGTCCAGGTGAGGGTACGACAACGCTTTACGGGGAGCGTACGTGTGAGGGCGCGGGTTAGTGTGAGCGTACGGGTTAGGATTAGGGGACGGGTGAGGGGAAGGCTTCGGGGAAGTGTTAGGGTTAGGGTTCGGGCTAGGGTTAGGGTTAGGGAACGGGGACGGTTTCGGGTTCAGGTGAGAGTACGACAGCTGTTTAGGGGGAGCGTACATGTGAGGGCGCGGGTTAGTGTGAGCGTACGGCTGAGGATTAGAGGACGGGTGAGGGGAAGGCTTCGGGGAAGGGTTAGGGTTAGGGTTCGGGCTAGGGTTAGGGTTAAGGGATTGTGACGATTTAGGGTCCAGGTGAGTGTTCGACAACGCTTTAGGTGGAGTGTAAGTGTGAGGGGGCGGGTTAGTTTGAGCGTACTGGTTAGGATTAGGGGACGGGTGAGGAGAAGGCTTCGGGGAAGGGTTGGGGTTAGGGTTCGGGCTAGGGTTATGGTTAGGGGACGGGGACGGTTTAGGGTCCAGGTGAGGGTGCGACAACGGTTTTGGGGGAGCGTACGTGTGAGGGCATGGGTTATGTGAGCGTACGGGTTAGGATTACGGGACGGGTGAGGGGAAGGCTTCGGGGAGGGGTTAGGGTTAGGTTTCGGGCTAGGGTTAGGGTTAGGGGACCGGGACGGTTTAGGGTCCAGGTGAGCGTACGACAACGGTTGAGGGGGACGTACATATGAGGGCGCGGGTTAGTGTGAGCGTACGGGTTAGGATTAGGGGACGGGTGAGGGGAAGGTTTCGGGGAAGGGTTAGGGATAGGTTTCGGGCTAGGGTTAGGGTTAGGGGATGGGGACGGTTTAGGGTCCAGGTGAGGGTACGACAACGGTTTAGGCGGAGCGTACCTGTGAGGGCGGGGGTTAGTGTGAGCGTACGGGTTAGGATTAGGGGACGGGTGAGGGGAAGGCTTCGGGGAAGGGTTAGGGTTAGGGTTCGGGCTAGGGTTAGGGTTAGGGGACGGGGACGGTTTAGGGTCCAGGTGAGGGTACGACAACGGTTTAGGGAGAGCGTATGTGTGAGGGCGCGGGTTAGTGTGAGCGTACGGGTTAGGATTAGGGGACGGGTGAGGGGAAGGCTTCGGGGAAGGGTTAGGGTGAGGGTTCGGGCTAGGGTTAGGATTAGGGGACGGGGACGATTTAGGGTCCAGGTGAGCGTACGACAATGGTTTAGGGGGAGTGTACGTGTGAAGACGTGGGTTAGTGTGAGCGTACGAGTTAGGATTAGGGGACGGGTGAGGGGAAGGCTTCGGGGAAGCGTTAGGGTTAAGGTTCGGGCTAGGGTTAGGGTTAGGGGACGGGGACGGTTTAGGGTCCAGGTGAGTGTACGACAACGCTTTAGGGGGAGCGTACGTGTGAGGGCGCAGGTTACTGTGAGCGTACAGGTTAGTATTAGGGGACGGGTGAGGGGAAGGATTCGGGGAAGGGTTAGGGTTAGGATTCGGGCTAGAGTTAAGGTTAGGGGATGGGGACGGTTTAGTGTCCACGTGAGGGTACGACAACGGTTAAGGGGGAGCATACGTGTGAGGGCGTGGGTTATGTGAGCGTACGGCTTAGGATTAGGGGACGGGTGAGGGGAAGGCTTCTGGGAAGGGTTAGGGTTAGGGTTCGGGTTAGGGTTAGGGTTAGGGGAGGGGGACGGTTTAGGGTCCAGATGAGGGTACGACAACGGTTTAGGGGGACCGTTCGTGTGAGGGCGCGGGTTAGTGTGAGCGTACGGGATAGGATTAGGGGATGGGTGAGGGGAAGGCTTCGGGGAAGAGTTAGGTTTAGGGTTCTGGCTAGGGTTAGGGTTAGGGGATGGAGACGGTTTAGGGTCCAGGTGTGGGTACGACAACGATTTAGGTTCAGCGTACATGTGAGCGGGCTGGATAGTTTGAGCGTACGGGTTAGGATTAGGGGACGGGTGAGGGGAAGGCTTCGGGGAAGGGTTAGTGTTAGGGTTCGTGCTAGGGTTAGGGTTAGGGAACGGGGACGGTTTAGGGTCCAGGTGAGGGTACGACAACGGTTTAGGGGGAGCGTACGTGTGAGGGCGCGGGTTAGTGTGAGCGTACGGGATAGGATTAGGGGACGGGTGAGGGGAAGGCTTCGGGGAAGCGTTAGGGTTAAAGTTCGGGCTAGGGTTAGGGTTAGGGGACGGGGACGGTTTAGGGTCCAGGTGAGGGGACGACAACGCTTTAGGGGGAGCGTACGTGTGAGAGCGCAGGTTACTGTGAGCGTACGGGTTAGTATTAGGGGACGGGTGAGGGGAAGGATTCGGGGAAAGGTTAGGGTTAGGATTCGGGCTATAGTTAAGGTTGGGGACGGGGACGGTTTAGTGTCCACGTGAGGGTACGACAACGGTTAAGGGGGAGCATACGTGTGAGGGCGTGGGTTATGTGAGCGTACGGGTTAGTATTAGGGGACGGGTGAGGGGAAGGCTTCGGGGAAGGGTTAGGGTTAGGGTTCGGGCTAGGGTTAGGGTTAGGGGAGGGGGACGGTTTAGGGTCCAGATGAGGGTACGACAACGGTTTAGGGGGACCGTTCGTATGAGGGCGCGGGTTAGTGTGAGCGTACGGGATAGGATTAGGGGATGGGTGAGGGGAAGGCTTCGGGGAAGTGTTAGGGTTAGGGTTCTGGCTAGGGTTAGGGTTAGGGGACGGAGAAGTTTAGGGTCCAGGTGTGGGTACGACAACGATTTAGGTTCAGCGTACATGTGAGCGGGCTGGATAGTTTGAGCGTACGGGTTAGGATTAGGGGACGGGTGAGGGTAAGGCTTCGGGGAAGGGTTAGTGTTAGGGTTCGGGTTAGGGTTAGGGGACGGGGATGGTTTAGGGTCCAGGTGAGGGTACGACAACCGTTTAGGGGGAGTGTACCTGTGAGGGCGCGGGTTAGTATGAGCGTACGGGTTAGGATTAGGGGACGGGTGTAGGGAAGGCTTCGGGGAAGGGTTAGGGTGAGAGTTCGGGCTAGGGTTAGGATTAGGGGACGGGGACGATTTAGGGTCCAGGTGAGGGTACGACAACGGTTTAGACGGAGCGTAAGTGTGAAGACGTGGGTTAGTTTGAGCGTACGGGTTATGATTAGGGGACGGGTGAGGGGAAGGCTTCGGGGAATGGTTAGGGTTAAGGTTCGTGCTAGGGTTAGGGTTAGGGAATGGGGACGGTTTAGGGTCCAGGTGAGGGCACGACAATGGTTTAGGGGGAACGTACGTGTGAGGGCGCGGGTTAGTGTGAGCGTACGGGTTAGGATTAGGGGACGGGTGAGGGGAAGGCTTCGGGGAAGGGTTAGGACTAGGGTTCGGGCTAGGGTTAGGGTTAGGGGACAGGGACGGTTTAGGGCCCAGGTGAGGGTATGACAATGGTTTAGGGGGAGCGTACGTGTAAGGGCGCGGGTTAGTGTGAGCGTACGGGTTAGGATTGGGGGACGGGTGAGGGGAAGGCTTCGGGGAAGGGTTAGGGTTAGGTTTCGGGCTACGGTTAGGGTTAGGGGACGGGGACGGTTTAGGGTCCAGGTGAGCGTACGACAACGGTTGAGGGGGAGCGTACATATGAGGGCGCGGGTTAGTGTGAGCGTACGGGTTAGGATTAGGGGACGGGTGAGGGGAAGGTTTCGGGGAAGGGTTAGGGATAGGGTTCGGGCTAGGGTTAGGGTTAGGGAATGGGGACGGTTTAGGGTCCAGGTGATGGTACGACAACGGTTGAGGCGGAGCGTACCTGTGAGGGCGGGGGTTAGTGTGAGCGTACGGGTTAGGATTAGGGGACGGGTGAGGGGAAGGCTTCGGGGAAGGGTTAGGGTTAGGGTTCGGGCTAGGGTTAGGGTTAGGGGACGGGGACGGTTTAGGGTCCAGGTGAGGGTACGACAACGGTTTAGGGAGAGCGTACGTGTGAGGGCGCGGGTTAGTGTGAGCGTACGGGTTAGGATTAGGGGACGGGTGAGGGGAAGGCTTCGGGGAAGGGTTAGGGTGAGGGTTCGGGCTAGGGTTAGGATTAGGGGACAGGGACGATTTAGGGTCCAGGTGAGGGTACGACAACGGTTTAGGGGGAGTGTACGTGTGAAGACGTGGGTTAGTGTGAGCGTACGGGTTAGGATTAGGGGACGGGTGAGGGGAAGGCTTCGGGGAAGCGTTAGGGTTAAGGTTCGGGCTAGGGTTAGGGTTAGGGGACAGGGACGGTTTAGGGTCCAGGTGAGGGTACGACAACGCTTTAGGGGGAGCGTACGTGTGAGGGCGCAGGTTACTGTGTGCGTACGGGTTAGTATTAGGGGACGGGTGAGGGGAAGGATTCGGGGAAAGGTTAGGGTTAGGATTCGGGCTAGAGTTAAGGTTAGGGGACGGGGACGGTTCAGTGTCCACTTGAGGGTACGACAACGGTTAAAGGGGAGCATACGTGTGAGGGCGTGGGTTATGTGAGCGTACGGGTTAGTATTAGGGGACGGGTGAGGGGAAGGCTTCGGGGAAGGGTTAGGGTTAGGGTTCGGGCTAGGGTTAGGGTTAGGGGAGGGGGACGGTTTAGGGTCCAGATGAGGGTACGACAACGGTTTAGGGGGACCGTTCGTATGAGGGCGCGGGTTAGTGTGAGCGTACGGGATAGGATTAGGGGATGGGTGAGGGGAAGGCTTCGGGGAAGAGTTAGGGTTAGGGTTCTGGCTAGGGTTAGGGTTAGGGGACGGAGACGGTTTAGGGTCCAGGTGAGGGTACGACAACGGTTTAGGGGGAGCGTATGTGTGAGGGCGTGGGTTAGTGTGAGCGTACGGGTTAAGATTAGGGGACGGGTGAAGGGAAGGCTTCGGGGAAGGGTTAGGGTGAGGGTTTGGGCTAGGGTTAGGATTAGGGGACGGGAAAGATTTAGGGTCCAGGTGAGTGTACGACAACGGTTTAGGTGGAGCGTACGTGTGAAGACGTGGGTTAGTGTGAGCGTACGGGTTATGATTAGGGGACGGGTGCGGGGAAGGCTTCGGGGAATGGTTAGGGTTAAGGTTCGGGCTAGGGTTAGGGTTAGGGGATGGGGATGGTTTAGGGTCCAGGTGAGGGCACGACAATGATTTAGGGGGAGCGTACGTGAGAGGGCGCGGGTTAGTGTGAGCGTACGGGTTAGGATTAGGGGACGGGTGAGGGGAAGGCTTCGGTGAAGGGTTAGGGTTAGGGTTCGGGCTAGGGTTAGGGTTAGGGGACAGGGACGTTTTAGGGTCCAGGTGAGGGTATGACAATGATTTAGGGGGACCGTACGTGTGAGGGCGTGGGTTAGTGTGAGCGTATGGGTTAGGATTGGGGGACGGGTGGGGGAAGGCTTCGGAGAAGGGTTAGGGTTAGGGTTCGGGCTAGGGTTAGGGTTAGGGGACGGGGACGGTTTAGGGTCCAGGTGAGCGTACGACAACGGTTTAGACGGAGCGTACGTGTGAAGACGTGGGTTAGTTTGAGCGTACGGGTTATGATTAGGGGACGGGTGAGTGGAAGGCTTCGGGGAATGGTTAGGGTTAAGGTTCGTGCTAGGGTTAGGGTTAGGGAATGGGGACGGTTTAGGGTCCAGGTGAGGGCACGACTATGGTTTAGGGGGAACGTACGTGTGAGGGCGCGGGTTAGTGTGAGCGTACGGGTTAGGATTAGGGGACGGGTGAGGGGAAGGCTTCGGGGAAGGGTTAGGATTAGGGTTCGGGCTAGGGTTAGGGTTAGGGGACAGGGACGGTTTAGGGTCCAGGTGAGGGTACGACAATGGTTTAGGGGGAGCGTACGTGTAAGGGCGCGGGTTAGTGTGAGCGTACGGGTTAGGATTGGGGGACGGGTGAGGGGAAGGCTTCGGGGAAGGGTTAGCGTTAGGATTCGGGCTACGGTTAGGGTTAGGGGACGGGGACGGTTTAGGGTCCAGGTGAGCGTACGACAACGGTTGAGGGGGAGCGTACATATGAGTGCGCGGGTTAGTGTGAGCGTACGGGTTAGGATTAGGGGACGAGTGAGGGGAAGGTTTCGGGGAAGGGTTAGGGATAGGGTTCGGGCTAGGGTTAGGGTTAGGGAATGGGGACGGTTTAGGGTCCAGGTGATGGTACGACAACGGTTTAGGCGGAGCGTACCTGTGAGGGCGGGGGTTAGTGTGAGCGTACGGGTTAGGATTAGGGGACGGGTGAGGGGAAGGCTTCGGGGAAGGGTTAGGGTTAGGGTTCGGGCTAGGGTTAGGGTTAGGGGACGGGGACGGTTTAGGGTCCAGGTGAGGGTACGACAACGGCTTAGGGAGAGCGTACGTGTGAGGGCGCGGGTTAGTGTGAGCGTACGGGTTAGGATTAGGGGACGGGTGAGGGGAAGGCTTCGGGGAAGGGTTAGGGTGAGGGTTCGGGCTAGGGTTAGGATTAGGGGATGGGGACGATTTAGGGTCCAGGTGAGGGTACGACAACGGTTTAGGGGGAGTGTACGTGTGAAGACGTGGGTTAGTGTGAGCGTACGGGTTAGGATTAGGGGACGGGTGAGGGGAAGGCTTCGGGGAAGCGTTAGGGTTAAGGTTCGGGCTAGGGTTAGGGTTAGGGGACGGGGACGGTTTAGGGTCCAGGTGAGTGTACGACAACGCTTTAGGGGGAGCGTACGTGTGAGGGCGCAGACTACTGTGAACGTACGGGTTAGTATTAGGGGACGGGTGAGGGGAAGGCTTCTGGGAAGGGTTAGGGTTAGGGTTCGGGCTAGGGTTAGGGTTAGGGGAGGGGGACGGTTTAGGGTCCAGATGAGGGTACGACAACGGTTTAGGGGGACCGTTCGTGTGAGGGCGCGGGTTAGTGTGAGCGTACGGGATAGGATTAGGGTATGGGTGAGGGGAAGGCTTCGGGGAAGAGTTAGGTTTAGGGTTCTGGCTAGGGTTAGGGTTAGGGGATGGGGACGGTTTAGGGTCCAGGTGAGGGTACGACAACGATTTAGGGGCAGCGTTCATGTGAGCGGGCTGGATAGTGTGAGCGTACGGGTTAGGATTAGGGGACGGGTGAGGGGAAGGCTTAGGGGAAGTGTTAGTGTTAGGTATCGGGCTAGGGTTAGGGTTAGGGGACGGGGACGGTTTAGGGTCCAGGTGAGGATACGACAACGGTTTAGGGGGAGCGTACGTGTGAGGGCGCGGGTTAGTGTGAGCGTACCGGTTAGGATTAGGGGAGGGGTGAGGGGAAGGCTTCGGGGAAGGGTTAGGGTTAGGGTTTGGGTTAGGGTTAGGGTTAGGGGACGGGGACGGTTTAGGGTCCAGATGAGGGTACGACAACGGTTTAGGGGGACCGTTCGTGTGAGGGCGCGGGTTAGTGTGAGCGTACGGGATAGGATTAGGGGATGGGTGAGGGGAAGGCTTCGGGGAAGAGTTAGGGTTAGGGTTCGGCCTAGGTTTAGGGTTAGGGGATGGGGACGGTTTAGGGTCCAGGTGTGGGTATGACAATGATTTAGGGGCAGCGTACGTGTGAGCGGGCTGGATAGTGTGAGCGTACTGGTTAGGATTAGGGGACGGGTGAGGGGAAGGCTTCGGGGAAGGGTTAGTGTTAGGGTTCGGGCTAGGGTTAGGGTTAGGGGACGGGGACGGTTTAGGGTCCAGGTGAGGGTACGACAATGGTTTAGGGGGAGCATACATGTGAGGGCGTGGGTTAGTGTGAGCGTACGGGTTAGGATTGGGGGACGGGAGAGGGGAAGGCTTCGGTGAAGGGTTAGGTTTAGGGTTCAGGCTAGGGTTAGGGTTAGGGGACGGGGACGGTTTAGGGTCCAGGTGAGGGTACGAGAACGGTTTAGGGGGAGCGTACGTGTGAGGGCGCGGGTTAATGTGAGCGTACGGGTTAGGATTAGGGGACGGGTGAGGGGAAGGATTCGGGGAAGGGTTAGGGTTAGGGTTCGGGCTAGGGTTAAGGTTAGGGGACGGGGATGGTTTAGGGTCCAGGTGAGGGTACGACAACGGTTTAGGGGGAGTGTACGTGTGAGGGCGCGGGTTAGTGTGAGCGTACGGGTTAGGATTAGGGGACGGGTGAGGAGAAGACTTCGGGGAAGGGTTGGGGTTAGGGTTCGTGCTAGGGTTATGGTTAGGGGACGGGGACGGTTTAGGGTCCAGGTGAGGGTGCGACAAAGGTTTAGGGGGAGCGTACGTGTGAGGGCGCCGGTTAGTGTGAGCGTACGGGTTAGGATTAGGGGACGGGTGAAGGGAAGGCTTCGGGATAGGGTTAGGGTTAGGGTTCGGGCTAGGGTTAGGGTTAGGGGACGGGGATGGTTTAGGGTCCAGGTGAGGGTACCACAACGGTTTAGGGGGAGCGTACGTGTGAGGGCATGGGTTATGTGAGCGTACGGGTTAGGATTATGGGACGGATGAGGGTAAGGCTTCGGGGAAGGGTTAGGGTTAGGGTTCGGGCTAGGGTTAGGGTTAGGGGACGGGGACGGTTTAGGGTCCATGTGAGCGTACGACAACAGTTGAGGGGGAGCGTACATATGAGGGCGGGGGTTAGTGTGAGCGTTCGGTTTAGGATTAGGGGACGGGTGAGGGGAAGGTTTCGGGGAAGGGTTAGGGATAGGGTTTGGGCTAGGGTTAGGGTTAGGGGATGGGGACGGTTTAGGTTCCAGGTGAGGGTTCGTCAACGCTTTAGAGGGAGCGTACGTGTGAGGGCGCGGGTTAGTGTGAGCGTACGGTTTAGGATTAGGGGACGGGTGAGGGGAAGGCTTCGTGGAAGGGTTAGGGTTAGGGTTCGGGCTAGGGTTAGGGTTGGGCACGAGGACGGTTTACGGTCCAGGTGAGGGTACGACAACGGTTTAGGGGGAGCGTACGTGTGATGGCGCAGGTTAGTGTGAGCGTACGGGTTAGGATTAGGGGACGGGTGAGGGGAAGGCTTCGGGGAAGTGTTAGGGTTAGGTTTCGGGCTAGGGTTTGGGTTAGGGGACGTGGACGGTTAAGGGTCCAGGTGAGGGTACGAGAACGGTTTAGGTGCAGCGAACGTGTGAGGGCGTGGGTAGTGTGATGGTACGGGTTAGGATTAGGTGACGGGTGACGTGAAGGCTTCGGGGAAGGTTTAGGGTTAGTGTACGGGCTAGGGTTAGGGTTAGGGGACGGGGACGGTTTAGGGTCCAGGTGAGGGTACGACAACGGTTTAGGGGGAGCGTACGTGTGAGGGCGCGTGTTAGTGTGAGCGTATGGTTTAGGATTAGGGGACGGTGAGTGGAAGGCTTCGGGGAAGGGTTAGGGTTAGGGTTCGGGCTAGGGTTAGGGTTAGGGGACGGGGACGTTTAGGGTCCAGGTGAGGGTATGACAACGGTTTAGGGGGAGCGTACGTGTGAGTGCGCAGGTTAGTGTGAGCGTATGGGTTAGGATTAGGGGACGGGTGAGGGGAAGGCTTCGGGGAAGTGTTAGGGTTAGGATTCGGGCTAGGTTTAGGGTTAGGGGACGGGAACGGTTTAGGGTCCAGGTGAGGGTACGACAACGCTTTAGGGGGAGCGTACTTTTGAGGGCATGGGTTAGTGTGAGCGTACGGGTTAGGATTAGGGGACGGGTTAGGGGAAGGCTTTGGGGAAGTGTTATGGTTAGGGTTCGGGCTAGGGTTAGGGTTAGGGGACGGGGACGGTTTCGGGTCCAGTTGAGGATACGACAGCAGTTTAGGGGGAGCGTACGTGTGAGGGCGCGGGTTAGTGTGAGCGTATGGTTTAGGATTAGGGGACGGTGAGGGGAAGGCTTCGGGGAAGGGTTAGGGTTAGGGTTCGGGCTAGGGTTAGGTTTAGGGGACGGGTACGGTTTAGGGTCCAGGTGAGGATATGACAACGGTTTAGTGGGAGCGTACGTGTGAGGACGTGGGTTAGTGTGAGCTTACGGGTTAGGATTAGGGGACGGGTGAGGGGAAGGCTTCGGGGAAGGGTTAGGGTTAGGGTTCGGGCTAGGGTTAGGGAAAGGGGACGGGGACCGTTTAAGGTCCAGGTGAGGGTACGACAACCGTTTAGGGGGAGCGTACGTGTGAGGGCGCGGGTTAGTGTGAGCGTACGGGTTAGGATTAGCGGACGGGTGAGGGGAAGGCTTTGGGGAAGTGTTAGTGTTAGGGTTTTGGCTAGGGTTTGGGTTAGGGGACGGGGACCGTTTAGGGTCCAGGTGAGGGTACGACAACGGTTTAGGGGGAGCGTATGTGTGAGGGAGCAGGTTAGTGTGAGCGTACGGGTTAGGATTAGGGGACGGGTGAGGGGAAGGCTTCGGGGAAGTGTTAGGTTTAGGGTTCGGGCTAGGGTTAGGGTTAGGGGACGAGGACGGTTTAGGGTCAAGGTGAGGGTACGACAACGCTTTAGGGGGAGCGTACGTGTGAGGGCGCGGGTTAGTGTGAGTGTACGGGTTAGGATTAGGCGACGGGTGAGGGGAAGGCTTCGGGGAAGGGTTAGGGTTAGGGTTCGGGCTAGGGTTAGGGTTAGGGGATGGGGACGGTTTAGGGTCCAAGTGAGGGTACAACAACGGTTTAGGGGGAGCGTACGTGTGAGGGCGCGGGTTAGTGTGAGCGTACGGGTTAGGATTAGGGGACGGGTGAGGGGAAGGCTTCGGGGAAGGGTTAGGGTTAGGGTTCGGGCTAGGGTTAGGGTTAGGGGATGGGGACGGTTTAGGGTCAAGGTGAGGGTACGAAAACGGTTTAGGTGGAGCGTACGTGTGAGGGCGTGGGTTAGTGTGAGCGTACGGGTTAGGATTAGGAGACGGGTGAGGGGAAGGTTTCGGGGAAGGGTTAGGGTTAGGGTTTGAGCTAGGGTTATGGTTAGGGGACGGGGACGGTTTAGGTTCCAGGTGAGGGTACGACAACGGTTTAGGGGGAGTGTACGTGTGAGGGTGTGGGTTAGTGTGAGCGTACGGGTTAGATTTAGGGGACGGGTGAGGGGAAGGCTTCGGGGAAGGTTTAGGGTTCGGTCTAGGGTTAGGGTTAGGGGACGGGGACGGTTTAGGGTCCAGATGAGGGTACGACAACGGTTTAGGGGGAGTGTACGTGTGAGGGCGCGGGTTAGTGTGAGCGTACGGGTTAGGATTAGGGGACGGGTGAGGGGAAGGCTTCGGGGAAGTGTTAGGTTTAGGGTTCGGGCTAGGGTTAGGGTTAGGGTATGGGGACGGTTTAGGGTGTAGGTGAGGGTACAACAACGGTTTAGGGGGAGAGTACGTGTGAGGGCATGGGTAAGTGTGAACGTACGGGTTAGGATTAGGAGATGGGTGAGGGGAAGGCTTCGGGGACGGGTTAGGTTTAGGGTTTGGGTAGGGTTAGGTTTAGGGGATGGGGACGGTTTAGGGTCCAGGTGAGGGTACGACAACGGTTTAGGGGCGGCGTACGTGTGAGCGGGCTGATTAGTGTGAGCGTACAGGTTAGGATTAGGGGACGGGTGAGGGGAAGGCTTCGGGGAATGTTTAGGGTTAGGGTTCGGGCTAGGGTTAGCGTTAGGGGCCGGGGACGGTTTAGGGTCCAGGTTAGGGTACGAAAACGATTTAGGGAGAGCGTACGTGTGAGGGCGCGGGTTAGTGTGAGAATACGGGTTAGGATTAGGGGACGGGTGAGGGAAAGGCTTCGGAGAAGGGTTAGGGTTAGTGTTCGGGCTAGGGTTAGTGTTAGGGGACGGGGACCGTTTAGGGTCCCGGTGAGGGTACGACAACCGTTTAGGGGGAGCGTACGTGTGAGGGCATGGGTTAGTATGAGCGTAAGGGTTAGATTTATGGGACGGGTGAGGGGAAGGCTTCGGGGAAGTGTTAAGGTTCGGGCTAGGGTTAGGGTTAGGGGACGGGGACGATTTAGGGTCCCGGTGAGGGTACGACAACCGTTTAGGGGGAGCGTACGTCTGAGGGCGCGGGTTAGTGTGAGCGTACGGGTTAGGATTAGGGGACGGGTGAGGGGAAGGCTTCGGGGAAGGGTTAGGGTTAGGGTTCGGGCTAGGGTTAGCGTTAGGGGACGGGGACGGTTTATGGTCCAGGTGAGGGTACGACAACGGTTTAGGGGGAGCGAACGTCTGAGGGCGCGGGTTAGTGTGAGCGTATGGGTTAGGATTAGGGGATGGGTGTTGGGAAGGCTTCGGGGAAGAGATAGGGTTAGGGTTCGGGCTAGGGTTAGGGGACGGGGATGGTTTAGGGTCCAGGTGAGGGTATGACAACGGTTTAGGGGGAGCGTACGAGTGAGGGCGTTGGTTAGTGTGAGCCTACGGGTTAGGATTAGGGGACGGGTGAGGGGAAGGGTTCGGGGAAGGGTTAGGGTTAGGGTTCGGGATAGGGTTAGGGTTAGGGCACGGGGACGGTTTAGGGTCCAGGTGAGGGTACGACAACGGTTTAGGGAGAGCGTACGTGTGAGGGCGCTTGTTAGTGTGAGCATACGGGTTAGGATGAGGGGACGGGTGAGGGGAAGGCTTCGGAGAAGGTTTAGGGTTAGGTTTCGGGCTAGGGTTAGGGTTAGGGGACGGGGACGGTTTAGGGTCCAGGTGAGGGTACAAAAACGGTTTTGGGGGAGCGTACGTGTGAGGGCTCGGGTTAGTGTGACCTTACGTGTTAGGATTATGGGACGGGTGAGGGGAAGGCTTCGGGATTGGGTTAGGGTTAGGGTTCGGGCTAGTGTTACGGTTAGGGGACAGGGACGGTTTAGGGTCAAGGTGAGGGTACGACAACGCTTTAGGGCGAGTGTACGTGTGAGGATGCGGGTTAGTATGAGCGTAAGGGTTAGATTTAGGGGACGGGTGAGGGGAAGGCTTTAGGGAAGTGTTAGGGTTCGGGCTAGGGTTAGGGTTAGGGGACGGGGACGATTTAGGGTCCAGGTGAGGGTATGACAACGCTTTAGGGGGAGGGTACGTGTGAGGGCGCGGGTTAGTGTGAGCGTACGGGTTAGGATTAGGGGACGGGTGAGCGGAAGGCTTCAGGGAATTGGTAGGGTTAGGGTTCGGGTTAGGGTTAAGGTTAGGGGACGGGGAAGGTTTAGGGTCCAGGTGAGGGTATGAAAACGCTTTAGGGGGAGGGTACGTGTGAGGGCGCGGGTTAGTGTGATCGTACTGGTTAGGATTAGGGGACGGGTGAGGGGAAGGCTTCGGGGAAGGGTTAGTGTTAGGGTTCCGGCTAGGGTTAGGGTTAGGGGACGGGGACGGTTTAGAGTCCAGGTGAGAGTACGACAAAGGTTTAAGGGGAGCGTACGTGTGAGGGCGCGGGTTAGTGTGAGGTTACGGTATGGGATTAGGGGACGGGTGAGGGGAAGGCTTCGGGGAAGGGTTACGGTTAGGGTTCGGGCTAGGGTTAGAGTTAGGGGATGGGGACGGTTTAGGGTCCAGGTGAGGGTACGACAACGGTTTAGGGGGAGAGTACGTGTGAGGGCGTGTGTTAGTGTTAGCGTACGGGTTAGGATTAGGGAACGGGTGAGGGGAAGGCTTCGGGGAAGTGTTAGGATTAGGGTTCGGGCTAGGGTTAGGGTTAGGGGACGGGGACGGTTTAGGGTCCAGGTGAGGGTAAGACAACGGTTTTGGGGGAGCGTACGTGTGAGGGTTCGGGTTAGTGTGAGCGTACGGGTTAGGATTAGGGGACGGGTGAGGGGAAGGCTTCGCGGAAGGGTTAGTGTTAGGGTTCGGGCTAGGGTTAGTGTTAGGGGACGGGGACCGTTTAGGGTCCCGGTGAGGTTACGACAACGGTTTAGGGGGAGCGAACGTCTGAGGGCGTGGGTTACTGTGAGCGTACGGGTTAGGATTAGTGGATGGGTGTTGGGAAGGTTTCGGGGAAGAGATAGTGTTAGGGTTCGGGCTAGTGTTAGGGTTAGGGGACGGAGATGGTTTAGGGTCCAGGTGATGGTATGACAACGGTTTAGGGGGAGCGTACGAGTGAGGGCGTGGGTTAGTGTGAGCCTACGGGTTAGGATTAGGGGACGGGTGAGGGGAAGGCTTCGGGGAAGGGTTAGGGTTAGGGTTCGGGCTTGGGTTAGGGTTAGGGGACGGGGACGGTTTAGGGTCCAGGTGAGAGTACGACAAAGGTTTAAGGGGAGCGTACGTGTGAGGGCGCGGGTTAGTGTGAGGGTACGGTATGGGATTAGGGGACGGGTGAGGGGAAGGCTTCGGGGAAGGGTTACGGTTAGTGTTCGGGCTAGGGTTAGAGTTAGGGGATGGGGACGGTTTAGGGTCCAGGTGAGGGTACGACAACGGTTTAGGGGGAGAGTACGTGTGAGGGCGTGGGTTAGTGTGAGCCTACGGGTTAGGATTAGGGAACGGGTGAGGGGAAGGCTTCGGGGAAGGGTTAGGGTTAGGGTTCGGGCTAGGGTTAGGTTTAGGGGACGGGGACAGTTTAGGGTCCAGGTGAGGGTACGACAACGGTTTTGGGGGAGCGTACGTGTGAGGGCGCGGGTTAGTGTGAGCGTACGGGTTAGGATTAGGGGACGGGTGAGGGGAAGGTTTCGGGGAAGGGTTAGGGTTAGGGTTCGGGCTAGGGTTAGCATTAGGGGACGGGGACGGTTTATGGTACAGGTGAGGGTACGACAACGGTTTAGGGGGAGCGAACGTCTGAGGGCGCGGTTTAGTGTGAGCGTACGGGTTAGGATTAGGGGATGGTGTTGGGAAGGCTTCGGGGAAGAGATAGGGTTAGGGTTCGGGCTAGTGTTAGGGTTAGGGGACGGGGATGGTTTAGGGTCCAGGTGAGGGTATGACAACGGTTTAGGGGGAGCGTACGAGTGAGGGCGTGGGTTAGTGTGAGCCTACGGGTTATGATTAGGGGACGGGTGAGGGGAAGGCTTCGGGGAAGGGTTAGGGTTCGGGTTTGGGCTAGGGTTAGGGGACGGGGACGGTTTAGGGTCCAGGTGAGGGTACGACAACGGTTTAGGGAGAGCGTACGTGTGAGGGCGTGGGTTAGTGTGAGCATACGGGTTAGGATTAGGGGACGGGTGAGGGGAAGGCTTCGGAGAAGGGTTAGGGTTAGGGAACGGGGACGGTTTAGTGTCCAGGTGAGGGTACGAAAACGGTTTTGGGGGAGCATACGTGTGAGGGCTCGGGTTAGTGTTACCGTACGGGTTAGGATTATGGGACGGGTGAGGGGAAGGCTTCGGGGAAGGGTTAGGGTTAGGGTTCGGGCTAGGGTTACGGTTAGGGGACGGGGACGGTTTAGGGTCAAGGTGAGGGTACGACAACGCTTTAGGGGGAGTGTACGTGTGAGGGTGCTGGTTAGATGAGCGTGAGGGTTAGATTTAGGGGACGGGTGAGGGGAAGGCTTCGGGGAAGGGTTAGGGTTAGGGTTCGGGCTAGGGTTAGGTTTAGGGGACGGGTACGGTTTAGGGTCCAGGTGAGGATATGACAACGGTTTAGGGGGAGCGTACCTGTGAGGGCGTGGGTTAGTGTGAGCTTACGGGTTAGGATTAGGGGACGGGTGAGAGGAAGGCTTCGGGGAAGGGTTAGGGTTAGGGTTCGGGCTAGGGTTAGGGAAAGGGGACGGGGACCGTTTAAGTTCCAGGTGAGGGTACGACAACCGTTTAGGGGGAGCGTACGTGTGAGGGCGCGGGTTAGTGTGAGCGTACGGGTTAGGATTAGGAGACGGGTGAGGGGAAGGCTTCGGGGAAGAGTTAGTGTTAGGGTTCGGGCTAGGGTTAGGGTTAGGGGATGGGGACGGTTTAGGGTCCAGGTGAGGGTACGACAACGGTTTAGGGAGAGCGTACGTGTGAGGGTGGGGGTTAGTGTGAGCGTACGGGTTAGGATTAGGGGACGGGTGAGAGGATGGCTTCGGAAAAGAGTTAGTGTTAGGGTTCGGGCTAGGGTTAGGGTTAGGGGACGGGGACGGTGTAGGGTCCAGGTGAGGGTACGACAACGGTTTAGGGGGAGCGTACGTGTGATGGCGCGGGTTAGTGTCAGCGTACGGGTTAGGATTAGGGGACGGGTGAGGGTAAGGCTTCGGTGAAGTGTTAGGGTTAGGGTTCGGGCTAGGGTTTGGGTTAGGGGACGGGGACCGTTTAGGGTCCAGCTGAGGGTACGACAATGGTTTAGGGGGAGCGTACATGTGAGGGAGCAGGTTAGTGTGAGCGTACGGGTTAGGATTAGGGGACGGGTCAGGGGAAGGCTTCGGGGAAGGGTTAGGGTTAGGGTTCGGGCTAGGGTTATGGTTAGGGGACGGAGACGGGTTCGGGTCCAGTTAAGGGTACGACAGCAATTTAGGGGGAGCGTACGTGTGAGGGCATGGGTTAGTGTGAGCGTACGGGTTAGAATTAGGGGACGGGTGAGTGGAAGGCTTCGGGGAAGGATTAGGGATAGGGTTCGGGCTAGGGTTAGGGTTAGGGGACGGGGATGGTGTAGGGTCCAGGTAAGGGTACGACAATGGATTAAGGGTAGCGTACGTGTGAGGGCGCAGGTTAGTGTGAGCGTACGGGTTAGGATTAGGGGACGGGTGAGTGGAAGGCTTCGGGGAAGGATTAGGGATAGGGTTCGGGCTAGGTTTAGGGTTAGGGGACGGGGACGGTGTAGGGTCCAGGTAAGGGTACGACAACGGATTAAGGGTAGCGTACATGTGAGGGCGCAGGTTAGTGTGAGCGTACGGGTTAGGATTAGGGGACGGGTGAGGGGAAGGCTTCGGGGAAGGGTTAGTGTTAGGGTTCGGGCTAGGGTTAGTGTTAGGGGACGGGGACGGTTTAGCTTCCAGGTGAGTGTACGACAGCGGTTTAGGAGGAGCGTACTTGTAAGGGCATGGGTTAATGTGAGCGTACGGGTTAGGATTAGGGGATGGGCGAGGGGAAGGTTTCAAGGAAGGGTTAGGGATAGGGTTCGGGCTAGGGTTAGGTTTAGGGGATGGGGACGGTTTAGGGTCCAGGTGAGGGTACGACAACGCTTTACGGGGAGCGTACGTGTGAGGGCGCGGGTTAGTGTGAGCGTACGGGTTAGGATTAGGGGACGGGTGAGGGGAAGGCTTCGGGGAAGTGTTAGGGTTAGGGTTCGGGCTAGGGTTAGGGTTAGGGAACGGGGACGGTTTCGGGTTCAGGTGAGAGTACGACAGCTGTTTAGGGGGAGCGTACATGTGAGGGCGCGGGTTAGTGTGAGCGTACGGCTGAGGATTAGAGGACGGGTGAGGGGAAGGCTTCGGGGAAGGGTTAGGGTTAGGGTTCGGGCTAGGGTTAGGGTTAAGGGATTGTGACGATTTAGGGTCCAGGTGAGTGTTCGACAACGCTTTAGGTGGAGTGTAAGTGTGAGGGGGCGGGTTAGTTTGAGCGTACTGGTTAGGATTAGGGGACGGGTGAGGAGAAGGCTTCGGGGAAGGGTTGGGGTTAGGGTTCGGGCTAGGGTTATGGTTAGGGGACGGGGACGGTTTAGGGTCCAGGTGAGGGTGCGACAACGGTTTTGGGGGAGCGTACGTGTGAGGGCATGGGTTATGTGAGCGTACGGGTTAGGATTACGGGACGGGTGAGGGGAAGGCTTCGGGGAGGGGTTAGGGTTAGGTTTCGGGCTAGGGTTAGGGTTAGGGGACCGGGACGGTTTAGGGTCCAGGTGAGCGTACGACAACGGTTGAGGGGGACGTACATATGAGGGCGCGGGTTAGTGTGAGCGTACGGGTTAGGATTAGGGGACGGGTGAGGGGAAGGTTTCGGGGAAGGGTTAGGGATAGGTTTCGGGCTAGGGTTAGGGTTAGGGGATGGGGACGGTTTAGGGTCCAGGTGAGGGTACGACAACGGTTTAGGCGGAGCGTACCTGTGAGGGCGGGGGTTAGTGTGAGCGTACGGGTTAGGATTAGGGGACGGGTGAGGGGAAGGCTTCGGGGAAGGGTTAGGGTTAGGGTTCGGGCTAGGGTTAGGGTTAGGGGACGGGGACGGTTTAGGGTCCAGGTGAGGGTACGACAACGGTTTAGGGAGAGCGTATGTGTGAGGGCGCGGGTTAGTGTGAGCGTACGGGTTAGGATTAGGGGACGGGTGAGGGGAAGGCTTCGGGGAAGGGTTAGGGTGAGGGTTCGGGCTAGGGTTAGGATTAGGGGACGGGGACGATTTAGGGTCCAGGTGAGCGTACGACAATGGTTTAGGGGGAGTGTACGTGTGAAGACGTGGGTTAGTGTGAGCGTACGAGTTAGGATTAGGGGACGGGTGAGGGGAAGGCTTCGGGGAAGCGTTAGGGTTAAGGTTCGGGCTAGGGTTAGGGTTAGGGGACGGGGACGGTTTAGGGTCCAGGTGAGTGTACGACAACGCTTTAGGGGGAGCGTACGTGTGAGGGCGCAGGTTACTGTGAGCGTACAGGTTAGTATTAGGGGACGGGTGAGGGGAAGGATTCGGGGAAGGGTTAGGGTTAGGATTCGGGCTAGAGTTAAGGTTAGGGGATGGGGACGGTTTAGTGTCCACGTGAGGGTACGACAACGGTTAAGGGGGAGCATACGTGTGAGGGCGTGGGTTATGTGAGCGTACGGCTTAGGATTAGGGGACGGGTGAGGGGAAGGCTTCTGGGAAGGGTTAGGGTTAGGGTTCGGGTTAGGGTTAGGGTTAGGGGAGGGGGACGGTTTAGGGTCCAGATGAGGGTACGACAACGGTTTAGGGGGACCGTTCGTGTGAGGGCGCGGGTTAGTGTGAGCGTACGGGATAGGATTAGGGGATGGGTGAGGGGAAGGCTTCGGGGAAGAGTTAGGTTTAGGGTTCTGGCTAGGGTTAGGGTTAGGGGATGGAGACGGTTTAGGGTCCAGGTGTGGGTACGACAACGATTTAGGTTCAGCGTACATGTGAGCGGGCTGGATAGTTTGAGCGTACGGGTTAGGATTAGGGGACGGGTGAGGGGAAGGCTTCGGGGAAGGGTTAGTGTTAGGGTTCGTGCTAGGGTTAGGGTTAGGGAACGGGGACGGTTTAGGGTCCAGGTGAGGGTACGACAACGGTTTAGGGGGAGCGTACGTGTGAGGGCGCGGGTTAGTGTGAGCGTACGGGATAGGATTAGGGGACGGGTGAGGGGAAGGCTTCGGGGAAGCGTTAGGGTTAAAGTTCGGGCTAGGGTTAGGGTTAGGGGACGGGGACGGTTTAGGGTCCAGGTGAGGGGACGACAACGCTTTAGGGGGAGCGTACGTGTGAGAGCGCAGGTTACTGTGAGCGTACGGGTTAGTATTAGGGGACGGGTGAGGGGAAGGATTCGGGGAAAGGTTAGGGTTAGGATTCGGGCTATAGTTAAGGTTGGGGACGGGGACGGTTTAGTGTCCACGTGAGGGTACGACAACGGTTAAGGGGGAGCATACGTGTGAGGGCGTGGGTTATGTGAGCGTACGGGTTAGTATTAGGGGACGGGTGAGGGGAAGGCTTCGGGGAAGGGTTAGGGTTAGGGTTCGGGCTAGGGTTAGGGTTAGGGGAGGGGGACGGTTTAGGGTCCAGATGAGGGTACGACAACGGTTTAGGGGGACCGTTCGTATGAGGGCGCGGGTTAGTGTGAGCGTACGGGATAGGATTAGGGGATGGGTGAGGGGAAGGCTTCGGGGAAGTGTTAGGGTTAGGGTTCTGGCTAGGGTTAGGGTTAGGGGACGGAGAAGTTTAGGGTCCAGGTGTGGGTACGACAACGATTTAGGTTCAGCGTACATGTGAGCGGGCTGGATAGTTTGAGCGTACGGGTTAGGATTAGGGGACGGGTGAGGGTAAGGCTTCGGGGAAGGGTTAGTGTTAGGGTTCGGGTTAGGGTTAGGGGACGGGGATGGTTTAGGGTCCAGGTGAGGGTACGACAACCGTTTAGGGGGAGTGTACCTGTGAGGGCGCGGGTTAGTATGAGCGTACGGGTTAGGATTAGGGGACGGGTGTAGGGAAGGCTTCGGGGAAGGGTTAGGGTGAGAGTTCGGGCTAGGGTTAGGATTAGGGGACGGGGACGATTTAGGGTCCAGGTGAGGGTACGACAACGGTTTAGACGGAGCGTAAGTGTGAAGACGTGGGTTAGTTTGAGCGTACGGGTTATGATTAGGGGACGGGTGAGGGGAAGGCTTCGGGGAATGGTTAGGGTTAAGGTTCGTGCTAGGGTTAGGGTTAGGGAATGGGGACGGTTTAGGGTCCAGGTGAGGGCACGACAATGGTTTAGGGGGAACGTACGTGTGAGGGCGCGGGTTAGTGTGAGCGTACGGGTTAGGATTAGGGGACGGGTGAGGGGAAGGCTTCGGGGAAGGGTTAGGACTAGGGTTCGGGCTAGGGTTAGGGTTAGGGGACAGGGACGGTTTAGGGCCCAGGTGAGGGTATGACAATGGTTTAGGGGGAGCGTACGTGTAAGGGCGCGGGTTAGTGTGAGCGTACGGGTTAGGATTGGGGGACGGGTGAGGGGAAGGCTTCGGGGAAGGGTTAGGGTTAGGTTTCGGGCTACGGTTAGGGTTAGGGGACGGGGACGGTTTAGGGTCCAGGTGAGCGTACGACAACGGTTGAGGGGGAGCGTACATATGAGGGCGCGGGTTAGTGTGAGCGTACGGGTTAGGATTAGGGGACGGGTGAGGGGAAGGTTTCGGGGAAGGGTTAGGGATAGGGTTCGGGCTAGGGTTAGGGTTAGGGAATGGGGACGGTTTAGGGTCCAGGTGATGGTACGACAACGGTTGAGGCGGAGCGTACCTGTGAGGGCGGGGGTTAGTGTGAGCGTACGGGTTAGGATTAGGGGACGGGTGAGGGGAAGGCTTCGGGGAAGGGTTAGGGTTAGGGTTCGGGCTAGGGTTAGGGTTAGGGGACGGGGACGGTTTAGGGTCCAGGTGAGGGTACGACAACGGTTTAGGGAGAGCGTACGTGTGAGGGCGCGGGTTAGTGTGAGCGTACGGGTTAGGATTAGGGGACGGGTGAGGGGAAGGCTTCGGGGAAGGGTTAGGGTGAGGGTTCGGGCTAGGGTTAGGATTAGGGGACAGGGACGATTTAGGGTCCAGGTGAGGGTACGACAACGGTTTAGGGGGAGTGTACGTGTGAAGACGTGGGTTAGTGTGAGCGTACGGGTTAGGATTAGGGGACGGGTGAGGGGAAGGCTTCGGGGAAGCGTTAGGGTTAAGGTTCGGGCTAGGGTTAGGGTTAGGGGACAGGGACGGTTTAGGGTCCAGGTGAGGGTACGACAACGCTTTAGGGGGAGCGTACGTGTGAGGGCGCAGGTTACTGTGTGCGTACGGGTTAGTATTAGGGGACGGGTGAGGGGAAGGATTCGGGGAAAGGTTAGGGTTAGGATTCGGGCTAGAGTTAAGGTTAGGGGACGGGGACGGTTCAGTGTCCACTTGAGGGTACGACAACGGTTAAAGGGGAGCATACGTGTGAGGGCGTGGGTTATGTGAGCGTACGGGTTAGTATTAGGGGACGGGTGAGGGGAAGGCTTCGGGGAAGGGTTAGGGTTAGGGTTCGGGCTAGGGTTAGGGTTAGGGGAGGGGGACGGTTTAGGGTCCAGATGAGGGTACGACAACGGTTTAGGGGGACCGTTCGTATGAGGGCGCGGGTTAGTGTGAGCGTACGGGATAGGATTAGGGGATGGGTGAGGGGAAGGCTTCGGGGAAGAGTTAGGGTTAGGGTTCTGGCTAGGGTTAGGGTTAGGGGACGGAGACGGTTTAGGGTCCAGGTGAGGGTACGACAACGGTTTAGGGGGAGCGTATGTGTGAGGGCGTGGGTTAGTGTGAGCGTACGGGTTAAGATTAGGGGACGGGTGAAGGGAAGGCTTCGGGGAAGGGTTAGGGTGAGGGTTTGGGCTAGGGTTAGGATTAGGGGACGGGAAAGATTTAGGGTCCAGGTGAGTGTACGACAACGGTTTAGGTGGAGCGTACGTGTGAAGACGTGGGTTAGTGTGAGCGTACGGGTTATGATTAGGGGACGGGTGCGGGGAAGGCTTCGGGGAATGGTTAGGGTTAAGGTTCGGGCTAGGGTTAGGGTTAGGGGATGGGGATGGTTTAGGGTCCAGGTGAGGGCACGACAATGATTTAGGGGGAGCGTACGTGAGAGGGCGCGGGTTAGTGTGAGCGTACGGGTTAGGATTAGGGGACGGGTGAGGGGAAGGCTTCGGTGAAGGGTTAGGGTTAGGGTTCGGGCTAGGGTTAGGGTTAGGGGACAGGGACGTTTTAGGGTCCAGGTGAGGGTATGACAATGATTTAGGGGGACCGTACGTGTGAGGGCGTGGGTTAGTGTGAGCGTATGGGTTAGGATTGGGGGACGGGTGGGGGAAGGCTTCGGAGAAGGGTTAGGGTTAGGGTTCGGGCTAGGGTTAGGGTTAGGGGACGGGGACGGTTTAGGGTCCAGGTGAGCGTACGACAACGGTTTAGACGGAGCGTACGTGTGAAGACGTGGGTTAGTTTGAGCGTACGGGTTATGATTAGGGGACGGGTGAGTGGAAGGCTTCGGGGAATGGTTAGGGTTAAGGTTCGTGCTAGGGTTAGGGTTAGGGAATGGGGACGGTTTAGGGTCCAGGTGAGGGCACGACTATGGTTTAGGGGGAACGTACGTGTGAGGGCGCGGGTTAGTGTGAGCGTACGGGTTAGGATTAGGGGACGGGTGAGGGGAAGGCTTCGGGGAAGGGTTAGGATTAGGGTTCGGGCTAGGGTTAGGGTTAGGGGACAGGGACGGTTTAGGGTCCAGGTGAGGGTACGACAATGGTTTAGGGGGAGCGTACGTGTAAGGGCGCGGGTTAGTGTGAGCGTACGGGTTAGGATTGGGGGACGGGTGAGGGGAAGGCTTCGGGGAAGGGTTAGCGTTAGGATTCGGGCTACGGTTAGGGTTAGGGGACGGGGACGGTTTAGGGTCCAGGTGAGCGTACGACAACGGTTGAGGGGGAGCGTACATATGAGTGCGCGGGTTAGTGTGAGCGTACGGGTTAGGATTAGGGGACGAGTGAGGGGAAGGTTTCGGGGAAGGGTTAGGGATAGGGTTCGGGCTAGGGTTAGGGTTAGGGAATGGGGACGGTTTAGGGTCCAGGTGATGGTACGACAACGGTTTAGGCGGAGCGTACCTGTGAGGGCGGGGGTTAGTGTGAGCGTACGGGTTAGGATTAGGGGACGGGTGAGGGGAAGGCTTCGGGGAAGGGTTAGGGTTAGGGTTCGGGCTAGGGTTAGGGTTAGGGGACGGGGACGGTTTAGGGTCCAGGTGAGGGTACGACAACGGCTTAGGGAGAGCGTACGTGTGAGGGCGCGGGTTAGTGTGAGCGTACGGGTTAGGATTAGGGGACGGGTGAGGGGAAGGCTTCGGGGAAGGGTTAGGGTGAGGGTTCGGGCTAGGGTTAGGATTAGGGGATGGGGACGATTTAGGGTCCAGGTGAGGGTACGACAACGGTTTAGGGGGAGTGTACGTGTGAAGACGTGGGTTAGTGTGAGCGTACGGGTTAGGATTAGGGGACGGGTGAGGGGAAGGCTTCGGGGAAGCGTTAGGGTTAAGGTTCGGGCTAGGGTTAGGGTTAGGGGACGGGGACGGTTTAGGGTCCAGGTGAGTGTACGACAACGCTTTAGGGGGAGCGTACGTGTGAGGGCGCAGACTACTGTGAACGTACGGGTTAGTATTAGGGGACGGGTGAGGGGAAGGCTTCTGGGAAGGGTTAGGGTTAGGGTTCGGGCTAGGGTTAGGGTTAGGGGAGGGGGACGGTTTAGGGTCCAGATGAGGGTACGACAACGGTTTAGGGGGACCGTTCGTGTGAGGGCGCGGGTTAGTGTGAGCGTACGGGATAGGATTAGGGTATGGGTGAGGGGAAGGCTTCGGGGAAGAGTTAGGTTTAGGGTTCTGGCTAGGGTTAGGGTTAGGGGATGGGGACGGTTTAGGGTCCAGGTGAGGGTACGACAACGATTTAGGGGCAGCGTTCATGTGAGCGGGCTGGATAGTGTGAGCGTACGGGTTAGGATTAGGGGACGGGTGAGGGGAAGGCTTAGGGGAAGTGTTAGTGTTAGGTATCGGGCTAGGGTTAGGGTTAGGGGACGGGGACGGTTTAGGGTCCAGGTGAGGATACGACAACGGTTTAGGGGGAGCGTACGTGTGAGGGCGCGGGTTAGTGTGAGCGTACCGGTTAGGATTAGGGGAGGGGTGAGGGGAAGGCTTCGGGGAAGGGTTAGGGTTAGGGTTTGGGTTAGGGTTAGGGTTAGGGGACGGGGACGGTTTAGGGTCCAGATGAGGGTACGACAACGGTTTAGGGGGACCGTTCGTGTGAGGGCGCGGGTTAGTGTGAGCGTACGGGATAGGATTAGGGGATGGGTGAGGGGAAGGCTTCGGGGAAGAGTTAGGGTTAGGGTTCGGCCTAGGTTTAGGGTTAGGGGATGGGGACGGTTTAGGGTCCAGGTGTGGGTATGACAATGATTTAGGGGCAGCGTACGTGTGAGCGGGCTGGATAGTGTGAGCGTACTGGTTAGGATTAGGGGACGGGTGAGGGGAAGGCTTCGGGGAAGGGTTAGTGTTAGGGTTCGGGCTAGGGTTAGGGTTAGGGGACGGGGACGGTTTAGGGTCCAGGTGAGGGTACGACAATGGTTTAGGGGGAGCATACATGTGAGGGCGTGGGTTAGTGTGAGCGTACGGGTTAGGATTGGGGGACGGGAGAGGGGAAGGCTTCGGTGAAGGGTTAGGTTTAGGGTTCAGGCTAGGGTTAGGGTTAGGGGACGGGGACGGTTTAGGGTCCAGGTGAGGGTACGAGAACGGTTTAGGGGGAGCGTACGTGTGAGGGCGCGGGTTAATGTGAGCGTACGGGTTAGGATTAGGGGACGGGTGAGGGGAAGGATTCGGGGAAGGGTTAGGGTTAGGGTTCGGGCTAGGGTTAAGGTTAGGGGACGGGGATGGTTTAGGGTCCAGGTGAGGGTACGACAACGGTTTAGGGGGAGTGTACGTGTGAGGGCGCGGGTTAGTGTGAGCGTACGGGTTAGGATTAGGGGACGGGTGAGGAGAAGACTTCGGGGAAGGGTTGGGGTTAGGGTTCGTGCTAGGGTTATGGTTAGGGGACGGGGACGGTTTAGGGTCCAGGTGAGGGTGCGACAAAGGTTTAGGGGGAGCGTACGTGTGAGGGCGCCGGTTAGTGTGAGCGTACGGGTTAGGATTAGGGGACGGGTGAAGGGAAGGCTTCGGGATAGGGTTAGGGTTAGGGTTCGGGCTAGGGTTAGGGTTAGGGGACGGGGATGGTTTAGGGTCCAGGTGAGGGTACCACAACGGTTTAGGGGGAGCGTACGTGTGAGGGCATGGGTTATGTGAGCGTACGGGTTAGGATTATGGGACGGATGAGGGTAAGGCTTCGGGGAAGGGTTAGGGTTAGGGTTCGGGCTAGGGTTAGGGTTAGGGGACGGGGACGGTTTAGGGTCCATGTGAGCGTACGACAACAGTTGAGGGGGAGCGTACATATGAGGGCGGGGGTTAGTGTGAGCGTTCGGTTTAGGATTAGGGGACGGGTGAGGGGAAGGTTTCGGGGAAGGGTTAGGGATAGGGTTTGGGCTAGGGTTAGGGTTAGGGGATGGGGACGGTTTAGGTTCCAGGTGAGGGTTCGTCAACGCTTTAGAGGGAGCGTACGTGTGAGGGCGCGGGTTAGTGTGAGCGTACGGTTTAGGATTAGGGGACGGGTGAGGGGAAGGCTTCGTGGAAGGGTTAGGGTTAGGGTTCGGGCTAGGGTTAGGGTTGGGCACGAGGACGGTTTACGGTCCAGGTGAGGGTACGACAACGGTTTAGGGGGAGCGTACGTGTGATGGCGCAGGTTAGTGTGAGCGTACGGGTTAGGATTAGGGGACGGGTGAGGGGAAGGCTTCGGGGAAGTGTTAGGGTTAGGTTTCGGGCTAGGGTTTGGGTTAGGGGACGTGGACGGTTAAGGGTCCAGGTGAGGGTACGAGAACGGTTTAGGTGCAGCGAACGTGTGAGGGCGTGGGTAGTGTGATGGTACGGGTTAGGATTAGGTGACGGGTGACGTGAAGGCTTCGGGGAAGGTTTAGGGTTAGTGTACGGGCTAGGGTTAGGGTTAGGGGACGGGGACGGTTTAGGGTCCAGGTGAGGGTACGACAACGGTTTAGGGGGAGCGTACGTGTGAGGGCGCGTGTTAGTGTGAGCGTATGGTTTAGGATTAGGGGACGGTGAGTGGAAGGCTTCGGGGAAGGGTTAGGGTTAGGGTTCGGGCTAGGGTTAGGGTTAGGGGACGGGGACGTTTAGGGTCCAGGTGAGGGTATGACAACGGTTTAGGGGGAGCGTACGTGTGAGTGCGCAGGTTAGTGTGAGCGTATGGGTTAGGATTAGGGGACGGGTGAGGGGAAGGCTTCGGGGAAGTGTTAGGGTTAGGATTCGGGCTAGGTTTAGGGTTAGGGGACGGGAACGGTTTAGGGTCCAGGTGAGGGTACGACAACGCTTTAGGGGGAGCGTACTTTTGAGGGCATGGGTTAGTGTGAGCGTACGGGTTAGGATTAGGGGACGGGTTAGGGGAAGGCTTTGGGGAAGTGTTATGGTTAGGGTTCGGGCTAGGGTTAGGGTTAGGGGACGGGGACGGTTTCGGGTCCAGTTGAGGATACGACAGCAGTTTAGGGGGAGCGTACGTGTGAGGGCGCGGGTTAGTGTGAGCGTATGGTTTAGGATTAGGGGACGGTGAGGGGAAGGCTTCGGGGAAGGGTTAGGGTTAGGGTTCGGGCTAGGGTTAGGTTTAGGGGACGGGTACGGTTTAGGGTCCAGGTGAGGATATGACAACGGTTTAGTGGGAGCGTACGTGTGAGGACGTGGGTTAGTGTGAGCTTACGGGTTAGGATTAGGGGACGGGTGAGGGGAAGGCTTCGGGGAAGGGTTAGGGTTAGGGTTCGGGCTAGGGTTAGGGAAAGGGGACGGGGACCGTTTAAGGTCCAGGTGAGGGTACGACAACCGTTTAGGGGGAGCGTACGTGTGAGGGCGCGGGTTAGTGTGAGCGTACGGGTTAGGATTAGCGGACGGGTGAGGGGAAGGCTTTGGGGAAGTGTTAGTGTTAGGGTTTTGGCTAGGGTTTGGGTTAGGGGACGGGGACCGTTTAGGGTCCAGGTGAGGGTACGACAACGGTTTAGGGGGAGCGTATGTGTGAGGGAGCAGGTTAGTGTGAGCGTACGGGTTAGGATTAGGGGACGGGTGAGGGGAAGGCTTCGGGGAAGTGTTAGGTTTAGGGTTCGGGCTAGGGTTAGGGTTAGGGGACGAGGACGGTTTAGGGTCAAGGTGAGGGTACGACAACGCTTTAGGGGGAGCGTACGTGTGAGGGCGCGGGTTAGTGTGAGTGTACGGGTTAGGATTAGGCGACGGGTGAGGGGAAGGCTTCGGGGAAGGGTTAGGGTTAGGGTTCGGGCTAGGGTTAGGGTTAGGGGATGGGGACGGTTTAGGGTCCAAGTGAGGGTACAACAACGGTTTAGGGGGAGCGTACGTGTGAGGGCGCGGGTTAGTGTGAGCGTACGGGTTAGGATTAGGGGACGGGTGAGGGGAAGGCTTCGGGGAAGGGTTAGGGTTAGGGTTCGGGCTAGGGTTAGGGTTAGGGGATGGGGACGGTTTAGGGTCAAGGTGAGGGTACGAAAACGGTTTAGGTGGAGCGTACGTGTGAGGGCGTGGGTTAGTGTGAGCGTACGGGTTAGGATTAGGAGACGGGTGAGGGGAAGGTTTCGGGGAAGGGTTAGGGTTAGGGTTTGAGCTAGGGTTATGGTTAGGGGACGGGGACGGTTTAGGTTCCAGGTGAGGGTACGACAACGGTTTAGGGGGAGTGTACGTGTGAGGGTGTGGGTTAGTGTGAGCGTACGGGTTAGATTTAGGGGACGGGTGAGGGGAAGGCTTCGGGGAAGGTTTAGGGTTCGGTCTAGGGTTAGGGTTAGGGGACGGGGACGGTTTAGGGTCCAGATGAGGGTACGACAACGGTTTAGGGGGAGTGTACGTGTGAGGGCGCGGGTTAGTGTGAGCGTACGGGTTAGGATTAGGGGACGGGTGAGGGGAAGGCTTCGGGGAAGTGTTAGGTTTAGGGTTCGGGCTAGGGTTAGGGTTAGGGTATGGGGACGGTTTAGGGTGTAGGTGAGGGTACAACAACGGTTTAGGGGGAGAGTACGTGTGAGGGCATGGGTAAGTGTGAACGTACGGGTTAGGATTAGGAGATGGGTGAGGGGAAGGCTTCGGGGACGGGTTAGGTTTAGGGTTTGGGTAGGGTTAGGTTTAGGGGATGGGGACGGTTTAGGGTCCAGGTGAGGGTACGACAACGGTTTAGGGGCGGCGTACGTGTGAGCGGGCTGATTAGTGTGAGCGTACAGGTTAGGATTAGGGGACGGGTGAGGGGAAGGCTTCGGGGAATGTTTAGGGTTAGGGTTCGGGCTAGGGTTAGCGTTAGGGGCCGGGGACGGTTTAGGGTCCAGGTTAGGGTACGAAAACGATTTAGGGAGAGCGTACGTGTGAGGGCGCGGGTTAGTGTGAGAATACGGGTTAGGATTAGGGGACGGGTGAGGGAAAGGCTTCGGAGAAGGGTTAGGGTTAGTGTTCGGGCTAGGGTTAGTGTTAGGGGACGGGGACCGTTTAGGGTCCCGGTGAGGGTACGACAACCGTTTAGGGGGAGCGTACGTGTGAGGGCATGGGTTAGTATGAGCGTAAGGGTTAGATTTATGGGACGGGTGAGGGGAAGGCTTCGGGGAAGTGTTAAGGTTCGGGCTAGGGTTAGGGTTAGGGGACGGGGACGATTTAGGGTCCCGGTGAGGGTACGACAACCGTTTAGGGGGAGCGTACGTCTGAGGGCGCGGGTTAGTGTGAGCGTACGGGTTAGGATTAGGGGACGGGTGAGGGGAAGGCTTCGGGGAAGGGTTAGGGTTAGGGTTCGGGCTAGGGTTAGCGTTAGGGGACGGGGACGGTTTATGGTCCAGGTGAGGGTACGACAACGGTTTAGGGGGAGCGAACGTCTGAGGGCGCGGGTTAGTGTGAGCGTATGGGTTAGGATTAGGGGATGGGTGTTGGGAAGGCTTCGGGGAAGAGATAGGGTTAGGGTTCGGGCTAGGGTTAGGGGACGGGGATGGTTTAGGGTCCAGGTGAGGGTATGACAACGGTTTAGGGGGAGCGTACGAGTGAGGGCGTTGGTTAGTGTGAGCCTACGGGTTAGGATTAGGGGACGGGTGAGGGGAAGGGTTCGGGGAAGGGTTAGGGTTAGGGTTCGGGATAGGGTTAGGGTTAGGGCACGGGGACGGTTTAGGGTCCAGGTGAGGGTACGACAACGGTTTAGGGAGAGCGTACGTGTGAGGGCGCTTGTTAGTGTGAGCATACGGGTTAGGATGAGGGGACGGGTGAGGGGAAGGCTTCGGAGAAGGTTTAGGGTTAGGTTTCGGGCTAGGGTTAGGGTTAGGGGACGGGGACGGTTTAGGGTCCAGGTGAGGGTACAAAAACGGTTTTGGGGGAGCGTACGTGTGAGGGCTCGGGTTAGTGTGACCTTACGTGTTAGGATTATGGGACGGGTGAGGGGAAGGCTTCGGGATTGGGTTAGGGTTAGGGTTCGGGCTAGTGTTACGGTTAGGGGACAGGGACGGTTTAGGGTCAAGGTGAGGGTACGACAACGCTTTAGGGCGAGTGTACGTGTGAGGATGCGGGTTAGTATGAGCGTAAGGGTTAGATTTAGGGGACGGGTGAGGGGAAGGCTTTAGGGAAGTGTTAGGGTTCGGGCTAGGGTTAGGGTTAGGGGACGGGGACGATTTAGGGTCCAGGTGAGGGTATGACAACGCTTTAGGGGGAGGGTACGTGTGAGGGCGCGGGTTAGTGTGAGCGTACGGGTTAGGATTAGGGGACGGGTGAGCGGAAGGCTTCAGGGAATTGGTAGGGTTAGGGTTCGGGTTAGGGTTAAGGTTAGGGGACGGGGAAGGTTTAGGGTCCAGGTGAGGGTATGAAAACGCTTTAGGGGGAGGGTACGTGTGAGGGCGCGGGTTAGTGTGATCGTACTGGTTAGGATTAGGGGACGGGTGAGGGGAAGGCTTCGGGGAAGGGTTAGTGTTAGGGTTCCGGCTAGGGTTAGGGTTAGGGGACGGGGACGGTTTAGAGTCCAGGTGAGAGTACGACAAAGGTTTAAGGGGAGCGTACGTGTGAGGGCGCGGGTTAGTGTGAGGTTACGGTATGGGATTAGGGGACGGGTGAGGGGAAGGCTTCGGGGAAGGGTTACGGTTAGGGTTCGGGCTAGGGTTAGAGTTAGGGGATGGGGACGGTTTAGGGTCCAGGTGAGGGTACGACAACGGTTTAGGGGGAGAGTACGTGTGAGGGCGTGTGTTAGTGTTAGCGTACGGGTTAGGATTAGGGAACGGGTGAGGGGAAGGCTTCGGGGAAGTGTTAGGATTAGGGTTCGGGCTAGGGTTAGGGTTAGGGGACGGGGACGGTTTAGGGTCCAGGTGAGGGTAAGACAACGGTTTTGGGGGAGCGTACGTGTGAGGGTTCGGGTTAGTGTGAGCGTACGGGTTAGGATTAGGGGACGGGTGAGGGGAAGGCTTCGCGGAAGGGTTAGTGTTAGGGTTCGGGCTAGGGTTAGTGTTAGGGGACGGGGACCGTTTAGGGTCCCGGTGAGGTTACGACAACGGTTTAGGGGGAGCGAACGTCTGAGGGCGTGGGTTACTGTGAGCGTACGGGTTAGGATTAGTGGATGGGTGTTGGGAAGGTTTCGGGGAAGAGATAGTGTTAGGGTTCGGGCTAGTGTTAGGGTTAGGGGACGGAGATGGTTTAGGGTCCAGGTGATGGTATGACAACGGTTTAGGGGGAGCGTACGAGTGAGGGCGTGGGTTAGTGTGAGCCTACGGGTTAGGATTAGGGGACGGGTGAGGGGAAGGCTTCGGGGAAGGGTTAGGGTTAGGGTTCGGGATAGGGTTAGGGTTAGGGGACGGGGACGGTTTAGGGTCCAGGTGAGGGTACGACAACGGTTTATGGAGAGCGTACGTGTGAGGGCGCGGGTTAGTGTGAGCATACGGGTTAGGATTAGGGGACGGGTGAGGGGAAGGCTTCTTAGAAGGGTTAGGGTTAGGGTTCGGGCTAGGGTTAGGGTTAGGGGACGGGGACGGCTTAGGGTCCAGGTGAGGGTACAAAAACGGTTTTGGGGGAGCGTACGTGTGAGGGCTCGGGTTAGTTTGACCGTACGGTTTAGGATTATGGGACGGGGGAGGGGAAGACTTCGGGGTAGGGTTAGGTTTAGGGTTCGGGCTAGGGTTACGGTTAAGGGACGGGGACGGTTTAGGGTCAAGGTGAGGGTACGACAACGCTTTAGGGCGAGTGTACTGTGAGGGTGCCGGTTAGTATGAGCGTAAGGGTTAGATTTAGGGGACGGATGAGGGGAAGGCTTCGGTGAAGTGTTAGGGTTCGGGCTAGGGTTAGGGTTAGGGGACGGAGACGATTTAGGGTCCAGGTGAGGGTATGACAGCGCTTTAGGGGGAGGGTACGTGTGAGGGCGTGGGTTAGTGTGAGCGAACGGGTTAGGATTAGGGGACGGGTGAGGGGAAGGCTTCAGGGAATTGGTAGGGTTAGGGTTCGGGTTAGGGTTAGGGTTAGGGGACGGGGACGGTTTAGGGTCCAGGTGAGGGTATGAAAACGCTTTAGGGGGAGGGTATGTGTGAGGGCGCGGGTTAGTGTGATCGTACTGGTTAGGATTAGGGGAAGGGTGAGGGGAAGGCTTCGGGGAAGGGTTAGTGTTAGGGTTCGGGCTAGGGTTAGGGTTAGGGGACGGGGACGGTTTAGGGTCCAGGTGAGAGTACGACAAAGGTTTAAGGGGAGCGTACGTGTGAGAGCACGGGTTAGTGTGAGGGTACAGTATGGGATTAGGGGCCGGGTAAGGGGAAGGCTTCGGGGAAGGGTTACGGTTAGGGTTCGGGCTAGGGTTAGAGTTAGGGGATGGGGACGGTTTAGGGTCCAGGTGAGGGTACGACAACGGTTTAGGGGGAGAGTACGTGTGAGCGCGTGGGTTAGTGTGAGCGTACGGGTTAGGATTAGGGGACGGGTGAGGGGAAGGCTTCGGGGAAGTGTTAGGGTTAGGGTTCGGGCTAGGGTTAGGGTTAGGGGACGGGGACGGTTTAGGGTCCAGGTGAGGGTACGACAACGGTTTTGGGGGAGCGTACGTGTGAGGGCTCGGGTTAGTGTGAGCGTATGGGTTAGGATTAGGGGACGGGTGAGGGGAAGGCTTCGGGGAAGGGTTAGGGTTAGGGTTCGGGCTAGGGTTAGTGTTAGGGGAAGGGGACCGTTTAGGGTCCCGGTGAGGGTACGACAACCGTTTAGGGGGAGCGTATGTGTGAGGGCGCGGGTTAGTGTGAGCATACGGGTTAGGATTAGGGGACGGTTGAGGGGAAGGCTTCGGGGAAGGGTTAGGTTTAGGGTTCGAGCTAGGGTTAGGGTTAGGGGACGGGGACGGTTTAGGGTCCAGGTGAGGGTACAAAAACGGTTTTGGGGGAGCGTACGTGTGAGGGCTCGGGTTAGTGTGACCTTACGTGTTAGGATTAGGGGACGGGTGAGGGGAAGGCTTCGGGGAAAGGTTAGGGTTATGGTTCAGGCTAGGGTTAGGGTTATGGGATGGGGAAGGTTTAGGGTCCAGGTGAGGTTACGACAACGGTTTAGGGGAGCGTACGTGTGAGGGCGCGGGTTAGTGTGAGCGTACGGGTTAGGATTAGGGGACGGGTGAGAGGAAGGCTTCGGGGAAGGGTTAGGGTTACAGTTTGCGCTAGGGTTAGCGTTAGGTGACGGGGACGGTTTAGGGTCTAGGTGAGGGTACGACAACGGTTTAGGGAGAGCGTACGTGTGAGGGCACGGGTTAGTGTGAGCATACGGGTTAGGATTAGAGGACGGGTGAGGGGAAGGCTTCGGAGAAGGGTTAGGGTTAGGGTTCCGGCTAGGGTTAGGGTTAGGGGACGGGGACGGTTTCGGGTCCAGGTGAGGGTACGAAAACGGTTTTGGGGGAGCGTACGTGTGAGAGCTCGGGTTAGTGTGAGCGTACGGGTTAGGATTAGGGGACGGGTGAGGGGAAGGCTTCGGGGAAGGGTTAGGGTTAGTGTTCGGGCTAGGGTTTGGGTTACGGGACGGGGACCGTTTAGGTTACAGGTGAGGGTACGACAACGGTTTAGGGGGGCCGTACATGTGAGGGCGTGGGTTAGTGTGAGCGTACGGGTTAGGATAAGGGGACGGGTGAGGGGAAGGCTTCGGGGAAGGGTTAAGGTTAGTGTTCAGGCTAGGGTTAGGGTTAGGGGACGGGGACCGTTTAGGGTCCAGGTGAGGGTACGACAACAGTTTAGGGGGAGCGTACGTGTGATGGCGCGGGTTAGTGTGAGCGTACGGGTTAGGATTAGGGGACGGGTGAGGGGAAGGCTTCGGGGAAGTGTTAGGGTTAGGGTTCGGGCTAGGGTTAGGGTTAGGATAGGGGACGGTTTAGGGTCCAGGTGAGGGTACGACAACGGTTTAGGGGGAGTGTACGTGTGAGGGTGTGGGTTAGTGTGAGCATACGGGTTAGATTTAGGGGACGGGTGAGGGGAAGGCTTCAGGGAATTGGTAGGGTTAGGGTTCGGGTTAGGGTTAGGGTTAGGGGAAGGGGACCGTTTAGGGTCCCGGTGAGGGTACGACAACCGTTTAGGGGGAGCGTACGTGTGAGGGCGCGGGTTAGTGTGAGCATACGGGTTAGGATTAGGGGACGGTTGAGGGGAAGGCTTCGGGGAAGGGATAGGTTTAGGGTTCGAGCTAGGGTTAGGGTTAGGGGACGGGGACGGTTTAGGGTCCAGGTGAGGGTACAAAAACGGTTTTGGGGGAGCGTACGTGTGAGGGCTCGGGTTAGTGTGACCTTACGGGTTAGGATTATGGGACGGGTGAGGGGAAGGCTTCGGAGAAGTGTTAGGGTTAGGGTTCGGGGTAGGGTTAGGGTTAGGTGACGGGGACGGTTTAGGGTCCAGGTGAGGGGACGAAAACGGTTTAGGGGGAGCATACGTGTGAGGGCTCGGGTTAGTGTGACCGTACGTGTTAGGATTATGGGACGGGTGAGGGGAAGGCTTCGGGGAAGGGTTAGTGTTAGGGTTCGGGCTAGGGTTAAAGTTAGGGGACGGGGACGGTTTAGGGTCGAGGTGATGGTACGACAACGGTTTTGGGGGAGCGTACGTGTGAGGGCTCGGATTAGTGTGAGCGTACGGGTTAGGATTAGGGGACGGGTGAGGGGAAGGCTTCGGGGAAGGGTTAGGGTTCGGGTTCGGGCTAGGGTTTGGGTTAGGGGACGGGGACCGTTTAGGTTCCAGGTGAGGGTACGACAACGGTTTAGGGGGCGCGTACGTGTGAGGGCGCAGGTTAGTGTGAGCGTACGGGTTAGGATTAGTGGACGGGCGAGGGGAAGGCTTCGGGGAAGGGTTAGGGTTAGGGTTCGGGCTACGGTTAGGGTTAGGGGACGGGGACGGTTTAGGGTCCAGGTGAGGGTACGACAACGGTTTAGGGGGAGCGTACGTGTGAGGGCGTGGGTTAGTGTGAGCGTACGGGTTAGGATTAGGGGACGGGTGAGGGGAAGGCTTCGGGGAAGTGTTAGGGTTAGGGTTCGGGCTAGGGGTAGGGTTCGGGGACGGGGACGTTTTAGGGTCCAGGTAAGGGTACGACAACGGTTTAGGGGGAGCGTACGTGTGAGGGCACGGGTTAGTGTGAACGTACGGGTTAGGATTAGGGGACGTGTGAGGGGAAGGCTACGGGGAAGGGTTAAGGTTAGTGTTCGGGCTAGGGTTAGGGTTAGGGGACGGGGACCGTTTAGGGTCCAGGTGAGGGTATGACAACAGTATAGGGGGAGCGTACGTGTGAGGGCGCGGGTTAGTGTGAGCGTACGGGTTAGGATTAGGGGACGGGTGAGGGGAAGGCTTCGGGAAAGGGTTAGGGTTAGGGTTCGGGCTAGGGTTAGGGTTAGGGGACGGGGACGGTTTAGGGTCCAGGTGAGGGTACAAAAACGGTTTTGGGGGAGCGTACGTGTGAGGGATCGGGTTAGTGTGAGCGTACGGGTTAGGATTAGGGGACGGGTGAGGGGAAGGCTTCGGGGAAGGGTTAGGGTTAGGGTTCGGGCTAGGGTTTGGGATACGGGACGGGGACCGTTTAGGTTCCAGGTGAGGGTACGACAACGGTTTAGGGGGAGCGTACGTGTGAGGGCGCAGATTAGTGTGAGCGTACGGGCTAGGATTAGGGAACGAGTGAGGGGAAGGCTTCGGGGAAGTGTTAGGGTTAGGGTTCGGGCTAGGGTTAGTGTTAGGGGACGGGGACGGTTTAGGGTCCAGGTGAGGGTACGACAACGCTTTAGGGGGAGTGTACGTGTGAGGGTGCGGGTTAGTATGAGCGTAAGGGTTAGATTTAGGGGACGGGTGAGGGGAAGGCTTCTGGGAAGTGTTAAGGTTCGGGCTAGGGTTAGGGTTAGGGGACGGGGACGATTTAGGGTCCAGGTGAGGGTATGACAACGCTTGAGGGGGAGCGTACGTGTGAGGGCGCGGGTTAGTGTGAGCGTACGGGTTAGGATTAGGGGACGGGTGAGGGGAAGGCTTCCGGGAAGGGTTAGGGTTAGGATTCGGGCTAGGGTTAGAGTTAGGGGATGGGGACGGTTTAGGGTCCAGGTGAGGGTACGACAACGGTTTAGGGGGATAGTACGTGTGAGGGCGTGCGTTAGTGTGAGCGTACGGGTTAGGATTAGGGGACGGGTGAGGGGAAGGCTTCGGGGAAGTGTTAGGGTTAGGGTTCGGGCTAGGGTTAGGGTTAGGGGACGGGGACGGTTTAGGGTCCAGGTGAGGGTACGACAACGGTTTTGGGGGAGCGTACGTGTGAGGGCTCGGGTTAGTGTGAGCGTACGGGTTAGGATTAGGGGAAGGGTGATGGGAAGGCATCGGGGAAGGGTTAGAGTTAGGGTTCGGGCTAGGCTTAGTGTTAGGGGACGGGGACCGTTTAGGGTCCCGGTGAGGTTACGACAACCGTTTAGGGGGAGCGTACGTGTGAGGGCGCGGGTTAGTGTGAGCGTACGGGTTAGGATTAGGGGACGGGTGAGGGGAAGGCTTCGGGGAAGGGTTAGGGTTAGGGTTCGTGATAGGGTTAGGGTTAGGGGACGGGGACGGTTTAGGGTCCAGGTGAGGGTACGATAACGGTTTATGGAGAGCGTACGTGTGAGGGCGCGGTTTAGTGTGAGCATACGGGTTAGGATTAGGGGACGGGTGAGGGGAAGGCTTCGGAGAAGGGTTAGGGTTAGGGTTCGGGCTAGGGTTAGGGTTAGGGGACGGGGACGGTTTAGGGTCCAGGTGAGGGTACAAAAACGGTTTTGGGGGAGCGTACGTGTGAGGGCTCGGGTTAGTGTGACCGTACGGTTTAGGATTATGGGACGGGGGAGGGGAAGGCTTCGGGGTAGGGTTAGGTTTAGGGTTCGGGCTAGGGTTACGGTTAGGGGACGGGGACGGTTTAGGGTCAAGGTGAGGGTACGACAACGCTTTAGGGCGAGTGTACGTGTGAGGGTGCGGGTTAGTATGAGCGTAAGGGTTAGATTTAGGGGACGGGTGAGGGGAAGGCTTCGGGGAAGTGTTAGGGTTCGGGCTAGGGTTAGGGTTAGGGGACGGAGACGATTTAGGGTCCAGGTGAGGGTATGACAGCGCTTTAGGGGGAGGGTACGTGTGAGGGCGTGGTTTAGTGTGAGCGAACGGGTTAGGATTAGGGGACGGGTGAGGGGAAGGCTTCAGGGAATTGGTAGGGTTAGGGTTCGGGTTAGGGTTAGGGTTAGGGGACGGGGACGGTTTAGGGTCCAGGTGAGGGTATGAAAACGCTTTAGGGGGAGGGTATGTGTGAGGGCGCGGGTTAGTGTGATCGTACTGGTTAGGATTAGGGGAAGGGTGAGGGGAAGGCTTCGGGGAAGGGTTAGTGTTAGGGTTCGGGCTAGGGTTAGGGTTAGGGGACGGGGACGGTTTAGGGTCCAGGTGAGAGTACGACAAAGGTTTAAGGGGAGCGTACGTGTGAGAGCACGGGTTAGTGTGAGGGTACGGTATGGGATTAGGGGCCGGGTAAGGGGAAGGCTTCGGGGAAGGGTTACGGTTAGGGTTCGGGCTAGGGTTAGAGTTAGGGGATGGGGACGGTTTAGGGTCCAGGTGAGGGTACGACAACGGTTTAGGGGGAGAGTACGTGTGAGCGCGTGGGTTAGTGTGAGCGTACGGGTTAGGATTAGGGGACGGGTGAGGGGAAGGCTTCGGGGAAGTGTTAGGGTTAGGGTTCGGGCTAGGGTTAGGGTTAGGGGACGGGGACGGTTTAGGGTCCAGGTGAGGGTACGACAACGGTTTTGGGGGAGCGTACGTGTGAGGGCTCGGGTTAGTGTGAGCGTATGGGTTAGGATTAGGGGACGGGTGAGGGGAAGGCTTCGGGGAAGGGTTAGGGTTAGGGTTCGGGCTAGGGTTAGTGTTAGGGGAAGGGGACCGTTTAGGGTCCCGGTGAGGGTACGACAACCGTTTAGGGGGAGCGTATGTGTGAGGGCGCAGGTTAGTGTGAGCATACGGGTTAGGATTAGGGGACGGTTGAGGGGAAGGCTTCGGGGAAGGGTTAGGTTTAGGGTTCGAGCTAGGGTTAGGGTTAGGGGACGGGGACGGTTTAGGGTCCAGGTGAGGGTACAAAAACGGTTTTGGGGGAGCGTACGTGTGAGGGCTCGGGTTAGTGTGACCTTACGTGTTAGGATTAGGGGACGGGTGAGGGGAAGGCTTCGGGGAAAGGTTAGGGTTATGGTTCAGGCTAGGGTTAGGGTTATGGGATGGGGAAGGTTTAGGGTCCAGGTGAGGTTACGACAACGGTTTAGGGGAGCGTACGTGTGAGGGCGCGGGTTAGTGTGAGCGTACGGGTTAGGATTACGGGACGGGTGAGAGGAAGGCTTCGGGGAAGGGTTAGGGTTACAGTTCGCGCTAGGGTTAGCGTTAGGTGACGGGGACGTTTTAGGGTCTAGGTGAGGGTACGACAACGGTTTAGGGAGAGCGTACGTGTGAAGGCACGGGTTAGTGTGAGCATACGGGTTAGGATTAGAGGACGGGTGAGGGGAAGGCTTCGGAGAAGGGTTAGGGTTAGGGTTCCGGCTAGGGTTAGGGTTAGGGGACGGGGACGGTTTAGGGTCCAGGTGAGGGTACGAAAACGGTTTTGGGGGAGCGTACGTGTGAGAGCTCGGGTTAGTGTGAGCGTACGGGTTAGGATTAGGGGACGGGTGAGGGGAAGGCTTCGGGGAAGGGTTAGGGTTAGTGTTCGGGCTAGGGTTTGGGTTACGGGACGGGGACCGTTTAGGTTACAGGTGAGGGTACGACAACGGTTTAGGGGGGGCGTACATGTGAGGGCGTGGGTTAGTGTGAGCGTACGGGTTAGGATAAGGGGACGGGTGAGGGGAAGGCTTCGGGGAAGGGTTAAGGTTAGTGTTCAGGCTAGGGTTAGGGTTAGGGGACGGGGACCGTTTAGGGTCCAGGTGAGGGTACGACAACAGTTTAGGGGGAGCGTACGTGTGATGGCGCGGGTTAGTGTGAGCGTACGGGTTAGGATTAGGGGACGGGTGAGGGGAAGGCTTCGGGGAAGTGTTAGGGTTAGGGTTCGGGCTAGGGTTAGGGTTAGGATAGGGGACGGTTTAGGGTCCAGGTGAGTGTACGACAACGGTTTAGGGGGAGCGTACGTGTGAGGGCGTGGGTTAGTGTGAGCGTACGGGTTAGGATTAGGGGACGAGTGAGGGGAAGGCTTCGGGGAAGGGTTAGTGTTAGGGTTCGGGCTAGGGTTAGGGTTAGGGGACGGGGATGGTTTAGGGTCCAGGTGAGGGTACGACAACGGTTTAGGGGGAGCGTACGTGTGAGGGCGCGGGTTAGTGTGAGCGTACGGGTTAGGATTAGTGGACGAGTGAGGGGAAGGCTTTCGGGAAGTGTTAGGGTTAGGGTTTTGGCTAGGGTTTGGGTTAGGGGACGGGGACCGTTTAGGGTCCAGGTGAGGGTACGACAACGGTTTAGAGGGAGCGTATGTGTGAGGGAGCAGGTTAGTGTGAGCGTACGGGTTAGGATTAGGGGACGGGTGAGGGGAAGGCTTCGGGGAAGTGTTAGGGTTAGGGTTCGGGTTAGGGTTAGGGTTAGGGGACGAGGACGGTTTAGGGTCAAGGTGAGGGTACGACAACGCTTTAGGGGGAGCGTACGTGTGAGGGCGCGGGTTAGTGTGCGTGTACGGGTTAGGATTAGGCGACGGGTGAGGGGAAGGCTTCGGGGAAGGGTTAGGTTAGGGTTCGGGCTAGGGTTAGGGTTAGGGGATGGGGACGGTTTAGGGTCAAGGTGAGGGTACGAAAACGGTTTAGGTGGAGCGTACATGTGAGGGCGTGGGTTAGTGTGAGCGTACGGGTTAGGATTAGGAGACGGGTGAGGGGAAGGTTTCGGGGAAGGGTTAGGGTTAGGGTTTGAGCTAGGGTTACGGTTAGGGGACGGGGACGGTTTAGGTTCCAGGTGAGGGTACGACAACGGTTTAGGGGGAGTGTACGTGTGAGGGTGTGGGTTAGTGTGAGCATACGGGTTAGATTTAGGGGACGGGTGAGGGGAAGGCTTCGGGGAAGATTTAGGGTTCGGTCTAGGGTTAGGGTTAGGGGACGGGAACGGTTTAGGGTCCAGGTGAGGGTACGACAACGGTTTAGGGGGAGCGTACGTGTGAGGGCGCGGGTTAGTGTGAGCGTACGGGTTAGGATTAGGGGACGGGTGAGGGGAAGGCTTCGGGGAAGTGTTAGGTTTAGGGTTCGGGCTAGGGTTAGGGTTAGGGTACGGGGACGGTTTAGGGTCTAGGTGAGGGTACAACAACGGTTTAGGGGGAGCGTACGTGTGAGGGCGCGGTTTAGTGTGAGCATACGGGTTAGGATTAGAGGACGGGTGAGGGAAAGGCTTCGGAGAAGGGTTAGGGTTAGGGTTCGGGCTAGGGTAAGTGTTAGGGGATGGGGACGGTTTAGGGTCCAGGTGAGGGTACGAAAACGGTTTTGGGGGAGCGTACGTGTGAGGGCTCGGGTTAGTGTGAGCGTACGGGTTAGGATTATGGGACGGGTGAGGTGTAGGCTTCGGGGAAGGGTTAGGGTTATGGTTCGGGCTAGGGTTAGTGTTAGGGAACGGGGACGGTTTAGGGTCCAGGTGAGGGTACGACAACGGTTTAGGGGGAGCGTACGTGTGAGGGGGCGGGTTAGTGTGAGTGTACGGGTTAGGATTAATGGACGGGTGAGGGGAAGGCTTCGGGGAAGGGTTAGGGTTATGGTTCGGGCTAGGGTTAGGGTTATGGGACGGGGACGGTTTACGGTCCAGGTGAGGGTACGACAACGGTTTAGGGGGAGCGTACGTGTGAGGGCGCGGGTTAGTGTGAGCGTACGGGTTAGGATTAGGGGACGGGTGAGGGGAAGGCTTCGGGGAAGGGTTAGGGTTAGTGTTCGGGCTAGGGTTAGTGTTAGGGGACGGGGACCGTTTAGGGTCCCGGTGAGGGTACGACAACCGTTTAGGGGGAGCGTACGTGTGAGGGCACGGGTTAGTATGAGCGTAAGGGTTAGATTTAGGGGACGGGTGAGGGGAAGGCTTCGGGGAAGTGTTAAGGTTCGGGCTAGGGTTAGGGTTAGGGGACGGGGACGATTTAGGGTCCCGGTGAGGGTACGACAACCGTTTAGGGGGAGCGTACGTCTGAGGGCGCGGGTTAGTGTGAGCGTACGGGTTAGGATTAGGGGACGGGTGAGGGGAAGGCTTCGGGGAAGGGTTAGGGTTAGGGTTCGGGCTAGGGTTAGCGTTAGGGGACGGGGACGGTTTATGGTCCAGGTGAGGGTACGACAACGGTTTAGGGGGAGCGAACGTCTGAGGGCGCGGGTTAGTGTGAGCGTATGGGTTAGGATTAGGGGATGGGTGTTGGGAAGGCTTCGGGGAAGAGATAGGGTTCGGGCTAGGGTTAGGGTTAGGGGACGGGGACGATTTAGGGTCCAGGTGAGGGTATGACAACGCTTTAGGGGGAGGGTACGTGTGAGGGCGCGGGTTAGTGTGAGCGTACGGGTTAGGATTAGGGGACGGGTGAGCGGAAGGCTTCAGGGAATTGGTAGGGTTAGGGTTCGGGTTACGGTTAAGGTTAGGGGACGGGGACGGTTTAGGGTCCAGGTGAGGGTATGAAAACGCTTTAGGGGGAGGGTACGTGTGAGGGCGCGGGTTAGTGTGATCGTACTGGTTAGGATTAGGGGACGGGTGAGGGGAAGGCTTCGGGGAAGGGTTAGTGTTAGGGTTCGGGCTAGGGTTAGGGTTAGGGGACGGGGACGGTTTAGGGTCCAGGTGAGAGTACGACAAAGTTTTAAGGGGAGCGTACGTGTGAGGGCGCGGGTTAGTGTGAGGGTACGGTATGGGATTAGGGGACGGGTGAGGGGAAGGCTTCGGGGAAGGGTTACGGTTAGGGTTCGGGCTAGGGTTAGAGTTAGGGGATGGGGACGGTTTAGGGTCCAGGTGAGGGTACGACAACGGTTTAGGGGGAGAGTACGTGTGAGGGCGTGTGTTAGTGTGAGCGTACGGGTTACGATTAGGGAACGGGTGAGGGGAAGGCTTCGGGGAAGTGTTAGGATTAGGGTTCGGGCTAGGGTTAGGGTTAGGGGACGGGGACGGTTTAGGGTCCAGGTGAGGGTAAGACAACGGTTTTGGGGGAGCGTACGTGTGAGGGTTCGGGTTAGTGTGAGCGTACGGGTTAGGATTAGGGGACGGGTGAGGGGAAGGCTTCGGGGAAGGGTTAGTGTTAGGGTTCGGGCTAGGGTTAGTGTTAGGGGACGGGGACCGTTTAGGGTCCCAGTGAGGTTACGACAACCGTTTAGTGGGAGCGTACGTGTGAGGGCGCGGGTTAGTGTGAGCGTACGGATTAGGATTAGGGGACGGGTGAGGGGAAGGCTTCGGGGAAGGGTTAGGGTTAGGGTTCGGGCTAGGGTTAGCGTTAGGGGACGGGGACGGTTTATGGTCCAGGTGAGGGTACGACAACGTTTTAGGGGGAGCGAACGTCTGAGGGCGCGGGTTAGTGTGAGCGTACGGGTTAGGATTAGTGGATGGGTGTTGGGAAGGCTTCGGGGAAGAGATAGGGTTAGGGTTCGGGCTAGTGTTAGGGTTAGGGGACGGAGATGGTTTAGGGTCCAGGTGATGGTATGACAACGGTTTAGGGGGAGGGTACGTGTGAGGGCGCGGGTTAGTGTGAGCGTACGGGTTAGGATTAGGGGACGGGTGAGGGGAAGGCTTCAGGGAATTGGTAGGGTTAGGGTTCGGGTTAGGGTTAGGGTTAGGGGAAGGGGACCGTTTAGGGTCCCGGTGAGGGTACGACAACCGTTTAGGGGGAGCGTACGTGTGAGGGCGCGGGTTAGTGTGAGCATACGGGTTAGGATTAGGGGACGGTTGAGGGGAAGGCTTCGGGGAAGGGATAGGTTTAGGGTTCGAGCTAGGGTTAGGGTTAGGGGACGGGGACGGTTTAGGGTCCAGGTGAGGGTACAAAAACGGTTTTGGGGGAGCGTACGTGTGAGGGCTCGGGTTAGTGTGACCTTACGGGTTAGGATTATGGGACGGGTGAGGGGAAGGCTTCGGAGAAGTGTTAGGGTTAGGGTTCGGGGTAGGGTTAGGGTTAGGTGACGGGGACGGTTTAGGGTCCAGGTGAGGGGACGAAAACGGTTTAGGGGGAGCATACGTGTGAGGGCTCGGGTTAGTGTGACCGTACGTGTTAGGATTATGGGACGGGTGAGGGAAAGGCTTCGGGGAAGGGTTAGTGTTAGGGTTCGGGCTAGGGTTAAAGTTAGGGGACGGGGACGGTTTAGGGTCGAGGTGATGGTACGACAACGGTTTTGGGGGAGCGTACGTGTGAGGGCTCGGATTAGTGTGAGCTTACGGGTTAGGATTAGGGGACGGGTGAGGGGAAGGCTTCGGGGAAGGGTTAGGGTTCGGGTTCGGGCTAGGGTTTGGGTTAGGGGACGGGGACCGTTTAGGTTCCAGGTGAGGGTACGACAATGGTTTAGGGGGCGCGTACGTGTGAGGGCGCAGGTTAGTGTGAGCGTACGGGTTAGGATTAGTGGACGGGCGAGGGGAAGGCTTCGGGGAAGGGTTAGGTTTAGGGTTCGGGCTACGGTTAGGGTTAGGGGACGGGGACGGTTTAGGGTCCAGGTGAGGGTACGACAACGGTTTAGGGGGAGCGTACGTGTGAGGGCGTGGGTTAGTGTGAGCGTACGGGTTAGGATTAGGGGACGGGTGAGGGGAAGGCTTCGGGGAAGTGTTAGGGTTAGGGTTCGGGCTAGGGGTAGGGTTCGGGGACGGGGACGTTTTAGGGTCCAGGTAAGAGTACGACAACGGTTTAGGGGGAGCGTACGTGTGAGGGCACGGGTTAGTGTGAACGTACGGGTTAGGATTAGGGGACGTGTGAGGGGAAGGCTACGGGGAAGGGTTAAGGTTAGTGTTCGGGCTAGGGTTAGGGTTAGGGGACGGGGACCGTTTAGGGTCCAGGTGAGGGTACGACAACAGTATAGGGGGAGCGTACGTGTGAGGGCGCGGGTTAGTGTGAGCGTACGGGTTAGGATTAGGGGACGGGTGAGGGGAAGGCTTTGGGAAAGGGTTAGGGTTAGGGTTCGGGCTAGGGTTAGGGTTAGGGGACGGGGACGGTTTAGGGTCCAGGTGAGGGTACAAAAACGGTTTTGGGGGAGCGTACGTGTGAGGGATCGGGTTAGTGTGAGCGTACGGGTTAGGATTAGGGGACGGGTGAGGGGAAGGCTTCGGGGAAGGGTTAGGGTTAGGGTTCGGGCTAGGGTTTGGGATACGGGACGGGGACCGTTTAGGTTCCAGGTGAGGGTACGACAACGGTTTAGGGGGAGCGTACGTGTGAGGGCGCAGATTAGTGTGAGCGTACGGGCTAGGATTAGGGAACGAGTGAGGGGAAGGCTTCGGGGAAGTGTTAGGGTTAGGGTTCGGGCTAGGGTTAGTGTTAGGGGACGGGGACGGTTTAGGGTCCAGGTGAGGGTACGACAACGCTTTAGGGGGAGTGTACGTGTGAGGGTGCGGGTTAGTATGAGCGTAAGGGTTAGATTTAGGGGACGGGTGAGGGGAAGGCTTCTGGGAAGTGTTAAGGTTCGGGCTAGGGTTAGGGTTAGGGGACGGGGACGATTTAGGGTCCAGGTGAGGGTATGACAACGCTTGAGGGGGAGCGTACGTGTGAGGCCGCGGGTTAGTGTGAGCGTACGGGTTAGGATTAGGGGACGGGTGAGGGGAAGGCTTCCGGGAAGGGTTAGGTTTAGGATTCGGGCTAGGGTTAGAGTTAGGGGATGGGGACGGTTTAGGGTCCAGGTGAGGGTACAACAACGGTTTAGGGGGATAGTACGTGTGAGGGCGTGCGTTAGTGTGAGCGTACGGGTTAGGATTAGGGGACGGGTGAGGGGAAGGCTTCGGGGAAGTGTTAGGGTTAGGGTTCGGGCTAGGGTTAGGGTTAGGGGACGGGGACGGTTTAGGGTCCAGGTGAGGGTACGACAACGGTTTTGGGGGAGCGTACGTGTGAGGGCTCGGGTTAGTGTGAGCGTACGGGTTAGGATTAGGGGAAGGGTGATGGGAAGGCTTCGGGGAAGGGTTAGAGTTAGGGTTCGGGCTAGGCTTAGTGTTAGGGGACGGGGACCGTTTAGGGTCCCGGTGAGGTTACGACAACCGTTTAGGGGGAGCGTACGTGTGAGGGCGCGGGTTAGTGTGAGCGTACGGGTTAGGATTAGGGGACGGGTGAGGGGAAGGCTTCGGGGAAGGGTTAGGGTTAGGGTTCGTGATAGGGTTAGGGTTAGGGGACGGGGACGGTTTAGGGTCCAGGTGAGGGTACGATAACGGTTTATGGAGAGCGTACGTGTGAGGGCGCGGTTTAGTGTGAGCATACGGGTTAGGATTAGGGGACGGGTGAGGGGAAGGCTTCGGAGAAGGGTTAGGGTTAGGGTTCGGGCTAGGGTTAGGGTTAGGGGACGGGGACGGTTTAGGGTCCAGGTGAGGGTACAAAAACGGTTTTGGGGGAGCGTACGTGTGAGGGCTCGGGTTAGTGTGACCGTACGGTTTAGGATTATGGGACGGGGGAGGGGAAGGCTTCGGGGTAGGGTTAGGTTTAGGGTTCGGGCTAGGGTTACGGTTAGGGGATGGGGACGGTTTAGGGTCAAGGTGAGGGTACGACAACGCTTTAGGGCGAGTGTACGTGTGAGGGTGCGGGTTAGTATGAGCGTAAGGGTTAGATTTAGGGGACGGGTGAGGGGAAGGCTTCGGGGAAGTGTTAGGGTTCGGGCTAGGGTTAGGGTTAGGGGACGGGGACGATTTAGGGTCCAGGTGAGGGTATGACAACGCTTTAGGGGGAGGGTACGTTTGAGCGCGCGGGTTAGTGTGAGCGTACGGGTTAGGATTAGGTGACGGGTGAGGGGAAGGCTTCAGGGAATTGGTAGGGTTAGGGTTCGGGTTAGGGTTAGGGTTAGGGGACGGGGACGGTTTAGGGTCCAGGTGAGGGTATGAAAACGCTTTAGGGGGAGGGTACATGTGAGGGCGCGGGTTAGTGTGATCGTACTGGTTAGGATTAGGGGACGGGTGAGGGGAAGGCTTCGGGGAAGGGTTAGTATTAGGGTTCGGGCTAGGGTTAGGGTTAGCGGACGGGGACGGTTTAGGGTCCAGGTCAGAGTACGACAAAGGTTTAAGGGGAGCGTACGTGTGAGGGCACGGGTTAGTGTGAGGGTACGGTATGGTATTAGGGGACGTGTAAGGGGAAGGCTTCGGGGAAGGGTTACCGTTAGGGTTCGGGCTAGGTTTAGAGTTAGGGGATGGGGACGGTTTAGAGTCCAGGTGAGGGTACGACAACGCTTTAGGGGGAGGGTACGTGTGAGGGCGCGGGTTAGTGTGAGCGTACGGGTTAGGATTAGGGGACGGGTGAGGGGAAGGCTTCGGGGAAGTGTTAGGGTTAGGGTTCGGGCTAGGGTTAGGGTTAGGGGACGCGGACGGTTTAGGGTCCAGGTGAGGGTACGACAACGGTTTTGGGGGAGCGTACGTGTGAGGGCTCTGGTTAGTGTGAGCGTACGGTTAGGATTAGGGGACGGGTGAGGGGAAGGCTTCGGGGAAGGGTTAGGGTTAGGGTTCGGGCTAGGGTTAGTGTTAGGGGACGGGGACCGTTTAGGGTCCCGGTGAGGGTACGACAACCGTTTAGGGGGAGCGTACGTGTGAGGGCGCGGGTTAGTGTGAGCGTACGGGTTAGGATTAGGGGACGGGTGAGGGGAAGGCTTCTGGGAAGGGTTAGGGTTAGGGTTCGGGATAGGGTTAGGGTTAGGGGACGGGGAAGGCTTAGGGTCCAGGTGAGGGTACGACAACGGTTTAGGGACAGCGTACGTGTGAGGGCGCGGGTTAGTGTGAGCATACGGGTTAGGATTAGGGGACGAGTGAGGGGAAGGCTTCGGGGAAGGGTTAGGGTTAGGGTTCGGGCTAGGGTTACGGTTAGGGGACGGGGACGGTTTAGGGTCAAGGTGAGGGTACGACAACGCTTTAGGGGGAGTGTACGTGTGAGGGTGCGGGTTAGTATGTGCGTAAGGGTTAGATTTAGGGGACGGGTGAGGGGAAGGCTTCGGGGAAGTGTTAGGGTTCAGGCTAGGGTTAGGGTTAGGGGACGGGGACGATTTAGGGTCCAGGTGAGGGTATGACAACGCGTTAGGGGGAGGGTACGTGTGAGGGCTCGGGTTAGTGTGAGCGTACGGGTTAGGATTAGGGGACGGGTGAGGGGAAGGCTTCGGGGAAGGGTTAGGGTTAGGGTTCGTGCTAGGGTTTGGGTTAGGGGACGGGGACCGTTTAGGTTCAAGGTGAGGGTACGACAACGGTTTATGGGGAGCGTACGTGTGAGGGCGCAGGTTAGCGTGAGCGTACGGGTTAGGATTAGAGGACGGGTGAGGGGAAGGCTTCGGGGAAGGTTTAGGGTTAGGGTTCGGGCTCCGGTTAGGGTTAGGGGACGGGGACGGTTTAGGATCCAGGTGATGGTACAACAACGGTTTAGGGGGAGCGTACGTGTAAGGGCGTGGGTTAGTGTGAGCGTACGGGTTAGGATTAGGGGATGGGTGTTGGGAAGGCTTCGGGGAAGAGATAGGGTTAGGGTTAGGGCTAGTTTTAGGGTTAGGGGACGGGGATGGTTTAGGGTCCAGTTGATGGTATGACAACGGTTTAGGGGGAGCGTACGAGTGAGGGCGTGGGTTAGTGTGAGCCTACGGGTTAGGATTAGGGGACGTATGAGGGGAAGGCTTCGGGGAAGGGTTAGGGTTAGGGTTCGTGATAGGGTTAGGGTTAGGGGACGGGGACGGTTTAGGGTCCAGGTGAGGGTACGATAACGGTTTATGGAGAGCGTACGTGTGAGGGCGCGGTTTAGTGTGAGCATACGGGTTAGGATTAGGGGACGGGTGAGGGGAAGGTTTCGGAGAAGGGTTAGGGTTAGGGTTCGGGCTAGGGTTAGGGTTAGGGGACGGGGACGGTTTAGGGTCCAGGTGAGGGTACAAAAACGGTTTTGGGGGAGCGTACGTGTGAGGGTGCGGGTTAGTATGAGCGTAAGGGTTAGATTTAGGGGACGGGTGAGGGGAAGGCTTCGGGGAAGTGTTAGGGTTCGGGCTAGGGTTAGGGTTAGGGGACGGGGACGATTTAGGGTCCAGGTGAGGGTATGACAACGCTTTAGGGGGAGGGTACGTTTGAGCGCGCGGGTTAGTGTGAGCGTACGGGTTAGGATTAGGGGACGGGTGAGGGGAAGGCTTCAGGGAATTGGTAGGGTTAGGGTTCGGGTTAGGGTTAGGGTTAGGGGACGGGGACGGTTTAGGGTCCAGGTGAGGGTATGAAAACGCTTTAGGGGGAGGGTACGTGTGAGGGCGCGGGTTAGTGTGATCGTACTGGTTAGGATTAGGGGACGGGTGAGGGGAAGGCTTCGGGGAAGGGTTAGTATTAGGGTTCGGGCTAGGGTTAGGGTTAGGGGACGGGGACGGTTTAGGGTCCAGGTGAGAGTACGACAAAGGTTTAAGGGGAGCGTACGTGTGAGGGCACGGGTTAGTGTGAGGGTACGGTATGGTATTAGGGGACGTGTAAGGGGAACGCTTCGGGGAAGGGTTACGGTTAGGGTTCGGGCTAGGGTTAGAGTTAGGGGATGGGGACGGTTTAGAGTCCAGGTGAGGGTACGACAACGCTTTAGGGGGAGGGTACGTGTGAGGGCGCGGGTTAGTGTGAGCGTACGGGTTAGGATTAGGTGAGGGGAAGGCTTCGGGGAAATGTTAGGGTTAGGGTTCGGGCTAGGGTTAGGGTTAGGGGACGGGGACGGTTTAGGGTCCAGGTGATGGTACGACAACGGTTTTGGGGGAGCGTACGTGTGAGGGCTCTGGTTAGTGTGAGCGTATGGTTAGGATTAGGGGACGGGTGAGGGGAAGGCTTCGGGGAAGGTTTAGGGTTAGGGTTCGGGCTAGGGTTAGTGTTAGGGGACGGGGACCGTTTAGGGTCCCGGTGAGGGTACGACAACCGTTTAGGGGGAGCGTACGTGTGAGGGCGCGGGTTAGTGTGAGCGTACGGGTTAGGATTAGGGGACGGGTGAGGGGAAGGCTTCGGGGAAGGGTTAGGTTTAGGGTTCGGGCTAGGGTTAGCGGTAGGGGACGGGGACGGTTTATGGTCCAGGTGAGGGTACGACAACGGTTTAGGGGGAGCGAACGTCTGAGGGCGCGGGTTAGTGTGAGCGTACGGGTAAGGATTAGGGGATGGGTGTTGGGAAGGCTTCGGGGAAGAGATAGGGTTAGGGTTCGGGCTAGTGTTAGGGTTAGGGGACGGGGATGGTTTAGGGTCCAGGTGAGGGTATGACAACGGTTTAGGGGGAGCGTACGTGTGAGGGCGTGGGTTAGTGTGAGCCTACGGGTTAGGATTAGGGGACGGGTGAGGGGAAGGCTTCTGGGAAGGGTTAGGGTTAGGGTTCGGGATAGGGTTAGGGTTAGGGGACGGGGAAGGTTTAGGGTCCAGGTGAGGGTACGACTACGGTTTAGGGACAGCGTACGTGTGAGGGCGCGGGTTAGTGTGAGCATACGGGTTAGGATTAGGGGATGGGTGAGGGGAAGGCTTCGGGGAAGGGTTAGGGTTAGGGTTCGGGCTAGGGTTACGGTTAGGGTACGGGGACGGTTTAGGGTCAAGGTGAGGGTACGACAACGCTTTAGGGGGAGTGTACGTGTGAGGGTGCGGGTTAGTATGAGAGTAAGGGTTAGATTTAGGGGACGGGTGAGGGGAAGGCTTCGGGGAAGTGTTAGGGTTCAGGCTAGGGTTAGGGTTAGGGGACGGGGACGATTTAGGGTCCAGGTAAGGGTATGACAACGCTTTAGGGGGAGGGTACGTGTGAGGGCTCGGGTTAGTGTGAGCGTACGGGTTAGGATTAGGGGACGGGTGAGGGGAAGGCTTCGGGGAAGGGTTAGGGTTAGGGTTCGTGCTAAGGTTTGGGTTAGGGGACGGGGACCGTTTAGGTTCCAGGTGAGGGTACGACATCGGTTTAGGAGGAGCGTACGTGTGAGGGCGTAGGTTAGTGTGAGCGTACGGGTTAGGATTAGAGGACGGGTGAGGGGAAGGCTTCGGGGAAGGTTTAGGGTTAGGGTTCGGGCTCCGGTTAGGGTTAGGGGACGGGGACGGTTTAGGATCCAGGTGAGGGTACAACAACGGTTTAGGGGGAGCGTACGTGTGAGGGCGTGGGTTAGTGTGAGCGTACGGGTTAGGATTAGGGGATGGGTGAGGGGAAGGCTTCGGGGAAGGGTTAGGGTTAGGGTTCGGGCTAGGGGTAGGGTTCGCGGACGGGGACGTTTTAGGGTCCAGGTGAGGGTACGACAACGGTTTAGGGGGAGCGTACGTGTGAGGGCGCGGGTTAGTGTGAACGTATGGGTTAGGATTAGGGGACGGGTGAGGGGAAGGCTTCGGGGAAGGGTTAAGGTTAGTGTTCGTGCTAGGGTTAGCGTTAGGGGACGGGGACCGTTTAGGGTCCAGGTGTGGGTACGACAAAGGTTTAAGGGGAGCGTACGTGTGAGGGCGCGGGTTAGGGTGAGGGTACGGTATGGGATTAGGGGACGGGTGAGGGGAAGGCTTCGGGGAAGGGTTACGTTTAGGGTTCGGGCTATTGTTAGAGTTAGGGGATGGGGACGGTTTAGGGTCCAGGTGAGGGTACGACAACTGTTTAAGGGGAGAGTACGTGTTAGGGCGTGGGTTAGTGTGAGCGTACGGGTTAGGATTAGGGGACGGGTGAGGGGAAGGCTTCGGGGAAGGGTTAGGGTTACGGTTCGGGCTAGGGTTTGGGTTAGGGGACGGGGACCGTTTAGGGTCCAGCTGAGGGTACGACAACGGTTTAGGGGGAGCGTACGTGTAAGGGAGCAGGTTAGTGTGAGCGTACGGGTTAGGATTAGGGGACGGGTCAGGGGAAGGCTTCGGGGAAGGGTTAGGGTTAGGGTTCGGGCTAGGGTTAGGGTTAGGGGACGGGGACGGGTTCGGGTCCAGTTAAGGGTATGGCAGCAATTTAGGGGGAGCGTACGTGTGAGGGCATGGGTTAGTGTGAGCGTACGGGTTAGAATTAGGGTACGGGTGAGTGGAAGGCTTCGGGGAAGGATTAGGGATAGGGTTCGGGCTAGGGTTAGGGTTAGGGGACGGGGACGGTTTAGGGTCCAGGTGAGTGTACGACAACGCTTTAGGGGGAGCGTACGTGTGAGGGCGCAGGTTACTGTGAGCGTACAGGTTAGTATTAGGGGACGGGTGAGGGGAAGGATTCGGGGAAGGGTTAGGGTTAGGATTCGGGCTAGAGTTAAGGTTAGGGGACGGGGACGGTTTAGTGTCCACGTGAGGGTACGACAACGGTTAAGGGGGAGCATACGTGTGAGGGCGTGGGTTATGTGAGCGTACGGCTTAGGATTAGGGGACGGGTGAGGGGAAGGCTTCTGGGAAGGGTTAGGGTTAGGGTTCGGGCTAGGGTTAGGGTTAGGGGAGGGGGACGGTTTAGGGTCCAGATGAGGGTACGACAACGGTTTAGCGGGACCGTTCGTGTGAGGGCGCGGGTTAGTGTGAGCGTACGGGATAGGATTAGGGGATGGGTGAGGGGAAGGCTTCGGGGAAGAGTTAGGTTTAGGGTTCTGGCTAGGGTTAGGGTTAGGGGATGGAGACGGTTTAGGGTCCAGGTGTGGGTACGACAACGATTTAGGTTCAGCGTACATGTGAGCGGGCTGGATAGTTTGAGCGTACGGGTTAGGATTAGGGGACGGGTGAGGGGAAGGCTTCGGGGAAGGGTTAGTGTTAGGGTTCGTGCTAGGGTTAGGGTTAGGGGACGGGGACGGTTTAGGGTCCAGGTGAGGGTACGACAACGGTTTAGGGGGAGCGTACGTGTGAGGGCGCGGGTTAGTGTGAGCGTACGGGATAGGATTAGGGGACACGGGAGGGGAAGGCTTCGGGGAAGCGTTAGGGTTAAAGTTCGGGCTAGGGTTAGGGTTAGGGAACGGGGACGGTTTAGGGTCCAGGTGAGGGTACGACTACGCTTTAGGGGGAGCGTACGTGTGAGAGCGCAGGTTACTGTGAGCGTACGGGTTAGTATTAGGGGACGGGTGAGGGGAAGGATTCGGGGAAAGGTTAGGGTTAGGATTCGGGCTAGAGTTAAGGTTAGGGGACGGGGACGGTTCAGTGTCCACTTGAGGGTACGACAACGGTTAAGGGGGAGCATACGTGTGAGGGCGTGGGTTATGTGAGCGTACGGGTTAGTATTAGGGGACGGGTGAGGGGAAGGCTTCGGGGAAGGGTTAGGGTTAGGGTTCGGGCTAGGGTTAGGGTTAGGGGAGGGGGACGGTTTAGGGTCCAGATGAGGGTACGACAACGGTTTAGGGGGACCGTTCGTATGAGGGCGCGGGTTAGTGTGAGCGTACGGGATAGGATTAGGAGACGGGTGAGGGGAAGGCTTCGGGGAAGGGTTAGGGTTAGGGTTCGGGCTAGGGTTAGGGTTAGGGGACGGGGTCGGTTTAGGGTCCAGGTGAGGGTACGACAACGGTTTAGGGGGAGCGTACGTGTTAGGGCATGGGTTAGTGTGAGCGTACGGGTTAGGATTAGGAGACGGGTGAGGGGAAGGCTTCGGGGAAGGGTTAGGGTTAGGGTTCGGGCTAGGGTTAGGGTTAGGGGACGGGGTCGGTTTAGGGTCCAGGTGAGGGTACGACAACGGTTTAGGGGGAGCGTACGTGTGAGCGCGCGGGTTAGTGTGAGCGTACGGGTTAGGATTATGGGACGGGTGAGGGGAAGGCTTCGAGGAAGGGTTAGGGTTAGGGTTTGGGCTAGGGTTAGGGTTAGGGGACGGGGACGGTTTAGGGTCCAGGTGAGGGTACGACAACGGTTTAGGGGGAGCGTACGTGTGAGGGCGCGGGTTAGTGTGAGCGTACGGGTTAGGATTAGGGGACGGGTGAGGGGAAGGCTTCGGGGAAGGGTGAGGGTTAGGGTTCGGGCTAGGGTTAGGGTTAGGGGACGGGGACGGTTTAGGGTCCAGGTGAGGGTCCGACAACGGTTTAGGGGGAGCGTACGTGTGAGGGCGCGGGTTAGTGTGAGCGTACGGGTTAGGATTAGGGGACGGGTGAGGGGAAGGCTTCGGGGAAGGGTTAGGGTTAGGGTTCGGGCTAGGGTTAGGGTTAGGGGACGGGGACGGTTTAGGGTCCAGGTGAAGGTCTGACAACGGTTTAGGGGGAGCGTACGTGTGAGGGCGCGGGTTAGTGTGAGCGTACGGGTTAGGATTAGGGGACGGGTGAGGGGAAGGCTTCGGGGAAGGGTTAGGGTTAGGGTTCGGGCTAGGGTTAGGGTTAGGGGACGGGGACGGTTTAGGGTCCAGGTGAGGGTACGACAACGGTTTAGGGGGAGCGTACGTGTGAGGGCGCGGGTTAGTGTGAGCGTACGGGTTAGGATTAGGGGACGGGTGAGGGGAAGGCTTCGGGGAAGGGTTAGGGTTAGGGTTCGGGCTAGGGTTAGGGTTAGGGGACGGGGACGGTTTAGGGTCCAGGTGAGGGTACGACAACGGTTTAGGGGGAGCGTACGTGTGAGGGCGCGGGTTAGTGTGAGCGTACGGGTTAGGATTAGGGGACGGGTGAGGGGAAGGCTTCGGGGAAGGGTTAGGGTTAGGGTTCGGGCTAGGGTTAGGGTTAGGGGACGGGGACGGTTTAGGGTCCAGGTGAGGGTCCGACAACGGTTTAGGGGGAGCGTACGTGTGAGGGCGCGCGTTAGTGGGAGCGTACGGGTTAGGATTACGGGACGGGTGAGGGGAAGGCTTCGGGGAAGGGTTAGGGTTAGGGTTCGGGCTCGGGTTAGGGTTAGGGGACGGGGACGGTTTAGGGTCCAGGTGAGGGTACGACAACGGTTTAGGGGGAGCGTACGTGTGAGGGCGTGGGTTAGTGTGAGCGTACGGGTTAGGATTAGGGGACGGGTGAGGGGAAGGCTTCGGGGAAGGGTTAGGGTTAGGGTTCGGGCTAGGGTTAGGGTTAGGGGACGGGGACGGTTTAGGGTCCAGGTGAGGGTCCGACAACGGTTTAGGGGGAGCGTACATGTGAGGGCGCGGGTTAGTGTGAGCGTACGGGTTAGGATTAGGGGACGGGTGAGGGGAAGGCTTCGGGGAAGGGTTAGGGTTCGGGCTAGGGTTAGGGTTAGGGGACGGGGACGGTTTAGGGTCCAGGTGAGGGTACGACAACGGTTTAGGGGGAGCGTACGTGTGAGGGCGCGGGTTAGTGTGAGCGTACGGGTTAGGATTAGGGGACGGGTGAGGGGAAGGCTTCGGGGAAGGGTTAGGGTTAGGGTTCGGGCTAGGGTTAGGGTTAGGGGACGGGGACGGTTTAGGGTCCAGGTGAGGGTACGACAACGGTTTAGGGGGAGCGTACGTGTGAGGGCGCGGTTTAGTGTGAGCGTACGGGTTAGGATTAGGGGACGGGTGAGGGGAAGGCTTCGGGGAAGGGTTAGGGTTAGGGTTCGGGCTAGGGTTAGGGTTAGGGGACGGGGACGGTTTAGGGTCCAGGTGAGGGTCCGACAACGGTTTAGGGGGAGCGTACATGTGAGGGCGCGTGTTAGTGTGAGCGTACGGGTTAGGATTAGGGGACGGGTGAGGGGAAGGCTTCGGGGAAGGGTTAGGGTTCGGGCTAGGGTTAGGGTTAGGGGACGGGGACGGTTTAGGGTCCAGGTGAGGGTACGACAACGGTTTAGGGGGAGCGTACGTGTGAGGGCGCGGGTTAGTGTGAGCGTACGGGTTAGGATTAGGGGACGGGTGAGGGGAAGGCTTCGGGGAAGGGTTAGGGTTAGGGTTCGGGCTAGGGTTAGGGTTAGGGGATGGGGACGGTTTAGGGTCCAGGTGAGGGTACGACAACGGTTTAGGGGGAGCGTACGTGTGAGGGCGCGGGTTAGTGTGAGCGTACGGGTTAGGATTAGGGGACGGGTGAGGGGAAGGCTTCGGGGAAGGGTTAGGGTTAGGGTTCGGGCTAGGGTTACGGTTAGGGTACGGGGACGGTTTAGGGTCAAGGTGAGGGTACGACAACGCTTTAGGGGGAGTGTACGTGTGAGGGTGCGGGTTAGTATGAGAGTAAGGGTTAGATTTAGGGGACGGGTGAGGGGAAGGCTTCGGGGAAGTGTTAGGGTTCAGGCTAGGGTTAGGGTTAGGGGACGGGGACGATTTAGGGTCCAGGTAAGGGTATGACAACGCTTTAGGGGGAGGGTACGTGTGAGGGCTCGGGTTAGTGTGAGCGTACGGGTTAGGATTAGGGGACGGGTGAGGGGAAGGCTTCGGGGAAGGGTTAGGGTTAGGGTTCGTGCTAAGGTTTGGGTTAGGGGACGGGGACCGTTTAGGTTCCAGGTGAGGGTACGACAACGGTTTAGGAGGAGCGTACGTGTGAGGGCGTAGGTTAGTGTGAGCGTACGGGTTAGGATTAGAGGACGGGTGAGGGGAAGGCTTCGGGGAAGGTTTAGGGTTAGGGTTCGGGCTCCGGTTAGGGTTAGGGGACGGGGACGGTTTAGGATCCAGGTGAGGGTACAACAACGGTTTAGGGGGAGCGTACGTGTGAGGGCGTGGGTTAGTGTGAGCGTACGGGTTAGGATTAGGGGATGGGTGAGGGGAAGGCTTCGGGGAAGGGTTAGGGTTAGGGTTCGGGCTAGGGGTAGGGTTCGCGGACGGGGACGTTTTAGGGTCCAGGTGAGGGTACGACAACGGTTTAGGGGGAGCGTACGTGTGAGGGCGCGGGTTAGTGTGAACGTATGGGTTAGGATTAGGGGACGGGTGAGGGGAAGGCTTCGGGGAAGGGTTAAGGTTAGTGTTCGTGCTAGGGTTAGCGTTAGGGGACGGGGACCGTTTAGGGTCCAGGTGTGGGTACGACAAAGGTTTAAGGGGAGCGTACGTGTGAGGGCGCGGGTTAGTGTGAGGGTACGGTATGGGATTAGGGGACGGGTGAGGGGAAGGCTTCGGGGAAGGGTTACGTTTAGGGTTCGGGCTATTGTTAGAGTTAGGGGATGGGGACGGTTTAGGGTCCAGGTGAGGGTACGACAACTGTTTAGGGGGAGAGTACGTGTTAGGGCGTGGGTTAGTGTGAGCGTACGGGTTAGGATTAGGGGACGGGTGAGGGGAAGGCTTCGGGGAAGGGTTAGGGTTAGGGTTAGGACTAGGGTTAGAGTTAGGGGACGGGGACGGTTTAGGGTCCAGGTGAGGGTACGACAACGGTTTTGGGGGAGTGTACGTGTGAGGGCTCGGGTTAGTGTGAGCGTACAGGTTAAGATTAGGGGACGGGTGAGGGGAAGGCTTCGGGGAAGGGTTAGGGTTAGGGTTCGGGCTAGGGTTAGGTTTAGGGGACGGGGACGGTTTAGGGTCCAGGTGAGGGTACGACAACGGTTTAGGGGGAGCGAACGTGTGAGGGCGCGGGTTAGTGTGAGCGTACGGGTTAGGATTAGGGGACGGGTGAGGGGAAGGCTTCGGGGAAGGGTTAGGTTTAGGGTTCGGGCTAGGGTTAGGGTTAGGGGACGGGGACGGTTTAGGGTCCAGGTGAGGGTCCGACAACGGTTTAAGGGGAGCGTACGTGTGAGGGCACGGGTTAGTGTGAGCGTTCAGGTTAGGATTAGGGGACGGGTGAGGGGAAAGCTTCGGGGAAGGTTTAGGATTAGGGTTCGGGCTAGGGTAAGGGTTAGGGGAAGGGGACGGTTTAGGGTCCAGGTGAGGGCACGACAACGGTTTAGGCGGAGCGTACGTGTGAGGGCGCGGGTTAGTGTGAGCGTACGGGTTAGATTTGGGGACGGGTGAGGGGAAGGCTTCGGGGAAGGGTTAGGGTTAGGTTTCGGGCTAGGGTTAGGGTTAGGGGACGGGGACGGTTTAGGGTCCAGGTGAGGATACGACAACTGTTTAGGGGGAGCGTACGTGTGAGGGCGCGGGTTAGTGTGAGCGTAGGGGTTAGGATTAGGGGACGGGTGAGGGGAAGGCTTCGGGGAAGTGTTAGGGTTAGGGTTCGTGCTAGGGTTAGGGTTAGGTGACAGGGACGTTTTAGGGAACAGGTGAGGGTACGACAACGGTTTAGGGGGAGCGTACGTGTGAGGGCGCGGGTTAGTGTGAGCGTACGGGTTAGGATTAGGGGACGGGTGAGGGGAAGGCTTCGGGGAAGGGTTAGGGTTAGGGTTCGGGCTAGGGTTAGGGTTAGGGGACGGGGACGGTTTAGGGTCCAGGTGAGGGTACGACAACGGTTTAGGGGGAGCGTACGTGTGAGGGCGCGGGTTAGTGGGAGCGTACGGGTTAGGATTAGGGGACGGGTGAGGGGAAGGCTTCGGGGAAGGGTTAGGGTTAGGGTTCGGGCTAGGATTAGGCTTAGGGGACGGGGATGGTTTAGGGTCCAGGTGAGGGTCCGACAATGGTTTAGGGGGAGCGTACGTGTGAGGGCACGGGTTAGTGTGAGCGTAGGGGTTAGGATTAGGGGTCGGGTGAGGGGAAGGCTTCGGGGAAGGGTTAGGGTTAGGGTTCGGGCTAGGGTTAGGGTTAGGGGACGGGGACGGTTTAGGGTCCAGGTGAGGGTCCGACAACGGTTTAGGGGGAGCGTACGTGTGAGGGCGCGGGTTAGTGTGAGCGTACGGGTTAGGATTAGGGGACGGGTGAGGGGAAGGTTTCGGGGAAGGGTTAGGGTTAGGGTTCGGGCTAGGGTTAGGGTTAGGGGACGGGGACGGTTTAGGGTCCAGGTGAGGGTACGACAACGGTTTAGGGGGAGCGTACGTGTGAGGGCGCGGGTTAGTGTGAGCGTACGGGTTAGGATTAGGGGACGGGTGAGGGGAAGGCTTCGGGGAAGGGTTAGGGTTAGAGTTCGGGCTAGGGTTAGGGTTAGGGGACGGGGACGGTTTAGGGTCCAGGTGAGGGTCCGACAACGGTTTAGGGGGAGCGTACGTGTGAGGGCGCCGGTTAGTGTGAGCGTACGGGTTAGGATTAGGGGACGGGTGAGGGGAAGGCTTCGGGGAAGGGTTAGGGTTAGGGTTCGGGCTAGGGTTAGGGTTAGGGGACGGGGACGCTTTAGGGTCCAGGTGAGGGTACGACAACGGTTTAGGGGGAGCGTACGTGTGAGGGCGCGGGTTAGTGTGAGCGTACGGGTTAGGATTAGGGGACGGGTGAGGGGAAGGCTTCGGGGAAGGGTTAGGGTTAGGGTTCGGGCTAGGGTTAGGGTTAGGGGACGGGGACGGTTTAGGGTCCAGGTGAGGGTACGACAACGGTTTAGGGGGAGAGTACGTGTGAGGGCGCGGGTTAGTGTGAGCGTACGGGTTAGGATTAGGGGACGGGTGAGGGGAAGGCTTCGGGGAAGGGTTAGGGTTAGGGTTCGGGCTAGGGTTAGGGTTAGGGGACGGGGACGGTTTAGGGTCCAGGTGAGGGTACGACAACGGTTTAGGGGGAGCGTACGTGTGAGGGCGCGGGTTAGTGTGAGCGTACGGGTTAGGATTAGGGGACGGGTGAGGGGAAGGCTTCGGGGAAGGGTTAGGGTTAGGGTTCGGGCTAGGGTTAGGGTTAGGGGACGGGGACGGTTTAGGGTCCAGGTGAGGGTACGACAACGGTTTAGGGGGAGCGTACGTGTGAGGGCACGGGTTAGTGTGAGCGTACGGGTTAGGATTAGGGGACGGGTGAGGGGAAGGCTTCGGGGAAGGGTTAGGGTTAGGGTTCGGGCTAGGGTTAGGGTTAGGGGACGGGGACGGTTTAGGGTCCAGGTGAGGGTCCGACAACGGTTTAGGGGGAGCGTACGTGTAAGGGCGCGGGTTAGTGTGAGCGTACGGGTTAGGATTAGGGGACGGGTGAGGGGAAGGCTTCGGGGAAGGGTTAGGGTTAGGGTTCGGGCTAGGTTTACGGTTAGGGTACGGGGACGGTTTAGGGTCAAGGTGAGGGTACGACAACGCTTTAGGGGGAGTGTACGTGTGAGGGTGCGGGTTAGTATGAGAGTAAGGGTTAGATTTAGGGGACGGGTGAGGGGAAGGCTTCGGGGAAGTGTTAGGGTTCAGGCTAGGGTTAGGGTTAGGGGACGGGGACGATTTAGGGTCCAGGTAAGGGTATGACAACGCTTTAGGGGGAGGGTACGTGTGAGGGCTCGGGTTAGTGTGAGCGTACGGGTTAGGATTAGGGGACGGGTGAGGGGAAGGCTTCGGGGAAGGGTTAGGGTTAGGGTTCGTGCTAAGGTTTGGGTTAGGGGACGGGGACCGTTTAGGTTCCAGGTGAGGGTACGACAACGGTTTAGGAGGAGCGTACGTGTGAGGGCGTAGGTTAGTGTGAGCGTACGGGTTAGGATTAGAGGACGGGTGAGGGGAAGGCTTCGGGGAAGGTTTAGGGTTAGGGTTCGGGCTCCGGTTAGGGTTAGGGGACGGGGATGGTTTAGGATCCAGGTGAGGGTACAACAACGGTTTAGGGGGAGCGTACGTGTGAGGGCGTGGGTTAGTGTGAGCGTACGGGTTAGGATTAGGGGATGGGTGAGGGGAAGGCTTCGGGGAAGGGTTAGGGTTAGGGTTCGGGCTAGGGGTAGGGTTCGCGGACGGGGACGTTTTAGGGTCCAGGTGAGGGTACGACAACGGTTTAGGGGGAGCGTACGTGTGAGGGCGCGGGTTAGTGTGAACGTATGGGTTAGGATTAGGGGACGGGTGAGGGGAAGGCTTCGGGGAAGGGTTAAGGTTAGTGTTCGTGCTAGGGTTAGCGTTAGGGGACGGGGACCGTTTAGGGTCCAGGTGTGGGTACGACAAAGGTTTAAGGGGAGCGTACGTGTGAGGGCGCGGGTTAGTGTGAGGGTACGGTATGGGATTAGGGGACGGGTGAGGGGAAGGCTTCGGGGAAGGGTTACGTTTAGGGTTCGGGCTATTGTTAGAGTTAGGGGATGGGGACGGTTTAGGGTCCAGGTGAGGGTACGACAACTGTTTAGGGGGAGAGTACGTGTTAGGGCGTGGGTTAGTGTGAGCGTACGGGTTAGGATTAGGGGACGGGTGAGGGGAAGGCTTCGGGGAAGTGTTAGGGTTAGGGTTAGGACTAGGGTTAGAGTTAGGGGACGGGGACGGTTTAGGGTCCAGGTGAGGGTACGACAACGGTTTTGGGGGAGTGTACGTGTGAGGGCTCGGGTTAGTGTGAGCGTACAGGTTAAGATTAGGGGACGGGTGAGGGGAAGGCTTCGGGGAAGGGTTAGGGTTAGGGTTCGGGCTAGGGTTAGGTTTAGGGGACGGGGACGGTTTAGGGTCCAGGTGAGGGTACGACAACGGTTTAGGGGGAGCGAACGTGTGAGGGCGCGGGTTAGTGTGAGCGTACGGGTTAGGATTAGGGGACGGGTGAGGGGAAGGCTTCGGGGAAGGGTTAGGTTTAGGGTTCGGGCTAGGGTTAGGGTTAGGGGACGGGGACGGTTTAGGGTCCAGGTGAGGGTCCGACAACGGTTTAAGGGGAGCGTACGTGTGAGGGCACGGGTTAGTGTGAGCGTTCAGGTTAGGATTAGGGGACGGGTGAGGGGAAAGCTTCGGGGAAGGTTTAGGATTAGGGTTCGGGCTAGGGTAAGGGTTAGGGGAAGGGGACGGTTTAGGGTCCAGGTGAGGGCACGACAACGGTTTAGGCGGAGCGTACGTGTGAGGGCGCGGGTTAGTGTGAGCGTACGGGTTAGATTTGGGGACGGGTGAGGGGAAGGCTTCGGGGAAGGGTTAGGGTTAGGTTTCGGGCTAGGGTTAGGGTTAGGGGACGGGGACGGTTTAGGGTCCAGGTGAGGATACGACAACGGTTTAGGGGGAGCGTACGTGTGAGGGCGCGGGTTAGTGTGAGCGTACGGGTTAGGATTAGGGGACGGGTGAGGGGAAGGCTTCGGGGAAGTGTTAGGGTTAGGGTTCGTGCTAGGGTTAGGGTTAGGTGACAGGGACGGTTTAGGGTCCAGGTGAGGGTACGACAACGGTTTAGGGGGAGCGTACGTGTGAGGGCGCGGGTTAGTGTGAGCGTACGGGTTAGGATTAGGGGACGGGTGAGGGGAAGGCTTCGGGGAAGGGTTAGGGTTAGGGTTCGGGCTAGGGTTAGGGTTAGGGGACGGGGACGGTTTAGGGTCCAGGTGAGGGTACGACAACGGTTTAGGGGGAGCGTACGTGTGAGGGCGCGGGTTAGTGGGAGCGTACGGGTTAGGATTAGGGGACGGGTGAGGGGAAGGCTTCGGGGAAGGGTTAGGGTTAGGGTTCGGGCTAGGATTAGGCTTAGGGGACGGGGATGGTTTAGGGTCCAGGTGAGGGTCCGACAACGGTTTAGGGGGAGCGTACGTGTGAGGGCGCGGGTTAGTGTGAGCGTAGGGGTTAGCATTATGGGTCGGGTGAGGGGAAGGCTTCGGGGAAGGGTTAGGGTTAGGGTTCGGGCTAGGGTTAGGGTTAGGGGACGGGGACGGTTTAGGGTCCAGGTGAGGGTCTGACAACGGTTTAGGGGGAGCGTACGTGTGAGGGCGCGGGTTAGTGTGAGCGTACGGGTTAGGATTAGGGGACGGGTGAGGGGAAGGCTTCGGGGAAGGGTTAGGGTTAGGGTTCGGGCTAGGGTTAGGGTTAGGGGACGGGGACGGTTTAGGGTCCAGGTGAGGGTACGACAACGGTTTAGGGGGAGCGTACGTGTGAGGGCGCGGGTTAGTGGGAGCGTACGGGTTAGGATTAGGGGATGGGTGAGGGGAAGGCTTCGGGGAAGGGTTAGGGTTAGGGTTCGGGCTAGGGTTAGGGTTAGGGGACGGGGACAGTTTAGGGTCCAGGTGAGGGTACGACAACGGTTTAGGGGGAGCGTACGTGTGAGGGCGCGGGTTAGTGTGAGCGTACGGGTTAGGATTAGGGGACGGGTGAGGGGAAGGCTTCGGGGAAGGGTTAGGGTTAGGGTTCGGGCTAGGGTTAGGGTTAGGGGACGGGGACGGTTTAGGGTCCAGGTGAGGGTACGACAACGGTTTAGGGGGAGCGTACGTGTGAGGGCGCGGGTTAGTGTGAGCGTACGGGTTAGGATTAGGGGACGGGTGAGGGGAAGGCTTCAGGGAAGGGTTAGGGTTAGGGTTCGGGCTAGGGTTAGGGTTAGGGGACGGGGACGGTTTAGGGTCCAGGTGAGGGTCCGACAACGGTTTAGGGGGAGCGTACGTGTGAGGGCGCGGGTTAGTGTGAGCGTACGGGTTAGGATTAGGGGACGGGTGAGGGGAAGGCTTCGGGGAAGGGTTAGGGTTAGGGTTCGGGCTAGGGTTAGGGTTAGGGGACGGGGACGGTTTAGGGTCCAGGTGAGGGTACGACAACGGTTTAGGGGGAGCGTACGTGTGAGGGCGCGGGTTAGTGTGAGCGTACGGGTTAGGATTAGGGGACGGGTGAGGGGAAGGTTTCGGGGAAGGGTTAGGGTTAGGGTTCGGGCTAGGGTTAGGGTTAGGGGACGGGGACGGTTTAGGGTCCAGGTGAGGGTCCGACAACGGTTTAGGGGGAGCGTACGTGTGAGGGCGCGGGTTAGTGTGAGCGTACGGGTTAGGATTAGGGGACGGGTGAGGGGAAGGCTTCGGGGAAGGGTTAGGGTTAGGGTTCGGGCTAGGGTTAGGGTTAGGGGACGGGGACGGTTTAGGGTCCAGGTGAGGGTACGACAACGGTTTAGGGGGAGCGTACGTGTGAGGGCGCGGGTTAGTGTGAGCGTACGGGTTAGGATTAGGGGACGGGTGAGGGGAAGGCTTCGGGGAAGGGTTAGGGTTAGGGTTCGGGCTAGGGTTAGGGTTAGGGGACGGGGACGGTTTAGGGTCCAGGTGAGGGTCCGACAACGGTTTAGGGGGAGCGTACGTGTGAGGGCGCCGGTTAGTGTGAGCGTACGGGTTAGGATTAGGGGACGGGTGAGGGGAAGGCTTCGGGGAAGGGTTAGGGTTAGGGTTCGGGCTAGGGTTAGGGTTAGGGGACGGGGACGCTTTAGGGTCCAGGTGAGGGTCCGACAACGGTTTAGGGGGAGCGTACGTGTGAGGGCGCGGGTTAGTGTGAGCGTACGGGTTAGGATTAGGGGACGGGTGAGGGGAAGGCTTCGGGGAAGGGTTAGGGTTAGGGTTCGGGCTAGGGTTAGGGTTAGGGGACGGGGACGGTTTAGGGTCCAGGTGAGGGTACGACAACGGTTTAGGGGGAGAGTACGTGTGAGGGCGCGGGTTAGTGTGAGCGTACGGGTTAGGATTAGGGGACGGGTGAGGGGAAGGCTTCGGGGAAGGGTTAGGGTTAGGGTTCGGGCTAGGGTTAGGGTTAGGGGACGGGGACGGTTTAGGGTCCAGGTGAGGGTACGACAACGGTTTAGGGGGAGCGTACGTGTGAGGGCGCGGGTTAGTGTGAGCGTACGGGTTAGGATTAGGGGACGGGTGAGGGGAAGGCTTCGGGGAAGGGTTAGGGTTAGGGTTCGGGCTAGGGTTAGGGTTAGGGGACGGGGACGGTTTAGGGTCCAGGTGAGGGTACGACAACGGTTTAGGGGGAGCGTACGTGTGAGGGCGCGGGTTAGTGTGAGCGTACGGGTTAGGATTAGGGGACGGGTGAGGGGAAGGCTTCGGGGAAGGGTTAGGGTTAGGGTTCGGGCTAGGGTTAGGGTTAGGGGACGGGGACGGTTTAGGGTCCAGGTGAGTGTCCGACAACGGTTTAGGGGGAGCGTACGTGTAAGGGCGCGGGTTAGTGTGAGCGTACGGGTTAGGATTAGGGGACGGGTGAGGGGAAGGCTTCGGGGAAGGGTTAGGGTTCGGGCTAGGGTTAGGGTTAGGGGACGGGGACGGTTTAGGGTCCAGGTGAGGGTACGACAACGGTTTAGGAGGAGCGTACGTGTGAGGGCGCGGGTTAGTGTGAGCGTACGGGTTAGGATTAGGGGACGGGTGAGGGGAAGGCTTCGGGGAAGGGTTAGGGTTAGGGTTCGGGCTAGGGTTAGGGTTAGGGGACGGGGACGGTTTAGGGTCCAGGTGAGGGTCCGACAACGGTTTAGGGGGAGCGTACATGTGAGGGCGCGGGTTAGTGTGAGCGTACGGGTTAGGATTAGGGAACGGGTGAGGGGAAGGCTTCGGGGAAGGGTTACGGTTCGGGCTAGGGTTAGGGTTAGGGGACGGGGACGGTTTAGGGTCCAGGTGAGGGTACGACAACGGTTTAGGGGGAGCGTACGTGTGAGGGCGCGGGTTAGTGTGAGCGTACGGGTTAGGATTAGGGGACGGGTGAGGGGAAGGCTTCGGGGAAGTGTTAGGGTTAGGGTTCGGGCTAGGGTTAGGGTTAGGGGACGGGGACGGTTTAGGGTCCAGGTGAGGGTACGACAACGGTTTAGGGGGAGCGTACGTGTGAGGGCGCGGGTTAGTGTGAGCGTACGGGTTAGGATTAGGGGACGGGTGAGGGGAAGGCTTCGGGGAAGGGTTAGGGTTAGGGTTCGGGCTAGGGTTAGGGTTAGGGGACGGAGACGGTTTAGGGTCCAGGTGAGGGTACGACAACGGTTTAGGGGGAGCGGACGTGTGAGGGCGCGGGTTATTGTGAGCGTACGGGTTAGGATTAGGGGACGGGTGAGGGGAAGGCTTCGGGGAAGGGTTAGGGTTAGGGTTCGGGCTAGGGTTAGGGTTAGGGGACGGGGACGGTTTAGGGTCCAGGTGAGGGTACGACAACGGTTTAGGGGGAGCGTACGTGTGAGGGCGCGAGTTAGTGGGAGCGTACGGGTTAGGATTAGGGGACGGGTGAGGGGAAGGCTTCGGGGAAGGGTTAGGGTTAGGGTTCGGGCTAGGGTTAGGGTTAGGGGACGGGGACTGTTTAGGGTCCAGGTGAGGGTCCGACAACGGTTTAGGCGGAGCGTACGTGTGAGGGCGCGGGTTAGTGAGAGCGTACGGGTTAGGATTAGGGGACGGGTGAGGGGAAGGCTTCGGGGAAGGGTTAGGGTTAGGGTTCGGGTTAGGGTTAGGGTTAGGGGACGGGGACGGTTTAGGGTCCAGGTGAGGGTACCACAACGGTTTAGGGGGAGCGTACGTGTGAGGGCGCGGGTTAGTGTGAGCGTACGGGTTAGGATTAGGGGACGGGTGAGGGGAAGGCTTCGGGGAAGGGTTACGGTTCGGGCTAGGGTTAGGGTTAGGGGACGGGGACGGTTTAGGGTCCAGGTGAGGGTACGACAACGGTTTAGGGGGAGCGTACGTGTGAGGGCGCGGGTTAGTGTGAGTGTACGGGTTAGGATTAGGGGACGGGTGAGGGGAAGGCTTCGGGGAAGGGTTAGGGTTAGGGTTCGGGCTAGGGTTAGGGTTAGGGGACGGGGACGGTTTAGGGTCCAGGTGAGGGTACGACAACGGTTTAGGGGGAGCGTACATGTGAGGGCGCCGGTTAGTGTGAGCGTACGGGTTAGGATTAGGGGACGGGTTAGGGGAAGGCTTCGGGGAAGGGTTAGGTTTAGGGTTCGGGCTAGGGTTAGGGTTAGGGGACGGGGACGGTTTCGGGTCCAGGTGAGGGTCCGACAACGGTTTAGGGGGAGCGTACGTGTGAGGGCGCGGGTTAGTGTGAGCGTACGGGTTAGGATTAGGGGACGGGTGAGGGGAAGGCTTCGGGGAAGGGTTAGGGTTAGGGTTCGGGCTAGGGTTAGGGTTAGGGGACGGGGACGGTTTAGGGTCCAGGTGAGGGTACGACAACGGTTTAGGGGGAGCGTACGTGTGAGGGCGCGGGTTAGTGTGAGCGTACGGGTTAGGATTAGGGGACGGGTGAGGGGAAGGCTTCGGGGAAGGGTTAGGGTTAGGGTTCGGGCTAGGGTTAGGGTTAGGGGACGGGGACGGTTTAGGGTCCAGGTGAGGGTCCGACAACGGTTTAGGGGGAGCGTACGTGTGAGGGCGCGGGTTAGTGTGAGCGTACGGGTTAGGATTAGGGGACGGGTGAGGGGAAGGCTTCGGGGAAGGGTTAGGGTTAGGGTTCGGGCTAGGGTTAGGGTTAGGGGACGGGGACGGTTTAGGGTCCAGGTGAGGGTACGACAACGGTTTAGGGGGAGCGTACGTGTGAGGGCGCGGGTTAGTGTGAGCGTACGGGTTAGGATTAGGGGACGGGTGAGGGGAAGGCTTTGGGGAAGGCTTAGGTTTAGGGTTCGGGCTAGGGTTAGGGTTAGGGGACGGGGACGGTTTAGGGTCCAGGTGAGGGTACGACAACGGTTTAGGGGGAGCGTACGTGTGAGGGCGCGGGTTAGTGTGAGCGTACGGGTTAGGATTAGGGGACGGGTGAGGGGAAGGCTTCGGGGAAGGGTTAGGGTTAGGGTTCGGGCTAGGGTTAGGGTTAGGGGACGGGGACGGTTTAGGGTCCAGGTGAGGGTACGACAACGGTTTAGGGGGAGCGTACGTGTGAGGGCGCGGGTTAGTGTGAGCGTACGGGTTAGGATTAGGGGACGGGTGAGGGGAAGGCTTCAGGGAAGGGTTAGGGTTAGGGTTCGGGCTAGGGTTAGGGTTAGGGGACGGGGACGGTTTAGGGTCCAGGTGAGGGTACGACAACGGTTTAGGGGGAGCGTACGTGAGAGGGCGCGGGTTAGTGTTAGGGTACGGGTTAGGATTAGGGGACGGGTGAGGGGAAGGCTTCGGGGAAGTGTTAGGGTTAGGGTTCGGGCTAGGGTTAGGGTTACGGGACCGGGACGGTTTAGGGTCCAGGTGAGGGTACTACAACGGTTTAGGGGGAGCGTACGTGTGAGGGCGCGGGTTAGTGTGAGCGTACGGGTTAGGATTAGGGGACGGGTGAGGGGAAGGCTTCGGGGAAGGGTTAGGGTTAGGGTTCGGGCTAGGGTTAGGGTTAGGGGACGGGGACGGTTTAGGGTCCAGGTGAGGGTACGACAACGGTTTAGGGGGAGCGTACGTGTGAGGGCGCGGGTTAGTGTGAGCGTACGGGTTAGGATTAGGAGACGGGTGAGGGGAAGGCTTCGGGGAAGGGTTAGGGTTAGGGTTCGGGCTAGGGTTAGGGTTAGGGGACGGGGACGGTTTAGGGTCCAGGTGAGGGTACGACAACGGTTTAGGGGGAGCGTACGTGTGAGGGCGCGGGTTAGTGTGAGCGTACGGGTTAGGATTAGGGGACAGGTGAGGGGAAGGCTTCGGGGAAGGGTTACAGTTAGGGTTCGGGCTAGGGTTAGGGTTAGGGGACGGGGACGGTTTAGGGTCCAGGTGAGGGTATGACAACGGTTTAGGGGGAGCGTACGTGTGAGGGCGCGGGTTAGTGGGAGCGTACGGGTTAGGATTAGGGGACGGGTGAGGGGAAGGCTTCGGGGAAGGGTTAGGGTTAGGGTTCGGGCTAGGATTAGGCTTAGGGGACAGGGACGGTTTAGGGTCCAGGTGAGGGTCCGACAACGGTTTAGGGGGAGCGTACGTGTGAGGGCGCGGGTTAGTGTGAGCGTACGGGTTAGGATTAGGGGACGGGTGAGGGGAAGGCTTCGGGGAAGGGTTAGGGTTAGGGTTCGGGCTAGGGTTAGGGTTAGGGGACGGGGACGGTTTAGAGTCCAGGTGAGGGTACGACAACGGTTTAGGGGGAGCATACGTGTGAGGGCGCGGGTTAGTGTGAGCGTACGGGTTAGGATTAGGGGACGGGTGAGGGGAATGCTTCGGGGAAGGGTTAGGGTTAGGGTTCGGGCTAGGGTTAGGGTTAGGGGACGGGGACGGTTTAGGGTCCAGGTGAGGGTACGACAACGGTTTAGGGGGAGCGTACGTGAGAGGGCGCGGGTTAGTGGGAGCGTACGGGTTAGGATTAGGGGACGGGTGAGGGGAAGGGTTAGGATTAGGGTTCGGGCTAGGGTTAGGTTTAGGGGACGGGGACGGTTTAGGGTCCAGGTGAGGGTACGACAACGGTTTAGGGGGAGCGTACGTGTGAGGGCGCGGGTTAGTGTGAGTGTACGGGTTAGGATTAGGGGACGGGTGAGGGGAAGGCTTCGGGGAAGGGTTAGGGTTAGGGTTCGGGCTAGGGTTAGGGTTAGGTGACAGGGACGTTTTAGGGAACAGGTGAGGGTACGACAACGGTTTAGGGGGAGCGTACGTGTGAGGGCGCGGGTTAGTGTGAGCGTACGGGTTAGGATTAGGGGACGGGTGAGGGGAAGGCTTCGGGGAAGGGTTAGGGTTAGGGTTCGGGCTAGGGTTAGGGTTAGGGGACGGGGACGGTTTAGGGTCCAGGTGAGGGTACGACAACGGTTTAGGGGGAGCGTACGTGTGAGGGCACGGGTTAGTGTGAGCGTACGGGTTAGGATTAGGGGACGGGTGAGGGGAAGGCTTCGGGGAAGGGTTAGGGTTAGTGTTCGGGCTAGGGTTAGGGTTAGGGGACGGGGACGGTTTAGGGTCCAGGTGAGGGTACGACAACGGTTTAGGGGGAGCGTACGTGTGAGGGCACAGGTTAGTGTGAGCGTACAGGTTAGGATTAGGGGACGGGTGAGGGGAAGGCTTCGGGGAAGGGTTAGGGTTAGGGTTCGGGCTAGGGTTAGGGTTAGGGGACGGGGACGGTTTAGGGTCCAGGTGAGGGTACGACAACGGTTTAGGGGGAGCGTACGTGTGAGGGCACGGGTTAGTGTGAGCGTACGGGTTAGGATTAGGGGACGGGTGAGGGGAAGGCTTCGGGGAAGGGTTAGGGTTAGGGTTCGGGCTAGGGTTAGGGTTAGGGGACGGGGACGGTTTAGGGTCCAGGTGAGGGTACGACAACGGTTTAGGGGGAGCGTACGTGTGAGGGCGCGGGTTAGTGTGAGCGTACGTGTTAGGATTAGGGGACGGGTGAGGGGAAAGCTTCGGGGAAGTGTTAGTGTTAGGGTTCGGGCTAGGGTTAGGGTTAGGGGACGGGGACGGTTTAGGGTCCAGGTGAGGGTACGACAACGGTTTAGGGGGAGCGTACGTGTGAGGGCGCGAGTTAGTGGGAGCGTACGGGTTAGGATTAGGGGACGGGTGAGGAGAAGGCTTCGGGGAAGGGTTAGGGTTAGGGTTCGGGCTAGGGTTAGGGTTAGGGGACGGGGACGGTTTAGGGTCCAGGTGAGGGTCCGACAACGGTTTAGGGGGAGCGTACGTGTGAGGGCGCGGGTTAGTGTGAGCGTACGGGTTAGGATTAGGGGACGGGTGAGGGGAAGGCTTCGGGGAAGGGTTAGGGTTAGGGTTCGGGTTAGGGTTAGGGTTAGGGGACGGGGACGGTTTAGGGTCCAGGTGAGGGTACGACAACGGTTTAGGGGGAGCGTACGTGTGAGGGCGCGGGTTAGTGTGAGCGTACGGGTTAGGATTAGGGGACGGGTGAGGGGAAGGCTTCGGGGAAGGGTTAGGGTTAGGGTTCGGGCTAGGGTTAGGGTTAGGGGACGGGGACGGTTTAGGGTCCAGGTGAGGGTACGACAACGGTTTAGGGGGAGCGTACGTGTGAGGGCGCGGGTTAGTGTGAGCGTACGGGTTAGGATTAGGGGACGGGTGAGGGGAAGGCTTCGGGGAAGGGTTAGGGTTAGGGTTCGGGCTAGGGTTAGGGTTAGGGGACGGGGACGGTTTAGGGTCCAGGTGAGGGTCCGACAACGGTTTAGGGGGAGCGTACGTGTGAGGGCGCGGGTTAGTGTGAGCGTACGGGTTAGGATTAGGGGACGGGTGAGGGGAAGGCTTCGGGGAAGGGTTAGGTTTAGGGTTCGGGCTAGGGTTAGGGTTAGGGGACGGGGACGGTTTAGGGTCCAGGTGAGGGTCCGACAACGGTTTAGGGGGAGCGTACGTGTGAGGGCGCGGGTTAGTGTGAGCGTACGGGTTAGGATTAGGGGACGGGTGAGGGGAAGGCTTCGGGGAAGGGTTAGGGTTAGGTTTCGGGCTAGGGTTAGGGTTAGGGGACGGGGACGGTTTAGGGTCCAGGTGAGGGTCCGACAACGGTTTAGGGGGAGCGTACGTGTGAGGGCGCGGGTTAGTGTGAGCGTACGGGTTAGGATTAGGGGACGGGTGAGGGGAAGGCTTCGGGGAAGGGTTAGGGTTAGGGTTCGGGCTAGGGTTAGGGTTAGGGGACGGGGACGGTTTAGGGTCCAGGTGAGGGTACGACAACGGTTTAGGGGGAGTGTACGTGAGAGGGCGCGGGTTAGTGTTAGGGTACGGGTTAGGATTAGGGGACGGGTGAGGGGAAGGCTTCGGGGAAGGGTTAGGGTTAGGGTTCGGGCTAGGGTTAGGGTTAGGGGACGGGGACGGTTTAGGGTCCAGGTGAGGGTCCGACAACGGTTTAGGGGGAGCGTACGTGTGAGGGCGCGGGTTAGTGTGAGCGTACGGGTTAGGATTAGGGGACGGGTGAGGGGAAGGCTTCGGGGAAGGGTTAGGGTTAGGGTTCGGGCTAGGGTTAGGGTTAGGGGACGGGGACGGTTTAGGGGCCAGGTGAGGGTACGACAACGGTTTAGGGGGAGCGTACGTGTGAGGGCGCGGGTTAGTGTGAGCTTACGGGTTAGGATTAGGAGACGGGTGAGGGGAAGGCTTCGGGGAAGGGTTAGGGTTAGGGTTCGGGCTAGGGTTAGGGTTAGGGGACGGGGACGGTTTAGGGTCCAGGTGAGGGTACGACAACGGTTTAGGGGGAGCGTACGTGTGAGGGCGCGGGTTAGTGTGAGCGTACGGGTTAGGATTAGGGGACGGGTGAGGGGAAGGCTTCGGGGAAGGGTTAGGGTTAGGGTTCGGGCTAGGGTTAGGGTTAGGGGACGGGGACGGTTTAGGGTCCAGGTGAGGGTCCGACAACGGTTTAGGGGGAGCGTACGTGTGAGGTCGCGGGTTAGTGTGAGCGTACGGGTTAGGATTAGGGGACGGGTGAAGGGAAGGCTTCGGGGAAGGGTTAGGTTTAGGGTTCGGGCTAGGGTTAGGGTTAGTGGACGGGGACGGTTTAGGGTCCAGGTGAGGGTCCGACAACGGTTTAGGGGGAGCGTACGTGTGAGGGCGCGGGTTAGTGTGAGCGTACGGGTTAGGATTAGGGGACGGGTGAGGGGAAGGCTTCGGGGAAGGGTTAGGGTTAGGGTTCGGGCTAGGGTTAGGGTTAGGGTACGGGGACGGTTTAGGGTCCAGGTGAGGGTCCGACAACGGTTTAGGGGGAGCGTACGTGTGAGGGCGCGGGTTAGTGTGAGCGTACGGGTTAGGATTAGGGGACGGGTGAGGGGAAGGCTTCGGGGAAGGGTTAGGGTTAGGGTTCGGGCTAGGGTTAGGGTTAGGGGACGGGGACGGTTTAGGGTCCAGGTGAGGGTACGACAACGGTTTAGGGGGAGCGTACGTGTGAGGGCGCGGGTTAGTGTGAGCGTACGGGTTACGATTAGGGGACGGGTGAGGGGAAGGCTTCGGGGAAGGGTTAGGGTTAGGGTTCGGGCTAGGGTTAGGGTTAGGGGACGGGGACGGTTTAGGGTCCAGGTGAGGGTACGACAACGGTTTAGGGGGAGCGTACGTGTGAGGGCGCGGGTTAGTGTGAGCGTACGGGTTAGGATTAGGGGACGGGTGAGGGGAAGGCTTCGGGGAAGGGTTAGGGTTAGGGTTCGGGCTAGGGTTAGGGTTAGGGGACGGGGACGGTTTAGGGTCCAGGTGAGGGTCCGACAACGGTTTAGGGGGAGCGTACGTGTGAGGGCGCGGGTTAGTGTGAGCGTACGGGTTAGGATTAGGGGACGGGTGAGGGGAAGGCTTCGGGGAAGGGTTAGGTTTAGGGTTCGGGCTAGGGTTAGGGTTAGGGGACGGGGACGGTTTAGGGTCCAGGTGAGGGTCCGACAACGGTTTAGGGGGAGCGTAAGTGTGAGGGCGCGGGTTAGTGTGAGCGTACAGGTTAGGATTAGGGGACGGGTGAGGGGAAGGCTTCGGGGAAGGGTTAGGGTTAGGGCTCGGGCTAGGGTTAGGGTTAGGTGACGGGGACGGTTTAGGGTCCAGGTGAGGGTCCGACAACGGTTTAGGGGGAGCGTACGTGTGAGGGCGCGGGTTAGTGTGAGCGTACGGGTTAGGATTAGGGGACGGGTGAGGGGAAGGCTTCGGGGAAGGGTTAGGGTTAGGGTTCGGGCTAGGGTTAGGGTTAGGGGACGGGGACGGTTTAGGGTCCAGGTGAGGGTCCGACAACGGTTTAGGGGGAGCGTACGTGTGAGGGCGCGGGTTAGTGTGAGCGTACGGGTTAGGATTAGGGGACGGGTGAGGGGAAGGCTTTGGGGAAGGGTTAGGGTTAGGGTTCGGGCTAGGGTTAGGGTTAGGGGACGGGGACGGTTTAGGGTCCAGGTGAGGGTACGACAACGGTTTAGGGGGAGCGTACGTGTGAGGGCGTGGGTTAGTGTGAGCGTACGGGTTAGGATTAGGGGACGGGTGAGGGGAAGGCTTCGGGGAAGGGTTAGGGTTAGGGTTCGGGCTAGGGTTAGGGTTAGGGGACGGGGACGGTTTAGGGTCCAGGTGAGGGTACGACAACGGTTTAGGGGGAGCGTACGTGTGAGGGCGCGGGTTAGTGGGAGCGTACGGGTTAGGATTAGGGGACGGGTGAGGGGAAGGCTTCGGGGAAGGGTTAGGGTTAGGGTTCGGGCTAGGATTAGGCTTAGGGGACGGGGACGGTTTAGGGTCCAGGTGAGGGTCCGACAACGGTTTAGGGGGAGCGTACGTGTGAGGACGCCGGTTAGTGTGAGCGTACGGGTTAGGATTAGGGGACGGGTGAGGGGAAGGCTTCGGGGAAGGGTTAGGGTTAGGGTTCGGGCTAGGGTTAGGGTTAGGGGACGGGGACGGTTTAGGGTCCAGGTGAGGGTCTGACAACGGTTTAGGGGGAGCGTACGTGTGAGGGCGCGGGTTAGTGTGAGCGTACGGGTTAGGATTAGGGGACGGGTGAGGGGAAGGCTTCGGGGAAGGTTTAGGGTTAGGGCTAGGGTTAGGGTTAGGGGACGGGGACGGTTTAGGCTCCAGGTGAGGGTACGACAACGGTTTAGGGGGAGCGTACGTGTGAGGGCGCGGGTTAGTGTGAGCGTACGGGTTAGGATTAGAGGACGGGTGAGGGGAAGGCTTCGGGGAAGGGTTAGGGTTAGGGTTCGGGCTAGGGTTAGGGTTAGGGGACGGGGACGGTTTAGGGTCCAGATGAGGGTACGACAACGGTTTAGGGGGAGCGTACGTGTGAGGGCGCGGGTTAGTGTGAGCGTACGGGTTAGGATTAGGGGACGGGTGAGGGGAAGGCTTCGGGGAAGGGTTAGGGTTAGGGTTCGGGCTAGGTTTAGCGTTAGGGGACGGGGACGGTTTAGGGTCCAGGTGAGGGTCCGACAACGGATTAGGGGGAGCGAACGTGTGAGGGCGCGGGTTAGTGTGAGCGTACGGGTTAGGATTAGGGGACGGGTGAGGGGAAGGCTTCGGGGAAGGGTTAGGGTTAGGGTTCGGGCTAGGGTTAGGGTTAGGGGACGGGGACGGTTTAGGGTCCAGGTGAGGGTCCGACAACGGTTTAGGGGGAGCGTACGTGTGAGGGCACGGGTTAGTGTGAGCGTACGGGTTAGGATTAGGGGACGGGTGAGGGGAAAGCTTCGGGGAAGGTTTAGGGTTAGGGTTCGGGTTAGGGTTAGGGTTAGGGGAAGGGGACGGTTTAGGGTCCAGGTGAGGGCACGACAACGGTTTAGGCGGAGCGTACGTGTGAGGGCGCGGGTTAGTGTGAGCGTACGTGTTAGGATTAGGGGACGGGTGAGGGGAAAGCTTCGGGGAAGTGTTAGGGTTAGGGTTCGTGCTAGGGTTAGGTTTAGGGGACGGGGACGGTTTAGGGTCCAGGTGATGGTACGACAACGGTTTAGGGGGAGCGTACGTGTGAGAGCGCGGGTTAGTGTGAGCGTACGGGTTAGGATTAGGGGACGGGTGAGGGGAAGGCTTCGGGGAAGTGTTAGGGTTAGGGTTCGGGTTAGGGTTAGGGTTAGGGGATTGGGACGGTTTAGGGTCCAGGTGAGGGTACGACAACGGTTTAGGGGGAGCGTACGTGTGAGGGCGCGGGTTAGTGTGAGCGTACGGGTTAGGATTAGGGGACAGGTGAGGGGAAGGCTTCGGGGAAAGGTTAGGGTTAGGGTTCGGGCTAGGGTTAGGGTTAGGGGACGGGGACGGTTTAGGGTCCAGGTGAGGGTACGACAACGGTTTAGGGGGAGCGTACGTGTGAGGGCGCGGGTTAGTGTGAGCGTACGGGTTAGGATTAGGGGACGGGTGAGGGGAAGGCTTCGGGGAAGGGTTAGGGTTAGGGTTCGGGCTAGGGTTAGGGTTAGGGGACGGGGACGGTTTAGGGTCCAGGTGAGGGTACGACAACGGTTGAGGGGGAGCGTACGTGTGAGGGCGCGGGTTAGTGTGAGCGTACGGGTTAGGATTAGGGGACGGGTGAGGGGAAGGCTTCGGGGAAGTGTTAGGGTTAGGGTTGGGGCTAGGGTTAGGGTTAGGGGACGGGGACGGTTTAGGGTCCAGGTGAGGGTACAACAACGGTTTAGGGGGAGCGTACGTGTGAGGGCGCGGGTTAGTGGGAGCGTACGGGTTAGGATTAGGGGACGGGTGAGGGGAAGGCTTCGGGGAAGGGTTAGGGTTAGGGTTCGGGCTAGGGTTAGGGTTAGGGGACGGGGACGGTTTAGGGTCCAGGTGAGGGTACGACAACGGTTTAGGGGGAGCGTACGTGTGAGGGCGCGGGTTAGTGTGAGCGTACGGGTTAGGATTAGGGGACGGGTGAGGGGAAGGCTTCGGGGAAGGGTTAGGGTTAGGGTTCGGGATAGGGTTAGGGTTAGGGGACGGGGACGGTTTAGGGTCCAGGTGAGGGTCCGACAACGGTTTAGGGGGAGCGTACGTGTGAGGGCGCGGGTTAGTGTGAGCGTACGGGTTAGGATTAGGGGACGGGTGAGGGGAAGGCTTCGGGGAAGGGTTTGGGTTAGGGTTCGGGCTAGGGTTAGGGTTAGGGGACGGGGACGGTTTAGGGTCCAGGTGAGGGTACGACAACGGTTTAGGGGGAGCGTACGTGAGAGGGCGCGGGTTAGTGTTAGGGTACGGGTTAGGATTAGGGGATGGGTGAGGGGAAGGCTTCGGGGAAGGGTTAGGGTTAGGGTTCGGGCTAGGGTTAGGGTTAGGGGACGGGGACGGTTTAGGGTCCAGGTGAGTGTCTGACAACGGTTTAGGGGGAGCGTACGAGTGAGGGCGTGGGTTAGTGTGAGCGTACGGGTTAGGATTAGGGGACGGGTGAGGGGAAGGCTTCGGGGAAGGGTTAGGGTTAGGGTTCGGGCTAGGGTTAGGGTTAGGGGACGGGGACGGTTTAGGGTCCAGGTGAGGGTACGACAACGGTTTAGGGGGAGCGTACGTGTGAGGGCGCGGGTTAGTGTGAGCGTACGGGTTAGGATTAGGGGACGGGTGAGGGGAAGGCTTCGGGGAAGGGTTAGGGTTAGGGTTCGGGCTAGGGTTAGGGTTAGGGGACGGGGACGTTTTAGGATCCAGGTGAGGGTACGACAACGGTTTAGGGGGAGCGTACGTGTGAGGGCGCAGGTTAGCGTGAGCGTACGGGTTAGGATTAGGGGACGGGTGAGGGGAAGGCTTCGGGGAAGGGTTAGGGTTAGGGTTCGGGCTAGGGTTAGGGTTAGGGGACGGGGACGGTTTAGGGTCCAGGTGAGGGTCCGACAACAGTTTAGGGGGAGCGTACGTGTGAGGGCGCGGGTTAGTGTGAGCGTACGGGTTAGGATTAGGGGACGGGTGAGGGGAAGGCTTCGGGGAAGGGTTAGGGTTAGGGTTCGGGCTAGGGTTAGGGTTAGGGGACGGGGACGGTTTAGGGTCCAGGTGAGGGTACGACAACGGTTTAGGGGGAGCGGACGTGTGAGGGCGCGGGTTAGTGTGAGCGTACGGGTTAGGATTAGGGGACGGGTGAGGGGAAGTCTTCGGGGAAGGGTTAGGGTTAGGGTTCGGGCTAGGGTTAGGGTTAGGGGATGGGGACGGTTTAGGGTCCAGGTGAGGGTCCGACAACGGTTTAGGGGGAGCGTACGTGTGAGGGCGCGGGTTAGTGTGAGCGTACGGGTTAGGATTAGGGGACGGGTGAGGGGAAGGCTTCGGGGAAGGGTTAGGGTTAGGGTTCGGGCTAGGGTTAGGGTTAGGGGACGGGGACGGTTTAGGGTCCAGGTGAGGGTACGACAACGGTTTAGGGGGAGCGTACGTGTGAGGGCGCGGGTTAGTGTGAGCGTACGGGTTAGGATTAGGGGACGGGTGAGGGGAAGGCTTCGGGGAAGGGTTAGGGTTAGGGTTCGGGCTAGGGTTAGGGTTAGGGGACGGGGACGGTTTAGGGTCCAGGTGAGGGTCCGACAACGGTTTAGGGGGAGCGTACGTGTGAGGGCGCGGGTTAGTGTGAGCGTACGGGTTAGGATTAGGGGACGGGTGAGGGGAAGGCTTCGGGGAAGGATTAGGGTTAGGGTTCGGGCTAGGGTTAGGGTTAGGGGACGGGGACGGTTTAGGGTCCAGGTGAGGGTACGACAAAGGTTTAGGGGGAGCGTACGTGTGAGGGCGCGGGTTAGTGTGAGCGTACGGGTTAGGATTAGGGGACGGGTGAGGGGAAGGCTTCGGGGAAGGGTTAGGGTTAGGGTTCGGGCTAGGGTTAGGGTTAGGGGACGGGGACGGTTTAGGGTCCAGGTGAGGGTACGACAACGGTTTAGGGGGAGCGTACGTGTGAGGGCGCGGGTTAGTGTGAGCGTACGGGTTAGGATTAGGGGACGGGTGAGGGGAAGGCTTCGGGGAAGGGTTAGGGTTAGGGTTCGGGCTAGGGTTAGGGTTAGGGGACGGGGACGGTTTAGGGTCCAGGTGAGGGTACGACAACGGTTTAGGGGGAGCGTACGTGTGAGGGCGCGGGTTAGTGTGAGCGTACGGGTTAGGATTAGGGGACGGGTGAGGGGAAGGCTTCGGGGAAGGGTTAGGGTTAGGGTTCGGGCTAGGGTTAGGGTTAGGGGACGGGGACGGTTTAGGGTCCAGGTGAGGGTACGACAACGGTTTAGGGGGAGCGTACGTGTGAGGGCGCGGGTTAGTGTGAGCGTACGGGTTAGGATTAGGAGACGGGTGAGGGGAAGGCTTCGGGGAAGGGTTAGGGTTAGGGTTCGGGCTAGGGTTAGGGTTAGGGGACGGGGACGGTTTAGGGTCCAGGTGAGGGTACGACAACGGTTTAGGGGGAGCGTACGTGTGAGGGCGCGGGTTAGTGTGAGCGTACGGGTTAGGATTAGGGGACGGGTGAGGGGAAGGCTTCGGGGAAGGGTTAGGGTTAGGGTTTGGGCTAGGGTTAGGGTTAGGGGACGGGGACGGTTTAGGGTCCAGGTGAGGGTACGACAACGGTTTAGGGGGAGCGTACGTGTGAGGGCGCGGGTTAGTGTGAGCGTACGGGTTAGGATTAGGGGACGGGTGAGGGGAAGGCTTCGGGGAAGGGTGAGGGTTAGGGTTCGGGCTAGGGTTAGGGTTAGGGGACGGGGACGGTTTAGGGTCCAGGTGAGGGTACGACAACGGTTTAGGGGGAGTGTACGTGTGAGGGCGCGGGTTAGTGGGAGCGTACGGTTTAGGATTAGGGGACGGGTGAGGGGAAGGCTTCGGGGAAGGGTTAGGGTTAGGGTTCGGGCTAGGATTAGGCTTAGGGGACGGGGACGGTTTAGGGTCCAGGTGAGGGTCCGACAACGGTTTAGGGGGAGCGTACGTGTGAGGGCGCGGGTTAGTGTGAGCGTACGGGTTAGGATTAGGGGACGGGTGAGGGGAAGGCTTTGGGGAAGGGTTAGGGTTAGGGTTCGGGCTAGGGTTAGGGTTAGGGGACGGGGACGGTTTAGGGTCCAGGTGAAGGTCTGACAACGGTTTAGGGGGAGCGTACGTGTGAGGGCGCGGGTTAGTGTGAGCGTACGGGTTAGGATTAGGGGACGGGTGAGGGGAAGGCTTCGGGGAAGGCTTAGGGTTAGGGTTCAGGCTAGGGTTAGGGTTAGGGGACGGGGACGGTTTAGGGTCCAGGTGAGGGTACGACAACGGTTTAGGGGGAGCGTACGTGTGAGGGCGCGGGTTAGTGTGAGCGTACGGGTTAGGATTAGGGGACGGGTGAGGGGAAGGCTTCGGGGAAGGGTTAGGGTTAGGGCTCGGGCTAGGGTTAGGGTTAGGGGACGGGGACGGTTTAGGGTCCAGGTGAGGGTACGACAACGGTTTAGGGGGAGCGTACGTGTGAGGGCGCGGGTTAGTGTGAGCGTACGGGTTAGGATTAGGGGACGGGTGAGGGGAAGGCTTCGGGGAAGGGTTAGGGTTCGGGCTAGGGTTAGGGTTAGGGGACGGGGACGGTTTAGGGTCCAGGTGAGGGTACGACAACGGTTTAGGGGGAGCGTACGTGTGAGGGCGCGGGTTAGTGTGAGCGTACGGGTTAGGATTAGGGGACGGGTGAGGGGAAGGCTTCGGGGAAGGGTTAGGGTTAGGGTTCGGGCTAGGGTTAGGGTTAGGGGACGGGGACGGTTTAGGGTCCAGGTGAGGGTACGACAACGGTTTAGGGGGAGCGTACGTGTGAGGGCGCGGGTTAGTGTGAGCGTACGGGTTAGGATTAGGGGACGGGTGAGGGGAAGGCTTCGGGGAAGGGTTAGGGTTAGGGTTCGGGCTAGGGTTAGGGTTAGGGGACGGGGACGGTTTAGGGTCCAGGTGAGGGTACGACAACGGTTTAGGGGGAGCGTACGTGTGAGGGCGCGGGTTAGTGTGAGCGTACGGGTTAGGATTAGGGGACAGGTGAGGGGAAGGCTTCGGGGAAGGGTTAGGGTTAGGGTTCGGGCTAGGGTTAGGGTTAGGGAACGGGGACGGTTTAGGGTCCAGGTGAGGGTCCGACAACGGTTTAGGGGGAGCGTACGTGTGAGGGCGCGGGTTAGTGTGAGCGTACGGGTTAGGATTAGGGGACGGGTGAGGGGAAGGCTTCGGGGAAGGGTTAGGGTTAGGGTTCGGGCTAGGGTTAGGGTTAGGGGACGGGGACGGTTTAGGGTCCAGGTGAGGGTACGACAACGGTTTAGTGGGAGCGTACGTGTGAGGGCGCGTGTTAGTGTGAGCGTACGGGTTAGGATTAGAGGACGGGAGAGGGGAAGGCTTCGGGGAAGGGTTAGGGTTAGGGTTCGGGCTAGGGTTAGGGTTAGGGGACGGGGACGGTTTAGGGTCCAGGTGAGGGTCCGACAACGGTTTAGGGGGAGCGTACATGTGAGGGCGCGGGTTAGTGTGAGCGTACGGGTTAGGATTAGGGGACGGGTGAGGGGAAGGCTTCGGGGAAGGGTTAGGGTTCGGGCTAGGGTTAGGGTTAGGGGACGGGGACGGTTTAGGGTCCAGGTGAGGGTACGACAACGGTTTAGGGGGAGCGTACGTGTGAGGGCGCGGGTTAGTGTGAGCATACGGGTTAGGATTAGGGGACGGGTGAGGGGAAGGCTTCGGGGAAGGGTTAGGGTTAGGGTTCGGGCTAGGGTTAGGGTTAGGGGACGGGGACGGTTTAGGGTCCAGGTGAGGGTACGACAACGGTTTAGGGGGAGCGTACGTGTGAGGGCGCGGGTTAGTGTGAGCGTACGGGTTAGGATTAGGGGACGGGTGAGGGGAAGGCTTCGGGGAAGGGTTAGGGTTAGGGTTCGGGCTAGGGTTAGGGTTAGGGGACGGGGACGGTTTAGGGTCCAGGTGAGGGTCCGACAACGGTTTAGGTGGAGCGTACATGTGAGGGCGCGGGTTAGTGTGAGCGTACGGGTTAGGATTAGGGGACGGGTGAGGGGAAGGCTTCGGGGAAGGGTTAGGGTTCGGGCTAGGGTTAGGGTTAGGGGACGGGGACGGTTTAGGGTCCAGGTGAGGGTACGACAACGGTTTAGGGGGAGCGGACGTGTGAGGGCGCGGGTTAGTGTGAGCGTACGGGTTAGGATTAGGGGACGGGTGAGGGGAAGGCTTCGGGGAAGTGTTAGGGTTAGGGTTCGGGCTAGGGTTAGGGTTAGGGGACGGGGACGGTTTAGGGTCCAGGTGAGGGTACGACAACGGTTTAGGGGGAGCGAACGTGTGAGGGCGCGGGTTAGTGTGAGCGTACGGGTTAGGATTAGGGGACGGGTGAGGGGAAGGCTTCGGGGAAGGGTTAGGGTTAGGGTTCGGGCTAGGGTTAGCGTTAGGGGACGGGGACGGTTTAGGGTCCAGGTGAGGGTCCGACAACAGTTTAGGGGGAGCGAACGTGTGAGGGCGCGGGTTAGTGTGAGCGTACGGGTTAGGATTAGGGGACGGGTGAGGGGAAGGCTTCGGGGAAGGGTTAGGTTTAGGGTTCGGGCTAGGGTTAGAGTTAGGGGACGGGGACGGTTTAGGGTCCAGGTGAGGGTCCGACAACGGTTTAGGGGGAGCGTACGTGTGAGGGCACGGGTTAGTGTGAGCGTTCAGGTTAGGATTAGGGGACGGGTGAGGAGAAAGCTTCGGGGAAGGTTTAGGATTAGGGTTCGGGCTAGGGTTAGGTTTAGGGGAAGGGGACGGTTTAGGGTCCAGGTGAGGGCACGACAACGGTTTAGGCGGAGCGTACGTGTGAGGGCGCGGGTTAGTGTGAGCGTACGGGTTAGATTTGGGGACGGGTGAGGGGAAGGCTTCGGGGAAGGGTTAGGGTTAGGGTTCGGGCTAGGGTTAGGGTTAGGGGACGGGGACGGTTTAGGGTCCAGGTGAGGGTACGACAACGGTTTAGGGGGAGCGTACGTGTGAGGGCGCGGGTTAGTGTGAGCGTAGGGTTTAGGATTAGGGGACAGGTGAGGGGAAGGCTTCGGGGAAGTGTTAGGGTTAGTGTTCGGGCTAGGGTTAGGGTTAGGTGACAGGAACGTTTTAGGGAACAGGTGAGGGTACGACAACGGTTTAGGGGGAGCGTACGTGTGAGGGCGCGGGTTAGTGTGAGCGTACGGGTTAGGATTAGGGGACGGGTGAGGGGAAGGCTTCGGGGAAGGGTTAGGGTTAGGGTTCGGGCTAGGGTTAGGGTTAGGGGACGGGGACGGTTTAGGGTCCAGGTGAGGGTACGACAACGGTTTAGGGGGAGCGTACGTGTGAGGGCGTGGGTTAGTGGGAGCGTACGGGTTAGGATTAGGGGACGGGTGAGGGGAAGGCTTCAGGGAAGGGTTAGGGTTAGGGTTCGGGCTAGGATTAGGCTTAGAGGACGGGGACGGTTTAGGGTCCAGGTGAGGGTCCGACAACGGTTTAGGGGGAGCATACGTGTGAGGGCGCGGGTTAGTGTGAGCGTACGGGTTAGGATTAGGGGACGGGTGAGGGGAAGGCTTCGGGGAAGGGTTAGGGTTAGGGTTCGGGCTAGGGTTAGGGTTAGGGGACGGGGACGGTTTAGGGTCCAGGTGAGGGTACGACAAAGGTTTAGGGGGAGCGTACGTGTGAGGGCGCGGGTTAGTGTGAGCGTACGGGTTAGGATTAGGGGACGGGTGAGAGGAAGGCTTCGGGGAAGGGTTAGGGTTAGGGTTCGGGCTAGGGTTAGGGTTAGGGGACGGGGACGGTTTAGGGTCCAGGTGAGGGTACGACAACGGTTTAGGGGGAGCGTACGTGTGAGGGCGCGGGTTAGTGTGAGCGTACGGGTTAGGATTAGGGGACGGGTGAGGGGAAGGCTTCGGGGAAGTGTTAGGGTTCGGGCTAGGGTTAGGTTTAGGGGACGGGGACGGTTTAGGGTCCAGGTGAGGGTACGACAACGGTTTAGGGGGAGCGTACGTGTGAGGGCGCGGGTTAGTGTGAGCGTACGGGTTAGGATTAGGGGACGGGTGAGGGGAAGGCTTCGGGGAAGGGTTAGGGTTAGGGTTCGGGCTAGGGTTAGGGTTAGGGGACGGGGACGGTTTAGGGTCCAGGTGAGGGTCCGACAACGGTTTAGGGGGAGCGTACGTGTGAGGGCGCGGGTTAGTGTGAGCGTACGGGTTAGGATTAGGGGACGGGTGAGGGGAAGGCTTCGGGGAAGGGTTAGGGTTAGGGTTCGGGCTAGGGTTAGGGTTAGGGGACGGGGACGGTTTAGGGTCCAGGTGAGGGTACGACAACGGTTTAGGGGGAGCGTACGTGTGAGGGCGCGGGTTAGTGTGAGCGTACGGGTTAGGATTAGGGGACGGGTGAGGGGAAGGCTTCGGGGAAGGGTTAGGGTTAGGGTTCGGGCTAGGGTTAGGGTTAGGGGACGGGGACGGTTTAGGGTCCAGGTGAGGGTACGACAACGGTTTAGGGGGAGCGTACGTGTGAGGGCGTGGGTTAGTGGGAGCGTACGGGTTAGGATTAGGGGACGGGTGAGGGGAAGGCTTCGGGGAAGGGTTAGGGTTAGGGTTCGGGCTAGGATTAGGCTTAGAGGACGGGGACGGTTTAGGGTCCAGGTGAGGGTCCGACAACGGTTTAGGGGGAGCGTACGTGTGAGGGCGCGGGTTAGTGTGAGCGTACGGGTTAGGATTAGGGGACGGGTGAGGGGAAGGCTTCGGGGAAGGGTTAGGGTTAGGGTTCGGGCTAGGGTTAGCGTTAGGGGACGGGGACGGTTTAGGGTCCAGGTGAGGGTACGACAAAGGTTTAGGAGGAGCGTACGTGTGAGGGCGCGGGTTAGTGTGAGCGTACGGGTTAGGATTAGGGGACGGGTGAGAGGAAGGCTTCGGGGAAGGGTTAGGGTTAGGGTTCGGGCTAGGGTTAGGGTTAGGGGACGGGGACGGTTTAGGGTCCAGGTGAGGGTACGACAACGGTTTAGGGGGAGCGTACGTGTGAGGGCGCGGGTTAGTGTGAGCGTACGGGTTAGGATTAGGGGACAGGTGAGGGGAAGGCTTCGGGGAAGGGTTAGGGTTAGGGTTCGGGCTAGGGTTAGGGTTAGGGGACGGGGACGGTTTAGGGTCCAGGTGAGGGTCCGACAACGGTTTAGGGGGAGCGTACGTGTGAGGGCGCGGGTTAGTGTGAGCGTACGGGTTAGGATTAGGGGACGGGTGAGGGGAAGGCTTCGGGGAAGGGTTAGGGTTAGGGTTCGGGCTAGGGTTAGGGTTAGGGGACGGGGACGGTTTAGGGTCCAGGTGAGGGTCCGACAACGGTTTAGGGGGAGCGTACATGTGAGGGCACGGGTTAGTGTGAGCGTACGGGTTAGGATTAGGGGACGGGTGAGGGGAAGGCTTCGGGGAAGGGTTAGGGTTCGGGCTAGGGTTAGGGTTAGGGGACGGGGACGGTTTAGGGTCCAGGTGAGGGTACGACAACGGTTTAGGGGGAGCGTACGTGTGAGGGCGCGGGTTAGTGTGAGCATACGGGTTAGGATTAGGGGACGGGTGAGGGGAAGGCTTCGGGGAAGGGTTTGGGTTAGGGTTCGGGCTAGGGTTAGGGTTAGGGGACGGGGACGGTTTAGGGTCCAGGTGAGGGTACGACAACGGTTTAGGGGGAGCGTACGTGTGAGGGCGCGGGTTAGTGTGAGCGTACGGGTTAGGATTAGGGGACGGGTGAGGGGAAGGCTTCGGGGAAGGGTTAGGGTTAGGGTTCGGGCTAGGGTTAGGGTTAGGGGACGGGGACGGTTTAGGGTCCAGGTGAGGGTACGACAACAGTTTAGGGGGAGCGGACGTGTGAGGGCGCGGGTTAGTGTGAGCGTACGGGTTAGGATTAGGGGACGGGTGAGGGGAAGGCTTCGGGGAAGGGTTAGGGTTAGGGTTCGGGCTAGGGTTAGGGTTAGGGGACGGGGACGGTTTAGGGTCCAGGTGAGGGTACGACAACGGTTTAGGGGGAGCGTACGTGTGAGGGCGCGGGTTAGTGTGAGCGTACGGGTTAGGATTAGGGGACGGGTGAGGGGAAGGCTTCGGGGAAGGGTTAGGGTTAGGGTTCGGGCTAGGGTTAGCGTTAGGGGACGGGGACGGTTTAGGGTCCAGGTGAGGGTCCGACAACGGTTTAGGGGGAGCGAACGTGTGAGGGCGCGGGTTAGTGTGAGCGTACGGGTTAGGATTAGGGGACGGGTGAGGGGAAGGCTTCGGGGAAGGGTTAGGTTTAGGGTTCGGGCTAGGGTTAGGGTTAGGGGACGGGGACGGTTTAGGGTCCAGGTGAGGGTCCGACAACGGTTTAGGGGGAGCGTACGTGTGAGGGCACGGGTTAGTGTGAGCGTTCAGGTTAGGATTAGGGGACGGGTGAGGGGAAAGCTTCGGGGAAGGTTTAGGATTAGGGTTCGGGCTAGGGTTAGGTTTAGGGGAAGGGGACGGTTTAGGGTCCAGGTGAGGGCACGACAACGGTTTAGGCGGAGCGTACGTGTGAGGGCGCGGGTTAGTGTGAGCGTACGGGTTAGATTTGGGGACGGGTGAGGGGAAGGCTTCGGGGAAGGGTTAGGGTTAGGGTTCGGGCTAGGGTTAGGGTTAGGGGACGGGGACGGTTTAGGGTACAGGTGAGGGTACGACAACGGTTTAGGGGGAGCGTACGTGTGAGGGCGCGGGTTAGTGGGAGCGTACGGGTTAGGATTAGGGGACGGGTGAGGGGAAGGCTTCGGGGAAGGGTTAGGGTTAGGGTTCGGGCTAGGATTAGGCTTAGGGGACGGGGACGGTTTAGGGTCCAGGTGAGGGTCCGACAACGGTTTAGGGGGAGCGTACGTGTGAGGGCGCGGGTTAGTGTGAGCGTACGGGTTAGGATTAGGGGACGGGTGAGGGGAAGGCTTCGGGGAAGGGTTAGGGTTAGGGTTCGGGCTAGGGATAGGGTTAGGGGACGGGGACGGTTTAGGGTCCAGGTGAGGGTACGACAACGGTTTAGGGGGAGCGTACGTGTGAGGGCGCGGGTTAGTGTGAGCGTACGGGTTAGGATTAGGGGACGGGTGAGGGGAAGGCTTCGGGGAAGGGTTAGGGTTCGGGCTAGGGTTAGGGTTAGGGGACGGGGACGGTTTAGGGTCCAGGTGAGGGTACGACAACGGTTTAGGGGGAGCGTACGTGTGAGGGCGCGGGTTAGTGTGAGCGTACGGGTTAGGATTAGGGGACGGGTGAGGGGAAGGCTTCGGGGAAGGGTTAGGGTTAGGGTTCGGGCTAGGGTTAGGGTTAGGGGACGGGGACGGTTTAGGGTCCAGGTGAGGGTACGACAACGGTTTAGGGGAGCGTACGTGTGAGGGCGCGGGTTAGTGTGAGCGTACGGGTTAGGATTAGGGGACGGGTGAGGGGAAGGCTTCGGGGAAGGGTTAGGGTTCGGGCTAGGGTTAGGGTTAGGGGACGGGGACGGTTTAGGGTCCAGGTGAGGGTCCGACAACGGTTTAGGGGGAGCGTACGTGTGAGGGCGCGGGTTAGTGTGAGCGTACGGGTTAGGATTAGGGGACGGGTGAGGGGAAGGCTTCGGGGAAGGGTTAGGGTTAGGGTTCGGGCTAGGGTTAGGGTTAGGGGACGGGGACGGTTTAGGGTCCAGGAGAGGGTACGACAACGGTTTAGGGGGAGCGTACGTGTGAGGGCGCGGGTTAGTGTGAGCGTACGGGTTAGGATTAGGGGACAGGTGAGGGGAAGGCTTCGGGGAAGGGTTAGGGTTAGGGTTCGGGCTAGGGTTAGGGTTAGGGGACGGGGACGGTTTAGGGTCCAGGTGAGGGTCCGACAACGGTTTAGGGGGAGCGTACGTGTGAGGGCGCGGGTTAGTGTGAGCGTACGGGTTAGGATTAGGGGACGGGTGAGGGGAAGGCTTCGGGGAAGGTTTAGGGTTCGGGCTAGGGTTAGGGTTAGGGGACGGGGACGGTTTAGGGTCCAGGTGAGGGTCCGACAACGGTTTAGGGGGAGCGAACGTGTGAGGGCGCGGGTTAGTGTGAGCGTACGGGTTAGGATTAGGGGACGGGTGAGGGGAAAGCTTCGGGGAAGGTTTAGGATTAGGGTTCGGGCTAGGGTTAGGTTTAGGGGAAGGGGACGGTTTAGGGTCCAGGTGAGGGCACGACAACGGTTTAGGCGGAGCGTACGTGTGAGGGCGCGGGTTAGTGTGAGCGTACGGGTTAGATTTGGGGACGGGTGAGGGGAAGGCTTCGGGGAAGGGTTAGGGTTAGGGTTCGGGCTAGGGTTAGGGTTAGGGGACGGGGACGGTTTAGGGAACAGGTGAGGGTACGACAACGGTTTAGGGGGAGCGTACGTGTGAGGGCGCGGGTTAGTGTGAGCGTACGGGTTAGGATTAGGGGACGGGTGAGGGGAAGGCTTCGGGGAAGGGTTAGGGTTAGGGTTCGGGCTAGGGTTAGGGTTAGGGGACGGGGACGGTTTAGGGTCCAGGTGAGGGTACGACAACGGTTTAGGGGGAGCGTACGTGTGAGGGCGCGGGTTAGTGGGAGCGTACGGGTTAGGATTAGGGGACGGGTGAGGGGAAGGCTTCGGGGAAGGGTTAGGGTTAGGGTTCGGGCTAGGATTAGGCTTAGGGGACGGGGACGGTTTAGGGTCCAGGTGAGGGTCCGACAACGGTTTAGGGGGAGCGTACGTGTGAGGGCGCGGGTTAGTGTGAGCGTACGGGTTAGGATTAGGGGACGGGTGAGGGGAAGGCTTCGGGGAAGGGTTAGGGTTAGGGTTCGGGCTAGGGTTAGGGTTAGGGGACGGGGACGGTTTAGGGTCCAGGTGAGGGTCTGACAACGGTTTAGGGGGAGCGTACTTGTGAGGGCGCGGGTTAGTGTGAGCGTACGGGTTAGGATTAGGGGACGGGTGAGGGGAAGGCTTCGGGGAAGGGTTAGGGTTAGGGTTCGGGCTAGGGTTAGGGTTAGGGGACGGGGACGGTTTAGGGTCCAGGTGAGGGTGCGACAACGGTTTAGGGGGAGCGTACGTGTGAGGGCGCGGGTTAGTGTGAGCGTACGGGTTAGGATTAGGGGACGGGTGAGGGGAAGGCTTCGGGGAAGGGTTAGGGTTAGGGTTCGGGCTAGGGTTAGGGTTAGGGGACGGGGACGGTTTAGGGTCCAGGTGAGGGTACGACAACGGTTTAGGGGGAGCGTACGTGTGAGGGCGCGGGTTAGTGTGAGCGTACGGGTTAGGATTAGGGGACGGGTGAGGGGAAGGCTTCGGGGAAGGGTTAGGGTTAGGGTTCGGGCTAGGGTTAGGGTTAGGGGACGGGGACGGTTTAGGGTCCAGGTGAGGGTACGACAACGGTTTAGGGGGAGCGTACGTGTGAGGGCGCGGGTTAGTGTGAGCGTACGGGTTAGGATTAGGGGACGGGTGAGGGGAAGGCTTCGGGGAAGGGTTAGGGTTAGGGTTCGGGCTAGGGTTAGGGTTAGGGGACGGGGACGGTTTAGGGTCCAGGTGAGGGTACGACAACGGTTTAGGGGGAGCGTACGTGTGAGGGCGCGGGTTAGTGTGAGCGTACGGGTTAGGATTAGGGGACGGGTGAGGGGAAGGCTTCGGGGAAGGGTTAGGGTTAGGGTTCGGGCTAGGGTTAGGGTTAGGGGACGGGGACGGTTTAGGGTCCAGGTGAGGGTACGATAACGGTTTAGGGGGAGCGTACGTGTGAGGGCGTGGGTTAGTGTGAGCGTACGGGTTAGGATTAGGGGACGGGTGAGGGGAAGGCTTCGGGGAAGGGTTAGGGTTAGGGTTCGGGCTAGGGTTAGGGTTAGGGGACGGGGACGGTTTAGGGTCCAGGTGAGGGTCCGACAACGGTTTAGGGGGAGCGTACGTGTGAGGGCGCGGGTTAGTGTGAGCGTACGGGTTAGGATTAGGGGACGGGTGAGGGGAAGGCTTCGGGGAAGGGTTAGGGTTAGGGTTCGGGCTAGGGTTAGGGTTAGGGGACGGGGACGGTTTAGGGTCCAGGTGAGGGTACAACAACGGTTTAGGGGGAGCGTACGTGTGAGGGCGCGGGTTAGTGTGAGCGTACGGGTTAGGATTAGGGGACGGGTGAGGGGTTAGGCTTCGGGGAAGGGTTAGGGTTAGGGTTCGGGCTAGGGTTAGGGTTAGGGGACGGGGACGGTTTAGGGTCCAGGTGAGGGTCCGACAACGGTTTAGGGGGAGCGTACGTGTGAGGGCGCGGGTTAGTGTGAGCGTACGGGTTAGGATTAGGGGACGGGTGAGGGGAAGGCTTCGGGGAAGGGTTAGGGTTAGGGTTCGGGCTAGGGTTAGGGTTAGGGGACGGGGACGGTTTAGGGTCCAGGTGAGGGTACGACAACGGTTTAGGGGGAGTGTACGTGTGAGGGCGCGGGTTAGTGTGAGCGTACGGGTTAGGATTAGGGGACGGGTGAGGGGAAGGCTTCGGGGAAGGGTTAGGGTTAGGGTTCGGGCTAGGGTTAGGGTTAGGGGACGGGGACGGTTTAGGGTCCAGGTGAGGGTACGACAACGGTTTAGGGGGAGCGTACGTGAGAGGGCGCGGGTTAGTGTTAGGGTACGGGTTAGGATTAGGGGACGGGTGAGGGGAAGGCTTCGGGGAAGGGTTAGGGTTAGGGTTCGGGCTAGGGTTAGGGTTAGGGGACGGGGACGGTTTAGGGTCCAGGTGAGGGTACGACAACGGTTTAGGGGGAGCGTACGTGTGAGGGCGCGGGTTAGTGTGAGCGTACGGGTTAGGATTAGGGGACGGGTGAGGGGAAGGCTTCGGGGAAGGGTTAGGGTTAGGGTTCGGGCTAGGGTTAGGGTTAGGGGACGGGGACGGTTTAGGGTCCAGGTGAGGGTACGACAACGGTTTAGGGGGAGCGTACGTGAGAGGGCGCGGGTTAGTGTGAGCGTACGGGTTAGGATTAGGGGACGGGTGAGGGGAAGGCTTCGGGGAAGGGTTAGGGTTAGGGTTCGGGCTAGGGTTAGGGTTAGGGGACGGGGACGGTTTAGGGTCCAGGTGAGGGTACGACAACGGTTTAGGGGGAGCGTACGTGTGAGGGCGCGGGTTAGTGTGAGCGTACGGGTTAGGATTAGGGGACGGGTGAGGGGAAGGCTTCGGGGAAGTGTTAGGGTTCGGGCTAGGGTTAGGGTTAGGGGACGGGGACGGTTTAGGGTCCAGGTGAGGGTACGACAACGGTTTAGGGGGAGCGTACGTGTGAGGGCGCGGGTTAGTGTGAGCGTAGGGGTTAGGATTAGGGGACGGGTGAGGGGAAGGCTTCGGGGAAGTGTTAGGGTTAGGGTTCGGGCTAGGGTTAGGGTTAGGTGACAGGGACGTTTTAGGGAACAGGTGAGGGTACGACAACGGTTTAGGGGGAGCGTACGTGTGAGGGCGCGGGTTAGTGTGAGCGTACGGGTTAGGATTAGGGGACGGGTGAGGGGAAGGCTTCGGGGAAGGTTTAGGGTTCGGGCTAGGGTTAGGGTTAGGGGACGGGGACGGTTTAGGGTCCAGGTGAGGGTCCGACAACGGTTTAGGGGGAGCGAACGTGTGAGGGCGCGGGTTAGTGTGAGCGTACGGGTTAGGATTAGGGGACGGGTGAGGGGAAAGCTTCGGGGAAGGTTTAGGATTAGGGTTCGGGCTAGGGTTAGGTTTAGGGGAAGGGGACGGTTTAGGGTCCAGGTGAGGGCACGACAACGGTTTAGGCGGAGCGTACGTGTGAGGGCGCGGGTTAGTGTGAGCGTACGGGTTAGATTTGGGGACGGGTGAGGGGAAGGCTTCGGGGAAGGGTTAGGGTTAGGGTTCGGGCTAGGGTTAGGGTTAGGGGACGGGGACGGTTTAGGGAACAGGTGAGGGTACGACAACGGTTTAGGGGGAGCGTACGTGTGAGGGCGCGGGTTAGTGTGAGCGTACGGGTTAGGATTAGGGGACGGGTGAGGGGAAGGCTTCGGGGAAGGGTTAGGGTTAGGGTTCGGGCTAGGGTTAGGGTTAGGGGACGGGGACGGTTTAGGGTCCAGGTGAGGGTACGACAACGGTTTAGGGGGAGCGTACGTGTGAGGGCGCGGGTTAGTGGGAGCGTACGGGTTAGGATTAGGGGACGGGTGAGGGGAAGGCTTCGGGGAAGGGTTAGGGTTAGGGTTCGGGCTAGGATTAGGCTTAGGGGACGGGGACGGTTTAGGGTCCAGGTGAGGGTCCGACAACGGTTTAGGGGGAGCGTACGTGTGAGGGCGCGGGTTAGTGTGAGCGTACGGGTTAGGATTAGGGGACGGGTGAGGGGAAGGCTTCGGGGAAGGGTTAGGGTTAGGGTTCGGGCTAGGGTTAGGGTTAGGGGACGGGGACGGTTTAGGGTCCAGGTGAGGGTCTGACAACGGTTTAGGGGGAGCGTACTTGTGAGGGCGCGGGTTAGTGTGAGCGTACGGGTTAGGATTAGGGGACGGGTGAGGGGAAGGCTTCGGGGAAGGGTTAGGGTTAGGGTTCGGGCTAGGGTTAGGGTTAGGGGACGGGGACGGTTTAGGGTCCAGGTGAGGGTGCGACAACGGTTTAGGGGGAGCGTACGTGTGAGGGCGCGGGTTAGTGTGAGCGTACGGGTTAGGATTAGGGGACGGGTGAGGGGAAGGCTTCGGGGAAGGGTTAGGGTTAGGGTTCGGGCTAGGGTTAGGGTTAGGGGACGGGGACGGTTTAGGGTCCAGGTGAGGGTACGACAACGGTTTAGGGGGAGCGTACGTGTGAGGGCGCGGGTTAGTGTGAGCGTACGGGTTAGGATTAGGGGACGGGTGAGGGGAAGGCTTCGGGGAAGGGTTAGGGTTAGGGTTCGGGCTAGGGTTAGGGTTAGGGGACGGGGACGGTTTAGGGTCCAGGTGAGGGTACGACAACGGTTTAGGGGGAGCGTACGTGTGAGGGCGCGGGTTAGTGTGAGCGTACGGGTTAGGATTAGGGGACGGGTGAGGGGAAGGCTTCGGGGAAGGGTTAGGGTTAGGGTTCGGGCTAGGGTTAGGGTTAGGGGACGGGGACGGTTTAGGGTCCAGGTGAGGGTACGACAACGGTTTAGGGGGAGCGTACGTGTGAGGGCGCGGGTTAGTGTGAGCGTACGGGTTAGGATTAGGGGACGGGTGAGGGGAAGGCTTCGGGGAAGGGTTAGGGTTAGGGTTCGGGCTAGGGTTAGGGTTAGGGGACGGGGACGGTTTAGGGTCCAGGTGAGGGTACGATAACGGTTTAGGGGGAGCGTACGTGTGAGGGCGTGGGTTAGTGTGAGCGTACGGGTTAGGATTAGGGGACGGGTGAGGGGAAGGCTTCGGGGAAGGGTTAGGGTTAGGGTTCGGGCTAGGGTTAGGGTTAGGGGACGGGGACGGTTTAGGGTCCAGGTGAGGGTCCGACAACGGTTTAGGGGGAGCGTACGTGTGAGGGCGCGGGTTAGTGTGAGCGTACGGGTTAGGATTAGGGGACGGGTGAGGGGAAGGCTTCGGGGAAGGGTTAGGGTTAGGGTTCGGGCTAGGGTTAGGGTTAGGGGACGGGGACGGTTTAGGGTCCAGGTGAGGGTACAACAACGGTTTAGGGGGAGCGTACGTGTGAGGGCGCGGGTTAGTGTGAGCGTACGGGTTAGGATTAGGGGACGGGTGAGGGGTTAGGCTTCGGGGAAGGGTTAGGGTTAGGGTTCGGGCTAGGGTTAGGGTTAGGGGACGGGGACGGTTTAGGGTCCAGGTGAGGGTCCGACAACGGTTTAGGGGGAGCGTACGTGTGAGGGCGCGGGTTAGTGTGAGCGTACGGGTTAGGATTAGGGGACGGGTGAGGGGAAGGCTTCGGGGAAGGGTTAGGGTTAGGGTTCGGGCTAGGGTTAGGGTTAGGGGACGGGGACGGTTTAGGGTCCAGGTGAGGGTACGACAACGGTTTAGGGGGAGTGTACGTGTGAGGGCGCGGGTTAGTGTGAGCGTACGGGTTAGGATTAGGGGACGGGTGAGGGGAAGGCTTCGGGGAAGGGTTAGGGTTAGGGTTCGGGCTAGGGTTAGGGTTAGGGGACGGGGACGGTTTAGGGTCCAGGTGAGGGTACGACAACGGTTTAGGGGGAGCGTACGTGAGAGGGCGCGGGTTAGTGTTAGGGTACGGGTTAGGATTAGGGGACGGGTGAGGGGAAGGCTTCGGGGAAGGGTTAGGGTTAGGGTTCGGGCTAGGGTTAGGGTTAGGGGACGGGGACGGTTTAGGGTCCAGGTGAGGGTACGACAACGGTTTAGGGGGAGCGTACGTGTGAGGGCGCGGGTTAGTGTGAGCGTACGGGTTAGGATTAGGGGACGGGTGAGGGGAAGGCTTCGGGGAAGGGTTAGGGTTAGGGTTCGGGCTAGGGTTAGGGTTAGGGGACGGGGACGGTTTAGGGTCCAGGTGAGGGTACGACAACGGTTTAGGGGGAGCGTACGTGAGAGGGCGCGGGTTAGTGTGAGCGTACGGGTTAGGATTAGGGGACGGGTGAGGGGAAGGCTTCGGGGAAGGGTTAGGGTTAGGGTTCGGGCTAGGGTTAGGGTTAGGGGACGGGGACGGTTTAGGGTCCAGGTGAGGGTACGACAACGGTTTAGGGGGAGCGTACGTGTGAGGGCGCGGGTTAGTGTGAGCGTACGGGTTAGGATTAGGGGACGGGTGAGGGGAAGGCTTCGGGGAAGTGTTAGGGTTCGGGCTAGGGTTAGGGTTAGGGGACGGGGACGGTTTAGGGTCCAGGTGAGGGTACGACAACGGTTTAGGGGGAGCGTACGTGTGAGGGCGCGGGTTAGTGTGAGCGTAGGGGTTAGGATTAGGGGACGGGTGAGGGGAAGGCTTCGGGGAAGTGTTAGGGTTAGGGTTCGGGCTAGGGTTAGGGTTAGGTGACAGGGACGTTTTAGGGAACAGGTGAGGGTACGACAACGGTTTAGGGGGAGCGTACGTGTGAGGGCGCGGGTTAGTGTGAGCGTACGGGTTAGGATTAGGGGACGGGTGAGGGGAAGGCTTCGGGGAAGGGTTAGGGTTAGGGTTCGGGCTAGGGTTAGGGTTAGGGGACGGGGACGGTTTAGGGTCCAGGTGAGGGTACGACAACGGTTTAGGGGGAGCGTACGTGAGAGGGCGCGGGTTAGTGTTAGGGTACGGGTTAGGATTAGGGGACGGGTGAGGGGAAGGCTTCGGGGAAGGGTTAGGGTTAGGGTTCGGGCTAGGGTTAGGGTTAGGGGACGGGGACGGTTTAGGGTCCAGGTGAGGGTACGACAACGGTTTAGGGGGAGCGTACGTGTGAGGGCGCGGGTTAGTGTGAGCGTACGGGTTAGGATTAGGGGACGGGTGAGGGGAAGGCTTCGGGGAAGGGTTAGGGTTAGGGTTCGGGCTAGGGTTAGGGTTAGGGGACGGGGACGGTTTAGGGTCCAGGTGAGGGTACGACAACGGTTTAGGGGGCGCGTACGTGTGAGGGCGCGGGTTAGTGTGAGCGTACGGGTTAGGATTAGGGGACGGGTGAGGGGAAGGCTTCGGGGAAGAGTTAGGGTTAGGGTTCGGGCTAGGGTTAGGGTTAGGGGACGGGGACGGTTTAGGGTCCAGGTGAGTGTACGACAACGGTATAGGGGGAGCGTACGTGTGAGGGCGCGGGTTAGTGTGAGCGTACGGGTTAGGATTAGGGGACGGGTGAGGGGAAGGCTTCGGGGAAGTGTTAGGGTTCGGGCTAGGGTTAGGGTTAGGGGACGGGGACGGTTTAGGGTCCAGGTGAGGGTACGACAACGGTTTAGGGGGAGCGTACGTGTGAGGGCGCGGGTTAGTGTGAGCGTACGGGTTAGGATTAGGGGACGGGTGAGGGGAAGGCTTCGGGGAAGGGTTAGGGTTAGGGTTCGGGCTAGGGTTAGGGTTAGGGGACGGGGACGGTTTAGGGTCCAGGTGAGGGTACGACAACGGTTTAGGGGGAGCGTACGTGTGAGGGCGCGGGTTAGTGTGAGCGTACGGGTTAGGATTAGGGGACGGGTGAGGGGAAGGCTTCGGGGAAGTGTTAGGGTTAGGGTTCGGGCTAGGGTTAGGGTTAGGTGACAGGAACGTTTTAGGGAACAGGTGAGGGTACGACAACGGTTTAGGGGGAGCGTACGTGTGAGGGCGCGGGTTAGTGTGAGCGTACGGGTTAGGATTAGGGGACGGGTGAGGGGAAGGCTTCGGGGAAGGGTTAGGGTTAGGGTTCGGGCTAGGGTTAGGGTTAGGGGACGGGGAAGGTTTAGGGGCCAGGTGAGGGTACGACAACGGTTTAAGGGGAGCGTACGTGTGAGGGCGCGGGTTAGTGTGAGCGTACGGGTTAGGATTAGGGGACGGGTGAGGGGAAGGCTTCGGGGAAGGGTTAGGGTTAGGGTTCGGGCTAGGGTTAGGGTTAGGGGACGGGGACGGTTTAGGGTCCAGGTGAGGGTACGACAACGGTTTAGGGGGAGCGTACGTGTGAGGGCGCGGGTTAGTGTGAGCGTACGGGTTAGGATTAGGGGACGGGTGAGGGGAAGGCTTCGGGGAAGTGTTAGGGTTAGGGTTCGGGCTAGGGTTAGGGTTAGGTGACAGGAACGTTTTAGGGAACAGGTGAGGGTACGACAACGGTTTAGGGGGAGCGTACATGTGAGGGCGCGGGTTAGTGTGAGCGTACGGGTTAGGATTAGGGGACGGGTGAGGGGAAGGCTTCGGGGAAGGGTTAGGGTTAGGGTTCGGGCTAGGGTTAGGGTTAGGGGACGGGGACGGTTTAGGGTCCAGGTGAGGGTACGACAACGGTTTAGGGGGAGCGTACGTGTGAGGGCGCGGGTTAGTGTGAGCGTACGGGTTAGGATTAGGGGACGGGTGAGGGGAAGGCTTCGGGGAAGGGTTAGGGTTAGGGTTCGGGCTAGGGTTAGGGTTAGGGGACGGGGACGGTTTAGGGTCCAGGTGAGGGTACGACAACGATTTAGGGGGAGCGTACGTGTGAGGGCGCGGGTTAGTGTGAGCGTACGGGTTAGGATTAGGGGACGGGTGAGGGGAAGGCTTCGGGGAAGGGTTAGGGTTAGGGTTCGGGCTAGGGTTAGGGTTAGGGGACGGGGACGGTTTAGGTTCCAGGTGAGGGTCCGACAACGGTTTAGGGGGAGCGTACGTGTGAGGGCGCGGGTTAGTGTGAGCGTACGGGTTAGGATTAGGGGACGGGTGAGGGGAAGGCTTCGGGGAAGGTTTAGGGTTAGGGTTCGGGCTAGGGTTAGGGTTAGGGGACGGGGACGGTTTAGGGTCCAGGTGAGGGTACGACAACGGTTTAGGGGGAGCGTACGTGTGAGGGCGCGGGTTAGTGTGAGCGTACGGGTTAGGATTAGGGGACGGGTGAGGGGAAGGCTTCGGGGAAGGGTTAGGGTTAGGGTTCGGGCTAGGGTTAGGGTTAGGGGACGGGGACGGTTTAGGGTCCAGGTGAGGGTACGACAACGGTTTAGGGGGAGCGTACGTGAGAGGGCGCGGGTTAGTGTTAGGGTACGGGTTAGGATTAGGGGACGGGTGAGGGGAAGGCTTCGGGGAAGGGTTAGGGTTAGGGTCCGGGCTAGGGTTAGGGTTAGGGGACGGGGACGGTTTAGGGTCCAGGTGAGGGTACGACAACGGTTTAGGGGGAGCGTACGTGTGAGGGCGCGGGTTAGTGTGAGCGTACGGGTTAGGATTAGGGGACGGGTGAGGGGAAGGCTTCGGGGAAGGGTTAGGGTTAGGGTTCGGGCTAGGGTTAGGGTTAGGGGACGGGGACAGTTTAGGGTCCAGGTGAAGGTCTGACAACGGTTTAGGGGGAGCGTACGTGTGAGGGCGCGGGTTAGTGTGAGTGTACGGGTTAGGATTAGGGGACGGGTGAGGGGAAGGCTTCGGGGAAGGGTTAGGGTTAGGTTTCAGGCTAGGGTTAGGGTTAGGGGACGGGGACGGTTTAGGGTCCAGGTGAGGGTACGACAACGGTTTAGGGGGCGCGTACGTGTGAGGGTGCGGGTTAGTGTGAGCGTACGGGTTAGGATTAGGGGACGGGTGAGGGGAAGGCTTCGGGGAAGGGTTAGGGTTAGGGTTCAGGCTAGGGTTAGGGTTAGGGGACGGGGACGGTTTAGGGTCCAGGTGAGGGTACGACAACGGTTTAGGGGGAGCGTACGTGTGAGGGCGCGGGTTAGTGTGAGCGTACGGGTTAGGATTAGGGGACGGGTGAGGGGAAGGCTTCGGGGAAGTGTTAGGGTTCGGGCTAGGGTTAGGGTTAGGGGACGGGGACGGTTTAGGGTCCAGGTGAGGGTACGACAACGGTTTAGGGGGAGCGTACGTGTGAGGGCGCGGGTTAGTGTGAGCGTACGGGTTAGGATTAGGGGACGGGTGAGGGGAAGGCTTCGGGGAAGGGTTAGGGTTAGGGTTCGGGCTAGGGTTAGGGTTAGGGGACGGGGACGGTTTAGGGTCCAGGTGAGGGTACGACAACGGTTTAGGGGGAGCGTACGTGTGAGGGCGCGGGTTAGTGTGAGCGTACGGGTTAGGATTAGGGGACGGGTGAGGGGAAGGCTTCGGGGAAGGGTTAGGGTTAGGGTTCGGGCTAGGGTTAGGGTTAGGGGACGGGGACGGTTTAGGGTCCAGGTGAGGGTACGACAACGGTTTAGGGGGAGCGTACGTGTGAGGGCGCGGGTTAGTGTGAGCGTACGGGTTAGGATTAGGGGACGGGTGAGGGGAAGGCTTCGGGGAAGGGTTAGGGTTAGGGTTCGGGCTAGGGTTAGGGTTAGGGGACGGGGACGGTTTAGGGTCCAGGTGAGGGTCCGACAACGGTTTAGGGGGAGCGTACATGTGAGGGCGCGGGTTAGTGTGAGCGTACGGGTTAGGATTATGGGACGGGTGAGGGGAAGGCTTCGGGGAAGGGTTAGGGTTCGGGCTAGGGTTAGGGTTAGGGGACGGGGACGGTTTAGGGTCCAGGTGAGGGTACGACAACGGTTTAGGGGGAGCGTACGTGTGAGGGCGCGGGTTAGTGTGAGCGTACGGGTTAGGATTAGGGGACGGGTGAGGGGAAGGCTTCTGGGAAGGGTTAGGGTTAGGGTTCGGGCTAGGGTTAGGGTTAGGGGACGGGGACGGTTTAGGGTCCAGGTGAGGGTACGACAACGGTTTAGGGGGAGCGTACGTGTGAGGGCGCGGGTTAGTGTGAGCGTACGGGTTAGGATTAGGGGACGGGTGAGGGGAAGGCTTCGGGGAAGGGTTAGGGTTAGGGTTCGGTCTAGGGTTAGGGTTAGGGGATGGGGACGGTTTAGGGTCCAGGTGAGGGTCCGACAACGGTTTAGGGGGAGCGTACATGTTAGGGCGCGGGTTAGTGTGAGCGTACGGGTTAGGATTAGGGGACGGGTGAGGGGAAGGCTTCGGGGAAGGGTTAGGGTTCGGGCTAGGGTTAGGGTTAGGGGACGGGGACGGTTTAGGGTCCAGGTGAGGGTACGACAACGGTTTAGGGGGAGCGTATGTGTGAGGGCGCGCGTTAGTGTGAGCGTACGGGTTAGGATTAGGGGACGGGTGAGGGGAAGGCTTCGGGGAAGTGTTAGGGTTACGGTTCGGGCTAGGGTTAGGGTTAGGGGACGGGGACGGTTTAGGGTCCAGGTGAGGGTACGACAACGGTTTAGGGGGAGCGTACGTGTGAGGGCGCGGGTTAGTGTGAGCGTACGGGTTAGGATTAGGGGACGGGTGAGGGGAAGGCTTCGGGGAAGGGTTAGGGTTAGGGTTCGGGCTAGGGTTAGGGTTAGGGGACGGGGACGGTTTAGGGTCCAGGTGAGGGTACGACAACGGTTTAGGGGGAGCGGACGTGTGAGGGCGCGGGTTAGTGTGAGCGTACGGGTTAGGATTAGGGGACGGGTGAGGGGAAGGCTTCAGGGAAGGGTTAGGGTTAGGGTTCGGGCTAGGGTTAGGGTTAGGGGACGGGGACGGTTTAGGGTCCAGGTGAGGGTACGACAACGGTTTAGGGGGAGCGTACGTGTGAGGGCGCGGGTTAGTGTGAGCGTACGGGTTAGGATTAGGGGACGGGTGAGGGGAAGGCTTCGGGGAAGGGTTAGGGTTAGGGTTCGGGCTAGGGTTAGCGTTAGGGGACGGGGACGGTTTAGGGTCCAGGTGAGGGTACGACAACGGTTTAGGGGGAGCGTACGTGTGAGGGCGCGGGTTAGTGTGAGCGTAGGGGTTAGGATTAGGGGACGGGTGAGGGGAAGGCTTCGGGGAAGTGTTAGGGTTAGGGTTCGGGCTAGGGTTAGGGTTAGGTGACAGGGACGTTTTAGGGAACAGGTGAGGGTACGACAACGGTTTAGGGGGAGCGTACGTGTGAGGGCGCGGGTTAGTGTGAGCGTAGGGGTTAGGATTAGGGGACGGGTGAGTGGAAGGCTTCGGGGAAGGGTTAGGGTTAGGGTTCGGGCTAGGGTTAGGGTTAGGGGACGGGGACGGTTTAGGGTCCAGGTGAGGGTACGACAACTGTTTAGGGGGAGCGTACGTGTGAGGGCGCGGGTTAGTGTGAGCGTACGGGTTAGGATTAGGGGACGATGAGGGGAAGGCCTCGGGGAAGGGTTAGGGTTAGGGTTCGGGCTAGGGTTAGGGTTAGGGGACGGGGACGGTTTAGGGTCCAGGTGAGGGTCCGACAACGGTTTAGGAGGAGCGTACGTGTGAGGGCGCGGGTTAGTGTGAGCGTACGGGTTAGGATTAGGGGACGGGTGAGGGGAAGGCTTCGGGGAAGGGTTAGGGTTAGGGTTCGGGTTAGGGTTAGGGTTAGGGGACGGGGACGGTTTAGGGTCCAGGTGAGGGTACGACAACGGTTTAGCGGGAGCGTACGTGTGAGGGCGCGGGTTAGTGTGAGCGTACGGGTTAGGATTAGGGGACGGGTGAGGGGAAGGCTTCGGGGAAGGGTTAGGGTTAGGGTTTGGGCTAGGGTTAGGGTTAGGGGACGGGGACGGTTTAGGGTTCAGGTGAGGGTCCGACAACGGTTTAGGGGGTGCGTACGTGTGAGGGCACGGGTTAGTGTGAGCGTTCAGGTTAGGATTAGGGGACGGGTGAGGGGAAAGCTTCGGGGAAGGTTTAGGATTAGGTTTCGGGCTAGGGTTAGGGTTAGGGGAAGGGTACGGTTTAGGGTCCAGGTGAGGGCACGACAACGGTTTAGGCGGAGCGTACGTGTGAGGGCGCGGGTTAGTTTGAGCGTACGGGTTAGATTTGGGGACGGGTGAGGGGAAGGCTTCGGGGAAGGGTTAGGGTTCGGGCTAGGGTTAGGGTTATGGGACGGGGACGGTTTAGGGTCCAGGTGAGGGTACGACAACGGTTTAGGGGGAGCGTACGTGTGAGGGCGCGCGTAAGTGTGAGCGTACGGGTTAGGATTAGGGGACGGGTGAGGGGAAGGCTTCGGGGAAGGGTTAGGGTTAGGGTTCGGGCTAGGGTTAGGGTTAGGGGACGGGGACGGTTTAGGGTCCAGGTGAGGGTACGACAACGGTTTAGGGGGAGCGTACGTGTGAGGGCGCGGGTTAGTGTGAGCGTACGGGTTAGGATTAGGGGACGGGTGAGGGGAAGGCTTCGGGGAAGGGTTAGGGGTAGGGTTCGGGCTAGGGTTAGCGTTAGGGGACGGGGACGGTTTAGGGTCCAGGAGAGGGTACGACAACGGTTTAGGGGGAGCGTACGTGTGAGGGCGCGGGTTAGTGTGAGCGTAGGGGTTAGGATTAGGGGACGGGTGAGGGGAAGGCTTCGGGGAAGTGTTAGGGTTAGGGTTCGGGCTAGGGTTAGGGTTAGGTGACAGGGACGTTTTAGGGAACAGGTGAGGGTACGACAACGGTTTAGGGGGAGCGTACGTGTGAGGGCGCGGGTTAGTGTGAGCGTACGGGTTAGGATTAGGGGACGGGTGAGGGGAAGGCTTCGGGGAAGGGTTAGGGTTAGGGTTCGGACTAGGGTTAGGTTTAGGGGACGGGGACGGTTTAGGGTCCAGGTGAGGGTACGACAAAGGTTTAGGGGGAGCGTACGTGAGAGGGCGCGGGTTAGTGTTAGGGTACGGGTTAGGATTAGGGGACGGGTGAGGGGAAGGCTTCGGGGAAGGGTTAGGGTTAGGGTTCGGGCTAGGGTTAGGGTTAGGGGACGGGGACGGTTTAGGGTCCAGGTGAGGGTACGACAACGGTTTAGGGGGAGCGTACGTGTGAGGGCGCGGGTTAGTGTGAGCGTACGGGTTAGGATTATGGGACGGGTGAGGGGAAGGCTTCTGGGAAGGGTTAGGGTTAGGGTTCGGGCTAGGGTTAGGGTTAGGGGACGGGGACGGTTTAGGGTCCAGGTGAAGGTCTGACAACGGTTTAGGGGGAGCGTACGTGTGAGGGCGCGGGTTAGTGTGAGCGTACGGGTTAGGATTAGGGGACGGGTGAGGGGAAGGCTTCGGGGAAGGGTTAGGGTTAGGTTTCAGGCTAGGGTTAGGGTTAGGGGACGGGGACGGTTTAGGGTCCAGGTGAGGGTACGACAACGGTTTAGGGGGCGCGTACGTGTGAGGGCGCAGGTTAGTGTGAGCGTACGGGTTAGGATTAGGGGACGGGTGAGGGGAAGGCTTCGGGGAAGGGTTAGGGTTAGGGTTCGGGCTAGGGTTAGGGTTAGGGGACGGGGACGGTTTAGGGTCCAGGTGAGGGTACGACAACGGTTTAGGGGGAGCGTACGTGTGAGGGCGCGGGTTAGTGTGAGCGTACGGGTTAGGATTAGGGGACGGGTGAGGGGAAGGCTTCGGGGAAGTGTTAGGGTTCGGGCTAGGGTTAGGGTTAGGGGACGGGGACGGTTTAGGGTCCAGGTGAGGGTACGACAACGGTTTAGGGGGAGCATACGTGTGAGGGCGCGGGTTAGTGTGAGCGTACGGGTTAGGATTAGGGGACGGGTGAGGGGAAGGCTTCGGGGAAGGGTTAGGGTTAGGGTTCGGGCTAGGGTTAGGGTTAGGGGACGGGGACGGTTTAGGGTCCAGGTGAGGGTACGACAACGGTTTAGGGGGAGCGTACGTGTGAGGGCGCGGGTTAGTGTGAGCGTACGGGTTAGGATTAGGGGACGGGTGAGGGGAAGGCTTCGGGGAAGTGTTAGGGTTAGGGTTCGGGCTAGGGTTAGCGTTAGGGGACGGGGACGGTTTAGGGTCCAGGTGAGAGTACGACAACGGTTTAGGGGGAGCGTACGTGTGAGGGCGCGGGTTAGTGTGAGCGTAGGGGTTAGGATTAGGGGACGGGTGAGGGGAAGGCTTCGGGGAAGTGTTAGGGTTAGGGTTCGGGCTAGGGTTAGGGTTAGGTGACAGGGACGTTTTAGGGAACAGGTGAGGGTACGACAACGGTTTAGGGGGAGCGTACGTGTGAGGGCGCGGGTTAGTGTGAGCGTACGGGTTAGGATTAGGGGACGGGTGAGGGGAAGGCTTCGGGGAAGGGTTAGGGTTAGGGTTCGGGCTAGGGTTAGGGTTAGAGGACGGGGACGGTTTAGGGTCCAGGTGAGGGTACGACAACGGTTTAGGGGGAGCGTACGTGACAGGGCGCGGGTTAGTGTTAGGGTACGGGTTAGGATTAGGGGACGGGTGAGGGGAAGGCTTCGGGGAAGGGTTAGGGTTAGGGTTCGGGCTAGGGTTAGGGTTAGGGGACGGGGACGGTTTAGGGTCCAGGTGAGGGTACGACAACGGTTTAGGGGGAGCGTACGTGTGAGGGCGCGGGTTAGTGTGAGCGTACGTGTTAGGATTAGGGGACGGGTGAGGGGAAGGCTTTGGGGAAGTGTTAGGGTTCGGGCTAGGGTTAGGGTTAGGGGACGGGGACGGTTTAGGGTCCAGGTGAGGGTACGACAACGGTTTAGGGGGAGCGTACGTGTGAGGGCGCGGGTTAGTGTGAGCGTACGTGTTAGGATTAGGGGACGGGTGAGGGGAAAGCTTCGGGGAAGTGTTAGTGTTAGGGTTCGGGCTAGGGTTAGGGTTAGGGGACGGGGACGGTTTAGGGTCCAGGTGAGGGTACGACAACTGTTTAGGGGGAGCGTACGTGTGAGGGCGCGGGTTAGTGTGAGCGTACGGGTTAGGATTAGGGGACGATGAGAGGAAGGCCTCGGGGAAGGGTTAGGGTTAGGGTTCGGGCTAGGGTTAGGGTTAGGGGACGGGGACGGTTTAGGGTCCAGGTGAGGGTCCGACAACGGTTTAGGGGGAGCGTACGTGTGAGGGCGCGGGTTAGTGTGAGCGTACGGGTTAGGATTAGGGGACGGGTGAGGGGAAGGCTTCGGGGAAGGGTTAGGTTTAGGGTTCGGGTTAGGGTTAGGGTTAGGGGACGGGGACGGTTTAGGGTCCAGGTGAGGGTACGACAACGGTTTAGGGGGAGCGTACGTGTGAGGGCGCGGGTTAGTGTGAGCGTACGGGTTAGGATTAGGGGACGGGTGAGGGAAGGCTTCGGGGAAGGGTTAGGGTTAGGGTTCGGGCTAGGGTTAGGGTTAGGGGACGGGGACGGTTTAGGGTCCAGGTGAGGGTACGACAACGGTTTAGGGGGAGCGTACGTGTGAGGGCGCGGGTTAGTGTGAGCGTACGGGTTAGGATTAGGGGACGGGTGAGGGGAAGGCTTCGGGAAAGGGTTAGGGTTAGGGTTCGGGCTAGGGTTAGGGTTAGGGGACGGGGACGGTTTAGGGTCCAGGTGAGGGTACGACAACGGTTTAGGGGGAGCGTACGTGTGAGGGCGCGGGTTAGTGTGAGCGTAGGGGTTAGGATTAGGGGACGGGTGAGGGGAAGGCTTCGGGGAAGGGTTAGGGTTAGGGTTCGGGCTAGGGTTAGGGTTAGGGGACGGGGACGGTTTAGGGTCCAGGTGAGGGTACGACAACGGTTTAGGGGGAGCGTACGTGTGAGGGCGCGGGTTAGTGTGAGCGTACGGGTTAGGATTAGGGGACGGGTGAGGGGAAGGCTTAGGGGAAGGGTTAGGGTTAGGGTTCGGGCTAGGGTTAGGGTTAGGGGACGGGGACGGTTTAGGGTCCAGGTGAGGGTACGACAACGGTTTAGGGGGAGCGTACGTGTGAGGGCGCGGGTTAGTGTGAGCGTACGTGTTAGGATTAGGGGACGGGTGAGGGGTAAGCTTCGGGGAAGTGTTAGTGTTAGGGTTTGGGCTAGGGTTAGGGTTAGGGGACGGGGACGGTTTAGGGTCCAGGTGAGGGTACGACAACGGTTTAGGGGGAGCGTACGTGTGAGGGCGCGGGTTAGTGGGAGCGTACGGGTTAGGATTAGGGGACGTGTGAGGGGAAGGCTTCGGGGAAGGATTAGGGTTAGGGTTCGGGCTAGGGTTAGGGTTAGGGGACGGGGACGGTTTAGGGTCCAGGTGAGGGTACGACAACGGTTTAGGGGGAGCGTACGTGTGAGGGCGCGGGTTAGTGTGAGCGTACGGGTTAGGATTAGGGGACGGGTGAGGGGAAGGCTTCGGGGAAGGGTTAGGGTTAGGGTTCGGGCTAGGGTTAGGGTTAGGGGACGGGGACGGTTTAGGGTCCTGGTGAGGGTACGACAACGGTTTAGAGGGAGCGTACGTGTGAGGGCGCGGGTTAGTGGGAGCGTACGGGTTAGGATTAGGGGACGGGTGAGGGGAAGGCTTTGGGGAAGGGTTAGGGTTAGGGTTCGGGCTAGGGATAGGGTTAGAGGACGGGGACGGTTTAGGGTCCAGGTGAGGGTACGACAACGGTTTAGGGGGAGCGTACGTGTGAGGGCGCGGGTTAGTGGGAGCGTACGGGTTAGGATTAGGGGACGGGTGAGGGGAAGGCTTCGGGGAAGGGTTAGGGTTAGGGTTCGGGCTAGGGTTAGGGTTAGGGGACGGGGACGGTTTAGGGTCCAGGTGAGGGAACGACAACGGTTTAGGGGGAGCGTACGTGTGAGGGCGCGGGTTAGTGTGAGCGTACGGGTTAGGATTAGGGGACGGGTGAGGGGAAGGCTTCGGGGAAGGGTTAGGGTTAGGGTTCTGGCTAGGGTTAGGGTTAGGGGACGGGGACGGTTTAGGGTCCAGGTGAGGGTACGACAACGGTTTAGGGGGAGCGTACGTGTGAGGGCGCGGGTTAGTGTGAGCGTACGGGTTAGGATTAGGGGACGGGTGAGGGGAAGGCTTCGGGGAAGGGTTAGGGTTAGGGTTCGGGCTAGGGTTAGGGTTAGGGGACGGGGACGGTTTAGGGTCCAGGTGAGGGTACGACAACGGTTTAGGGGGAGCGTACGTGTGAGGGCACGGGTTAGTGTGAGCGTACGGGTTAGGATTAGGGTACGGGTGAGGGGAAGGCTTCGGGGATGGGTTAGGGTTAGTGTTCGGGCTAGGGTTAGGGTTAGGGGACGGGGACGGTTTAGGGTCCAGGTGAGGGTACGACAACGGTTTAGGGGGAGCGTACGTGTGAGGGCGCGGGTTAGTGTGAGCGTACGGGTTAGGATTAGGGGACGGGTGAGGGGAAGGCTTCGGGGAAGGGTTAGGGTTAGGGTTCGGGCTAGGGTTAGGGTTAGGGGACGGGGACGGTTTAGGGTCCAGGTGATGGTACGACAACGGTTTAGGGGGAGCGTACGTGTGAGGGCGCGGGTTAGTGTGAGCGTACGGGTTAGGATTAGGGGACGGGTGAGGGGAAGGCTTCGGGGAAGGGTTAGGGTTAGGGTTCGGGCTAGGGTTAGGGTTAGGGGACGGGGACGGTTTAGGGTCCAGGTGAGGGTACAACAACGGTTTAGGGGGAGCGTACGTGTGAGGGCGCGGGTTAGTGTGAGCGTACGGGTTAGGATTAGGGGATGGGTGAGGGGAAGGCTTCGGGGAAGGGTTAGGGTTAGGGTTCGGGCTAGGGTTAGGGTTAGGGGACGGGGACGGTTTAGGGTCCAGGTGAGGGTACGACAACGGTTTAGGGGGAGCGTACGTGTGAGGGCGCGGGTTAGTGTGAGCGTACGTGTTAGGATTAGGGGACGGGTGAGGGGTAAGCTTCGGGGAAGTGTTAGTGTTAGGGTTTGGGCTAGGGTTAGGGTTAGGGGACGGGGACGGTTTAGGGTCCAGGTGAGGGTACGACAAAGGTTTAGGGGGAGCGTACGTGTGAGGGCGCGGGTTAGTGGGAGCGTACGGGTTAGGATTAGGGGACGGGTGAGGGGAAGGCTTCGGGGAAGAGTTAGGGTTAGGGTTCGGGCTAGGGTTAGGGTTAGGGGACGGGGACGGTTTAGGGTCCAGGTGAGGGTACGACAACGGTTTAGGGGGGGCGTACGTGTGAGGGCGCGGGTTAGTGTGAGTGTACGGGTTAGGATTAGGGGACGGGTGAGGGGAAGGCTTCGGGGAAGTGTTAGGGTTAGGGTTCGGGCTAGGGTTAGGGTTAGGGGACGGGGACGGTTTAGGGTCCTGGTGAGGGTACGACAACGGTTTAGAGGGAGCGTACGTGTGAGGGCGCGGGTTAGTGGGAGCGTACGGGTTAGGATTAGGGGACGGGTGAGGGGAAGGCTTTGGGGAAGGGTTAGGGTTAGGGTTCGGGCTAGGGTTAGGGTTAGAGGACGGGGACGGTTTAGGGTCCAGGTGAGGGTACGACAACGGTTTAGGGGGAGCGTACGTGTGAGGGCGTGGGTTAGTGTGAGCGTACGGGTTAGGATTAGGGGACGGGTGAGGGGAAGGCTTTGGGGAAGGGTTAGGGTTAGGGTTCGGGCTAGGGTTAGGGTTAGGGGACGGGGACGGTTTAGGGTCCAGGTGAGGGAACGACAACGGTTTAGGGGGAGCGTACGTGTGAGGGCGCGGGTTAGTGTGAGCGTACGGGTTAGGATTAGGGGACGGGTGAGGGGAAGGCTTCGGGGAAGGGTTAGGGTTAGGGTTCGGGCTAGGGTTAGGGTTAGGGGACGGGGACGGTTTAGGTTCCATGTGAGGGTACGACAACGGTTTAGGGGGAGCTTACGTGTGAGGGCGCGAGTTAGTGTGAGCGTACGGGTTAGGATTAGGGGAAGGGTGAGGGGAAGGCTTCGGGGAAGGGTTAGGGTTAGGGTTCGGGCTAGGGTTAGGGTTAGGGGACGGGGACGGTTTAGGGTCCAGGTGAGGGTACGACAACGGTTTAGGGGGAGCGTAAGTGTGAGGGCGCGGGTTAGTGTGAGCGTACGGGTTAGGATTAGGGGACGGGTGAGGGGAAGGCTTCGGGGAAGGGTTAGGGTTAGGGTTCGGGCTAGGGTTAGGGTTAGGGGACAGGGACGGTTTAGGGTCCAGGTGAGGGTACGACAACGGTTTAGGGGGAGCGTACGTGTGAGGGCGCGGGTTAGTGGGAGCATACGGGTTAGGATTAGGGGACGGGTGAGGGGAAGGCTTTGGGGAAGGGTTAGGGTTAGGGTTCGGGCTAGGGTTAGGGTTAGGGGACGGGGACGGTTTAGGGTCCAGGTGAGGGTACGACAACGGTTTAGGGGGAGCGAACGTGTGAGGGCGCGGGTTAGTGTGAGCGTACGGGTTAGGATTAGGGGACGGGTGAGGGGAAGGCTTCGGGGAAGGGTTAGGGTTAGGGTTCTGGCTAGGGTTAGGGTTAGGGGACGGGGACGGTTTAGGGTCCAGGTGAGGGTACGACAACGGTTTAGGGGGAGCGTACGTGTGAGGGCGAGGGTTAGTGTGAGCGTACGGGTTAGGATTAGGGGACCGGTGAGGGGAAGGCTTCGGGGAAGGGTTAGGGTTAGTGTTCGGGCTAGGGTTAGGGTTAGGGGACGGGGACGGTTTAGGGTCCAGGTGAGGGTACGACAACGGTTTAGGGGGAGCGTACGTGTGAGGGCGCGGGTTAGTGTGAGCGTATGGGTTAGGATTAGGGGACGGGTGAGGGGAAGGCTTCGGGGAAGTGTTAGGGTTAGGGTTCGGGCTAGGGTTAGGGTTAGGGGACGGGGACTGTTTAGGGTCCAGGTGAGGGTACGACAACGGTTTAGGGGGAGCGTACGTGTGAGGGCGCGGGTTAGTGTGAGCGTACGGGTTAGGATTAGGGGACGGGTGAGGGGAAGGCTTCGGGGAAGGGTTAGGGTTAGGGTTCGGGCTAGGATTAGGGTTAGGGGACGGGGACGGTTTAGGGTCCAGGTGAGGGTACGACAACGGTTTAGGGGGAGCGTACGTGTGAGGGCGCGGGTTAGTGTGAGCGTACGTGTTAGGATTAGGGGACGGGTGAGGGGAAAGCTTCGGGGAAGTGTTAGTGTTAGGGTTCGGGCTAGGGTTAGGGTTAGGGGACGGGGACGGTTTAGGGTCCAGGTGAGGGTACGACAACGGTTTAGGGGGAGCGTACGTGTGAGGGTGCGGGTTAGTGGGAGCGTACGGGTTAGGATTAGGGGATGGGTGACGGGAAGGCTTCGGGGAAGGGTTAGGGTTAGGGTTCAGGCTAGGGTTAGGGTTAGGGGACGGGGACGGTTTAGGGTCCAGGTGAGGGTACGACAACGGTTTAAGGGGAGCGTACGTGTGAGGGCGCGGGTTAGTGTGAGCGTACGGGTTAGGATTAGGGGACGGGTGAGGGGAAGGCTTCGGGGAAGGGTTAGGGTTAGGGTTCGGGCTAGGGTTAGGGTTAGGGGACCGGGACGGTTTAGGGTCCAGGTGAGGGTACGACAACGGTTTAGGGGGAGCGTACGTGTGAGGGCGCGGGTTAGTGTGAGCGTACGTGTTAGGATTAGGGGACGGATGAGGGGAAGGCCTCGGGGAAGGGTTAGGATTAGGGTTCGGGCTAGGGTTAGGGTTAGGGGACGGGGACGGTTTAGGGTCCAGGTGAGGGTACGACAACGGTTTAGAGGGAGCGTACGTGTGAGAGCGCGGGTTAGTGTGAGCGTACGGGTTAGGATTAGGGGACGGGTGAGGGGAAGGCTTCGGGGAAGGGTTAGGGTTAGGGTTCGGGCTAGGGTTAGGGTTAGGGGACGGGGACGGTTTAGGGTCCAGGTGAGGGTACGACAACGGTTTAGGGGGAGCATACGTGTGAGGGTGCGCGTTAGTGTGAGCGTACGGTTTAGGATTAGGGGACGGGTGAGGGGAAGGCTTCGGGGAAGGGTTAGGGTTAGGTTTCGGGCTAGGGTTAGGGTTAGGGGACGGGGACGGTTTAGGGTCTAGGTGAGGGTACGACAACGGTTTAGGGGGAGCGTACGTGTGAGGGCGCGGGTTAGTGTGAGCGTACGGGTTAGGATTAGGGGACGGGTGAGGGGAAGGCTTCGGGGAAGGGTTAGGGTTAGGGTTCGGGCTAGGGTTAGGGTTAGGGGACGGGGACGGTTTAGGGTCCAGGTGAGGGTACGACAACGGTTTAGGGGGAGCGTACGTGTGAGGACGGGGGTTAGTGTGAGCGTACGGGTTAGGATTAGGGGACGGGTGAGGGGAAGGCTTCGGGGAAGGGTTAGGGTTAGGGTTCGGGTTAGGGTTAGGGTTAGGGGACGGGGATGGTTTAGGGTCCAGGTGAGGGTACGACAACGGTTTAGGGGGAGCGTACGAGTGAGGGCGCGGGTTAGTGTGAGCGTACGGGTTAGGATTAGGGGACGGGTGAGGGGAAGGCTTCGGGGAAGGGTTAGGGTTAGGGTTCGGGCTAGGGTTAGGGGACGGGGACGGTTTAGGGTCCAGGTGAGGGTCCGACAACGGTTTAGGGTGAGCGTACGTGTGAGGGCGTGGGTTAGTGTGAGCGTACGGGTTAGGATTAGGGGACGGGTGAGGGGAAGGCTTCGGGGAAGGGTTAGGGTTAGGGTTCGGGCTAGGGTTTGGTTTAGGGGACGGGGACGGTTTAGGGTCCAGGTGAGGGTACGACAACGGTTTAGGGGGAGCGTACGTGTGAGGGCGCGGGTTAGTGTGAGCGTACGGGTTAGGATTAGGGGACGGGTGAGGGGAAGGCTTCGGGGAAGGGTTAGGGTTAGGGTTCGGGCTAGGGTTAGGGTTAGGGGACGGGGACGGTTTAGGGTCCAGGTGAGGGTACGACAACGGTTTAGGGGGACCGTACGTGTGAGGGCACGGGTTAGTGTGAGCGTACGTGTTAGGATTAGGGGACGTGTGAGGGGAAGGTTTCGGGGAAGGCTTAGGTTTAGGGTTCGGGCTAGGGTTAGGGTTAGGGGACGGGGACAGTTTAGGGTCCAGGTGAGGGTACGACAACGGTTTAGGGGGAGCGTACGTGTGAGGGCGCGGGTTAGTGTGAGCGTACGTGTTAGGGTTAGGGGACGGGTGAGGGGAAAGCTTCGGGGAAGTGTTAGGGTTAGGGTTCAGGCTAGGGTTAGGGTTAGGGGACGGGGACGGTTTAGGGTCCAGGTGAGGGTACGACAACGGTTTAGGGGGAGCGTACGTGTGAGGGCGCGGGTTAGTGTGAGCGTACGGGTTAGGATTAGGGGACGGGTGAGGGAATGGCTTCGGGGAAGGGTTCGGGTTAGGGTTCGGGCTAGGGTTAGGGTTAGGGGACGGGGACGGTTTAGGGTCCAGGTGAGGGTACGACAACGGTTTAGGGGGAGCTTACGTGTGAGGGCGCGGGTTAGTGTGAGCGTACGGGTTAGGATTAGGGGACGGGTGAGGGAATGGCTTCGGGGAAGGGTTCGGGTTAGGGTTCGGGCTAGGGTTAGGGTTAGGGGACGGGGACGGTTTAGGGTCCAGGTGAGGGTACGACAACGGTTTAGGGGGAGCGTACGTGTGAGGGCGCGGGTTAGTGTGAGCGTATGGGTTAGGATTAGGGGACGGGTGAGGGGAAGGCTTCGGGGAAGTGTTAGGGTTAGGGTTCGGGCTAGGGTTAGGGTTAGGGGACGGGGACTGTTTAGGGTCCAGGTGAGGGTACGACAACGGTTTAGGGGGAGCGTACGTGTGAGGGCGCGGGTTAGTGTGAGCGTACGGGTTAGGATTAGGGGACGGGTGAGGGGAAGGCTTCGGGGAAGGGTTAGGGTTAGGGTTCGGGCTAGGATTAGGGTTAGGGGACGGGGACGGTTTAGGGTCCAGGTGAGGGTACGACAACGGTTTAGGGGGAGCGTACGTGTGAGGGCGCGGGTTAGTGTGAGCGTACGTGTTAGGATTAGGGGACGGGTGAGGGGAAAGCTTCGGGGAAGTGTTAGTGTTAGGGTTCGGGCTAGGGTTAGGGTTAGGGGACGGGGACGTTTAGGGTCCAGGTGAGGGTACGACAACGGTTTAGGGGGAGCGTACGTGTGAGGGTGCGGGTTAGTGGGAGCGTACGGGTTAGGATTAGGGGATGGGTGACGGGAAGGCTTCGGGGAAGGGTTAGGGTTAGGGTTCAGGCTAGGGTTAGGGTTAGGGGACGGGGACGGTTTAGGGTCCAGGTGAGGGTAGGACAACGGTTTAAGGGGAGCGTACGTGTGAGGGCGCGGGTTAGTGTGAGCGTACGGGTTAGGATTAGGGGACGGGTGAGGGGAAGGCTTCGGGGAAGGGTTAGGGTTAGGGTTCGGGCTAGGGTTAGGGTTAGGGGACCGGGACGGTTTAGGGTCCAGGTGAGGGTACGACAACGGTTTAGGGGGAGCGTACGTGTGAGGGCGCGGGTTAGTGTGAGCGTACGTGTTAGGATTAGGGGACGGATGAGGGGAAGGCCTCGGGGAAGGGTTAGGATTAGGGTTCGGGCTAGGGTTAGGGTTAGGGGACGGGGACGGTTTAGGGTCCAGGTGAGGGTACGACAACGGTTTAGAGGGAGCGTACGTGTGAGAGCGCGGGTTAGTGTGAGCGTACGGGTTAGGATTAGGGGACGGGTGAGGGGAAGGCTTCGGGGAAGGGTTAGGGTTAGGGTTCGGGCTAGGGTTAGGGTTAGGGGACGGGGACGGTTTAGGGTCCAGGTGAGGGTACGACAACGGTTTAGGGGGAGCATACGTGTGAGGGTGCGCGTTAGTGTGAGCGTACGGTTTAGGATTAGGGGACGGGTGAGGGGAAGGCTTCGGGGAAGGGTTAGGGTTAGGGTTCGGGCTAGGGTTAGGGTTAGGGGACGGGGACGGTTTAGGGTCTAGGTGAGGGTACGACAACGGTTTAGGGGGAGCGTACGTGTGAGGGCGCGGGTTAGTGTGAGCGTACGGGTTAGGATTAGGGGACGGGTGAGGGGAAGGCTTCGGGGAAGGGTTAGGGTTAGGGTTCGGGCTAGGGTTAGGGTTAGGGGACGGGGACGGTTTAGGGTCCAGGTGAGGGTACGACAACGGTTTAGGGGGAGCGTACGTGTGAGGACGGGGGTTAGTGTGAGCGTACGGGTTAGGATTAGGGGACGGGTGAGGGGAAGGCTTCGGGGAAGGGTTAGGGTTAGGGTTCGGGCTAGGGTTTGGTTTAGGGGACGGGGACGGTTTAGGGTCCAGGTGAGGGTACGACAACGGTTTAGGGGGAGCGTACGTGTGAGGGCGCGGGTTAGTGTGAGCGTACGGGTTAGGATTAGGGGACGGGTGAGGGGAAGGCTTCGGGGAAGGGTTAGGGTTAGGGTTCGGGCTAGGGTTAGGGTTAGGGGACGGGGACGGTTTAGGGTCCAGGTGAGGGTACGACAACGGTTTAGGGGGACCGTACGTGTGAGGGCACGGGTTAGTGTGAGCGTACGTGTTAGGATTAGGGGACGTGTGAGGGGAAGGTTTCGGGGAAGGCTTAGGTTTAGGGTTCGGGCTAGGGTTAGGGTTAGGGGACGGGGACAGTTTAGGGTCCAGGTGAGGGTACGACAACGGTTTAGGGGGAGCGTACGTGTGAGGGCGCGGGTTAGTGTGAGCGTACGTGTTAGGGTTAGGGGACGGGTGAGGGGAAAGCTTCGGGGAAGTGTTAGGGTTAGGGTTCAGGCTAGGGTTAGGGTTAGGGGACGGGGACGGTTTAGGGTCCAGGTGAGGGTACGACAACGGTTTAGGGGGAGCGTACGTGTGAGGGCGCGGGTTAGTGTGAGCGTACGGGTTAGGATTAGGGGACGGGTGAGGGAATGGCTTCGGGGAAGGGTTCGGGTTAGGGTTCGGGCTAGGGTTAGGGTTAGGGGACGGGGACGGTTTAGGGTCCAGGTGAGGGTACGACAACGGTTTAGGGGAAGCTTACGTGTGAGGGCGCGGGTTAGTGTGAGCGTACGGGTTAGGATTAGGGGACGGGTGAGGGAATGGCTTCGGGGAAGGGTTCGGGTTAGGGTTCGGGCTAGGGTTAGGGTTAGGGGACGGGGACGGTTTAGGGTCCAGGTGAGGGTACGACAACGGTTTAGGGGGAGCGTACGTGTGAGGGCACGGGTTAGTGTGAGCGTACGGGTTAGGATTACGGGACGGGTGAGGGGAAGGCTTCGGGGAAGTGTTAGGGTTAGGGTTGGGGCTAGGGTTAGGGTTAGGGGACAGGGACGGTTTAGGGTCCAGGTGAGGGTACGACAACGGTTTAGGGGGAGTGTACTTGTGCGGGCGCGGGTTAGTGGGAGCGTACGGGTTAGGATTAGGGGACGGGTGATGGGAAGGCTTCGGGGAAGGGTTAGGGTTAGGGTTCAGGCTAGGGTTAGGGTTAGGGGACGGGGACGGTTTAGGGTCCAGGTGAGGGTACGACAACGGTTTAGGGGGAGCGTACGTGTGAGGGCGCGGGTTAGTGTGAGCGTACGGGTTAGGATTAGGGGACGGGTGAGGGGAAGGCTTCGGGGAAGGGTTAGGGTTAGGATTCGGGCTAGGGTTAGGGTTAGGGGACGGGGACGGTTTAGGGTCCAGGTGAGGGTACGACAACGGTTTAGGGGGAGCGTACGTGTGAGGGCGCGGGTTAGTGTGAGCGTACGGGTTAGGATTAGGGGACGGGTGAGGGGAAGGCTTCGGGGAAGGGTTAGGGTTAGGGTTCGGGCTAGGGTTAGGGTTAGGGGACGGGGACGGTTTAGGGTCCAGGTTAAGGTACGACAACGGTTTAGGGGGAGCGTACGTGTGAGGGCGCGGTTTAGTGTGAGCGTACGGGTTAGGATTAGGGGACGGGTGAGGGGAAGGCTTCGGGGAAGTGTTAGGGTTAGGGTTCGGGCTAGGTTTAGGGTTAGGGGACGGGGACGGTTTAGGGTCCAGGTGAGGGTCCGACAACGGTTTAGGGGGAGCATACGTGTGAAGGCGCGGGTTAGTGGGAGCGTACGGGTTAGGATTACGGGACGGGTGAGGGGAAGGCTTCGGGGAAGTGTTAGGGTTAGGGTTGGGGCTAGGGTTAGGGTTAGGGGACGGGGACGGTTTAGGGTCCAGGTGAGGGTACGACAACGGTTTAGGGGGAGTGTACTTGTGCGGGCGCGGGTTAGTGGGAGCGTACGGGTTAGGATTAGGGGACGGGTGAGGGGAAGGCTTCGGGGAAGGGTTAGGGTTAGGGTTCAGGCTAGGGTTAGGGTTAGGGGACGGGGACGGTTTAGGGTCCAGGTGAGGGTACGACAACGGTTTAGGGGGAGCGTACGTGTGAGGGCGCGGGTTAGTGTGAGCGTACGGGTTAGGATTAGGGGACGGGTGAGGGGAAGGCTTCGGGGAAGGGTTAGGGTTAGGATTCGGGCTAGGGTTAGGGTTAGGGGACGGGGACGGTTTAGGGTCCAGGTGAGGGTACGACAACGGTTTAGGGGGAGCGTACGTGTGAGGGCGCGGGTTAGTGTGAGCGTACGGGTTAGGATTAGGGGACGGGTGAGGGGAAGGCTTCGGGGAAGGGTTAGGGTTAGGGTTCGGGCTAGGGTTAGGGTTAGGGGACGGGGACGGTTTAGGGTTCAGGTGAGGGTCTGACAACGGTTTAGGGGGAGCGTACGTGTGAGGGCGCGGGTTAGTGGGAGCGTACGGGTTAGGATTACGGGACGGGTGAGGGGAAGGCTTCGGGGAAGTGTTAGGGTTAGGGTTGGGGCTAGGGTTAGGGTTAGGGTACGGGGACGGTTTAGGGTCCAGGTGAGGGTACGACAATGGTTTAGGGGGAGCGTACGTGTGAGGGCGCGGGTTAGTGTGAGCGTACGGGTTAGGATTAGGGTACGGGTGAGGGGAAGGCTTCGGGGCAGGGTTAGGGTTAGGGTTCGGGCTAGGCTTAGGGTTAGGGGACGGGGACGGTTTAGGGTCCAGGTGAGGGTACGACAACGGTTTAGGGGGAGCGTACGTGTGAGGGCACGGGTTAGTGTGAGCGTACGGGTTAGGATTAGGGGACGGGTGAGGGGAAGGCTTCGGGGAAGGGTTAGGGTTAGGGTTCGGGCTAGGGTTAGGGTTAGGGGATGGGGACGGTTTAGGGTCCAGGTGAGGGTCCGACAACGGTTTAGGGGGAGCGTACGTGTGAGGGCGCGGGTTACTGGGAGCGTACGGGTTAGGATTACGGGACGGGTGAGGGGAAGGCTTCGGGGAAGTGTTAGGGTTAGGGTTGGGGCTAGGGTTAGGGTTAGGGGACGGGGACGGTTTAGGGTCCAGGTGAGGGTACGACAACGGTTTAGGGGGAGCGTACGTGTGAGGGCGCGGGTTAGTGTGAGTGTACGGGTTAGGATTAGGGGACGGGTGAGGGGAAGGCTTCGGGGAAGGGTTAGGGTTAGGGTTCGGGCTAGGGTTAGGGTTAGGGGACGGGGACGGTTTAGGGTCCAGGTGAGGGTACGACAACGGTTTAGGGGGAGCGTACGTGTGAGGGCGCGGGTTAGTGTGAGCGTACGGGTTAGGATTAGGGGACGGGTGAGGGGAAGGCTTCGGGGAAGGGTTAGGTTTAGGGTTCGGGCTAGGGTTAGGGTTAGGGGACGGGGACGATTTAGGGTCCAGGTCAGGGTACGACAACGGTTTAGGGGGAGCGTACGTGTGAGGGCGCGGGTTAGTGTGAGCGTACGGGTTAGGATTAGGGGACGGGTGAGGGGAAGGCTTCGGGGAAGGGTTAGGGTTAGGGTTCGGGCTAAGGTTAGGGTTAGGGGACGGGGACGGTTTAGGGTCCAGGTGAGGGTACGACAACGGTTTAGGGGGAGCGTACGTGTGAGGGCGCGGGTAAGTGTGAGCGTACGGGTTAGGATTAGGGGACGGGTGAGGGGAAGGCTTCGGGGAAGGGTTAGGGTTAGGGTTCGGGCTAGGGTTAGGGTTAGGGGACGGGGACGGTTTAGGGTCCAGGTGAGGGTACGACAACGGTTTAGGGGGAGCGTACGTATGAGGGCGCGGGTTAGTGTGAGCATACGGGTTAGGATTAGGGGACGGGTGAGGGGAAGGCTTCGGGGAAGGGTTAGGGTTAGGGTTCGGGCTAGGGTTAGGGTTAGGGGACGGGGACGGTTTAGGGTCCAGGTGAGGGTACGACAACGGTTTAGGGGGAGCGTACGTGTGAGGGCGCGGTTTAGTGTGAGCGTACGGGTTAGGATTAGGGTACGGGTGAGGGGAAGGCTTCGGGGCAGGGTTAGGGTTAGGGTTCGGGCTAGGCTTAGGGTTAGGGGACGGGGACGGTTTAGGGTCCAGGTGAGGGTACGACAACGGTTTAGGGGGAGCGTACGTGTGAGGGCGCGGGTTAGTTTGAGCGTACGGGTTAGGATTAGGGGACGGGTGAGGGGAAGGCTTCGGGGAGGGGTTAGGGTTAGGGTTCGGGCTAGGGTTAGGGTTAGGGGACGGGGACGGTTTAGGGTCCAGGTGAGGGTCTGACAACGGTTTAGGGGGAGCGTACGTGTGAGGGCGCGGGTTAGTGTGAGCGTACGGGTTAGGATTAGGGGACGGGTGAGGGGAAGGCTTCGGGGAAGGTTTAGGGTTAGGGTTCAGGCTAGGGTTAGGGTTAGGGGACGGGGACGGTTTAGGGTCCATGTGAGGGTACGACAACGGTTTAGGGGGAGTGTACGTGTGAGGGCGCGGGTTAGTGGGAGCGTACGGGTTAGGATTACGGGACGGGTGAGGGGAAGGCTTCGGGGAAGTGTTAGGGTTAGGGTTGGGGCTAGGGTTAGGGTTAGGGGACGGGGACGGTTTAGGGTCCAGGTGAGGGTACGACAACGGTTTAGGGGGAGCGTACGTGTGAGGGCGCGGGTTAGTGTGAGTGTACGGGTTAGGATTAGGGGACGGGTGAGGGGAAGGCTTCGGGGAAGGGTTAGGGTTAGGGTTCGGGCTAGGGTTAGGGTTAGGGGACGGGGACGGTTTAGGGTCCAGGTGAGGGTACGACAACGGTTTAGGGGGAGCGTACGTGTGAGGGCGCGGGTTAGTGTGAGCGTACAGGTTAGGATTAGGGGACGGGTGAGGGGAAGGCTTCGGGGAAGGGTTAGGGTTAGGGTTCGGGCTAGGGTTAGGGTTAGGGGACGGGGACGATTTAGGGTCCAGGTGAGGGTACGACAACGGTTTAGGGGGAGCGTACGTGTGAGGGCGCGGTTTAGTGTGAGCGTACGGGTTAGGATTAGGGGACGGGTGAGGGGAAGGCTTCGGTGAAGGGTTAGGGTTAGGGTTCGGGCTAGGGTTAGGGTTAGGGGACGGGGACGGTTTAGGGTTCAGGTGAGGGTCTGACAACGGTTTAGGGGGAGCGTACGTGTGAGGGCGCGGGTTAGTGGGAGCGTACGGGTTAGGATTACGGGACGGGTGAGGGGAAGGCTTCGGGGAAGTGTTAGGGTTAGGGTTCGGGCTAGGGTTAGGGTTAGGGGACGGGGACGGTTTAGGGTCCAGGTGAGGGTACGACAACGGTTTAGGGGGAGCGTACGTGTGAGGGCGCGGGTTAGTGTGAGCGTACGGGTTAGGATTAGGGTACGGGTGAGGGGAAGGCTTCGGGGCAGGGTTAGGGTTAGGGTTCGGGCTAGGCTTAGGGTTAGGGGACGGGGACGGTTTAGGGTCCAGGTGAGGGTACGACAACGGTTTAGGGGGAGCGTACGTGTGAGGGCGCGGGTTAGTGTGAGCTTACGGGTTAGGATTAGTGGACGGGTGAGGGGAAGGCTTCGGGAAGGGTTAGGGTTAGGGTTCGGGCTAGGGTTAGGGTTAGGGGACGGGGACGGTTTAGGGTCCAGGTGAGGGTACGACAACGGTTTAGGGGGAGCGTACGTGTGAGGGCGCGGGTTAGTTTGAGCGTACGGGTTAGGATTAGGGGACGGGTGAGGGGAAGGCTTCGGGGAGGGGTTAGGGTTAGGGTTCGGGCTAGGGTTAGGGTTAGGGGACGGGGACGGTTTAGGGTCCAGGTGAGGGTCCGACAACGGTTTAGGGGGAGCGTACGTGTGAGGGCGCGGGTTAGTGTGAGCGTACGGGTTAGGATTAGGGGACGGGTGAGGGGAAGGCTTCGGGGAAGGTTTAGGGTTAGGGTTCAGGCTAGGGATAGGGTTAGGGGACGGGGACGGTTTAGGGTCCATGTGAGGGTACGACAACGGTTTAGGGGGAGCGTACGTGTGAGGGCGCGCGTTAGTGTGAGAGTACGGGTTAGGATTAGGGGACGGGTGAGGGGAAGGCTTCGGGGAAGGGTTAGGTTTAGGGTTCGGGCTAGGGTTAGGGTTAGGGGACGGGGACGGTTTAGGGTCCAGGTGAGGGTCCGACAACGGTTTAGGGGGAGCGTACGTGTGAGGGCACGGGTTAGTGTGAGCGTACGGGTTAGGATTAGGGGACGGGTGAGGGGAAGGCTTCGGGGAAGGGTTAGGGTTAGGGTTCGGGCTAGGGTTAGGGTTAGGGGATGGGGACGGTTTAGGGTCCAGGTGAGGGTCCGACAACGGTTTAGGGGGAGCGTACGTGTGAGGGCGCGGGTTAGTGGGAGCGTACGGGTTAGGATTACGGGACGGGTGAGGGGAAGGCTTCGGGGAAGTGTTAGGGTTAGGGTTGGGGCTAGGGTTAGGGTTAGGGGACGGGGACGGTTTAGGGTCCAGGTGAGGGTACGACAACGGTTTAGGGGGAGCGTACGTGTGAGGGCGCGGGTTAGTGTGAGTGTACGGGTAAGGATTAGGGGACGGGTGAGGGGAAGGCTTCGGGGAAGGGTTAGGGTTAGGGTTCGGGCTAGGGTTAGGTTTAGGGGACGGGGACGGTTTAGGGTCCAGGTGAGGGTACGACAACGGTTTAGGGGGAGCATACGTATGAGGGCGCGGGTTAGCGTGAGCGTACGGGTTAGGATTAGGGGACGGGTGAGGGGAAGGCTTCGGGGAAGGGTTAGGGTTAGGGTTCGTGCTAGGGTTAGGGTTAGGGGACGGGGACGGTTTAGGGTCCAGGTGAGGGTACGACAACGGTTTAGGGGGAGCGTACGTGTGAGGGCGTGGGTTAGTGTGAGCGTACGGGTTAGGATTAGGGGACGGGTGAGGGGAAGGTTTCGGGGCAGGGTTAGGGTTAGGGTTCGGGCTAGGGTTAGGGTTAGGGGACGGGGACGGTTTAGGGTCCAGGTGAGGGTACGACAACGGTTTAGGGGGAGCGTACGTGTGAGGGCACGGGTTAGTGTGAGCGTACGGGTTAGGATTAGGGGACGGGTGAGGGGAAGGCTTCGGGGAAGGGTTAGGGTTAGGGTTCAGGCTAGGGTTAGGGTTAGGGGACGGGGACGGTTTAGGGTCCAGGTGAGGGTACGACAACGGTTTAGGGGGAGCGTACGTGTGAGGGCGCGGGTTAGTGTGAGCGTACGGGTTAGGATTAGGGGACGGGTGAGGGGAAGGCTTCGGGAAGGGTTAGGGTTAGGGTTCGGGCTAGGGTTAGGGTTAGGGGACGGGGACGGTTTAGGGTCCAGGTGAGGGTACGACAACGGTTTAGGGGGAGCGTACGTGTGAGGGCACGGGTTAGTGTGAGCGTACGGGTTAGGATTAGGGGAAGGGTGAGAGGAAGGCTTCGGGGAAGAGTTAGGGTTAGGGTTCGGGCTAGGGTTAGGGTTAGGGGACGGGGACGGTTTAGGGTCCAGGTGAGGGTACGACAACGGTTTAGGCGGAGCGTACGTGTGAGGGTGCGGGTTAGTGCGAGCGTACGTGTTAGGATTAGGGGACTGGTGAGGGGAAGGCTTCGGGGAAGGGTTAGGGTTAGGGTTCGGGCTAGGGTTAGGGTTAGGGGACGGGGACGGTTTAGGGTCCAGGTGAGGGTACGACAACGGTTTAGGGGGAGCGTACGTGTGAGGGCGCGGGTTAGTGTGAGCGTACGGGTTAGGATTAGGGGACGGGTGAGGGGAAGGCTTCGGGGAAGGGTTAGGGTTAGGGATCGGGCTAGGGTTAGGGTTAGGGGACGGGGACGGTTTAGGGTCCAGGTGAGGGTACGACAACGGTTTAGGGGGAGTGTACGTTTGAGGGCGCGGGTTAGTGTGAGCGTACGGGTTAGGATTAGGGGACGGGTGAGGGGAAGGCTTCGGGGAAGGGTTAGGTTTAGGGTTCGGGCTAGGGTTAGGGTTAGGGGACGGGTTCGGTTTAGGGTCCAGGTGAGGGTACGACAACGCTTTAGGGGGAGCGTACGTGTGAGGGCGCGGGTTAGTGTGAGCGTACGGGTTAGGATTAGGAGACGGGTGAGGGGAAGGCTTCGGGGAAGGGTTAGGGTTACGGTTCGGGCTAGGGTTAGGGTTAGGGGACGGGGACGGTTTAGGGTCCAGGTGATGGTACGACAACGGTTTAGGTGGAGCGTACGTGTGACGGCGCGGGTTATTGTGAGCGTACGGGTTAGGATTAGGAGACGGGTGAGGGGAAGGCTTCGGGGAAGGGTTAGGGTTAGGGTTCGGGCTAGGGTTAGGTTTAGGGGACGGGGACGGTTTAGGGTCCAGGTGAGGGTAGGACAACGGTTTAGGGGGAGCGTACGTGTGAGGGCGCGGGTTAGTGTGAGCGTACGGGTTAGGATTAGGGGACGGGTGAGGGGAAGGCTTCGGGGAAGGGTTAGGGTTAGGGTTCGGGCTAGGGTTAGGGTTAGGGGACGGGGATGGTTTAGGGTCCAGGTGAGGGTACGACAACGGTTTAGGGGGAGCGTACGTGTGAGGGCGCGGGTTAGTGTGAGCGTACGGGTTAGGATTAGGGGACGCGTGAGGGGAAGGCTTCGGGGAAGGGTTAGGGTTAGGGTTCGGGCTAGGGTTAGGGTTAGGGGACAGGGACGGTTTAGGGTCCAGGTGAGGGTACGACAACGGTTTAGGGGGAGCGTACGTGTGAGGGCGCGGGTTAGTGTGAGCGTACGGGTTAGGATTAGGGGATGGGTGAGGGGAAGGCTTCGGGGAAGGGTTAGGTTTAGGGTTCGGGCTAGGGTTAGGGTTAGGGGACGGGGACGATTTAGGGTCCAGGTGAGGGTACGACAACGGTTTAGGGGGAGCATACGTGTGAGGGCGCGGGTTAGTGTGAGCGTACGGGTTAGGATTAGGGGACGGGTGAGGGGAAGGCTTCGGGGAAGGGTTAGGGTTAGGGTTCGGGCTAAGGTTAGGGTTAGGGGACGGGGACGGTTTAGGGTCCAGGTGAGGGTACGACAACGGTTTAGGGGGAGCGTACGTGTGAGGGCGCGGGTAAGTGTGAGCGTACGGGTTAGGATTAGGGGACGGGTGAGGGGAAGGCTTCGGGGAAGGGTTAGGGTTAGGGTTCGGGCTAGGGTTAGGGTTAGGGGACGGGGACGGTTTAGGGTCCAGGTGAGGGTACGACAACGGTTTAGGGGGAGCATACGTATGAGGGCGCGGGTTAGTGTGAGCATACGGGTTAGGATTAGGGGACGGGTGAGGGGAAGGCTTCGGGGAAGTGTTAGGGTTAGGGTTCGGGCTAGGGTTAGGGTTAGGGGACGGGGACGGTTTAGGGTCCAGGTGAGGGTACGACAACGGTTTAGGGGGAGCGTACGTGTGAGGGCGCGGGTTAGTGTGAGCTTACGGGTTAGGATTAGTGGACGGGTGAGGGGAAGGCTTCGGGAAGGGTTAGGGTTAGGGTTCGGGCTAGGGTTAGGGTTAGGGGACGGGGACGGTTTAGGGTCCAGGTGAGGGTACGACAACGGTTTAGGGGGAGCGTACGTGTGAGGGCGCGGGTTAGTTTGAGCGTACGGGTTAGGATTAGGGGACGGGTGAGGGGAAGGCTTCGGGGAGGGGTTAGGGTTAGGGTTCGGGCTAGGGTTAGGGTTAGGGGACGGGGACGGTTTAGGGTCCAGGTGAGGGTCCGACAACGGTTTAGGGGGAGCGTACGTGTGAGGGCGCGGGTTAGTGTGAGCGTACGGGTTAGGATTAGGGGACGCGTGAGGGGAAGGCTTCGGGGAAGGTTTAGGGTTAGGGTTCAGGCTAGGGATAGGGTTAGGGGACGGGGACGGTTTAGGGTCCATGTGAGGGTACGACAACGGTTTAGGGGGAGCGTACGTGTGAGGGCGCGCGTTAGTGTGAGAGTACGGGTTAGGATTAGGGGACGGGTGAGGGGAAGGCTTCGGGGAAGGGTTAGGGTTAGGGTTCGGGCTAGGGTTAGGGTTAGGGGACGGGGACGGTTTAGGGTCCAGGTGAGGGTCCGACAACGGTTTAGGGGGAGCGTACGTGTGAGGGCACGGGTTAGTGTGAGCGTACGGGTTAGGATTAGGGGACGGGTGAGGGGAAGGCTTCGGGGAAGGGTTAGGGTTAGGGTTCGGGCTAGGGTTAGGGTTAGGGGATGGGGACGGTTTAGGGTCCAGGTGAGGGTCCGACAACGGTTTAGGGGGAGCGTACGTGTGAGGGCGCGGGTTAGTGGGAGCGTACGGGTTAGGATTACGGGACGGGTGAGGGGAAGGCTTCGGGGAAGTGTTAGGGTTAGGGTTGGGGCTAGGGTTAGGGTTAGGGGACGGGGACGGTTTAGGGTCCAGGTGAGGGTACGACAACGGTTTAGGGGGAGCGTACGTGTGAGGGCGCGGGTTAGTGTTAGTGTACGGGTAAGGATTAGGGGACGGGTGAGGGGAAGGCTTCGGGGAAGGGTTAGGGTTAGGGTTCGGGCTAGGGTTAGGTTTAGGGGACGGGGACGGTTTAGGGTCCAGGTGAGGGTACGACAACGGTTTAGGGGGAGCATACGTATGAGGGCGCGGGTTAGCGTGAGCGTACGGGTTAGGATTAGGGGACGGGTGAGGGGAAGGCTTCGGGGAAGGGTTAGGGTTAGGGTTCGTGCTAGGGTTAGGGTTAGGGGACGGGGACGGTTTAGGGTCCAGGTGAGGGTACGACAACGGTTTAGGGGGAGCGTACGTGTGAGGGCGTGGGTTAGTGTGAGCGTACGGGTTAGGATTAGGGGACGGGTGAGGGGAAGGCTTCGGGGCAGGGTTAGGGTTAGGGTTCGGGCTAGGGTTAGGGTTAGGGGACGGGGACGGTTTAGGGTCCAGGTGAGGGTACGACAACGGTTTAGGGGGAGCGTACGTGTGAGGGCACGGGTTAGTGTGAGCGTACGGGTTAGGATTAGGGGACGGGTGAGGGGAAGGCTTCGGGGAAGGGTTAGGGTTAGGGTTCAGGCTAGGGTTAGGGTTAGGGGACGGGGACGGTTTAGGGTCCAGGTGAGGGTACGACAACGGTTTAGGGGGAGCGTACGTGTGAGGGCGCGGGTTAGTGTGAGCGTACGGGTTAGGATTAGGGGACGGGTGAGGGGAAGGCTTCGGGAAGGGTTAGGGTTAGGGTTCGGGCTAGGGTTAGGGTTAGGGGACGGGGACGGTTTAGGGTCCAGGTGAGGGTACGACAACGGTTTAGGGGGAGCGTACGTGTGAGGGCACGGGTTAGTGTGAGCGTACGGGTTAGGATTAGGGGAAGGGTGAGAGGAAGGCTTCGGGGAAGAGTTAGGGTTAGGGTTCGGGCTAGGGTTAGGGTTAGGGGACGGGGACGGTTTAGGGTCCAGGTGAGGGTACGACAACGGTTTAGGCGGAGCGTACGTGTGAGGGTGCGGGTTAGTGCGAGCGTACGTGTTAGGATTAGGGGACTGGTGAGGGGAAGGCTTCGGGGAAGGGTTAGGGTTAGGGTTCGGGCTAGGGTTAGGGTTAGGGGACGGGGACGGTTTAGGGTCCAGGTGAGGGTACGACAACGGTTTAGGGGGAGCGTACGTGTGAGGGCGCGGGTTAGTGTGAGCGTACGGGTTAGGATTAGGGGACGGGTGAGGGGAAGGCTTCGGGGAAGGGTTAGGGTTAGGGATCGGGCTAGGGTTAGGGTTAGGGGACGGGGACGGTTTAGGGTCCAGGTGAGGGTACGACAACGGTTTAGGGGGAGTGTACGTTTGAGGGCGCGGGTTAGTGTGAGCGTACGGGTTAGGATTAGGGGACGGGTGAGGGGAAGGCTTCGGGGAAGGGTTAGGTTTAGGGTTCGGGCTAGGGTTAGGGTTAGGGGACGGGTTCGGTTTAGGGTCCAGGTGAGGGTACGACAACGCTTTAGGGGGAGCGTACGTGTGAGGGCGCGGGTTAGTGTGAGCGTACGGGTTAGGATTAGGAGACGGGTGAGGGGAAGGCTTCGGGGAAGGGTTAGGGTTACGGTTCGGGCTAGGGTTAGGGTTAGGGGACGGGGACGGTTTAGGGTCCAGGTGATGGTACGACAACGGTTTAGGTGGAGCGTACGTGTGACGGCGCGGGTTATTGTGAGCGTACGGGTTAGGATTAGGAGACGGGTGAGGGGAAGGCTTCGGGGAAGGGTTAGGGTTAGGGTTCGGGCTAGGGTTAGGTTTAGGGGACGGGGACGGTTTAGGGTCCAGGTGAGGGTAGGACAACGGTTTAGGGGGAGCGTACGTGTGAGGGCGCGGGTTAGTGTGAGCGTACGGGTTAGGATTAGGGGACGGGTGAGGGGAAGGCTTCGGGGAAGGGTTAGGGTTAGGGTTCGGGCTAGGGTTAGGGTTAGGGGACGGGGATGGTTTAGGGTCCAGGTGAGGGTACGACAACGGTTTAGGGGGAGCGTACGTGTGAGGGCGCGGGTTAGTGTGAGCGTACGGGTTAGGATTAGGGGACGCGTGAGGGGAAGGCTTCGGGGAAGGGTTAGGGTTAGGGTTCGGGCTAGGGTTAGGGTTAGGGGACAGGGACGGTTTAGGGTCCAGGTGAGGGTACGACAACGGTTTAGGGGGAGCGTACGTGTGAGGGCGCGGGTTAGTGTGAGCGTACGGGTTAGGATTAGGGGATGGGTGAGGGGAAGGCTTCGGGGAAGGGTTAGGTTTAGGGTTCGGGCTAGGGTTAGGGTTAGGGGACGGGGACGATTTAGGGTCCAGGTGAGGGTACGACAACGGTTTAGGGGGAGCATACGTGTGAGGGCGCGGGTTAGTGTGAGCGTACGGGTTAGGATTAGGGGACGGGTGAGGGGAAGGCTTCGGGGAAGGGTTAGGGTTAGGGTTCGGGCTAAGGTTAGGGTTAGGGGACGGGGACGGTTTAGGGTCCAGGTGAGGGTACGACAACGGTTTAGGGGGAGCGTACGTGTGAGGGCGCGGGTAAGTGTGAGCGTACGGGTTAGGATTAGGGGACGGGTGAGGGGAAGGCTTCGGGGAAGGGTTAGGGTTAGGGTTCGGGCTAGGGTTAGGGTTAGGGGACGGGGACGGTTTAGGGTCCAGGTGAGGGTACGACAACGGTTTAGGGGGAGCGTACGTATGAGGGCGCGGGTTAGTGTGAGCATACGGGTTAGGATTAGGGGACGGGTGAGGGGAAGGCTTCGGGGAAGTGTTAGGGTTAGGGTTCGGGCTAGGGTTAGGGTTAGGGGACGGGGACGGTTTAGGGTCCAGGTGAGGGTACGACAACGGTTTAGGGGGAGCGTACGTGTGAGGGCGCGGGTTAGTGTGAGCGTACGGGTTAGGATTAGGGGACGGGTGAGGGGAAGGCTTCGGGGCAGGGTTAGGGTTAGGGTTCGGCCTAGGGTTAGGGTTAGGGGACGGGGACGGTTTAGGGTCCAGGTGAGGGTACGACAACGGTTTAGGGGGAGCGTACGTGTGAGGGCGTGGGTTAGTGTGAGCGTACGGGTTAGGATTAGGGTACGGGTGAGGGGAAGGCTTCGGGGCAGGGTTAGGGTTAGGGTTCGGGCTAGGCTTAGGGTTAGGGGACGGGGACGGTTTAGGGTCCAGGTGAGGGTACGACAACGGTTTAGGGGGAGCGTACGTGTGAGGGCGCGGGTTAGTGTGAGCTTACGGGTTAGGATTAGTGGACGGGTGAGGGGAAGGCTTCGGGAAGGGTTAGGGTTAGGGTTCGGGCTAGGGTTAGGGTTAGGGGACGGGGACGGTTTAGGGTCCAGGTGAGGGTACGACAACGGTTTAGGGGGAGCGTACGTGTGAGGGCGCGGGTTAGTTTGAGCGTACGGGTTAGGATTAGGGGACGGGTGAGGGGAAGGCTTCGGGGAGGGGTTAGGGTTAGGGTTCGGGCTAGGGTTAGGGTTAGGGGACGGGGACGGTTTAGGGTCCAGGTGAGGGTCCGACAACGGTTTAGGGGGAGCGTACGTGTGAGGGCGCGGGTTAGTGTGAGCGTACGGGTTAGGATTAGGGGACGGGTGAGGGGAAGGCTTCGGGGAAGGTTTAGGGTTAGGGTTCAGGCTAGGGATAGGGTTAGGGGACGGGGACGGTTTAGGGTCCATGTGAGGGTACGACAACGGTTTAGGGGGAGCGTACGTGTGAGGGCGCGCGTTAGTGTGAGAGTACGGGTTAGGATTAGGGGACGGGTGAGGGGAAGGCTTCGGGGAAGGGTTAGGGTTAGGGTTCGGGCTAGGGTTAGGGTTAGGGGACGGGGACGGTTTAGGGTCCAGGTGAGGGTCCGACAACGGTTTAGGGGGAGCGTACGTGTGAGGGCACGGGTTAGTGTGAGCGTACGGGTTAGGATTAGGGGACGGGTGAGGGGAAGGCTTCGGGGAAGGGTTAGGGTTAGGGTTCGGGCTAGGGTTAGGGTTAGGGGATGGGGACGGTTTAGGATCCAGGTGAGGGTCCGACAACGGTTTAGGGGGAGCGTACGTGTGAGGGCGCGGGTTAGTGGGAGCGTACGGGTTAGGATTACGGGACGGGTGAGGGGAAGGCTTCGGGGAAGTGTTAGGGTTAGGGTTGGGGCTAGGGTTAGGGTTAGGGGACGGGGACGGTTTAGGGTCCAGGTGAGGGTACGACAACGGTTTAGGGGGAGCGTACGTGTGAGGGCGCGGGTTAGTGTGAGTGTACGGGTAAGGATTAGGGGACGGGTGAGGGGAAGGCTTCGGGGAAGGGTTAGGGTTAGGGTTCGGGCTAGGGTTAGGTTTAGGGGACGGGGACGGTTTAGGGTCCAGGTGAGGGTACGACAACGGTTTAGGGGGAGCATACGTATGAGGGCGCGGGTTAGCGTGAGCGTACGGGTTAGGATTAGGGGACGGGTGAGGGGAAGGCTTCGGGGAAGGGTTAGGGTTAGGGTTCGTGCTAGGGTTAGGGTTAGGGGACGGGGACGGTTTAGGGTCCAGGTGAGGGTACGACAACGGTTTAGGGGGAGCGTACGTGTGAGGGCGTGGGTTAGTGTGAGCGTACGGGTTAGGATTAGGGGACGGGTGAGGGGAAGGCTTCGGGGCAGGGTTAGGGTTAGGGTTCGGGCTAGGGTTAGGGTTAGGGGACGGGGACGGTTTAGGGTCCAGGTGAGGGTACGACAACGGTTTAGGGGGAGCGTACGTGTGAGGGCACGGGTTAGTGTGAGCGTACGGGTTAGGATTAGGGGACGGGTGAGGGGAAGGCTTCGGGGAAGGGTTAGGGTTAGGGTTCAGGCTAGGGTTAGGGTTAGGGGACGGGGACGGTTTAGGGTCCAGGTGAGGGTACGACAACGGTTTAGGGGGAGCGTACGTGTGAGGGCGCGGGTTAGTGTGAGCGTACGGGTTAGGATTAGGGGACGGGTGAGGGGAAGGCTTCGGGAAGGGTTAGGGTTAGGGTTCGGGCTAGGGTTAGGGTTAGGGGACGGGGACGGTTTAGGGTCCAGGTGAGGGTACGACAACGGTTTAGGGGGAGCGTACGTGTGAGGGCACGGGTTAGTGTGAGCGTACGGGTTAGGATTAGGGGAAGGGTGAGAGGAAGGCTTCGGGGAAGAGTTAGGGTTAGGGTTCGGGCTAGGGTTAGGGTTAGGGGACGGGGACGGTTTAGGGTCCAGGTGAGGGTACGACAACGGTTTAGGCGGAGCGTACGTGTGAGGGTGCGGGTTAGTGCGAGCGTACGTGTTAGGATTAGGGGACTGGTGAGGGGAAGGCTTCGGGGAAGGGTTAGGGTTAGGGTTCGGGCTAGGGTTAGGGTTAGGGGACGGGGACGGTTTAGGGTCCAGGTGAGGGTACGACAACGGTTTAGGGGGAGCGTACGTGTGAGGGCGCGGGTTAGTGTGAGCGTACGGGTTAGGATTAGGGGACGGGTGAGGGGAAGGCTTCGGGGAAGGGTTAGGGTTAGGGATCGGGCTAGGGTTAGGGTTAGGGGACGGGGACGGTTTAGGGTCCAGGTGAGGGTACGACAACGGTTTAGGGGGAGTGTACGTTTGAGGGCGCGGGTTAGTGTGAGCGTACGGGTTAGGATTAGGGGACGGGTGAGGGGAAGGCTTCGGGGAAGGGTTAGGTTTAGGGTTCGGGCTAGGGTTAGGGTTAGGGGACGGGTTCGGTTTAGGGTCCAGGTGAGGGTACGACAACGCTTTAGGGGGAGCGTACGTGTGAGGGCGCGGGTTAGTGTGAGCGTACGGGTTAGGATTAGGAGACGGGTGAGGGGAAGGCTTCGGGGAAGGGTTAGGGTTACGGTTCGGGCTAGGGTTAGGGTTAGGGGACGGGGACGGTTTAGGGTCCAGGTGATGGTACGACAACGGTTTAGGTGGAGCGTACGTGTGACGGCGCGGGTTATTGTGAGCGTACGGGTTAGGATTAGGAGACGGGTGAGGGGAAGGCTTCGGGGAAGGGTTAGGGTTAGGGTTCGGGCTAGGGTTAGGTTTAGGGGACGGGGACGGTTTAGGGTCCAGGTGAGGGTAGGACAACGGTTTAGGGGGAGCGTACGTGTGAGGGCGCGGGTTAGTGTGAGCGTACGGGTTAGGATTAGGGGACGGGTGAGGGGAAGGCTTCGGGGAAGGGTTAGGGTTAGGGTTCGGGCTAGGGTTAGGGTTAGGGGACGGGGATGGTTTAGGGTCCAGGTGAGGGTACGACAACGGTTTAGGGGGAGCGTACGTGTGAGGGCGCGGGTTAGTGTGAGCGTACGGGTTAGGATTAGGGGACGGGTGAGGGGAAGGCTTCGGGGAAGGGTTAGGGTTAGGGTTCGGGCTAGGGTTAGGGTTAGGGGACAGGGACGGTTTAGGGTCCAGGTGAGGGTACGACAACGGTTTAGGGGGAGCGTACGTGTGAGGGTGCGGGTTAGTGTGAGCGTACGGGTTAGGATTAGGGGATGGGTGAGGGGAAGGCTTCGGGGAAGGGTTAGGTTTAGGTTTCGGGCTAGGGTTAGGGTTAGGGGACGGGGACGATTTAGGGTCCAGGTGAGGGTACGACAACGGTTTAGGGGGAGCATACGTGTGAGGGCGCGGGTTAGTGTGAGCGTACGGATTAGGATTAGGGGACGGGTGAGGGGAAGGCTTCGGGGAAGGGTTAGGGTTAGGGTTCGGGCTAAGGTTAGGGTTAGGGGACGGGGACGGTTTAGGGTCCAGGTGAGGGTACGACAACGGTTTAGGGGGAGCGTACGTGTGAGGGCGCGGGTAAGTGTGAGCGTACGGGTTAGGATTAGGGGACGGGTGAGGGGAAGGCTTCGGGGAAGGGTTAGGGTTAGGGTTCGGGCTAGGGTTAGGGTTAGGGGACGGGGACGGTTTAGGGTCCAGGTGAGGGTACGACAACGGTTTAGGGGGAGCATACGTATGAGGGCGCGGGTTAGTGTGAGCATACGGGTTAGGATTAGGGGACGGGTGAGGGGAAGGCTTCGGGGAAGTGTTAGGGTTAGGGTTCGGGCTAGGGTTAGGGTTAGGGGACGGGGACGGTTTAGGGTCCAGGTGAGGGTACGACAACGGTTTAGGGGGAGCGTACGTGTGAGGGCGCGGGTTAGTGTGAGCGTACGGGTTAGGATTAGGGGACGGGTGAGGGGAAGGCTTCGGGGCAGGGTTAGGGTTAGGGTTCGGCCTAGGGTTAGGGTTAGGGGACGGGGACGGTTTAGGGTCCAGGTGAGGGTACGACAACGGTTTAGGGGGAGCGTACGTGTGAGGGCGCGGGTTAGTGTGAGCGTACGGGTTAGGATTAGGGGACGGGTGAGGGGAAGGCTTCGGGGCAGGGTTAGGGTTAGGGTTCGGGCTAGGCTTAGGGTTAGGGGACGGGGACGGTTTAGGGTCCAGGTGAGGGTACGACAACGGTTTAGGGGGAGCGTACGTGTGAGGGCGCGGGTTAGTGTGAGCTTACGGGTTAGGATTAGTGGACGGGTGAGGGGAAGGCTTCGGGAAGGGTTAGGGTTAGGGTTCGGGCTAGGGTTAGGGTTAGGGGACGGGGACGGTTTAGGGTCCAGGTGAGGGTACGACAACGGTTTAGGGGGAGCGTACGTGTGAGGGCGCGGGTTAGTTTGAGCGTACGGGTTAGGATTAGGGGACGGGTGAGGGGAAGGCTTCAGGGAGGGGTTAGGGTTAGGGTTCGGGCTAGGGTTAGGGTTAGGGGACGGGGACGGTTTAGGGTCCAGGTGAGGGTCCGACAACGGTTTAGGGGGAGCGTACGTGTGAGGGCGCGGGTTAGTGTGAGCGTACGGGTTAGGATTAGGGGACGGGTGAGGGGAAGGCTTCGGGGAAGGTTTAGGGTTAGGGTTCAGGCTAGGGTTAGGGTTAGGGGACGGGGACGGTTTAGGGTCCATGTGAGGGTACGACAACGGTTTAGGGGGAGCGTACGTGTGAGGGCGCGCGTTAGTGTGAGCGTACGGGTTAGGATTAGGGGACGGGTGAGGGGAAGGCTTCGGGGAAGGGTTAGGGTTAGGGTTCGGGCTAGGGTTAGGGTTAGGGGACGGGGACGGTTTAGGGTCCAGGTGAGGGTCCGACAACGGTTTAGGGGGAGCGTACGTGTGAGGGCACGGGTTAGTGTGAGCGTACGGGTTAGGATTAGGGGACGGGTGAGGGGAAGGCTTCGGGGAAGGGTTAGGGTTAGGGTTCGTGCTAGGGTTAGGGTTAGGGGATGGGGACGGTTTAGGGTCCAGGTGAGGGTCCGACAACGGTTTAGGGGGAGCGTACGTGTGAGGGCGCGGGTTAGTGGGAGCGTACGGGTTAGGATTACGGGACGGGTGAGGGGAAGGCTTCGGGGAAGTGATAGGGTTAGGGTTGGGGCTAGGGTTAGGGTTAGGGGACGGGGACGGTTTAGGGTCCAGGTGAGGGTACGACAACGGTTTAGGGGGAGCGTACGTGTGAGGGCGCGGGTTAGTGTGAGTGTACGGGTTAGGATTAGGGGACGGGTGAGTGGAAGGCTTCGGGGAAGGGTTAGGGTTAGGGTTCGGGCTAGGGTTAGGGTTAGGGGACGGGGACGGTTTAGGGTCCAGGTGAGGGTACGACAACGGTTTAGGGGGAGCATACGTATGAGGGCGCGGGTTAGCGTGAGCATACGGGTTAGGATTAGGGGACGGGTGAGGGGAAGGCTTCGGGGAAGGGTTAGGGTTAGGGTTCGTGCTAGGGTTAGGGTTAGGGGACGGGGACGGTTTAGGGTCCAGGTGAGGGTACGACAACGGTTTAGGGGGAGCGTACGTGTGAGGGCGCGGGTTAGTGTGAGCGTACGGGTTAGGATTAGGGGACGGGTGAGGGGAAGGCTTCGGGGAAGGGTTAGGGTTAGGGTTCGGGCTAGGGTTAGGGTTAGGGGACGGGGACGGTTTAGGGTCCAGGTGAGGGTACGACAACGGTTTAGGGGGAGCGTACGTGTGAGGGTGCGGGTTAGTGCGAGCGTACGTGTTAGGATTAGGGGACGGGTGAGGGGAAGGCTTCGGGGAAGGGTTAGGGTTAGGGTTCGGGCTAGGGTTAGGGTTAGGGGACGGGGACGGTTTATGGTCCAGGTGAGGGTACGACAACGGTTTAGGGGGAGCGTACGTGTGAGGGTGCGGGTTAGTGTGAGCATACGGGTTAGGATTAGGGGACGGGTGAGGGGAAGGCTTCGGGGAAGGGTTAGGCTTAGGGATCGGGCTAGGGTTAGGGTTAGGGGACGGAGACGGTTTAGGGTCCAGGTGAGGGTACGACAACGGTTTAGGGGGAGTGTACGATTGAGGGCGCGGGTTAGTGTGAGCGTACGGGTTAGGATTAGGGGACGGGTGAGGGGAAGGCTTCGGGGAAGGGTTAGGTTTAGGGTTCGGGCTAGGGTTAGGGTTAGGGGACGGGTTCGGTTTAGGGTCCAGGTGAGGGTACGACAACGCTTTAGGGGGAGCGTACGTGTGAGGGCGCGGGTTAGTGTGAGCGTACGGGTTAGGATTAGGAGACGGGTGAGGGGAAGGCTTCGGGGAAGGTTTAGGGTTACGGTTCGGGCTAGGGTTAGGGTTAGGGGACGGGGACGGTTTAGGGTCCAGGTGATGGTACGACAACGGTTTAGGTGGAGCGTACGTGTGACGGCGCGGGTTATTGTGAGCGTACGGGTTAGGATTAGGAGACGGGTGAGGGGAAGGCTTCGGGGAAGGGTTAGGGTTAGGGTTCGGGCTAGGGTTAGGTTTAGGGGACGGGGACGGTTTAGGGTCCAGGTGAGGGTAGGACAACGGTTTAGGGGGAGCGTACGTGTGAGGGCGCGGGTTAGTGTGAGCGTACGGGTTAGGATTAGGGGACGGGTGAGGGGAAGGCTTCGGGGAAAGGTTAGGGTTAGGGTTCGGGCTAGGGTTAGGGTTAGGGGACGGGGATGGTTTAGGGTCCAGGTGAGGGTACGACAACGGTTTAGGGTGAGCGTACGTGTGAGGGCGCGGGTTAGTGTGAGCGTACGGGTTAGGATTAGGGGACGGGTGAGGGGAAGGCTTCGGGGAAGGGTTAGGGTTAGGGTTCGGGCTAGGGTTAGGGTTAGGGGACAGGGACGGTTTAGGGTCCAGGTGAGGGTACGACAACGGTTTAGGGGGAGCGTACGTGTGAGGGCGCGGGTTAGTGTGAGCGTACGGGTTAGGATTAGGGGACGGGTGAGAGGAAGGCTTCGGGGAAGGGTTAGGTTTAGGGTTCGGGCTAGGGTTAGGGTTAGGGGACGGGGACGATTTAGGGTCCAGGTGAGGGTACGACAACGGTTTAGGGGGAGCATACGTGTGAGGGCGCGGGTTAGTGTGAGCGTACGGGTTAGGATTAGGGGACGGGTGAGGGGAAGGCTTCGGGGAAGGGTTAGGGTTAGGGTTCGGGCTAAGGTTAGGGTTAGGGGACGGGGACGGTTTAGGGTCCAGGTGAGGGTACGACAACGGTTTAGGGGGAGCGTACGTGTGAGGGCGCTGGTAAGTGTGAGCGTACGGGTTAGGATTAGGGAACGGGTGAGGGGAAGGCTTCGGGGAAGGGTTAGGGTTAGGGTTCGGGCTAGGGTTAGGGTTAGGGGACGGGGACGGTTTAGGGTCCAGGTGAGGGTACGACAACGGTTTAGGGGGAGCATACGTATGAGGGCGCTGGTTAGTGTGAGCATACGGGTTAGGATTAGGGGACGGGTGAGGGGAAGGCTTCGGGGAAGTGTTAGGGTTAGGGTTCGGGCTAGGGTTAGGGTTAGGGGACGGGGACGGTTTAGGGTCCAGGTGAGGGTACGACAACGGTTTAGGGGGAGCGTACGTGTGAGGGCGCGGGTTAGTGTGAGCGTACGGGTTAGGATTAGGGGACGGGTGAGGGGAAGGCTTCGGGGCAGGGTTAGGGTTAGGGTTCGGCCTAGGGTTAGGGTTAGGGGACGGGGACGGTTTAGGGTCCAGGTGAGGGTACGACAACGGTTTAGGGGGAGCGTACGTGTGAGGGCACGGGTTAGTGTGAGCGTACGGGTTAGGATTAGGGGACGGGCGAGGGGAAGGCTTCGGGGAAGGGTTAGGGTTAGGGTTCAGGCTAGGGTTAGGGTTAGGGGACGGGGACGGTTTAGGGTCCAGGTGAGGGTACGACAACGGTTTAGGGGGAGCGTACGTGTGAGGGCGCGGGTTAGTGTTAGCGTACGGGTTAGGATTAGGGGACGGGTGAGGGGAAGGCTTCGGGGAAGGGTTAGGGTTAGGGTTCGGGCTAGGGTTAGGGTTAGGGGACGGGGACGGTTTAGGGTCTAGGTGAGGGTACGACAACGGTTTAGGGGGAGCGTACGTGTGAGGGCACGGGTTAGTGTGAGCGTACGGGTTAGGATTAGGGGAAGGGTGAGAGGAAGGCTTCGGGGAAGAGTTAGGGTTAGGGTTCGGGCTAGGGTTAGGGTTAGGGGACGGGGACGGTTTAGGGTCCAGGTGAGGGTACGACAACGGTTTAGGCGGAGCGTACGTGTGAGGGTGCGGGTTAGTGCGAGCGTACGTGTTAGGATTAGGGGACGGGTGAGGGGAAGGCTTCGGGGAAGGGTTAGGGTTAGGGTTCGGGCTAGGGTTAGGGTTAGGGGACGGGGACGGTTTAGGGTCCAGGTGAGGGTACGACAACGGTTTAGGGGGAGCGTACGTGTGAGGGCGCGGGTTAGTGTGAGCGTACGGGTTAGGATTAGGGGACGGGTGAGGGGAAGGCTTCGGGGAAGGGTTAGGGTTAGGGTTCGGGCTAGGGTTAGGGTTAGGGGACGGGGACGGTTTAGTGTCCAGGTGAGGGTACGACAACGGTTTAGGGGGAGCGTACGTGTGAGGGCGCGGGTTAGTGTGAGCGTACGGGTTAGGATTAGGAGACGGGTGAGGGGTAGGCTTCGGGGAAGGGTTAGGGTTAGGGTTCGGGCTAGGGTTAGGGTTAGGGGACGGGGACGGTTTAGGGTCCAGGTGAGGGTACGACAACGGTTTAGGGGGAGCGTACATGTGAGGGCGCGGGTTAGTGTGAGCGTACGGGTTAGGATTAGGGGACGGGTGAGGGGAAGGCTTCGGGGAAGGGTTAGGGTTAGGGTTCGGGCTAGGGTTAGGGTTAGGGGACGGGGACGGTTTAGGGTCCAGGTGAGGGTACGACAACGGTTTAGGGGGAGCGTACGTGTGAGGGCGCGGGTTAGTGTGAGCGTACGGGTTAGGATTAGGGGACGGGTGAGGGGAAGGCTTTGGGGAAGGGTTAGGGTTAGGGTTCGGGCTAGGGTTAGGGTTAGGGGACGGGGACGGTTTAGGGTCCAGGTGAGGGTACGACAACGGTTTAGGGGGAGTGTACGTGTGAGGGCGCGGGTTAGTGTGAGCGTACGGGTTAGGATTAGGGGACGGGTGAGGGGAAGGCTTCGGGGAAGGGTTAGGGTTAGGGTTCGGGCTAGGGTTAGGGTTAGGGGACGGGGACGGTTTAGGGTCCAGGTGAGGGTCCGACAACGGTTTAGGGGGAGCGTACGTGTGAGGGCGCGGGTTAGTGTGAGCGTACGGGTTAGGATTAGGGGACGGGTGAGGGGAAGGCGTCGGGGAAGGGTTAGGGTTAGGGTTTGGGCTAGGGTTAGGGTTAGGGGACGGGGACCGTTTAGGGTCCAGGTGAGGGTACGACAACGGTTTAGGGGGAGCGTACGTGTGAAGGCGCGGGTTAGTGTGAGCGTACGGGTTAGGATTAGGGGACGGGTGAGGGGAAGGCTTCGGGGAAGGGTTAGGGTTAGGGTTTGGGCTAGGGTTAGGGTTAGGGGACGGGGACGGTTTAGGGTCCAGGTGAGGGTACGACAACGGTTTAGGGGGAGCGTACGTTTGAGGGCGCGGGTTAGTGTGAGCGTACGGGTTAGGATTAGGGGACGGGTGAGGGGAAGGCTTCCGGGAAGGGTTAGGGTTAGGGTTCGGGCTAGGGTTAGGGTTAGGGGACGGGGACGGTTTAGGGTCCAGGTGAGGATACGACAACGGTTTAGGGGGATCGTACGTGTGAGGGCGCGGGTTAGTGTGAGCGTACGGGTTAGGATTAGGGGATGGGTGAGGGGAAGGCTTCGGGGAAGGGTTAGGGTTAGGGTTCGGGCTAGGGTTAGGGTTAGGGAACGGGGACGGTTTAGGGTCCAGGTGAGGGTACGACAACGGTTTTGGGGGGAGCGTACGTGTGAGGGCGCGGGTTAGTGTGAGCGTACGGGTTAGGATTAGGGGACGGGTGAGGGGAAGGCTTCGGGGAAGGGTTAGGGTTAGGGTTCGGGCTAGGGTTAGGGTTAGGGGACGGGGACGGTTTAGGGTCCAGGTGAGGGTCCGACAACGGTTTAGGGGGAGCGTACGTGTGAGGGCGCGGGTTAGTGTGAGCGTACGGGTTAGGATTAGGGGACGGGTGAGGGGAAGGCTTCGGGGAAGGATTAGGGTTAGGGTTCCGGCTAGGGTTAGGGTTAGGGGACGGGGACGGTTTAGGGTCCAGGTGAGGGTACGACAACGGTTTAGGGTGAGCGTACGTGTGAGGGCGCGGGTTAGTGTGAGCGTACGGGTTAGGATTAGGGGACGGGTGAGGGGAAGGCTTCGGGGAAGGGTTAGGGTTAGGGTTCGGGCTAGGGTTAGAGTTAGGGGACGGGGACGGTTTAGGGTCTAGGTGAGGGTACGACAACGGTTTAGGGGGAGCATACGTGTGAGGGCGTGGGTTAGTGTGAGCGTACAGGTTAGGATTAGGGGACGGGTGAGGGGAAGGCTTCGGGGAAGGGTTAGGGTTAGGGTTCGGGCTAGGGTTAGGGTTAGGGGACGGGGACGGTTTAGGGTCCATGTGAGTGTACGACAACGGTTTAGGGGGAGCGTACGTGTGAGGGCGCGGGTTAGTGTGAGCGTACGGGTTAGGATTAGGGGACGGGTGAGGGGAAGGCTTCGGGGAAGGGTTAGGGTTAGGGTTCGGGCTAGGGTTAGGGTTAGGGGACGGGGACGGTTTAGGGTCCAGGTGAGGGTACGAGAATGGTTTAGGGGGAGCGTACGTGTGAGGGCGCGGGTTAGTGTGAGCGTACGGGTTAGGATTAGGGGACAGGTGAGGGGAAGTCTTCGGGGAAGGGTTAGGGTTAGGGTTCGGGCTAGGGTTAGGGTTAGGGGACGGGGACGGTTTAGGGTCCAGGTGAGGGTACGACAACAGTTTAGGGGGAGCGTACGTGTGAGGGCACGGGTTAGTGTGAGCGTACGTGTTAGGATTAGGGGACGGGTGAGGGGAAGGCTTCGGGGAAGGGTTAGGGTTAGGGTTCGGGCTAGGGTTAGGGTTAGGGGACGGGGACGGTTTAGGGTCCAGGTGAGGGTACGACAACGGTTTAGGGGGAGCGTACGTGTGAGGGCGCGGGTTAGTGTGAGCGTACGGGTTAGGATTAGGGGACGGGTGAGGGGAAGGCTTCGGGGAAGGGTTAGGGTTAGGGTTCGGGCTAGGGTTAGGGTTAGGGGACGGGGACGGTTTAGGGTCCAGGTGAGGGTACGACAACGGTTTAGGGGGAGCGTACGTGTGAGGGCGCGGGTTAGTGTGAGCGTACGGGTTAGGATTAGGGGACGGGTGAGGGGAAGGCTTCGGGGAAGGGTTAGGGTTAGGGTTCGGGCTAGGGTTAGGGTTAGGGGACGGGGACGGTTTAGGGTCCAGGTGAGGGTACGACAACGGTTTAGGGGGAGCGTACGTGTGAGGGCGCGGGTTAGTGTGAGCGTACGGGTTAGGATTAGGGGACGGGTGAGGGGAAGGCTTCGGGGAAGGGTTAGGGTTAGGGTTCGGGCTAGGGTTAGGGTTAGGCGACGGGGACGGTTTAGGGTCCAGGTGAGGGTCCGACAACGGTTTAGGGGGAGCGTACCTGTGAGGGCGCGGGTTAGTGTGAGCGTACGGGTTAGGATTAGGGGACGGGTGAGGGGAAGGCTTCGGGGAAGGGTTAGGGTTAGGGTTCGGGCTAGGGTTAGGGTTAGGGGACGGGGACGGTTTAGGGTCCAGGTGAGGGTACGACAACGGTTTAGGGGGAGCGTACGTGTGAGGGCGCGGGTTAGTGTCAGCGTACGGGTTAGGATTAGGGGACGGGTGAGGGGAAGGCTTCGGGGAAGGGTTAGGGTTAGGGTTCGGGCTAGGGTTAGGGTTAGGGGACGGGGACGGTTTAGGGTCCAGGTGAGGGTACGACAACGGTTTAGGGGGAGCGTACGTGTGAGGGCGTGGGTTAGTGTGAGCGTACGCGTTAGGATTAGGGGACGGGTGAGGGGAAGGCTTCGGGGAAGGGTTAGGGTTAGGGTTCGGGCTAGGGTTAGGGTTAGGGGACGGGGACGGTTTAGGGTCCAGGTGAGTGTACGACAACGGTTTAGGGGGAGCGTACGTATGAGGGAGCGGGTTAGTGTGAGCGTACGGGTTAGGATTAGGGGACGGGTGAGGGAAGGCTTCGGGGAAGGTTTAGGGTTAGGGTTCGGGCTAGGGTTAGGGTTAGGGGACGGGGACGGTTTAGGGTCCAGGTGAGGGCACGACAACGGTTTAGGCGGAGCGTACGTGTGAGGGCGTGGGTTAGTGTGAGCGTACGTGTTAGGATTAGGGGACGGGTGAGGGGAAAGCTTCGGGGAAGTGGTAGGGTTAGGGTTCGGGCTAGGGTTAGGGTTAGGGGACGGGGAAGATTTAGGGTCCAGGTGAGGGTACGACAACGGTTTAGGGGGAGCGTACGTGTGAGGGCACGGGTTAGGGTGAGCGTACGGGTAGGATTAGGGGACGGGTGAGGGGAAGGCTTCGGGGAAGTGTTAGGGTTAGGGTTCGGGCTAGGGTTAGGGTTAGGGGACGGGGACGGTTTAGGGTCCAGGTGAGGGCACGACAACGGTTTAGGCGGAGCGTACGTGTGAGGGCGCGGGTTAGTGTGAGCGTACGGGTTAGGATTATGGGACGGGTGAGGGGAAAGCTTCGGGGAAGTGTTAGGGTTAGGGTTCGGGCTAGGGTTAGGGTTAGGGGACGGGGACGGTTTAGGGTCCAGGTGAGGGTACGACAACGGTTTAGGGGGAGCGTACGTGTGAGGGCGCGGGTTAGTGTGAGCGTACGGGTTAGGATTAGGGGACGGGTGAGGGGAAGGCTTCGGGGAAGTGTTAGGGTTAGGGTTCGGGCTAGGGTTAGGGTTAGGGGACGGGGACGGTTTAGGGTCCAGGTGAGGGCACGACAACGGTTTAGGCGGAGCGTACGTGTGAGGGCGTGGGTTAGTGTGAGCGTACGTGTTAGGATTAGGGGACGGGTGAGGGGAAAGCTTCGGGGAAGTGGTAGGGTTAGGGTTCGGGCTAGGGTTAGGGTTAGGGGACGGGGAAGGTTTAGGGTCCAGGTGAGGGTACGACAACGGTTTAGGGGGAGCGTACGTGTGAGGGCACGGGTTAGGGTGAGCGTACGGGTAGGATTAGGGGACGGGTGAGGGGAAGGCTTCGGGGAAGGGTTAGGGTTAGGGTTCGGGTTAGGGTTAGTGTTAGGGGACGGGGACGGTTTAGGGTCCAGGTGAGGGTACGACAACGGTTTAGGGGGAGCGTACGTGTGAGGGCACGGGTTAGTGTGAGCGTACGGGTTAGGATTAGGGGACGGGTGAGGGGAAGGCTTCGGGGAAGGGTTAGGGTTAGGGTTCGGGCTAGGGTTAGGGTTAGGGGACGGGGACGGTTTAGGGTCCAGGTGAGGGTACGACAACGGTTTAGGGGGAGCGTACGTGTGAGGGCGCGGGTTAGTGTGAGCGTACGTGTTAGGATTAGGGGACGGGTGAGGGGAAAGCTTCGGGGAAGTGTTAGGGTTAGGGTTCGGGCTAGGGTTAGGGTTAGGGGACGGGGACGGTTTAGGGTCCAGGTGAGGGTCCGACAACGGTTTAGGGGGAGCGTACGTGTGAGGGCGCGGGTTAGTGTGAGCGTACGGGTTAGGATTAGGGGACGGGTGAGGGGAAGGCTTCGGGGAAGGGTTAGGGTTAGGGTTCGGGCTAGGGTTAGGGTTCGGGGACGGGGACGGTTTAGGGTCCAGGTGAGGGTACGACAACGGTTTAGGGGGAGCGTACGTGTGAGGGCGCGGGTTAGTGTGAGCGTACGTGTTAGGATTAGGGGACGGGTGAGGGGAAAGCTTCGGGGAAGTGTTAGGGTTAGGGTTCGGGCTAGGGTTAGGGTTAGGGGACGGGGACGGTTTAGGGTCCAGGTGAGTGTACGACAATGGTTTAGGGGGAGCGTACGTGTGAGGGCGCTGGTTAGTGTGAGCGTACGGGTTAGGATTAGGGGACGGGTGAGGGGAAGGCTTCGGGGAAGGGTGAGGGGAAGGCTTCGGGGAAGGGTTAGGGTTAGGGTTCGGGCTAGGGTTAGGGTTAGGGGACGGGGACGGTTTAGGGTCCAGGTGAGGGTCCGACAACGGTTTAGGGGGAGCGTACGTGTGAGGGCGCGGGTTAGTGTGAGCGTACGGGTTAGGATTAGGGGACGGGTGAGGGGAAGGCTTCGGGGAGGGTTAGGGTTAGGGTTCGGGCTAGGGTTAGGGTTAGGGGACGGGGACGGTGTAGGGTCCAGGTGAGGGTACGACAACGGTTTAGGGGGAGCGTACGTGTGACGGTGCGGGTTAGTGTGAGCGTACGGTTTAGGATTAGGGGACGGGTGAGGGGAAGGCTTCGGGGAAGGGTTAGGGTTAGGGTTCGGGCTAGGGTTAGGGTTAGGGGACGGGGACGGTTTAGGGTCCAGGTGAGGGTACGACAACGGTTTATGGGGAGCGTACGTGTGAGGGCGCGGGTTAGTGTGAGCGTACGGGTTAGGATTAGGGGACGGGTGAGGGGAAGGCTTCGGGGAAGGGTTAGGGTTAGGGTTCGGGCTAGGGTTAGGGTTCGGGGACGGGGACGGTTTAGGGTCCAGGTGAGGGTACGACAATGGTTTAGGGAGAGCGTACGTGTGAGGGCGCGGGTTAGTGTGAGCGTACGTGTTAGGATTAGTGGACGGGTGAGGGGAAAGCTTCGGGGAAGTGTTAGGGTTAGGGTTCGGGCTAGGGTTAGGGTTAGGGGACGGGGACGGTTTAGGGTCCAGGTGAGTGTACGACAACGGTTTAGGGGGAGCGTACGTGTGAGGGCGCGGGTTAGTGGGAGCATACGGGTTAGGATTAGGGGACGGGTGAAGGGAAGGCTTCGGGGAAGGGTTAGGGTTAGGGTTCGGGCTAGGGTTAGGGTTAGGGGACGGGGACGGTTTAGGGTCCAGGTGAGGGTACGACAACGGTTTCGGGGAGCGTACGTGTGAGGGCGCGGGTTAGTGTGAGCGTACGTGTTAGGATTAGGGGACGGGTGAGGGGAAGGCTTCGGGGAAGGGTTAGGGTTAGGGTTCGGTCTAGGGTTAGGGTTAGGGGACGGGGACGGTTTAGGGTCCAGGTGAGGGTACGACAACGGTTTAGGGGGAGCGTACGTGTGAGGGCGCGGGTTAGTGTGAGCGTACGGGTTAGGATTAGGGGACGGGTGAGGGGAAGGCTTCGGGGAAGGGTTAGGGTTAGGGTTCGGGCTAGGGTTAGGATTAGGGGACGGGGACGGTTTAGGGTCCAGGTGAGGGTACGACAACGGTTTAGGGGGAGCGTACGTGTGAGGGCGTGGGTTAGTGGGAGCGTACAGGTTAGGATTAGGGGACGGGTGAGGTTAAGGCTTCGGGGAAGGGTTAGGGTTAGGGTTCGGGCTAGTGTTAGGGTTAGGGGACGGGGACGGTTTAGGGTCCAGGTGAGGGTACGACAACGGTTTAGGGGGAGCGTACGTGTGAGGGCGCGGGTTAGTGGGAGCGTACGGGTTAGGATTAGGGGACGGGTGAGGGGAAGGCTTCGGGGAAGGGTTAGGGTTAGGGTTCGGGCTAGGGTTAGGGTTAGGGGACGGGGACGGTTTAGGGTCCAGGTGAGGGTACGACAACGGTTTCGGAGAGCGTACGTGTGAGGGCGCGGGTTAGTGTGAGCGTACGGGTTAGGATTATGGGACGGGTGAGGGGAAGGCTTCGGGGAAGGGTTAGGGTTAGGGTTCGGGCTAGGGTTAGGGTTAGGGGACGGGGACGGTGTAGGGTCCAGGTGAGGGTACGACAACGGTTTAGGGGGAGCGTACGTGTGAGGGCGCGGGTTAGTGTGAGCGTACGGGTTAGGATTAGGGGACGGGTGAGGGGAAGGCTTCGGGGAAGGGTTAGGGTTAGGGTTCAGGCTAGGGTTAGGGTTAGGGGACGGGGACGGTTTAGGGTCCAGGTGAGGGTACGACAACGGTTTAGGGGGAGCGTACGTGTGAGGGCGCGGGTTAGTGGGAGCGTACGGGTTAGGATTAGGGGACGGGTGAGGGGAAGGCTTCGGGGAAGGGTTAGGGTTAGGGTTCGGGCTAGGGTTAGGGTTAGGGGACGGGGACGGTGTAGGGTTCAGGTGAGGGTACGACAACGGTTTAGGGGGAGCGTACGTGTGAGGGTGCGGGTTAGTGTGAGCGTATGGGTTAGGATTAGGGGACGGGTGAGGGGAAGGCTTCGGGGAAGGGTTAGGGTTAGGGTTCGGGCTAGGGTTAGGGTTAGGGGACGGGGACGGTTTAGGGTCCAGGTGAGGGTACGACAACGGTTTAGGGGGAGCGTACGTGTGAGGGCGCGGGTTAGTGTGAGCGTACGGGTTAGGATTAGGGGACGGGTGAGGGGAAGGCTTCGGGGAAGGGTTAGGGTTAGGGTTCGGGCTAGGGTTAGGGTTCGGGGACGGGGACGGTTTAGGGTCCAGGTGAGGGTACGACAATGGTTTAGGGAGAGCGTACGTGTGAGGGCGTGGGTTCGTGTGAGCGTACATGTTAGGATTAGGGGACGGGTGAGGGGAAAGCTTCGGGGAAGTGTTAGGGTTAGGGTTCGGGCTAGGGTTAGGGTTAGGGGACGGGGACGGTTTAGGGTCCAGGTGAGTGTACGACAACGGTTTAGGGGGAGCGTACGTGTGAGGGCGCGGGTTAGTGGGAGCATACGGGTTAGGATTAGGGGACGGGTGAGGGGAAGGCTTCGGGGAAGGGTTAGGGTTAGGGTTCGGGCTAGGGTTAGGATTAGGGGACGGGGACGGTTTAGGGTCCAGGTGAGGGTACGACAACGGTTTCGGGGAGCGTACGTGTGAGGGCGCGGGTTAGTGTGAGCGTACGTGTTAGGATTAGGGGACGGGTGAGGGGAAGGCTTCGGGGAAGGGTTAGGGTTAGGGTTCGGTCTAGGGTTAGGGTTAGGGGACGGGGACGGTTTAGGGTCCAGGTGAGGGTACGACAACGGTTTAGGGGGAGCGTACGTGTGAGGGCGCGGGTTAGTGTGAGCGTACGGGTTAGGATTAGGGGACGGGTGAGGGGAAGGCTTCGGGGAAGGGTTAGGGTTAGGGTTCGGGCTAGGGTTAGGGTTAGGGGACGGGGACGGTTTAGGGTCCAGGTGAGGGTACGACAACGGTTTAGGGGGAGCGTACGTGTGAGGGCGTGGGTTAGTGGGAGCGTACGGGTTAGGATTAGGGGACGGGTGAGGGGAAGGCTTCGGGGAAGGGTTAGGGTTAGGGTTCGGGCTAGTGTTAGGGTTAGGGGACGGGGACGGTTTAGGGTCCAGGTGAGGGTACGACAACGGTTTAGGGGGAGCGTACGTGTGAGAGCGCGGGTTAGTGGGAGCGTACGGGTTAGGATTAGGGGACGGGTGAGGGGAAGGCTTCGGGGAAGGGTTAGGGTTAGGGTTCGGGCTAGGGTTAGGGTTAGGGGACGGGGACGGTGTAGGGTCCACGTGAGGGTACGACAACGGTTTAGGGGGAGCGTACGTGTGAGGGCGCGGGTTAGTGTGAGCGTACGGGTTAGGATTAGGGGACGGGTGAGGGGAAGGCTTCGGGGAAGGGTTAGGGTTAGGGTTCGGGCTAGGGTTAGGGTTAGGGGAAGGGGACGGTTTAGGGTCCAGGTGAGGGTACGACAACGGTTTAGGTGGAGCGTACGTGTGACGGCGCGGGTTAGTGTGAGCGTACGGGTTAGGATTAGGGGACGGGTGAGGGGAAGGCTTCGGGGAAGGGTTAGGGTTAGTGTTCGGGCTAGGGTTAGGGTTCGGGGACGGGGACGGTTTAGGGTCCAGGTGAGGGTACGACAACGGTTTAGGGGGAGCGTACGTGTGAGGGCGCGGGTTAGTGTGAGCGTACGTGTTAGGATTAGGGGACGGGTGAGGGGAAAGCTTCGGGGAAGTGTTAGGGTTAGGGTTCGGGCTAGGGTTAGGGTTAGGGGACGGGGACGGTTTAGGGTCCAGGTGAGTGTACGACAATGGTTTAGGGGGAGCGTACGTGTGAGGGCGCGGGATAGTGTGAGCGTACGGGTTAGGATTAGGGGACGGGTGAGGGGAAGGCTTCGGGGAAGGGTGAGGGGAAGGCTTCGGGGAAGGGTTAGGGTTAGGGTTCGGGCTAGGGTTAGGGTTAGGGGACGGGGACGGTTTAGGGTCCAGGTGAGGGTCCGACAACGGTTTAGGGGGAGCGTACGTGTGAGGGCGCGGGTTAGGGTGAGCGTACGGGTTAGGATTAGGGGACGGGTGAGGGGAAGGCTTCGGGGAAGGGTTAGGGTTAGGGTTCGGGTTAGGGTTAGTGTTAGGGGATGGGGACGGTTTAGGGTCCAGGTGAGGGTACGACAACGGTTTAGGGGGAGCGTACGTGTGAGGGCAAGGGTTAGTGTGAGCGTACGGGTTAGGATTAGGGGACGGGTGAGGGGAAGGCTTCGGGGAAGGGTTAGGGTTAGGGTTCGGGCTAGGGTTAGGGTTAGGGGACGGGGACGGTTTAGGGTCCAGGTGAGGGTACGACAACGGTTTAGGGGGAGCGTACGTGTGAGGGCGCGGGTTAGTGTGAGCGTACGTGTTAGGATTAGGGGACGGGTGAGGGGAAAGCTTCGGGGAAGTGTTAGGGTTAGGGTTCGGGCTAGGGTTAGGGTTAGGGGACGGGGACGGTTTAGGGTCCAGGTGAGGGTCCGACAACGGTTTAGGGGGAGCGTACGTGTGAGGGCGCGGGTTAGTGTGAGCGTACGGGTTAGGATTAGGGGACGGGTGAGGGGAAGGCTTCGGGGAAGGGTTAGGGTTAGGGTTCGGGTTAGGGTTAGTGTTAGGGGACGGGGACGGTTTAGGGTCCAGGTGAGGGTACGACAACGGTTTAGGAGGAGCGTACGTGTGAGGGCACGGGTTAGTGTGAGCGTACGGGTTAGGATTAGGGGACGGGTGAGGGGAAGGCTTCGGGGAAGGGTTAGGGTTAGGGTTCGGGCTAGGGTTAGGGTTAGGGGACGGGGACGGTTTAGGGTCCAGGTGAGGGTACGACAACGGTTTAGGGGGAGCGTACGTGTGAGGGCGCGGGTTAGTGTGAGCGTACGGGTTAGGATTAGGGGACGGGTGAGGGGAAGGCTTCGGGGAAGGGTTAGGGTTAGGGTTCGGGCTAGGGTTAGGGTTAGGGGACGGGGACGGTTTAGGGTCCAGGTGAGGGTACGACAACGGTTTAGGGGGAGCGTACGTGTGAGGGCGCGGGTTAGTGTGAGCGTACGGGTTAGGATTAGGGGACGGGTGAGGGGAAGGCTTCGGGGAAGGGTTAGGGTTAGGGTTCGGGCTAGGGTTAGGGTTAGGGGACGGGGACGGTTTAGGGTCCAGGTGAGGGTACGACAACGGTTTAGGGGGAGCGTACGTGTGAGGGCGCGGGTTAGTGTGAGCGTACGGGTTAGGATTAGGGGACGGGTGAGGGGAAGGCTTCGGGGAAGGGTTAGGGTTAGGGTTCGGGATAGGGTTAGGGTTAGGGGACGGGGACGGTGTAGGGTCCAGGTGAGGGTACGACAACGGTTTAGGGGGAGCGTACGTGTGAGGGCGCGGGTTAGTGTGAGCGTACGGGTTAGGATTAGGGGACGGGTGAGGGGAAGGCTTCGGGGAAGGGTTAGGGTTAGGGTTCGGGCTAGGGTTAGGGTTAGGGGACGGGGACGGTTTAGGGTCCAGGTGAGGGTACGACAACGGTTTAGGGGGAGCGTACGTGTGAGGGCGCGGGTTAGTGTGAGCGTACGGGTTAGGATTAGGGGACGGGTGAGGGGAAGGCTTCGGGGAAGGGTTAGTGTTAGGGTTCGGGCTAGGGTTAGGGTTCGGGGACGGGGACGGTTTAGGGTCCAGGTGAGGGTACGACAACGGTTTAGGGGGAGCGTACGTGTGAGGGCGCGGGTTAGTGTGAGCGTACGTGTTAGGATTAGGGGACGGGTGAGGGGAAAGCTTCGGGGAAGTGTTAGGGTTAGGGTTCGGGCTAGGGTTAGGGTTAGGGGACGGGGACGGTTTAGGGTCCAGGTGAGTGTACGACAATGGTTTAGGGGGAGCGTACGTGTGAGGGCGCGGGTTAGTGTGAGCGTACGGGTTAGGATTAGGGGACGGGTGAGGGGAAGGCTTCGGGGAAGGGTTAGGGTTAGGGTTCGGGCTAGGGTTAGGGTTTGGGGACGGGGTCGGTTTAGGGTCCAGGTGAGGGTACGACAATGGTTTAGGGAGAGCGTACGTGTGAGGGCGTGAGTTCGTGTGAGCGTACGTGTTAGGATTAGGGGACGGGTGAGGGGAAAGCTTCGGGGAAGTGTTAGGGTTAGGGTTCGGGCTAGGGTTAGGGTTAGGGGACGGGGACGGTTTAGGGTCCAGGTGAGTGTACGACAACGGTTTAGGGGGAGCGTACGTGTGAGGGCGCGGGTTAGTGGGAGCATACGGGTTAGGATTAGGGGACGGGTGAGGGGAAGGCTTCGGGGAAGGGTTAGGGTTAGGGTTCGGGCTAGGGTTAGGGTTAGGGGACGGGGACGGTTTAGGGTCCAGGTGAGGGTACGACAACGGTTTCGGGGAGCGTACGTGTGAGGGCGCGGGTTAGTGTGAGCGTACGTGTTAGGATTAGGGGACGGGTGAGGGGAAGGCTTCGGGGAAGGGTTAGGGTTAGGGTTCGGTCTAGGGTTAGGGTTAGGGGACGGGGACGGTTTAGGGTCCAGGTGAGGGTACGACAACGGTTTAGGGGGAGCGTACGTGTGAGGGCGCGGGTTAGTGTGAGCGTACGGGTTAGGATTAGGGGACGGGTGAGGGGAAGGCTTCGGGGAAGGGTTAGGGTTAGGGTTCGGGCTAGGGTTAGGGTTAGGGGACGGGGACAGTTTAGGGTCCAGGTGAGGGTACGACAACGGTTTAGGGGGAGCGTACGTGTGAGGGCGTGGGTTAGTGGGAGCGTACGGGTTAGGATTAGGGGACGGGTGAGGGGAAGGCTTCGGGGAAGGGTTAGGGTTAGGGTTCGGGCTAGTGTTAGGGTTAGGGGACGGGGACGGTTTAGGGTCCAGGTGAGGGTACGAGAACGGTTTAGGGGGAGCGTACGTGTGAGGGCGCGGGTTAGTGGGAGCGTACGGGTTAGGATTAGGGGACGGGTGAGGGGAAGGCTTCGGGGAAGGGTTAGGGTTAGGGTTCGGGCTAGGGTTAGGGTTAGGGGACGGGGACGGTTTAGGGTCCAGGTGAGGGTACGACAACGGATTCGGAGAGCGTACGTGTGAGGGCGCGGGTTAGTGTGAGCGTACGGGTTAGGATTAGGGGACGGGTGATGGGAAGGCTTCGGGGAAGGGTTAGGGTTAGGGTTCGGGCTAGGGTTAGGGTTAGGGGACGGGGACGGTTTAGGGTCCAGGTGAGGGTACGACAACGGTTTAGGGGGAGCGTACGTGTGAGGGCGCGGGTTAGTGTGAGCGTACGGGTTAGGATTATGGGACGGGTGAGGGGAAGGCTTCGGGGAAGGGTTAGGGTTAGGGTTCGGGCTAGGGTTAGGGTTAGGGGACGGGGACGGTGTAGGGTCCAGGTGAGGGTACGACAACGGTTTAGGGGGAGCGTACGTGTGAGGGCGCGGGATAGTGTGAGCGTACGGGTTAGGATTAGGGGACGGGTGAGGGGAAGGCTTCGGGGAAGGGTTAGGGTTAGGGTTCGGGCTAGGGTTAGGGTTAGGGGAAGGGGACGGTTTAGGGTCCAGGTGAGGGTACGACAACGGTTTAGGGGGAGCGTACGTGTGACGGCGCGGGTTAGTGTGAGCGTACGGGTTAGGATTAGGGGACGGGTGAGGGGAAGGCTTCGGGGAAGGGTTAGGGTTACTGTTCGGGCTAGGGTTAGGGTTCGGGGACGGGGACGGTTTAGGGTCCAGGTGAGGGTACGACAACGGTTTAGGGGGAGTGTACGTGTGAGGGCGCGGGTTAGTGTGAGCGTACGTGTTAGGATTAGGGGACGGGTGAGGGGAAAGCTTCGGGGAAGTGTTAGGGTTAGGGTTCGGGCTAGGGTTAGGGTTAGGGGACGGGGACGGTTTAGGGTCCAGGTGAGTGTACGACAATGGTTTAGGGGGAGCGTACGTGTGAGGGCGCGGGTTAGTGTGAGCGTACGGGTTAGGATTAGGGGACGGGTGAGGGGAAGGCTTCGGGGAAGGGTGAGGGGAAGGCTTCGGGGAAGGGTTAGGGTTAGGGTTCGGGCTAGGGTTAGGGTTAGGGGACGGGGACGGTTTAGGGTCCAGGTGAGGGTCCGACAACGGTTTAGGGGGAGCGTACGTGTGAGGGCGCGGGTTAGGGTGAGCGTACGGGTTAGGATTAGGGGACGGGTGAGGGGAAGGCTTCGGGGAAGGGTTAGGGTTAGGGTTCGGGTTAGGGTTAGTGTTAGGGGACGGGGACGGTTTAGGGTCCAGGTGAGGGTACGACAACGGTTTAGGGGGAGCGTACGTGTGAGGGCACGGGTTAGTGTGAGCGTACGGGTTAGGATTAGGGGACGGGTGAGGGGAAGGCTTCGGGGAAGGGTTAGGTTTAGGGTTCGGGCTAGGGTTAGGGTTAGGAGACGGGGACGGTTTAGGGTCCAGGTGAGGGTACGACAACGGTTTAGGGGGAGCGTACGTGTGAGGGCGCGGGTTAGTGTGAGCGTACGTGTTAGGATTAGGGGACGGGTGAGGGGAAAGCTTCGGGGAAGTGTTAGGGTTAGGGTTCGGGCTAGGGTTAGGGTTAGGGGACGGGGACGGTTTAGGGTCCAGGTGAGGGTCCGACAACGGTTTAGGGGGAGCGTACGTGTGAGGGCGCGGGTTAGTGTGAGCGTACGGGTTAGGATTAGGGGACGGGTGAGGGGAAGGCTTCGGGGAAGGGTTAGGGTTAGGGTTCGGGTTAGGGTTAGTGTTAGGGGACGGGGACGGTTTAGGGTCCAGGTGAGGGTACGACAACGGTTTAGGAGGAGCGTACGTGTGAGGGCACGGGTTAGTGTGAGCGTACGGGTTAGGATTAGGGGACGGGTGAGGGGAAGGCTTCGGGGAAGGGTTAGGGTTAGGGTTCGGGCTAGGGTTAGGGTTAGGGGACGGGGACGGTTTAGGGTCCAGGTGAGGGTACGACAACGGTTTAGGGGGAGCGTACGTGTGAGGGCGCGGGTTAGTGTGAGCGTACGGGTTAGGATTAGTAGACGGGTGAGGGGTAGGCTTCGGGGAAGGGTTAGGGTTAGGGTTCGGGCTAGGGTTAGGGTTAGGGGACGGGGACGGTTTAGGGTCCAGGTGAGGGTACGACAACGGTTTAGGGGGAGCGTACATGTGAGGGCGCGGGTTAGTGTGAGCGTACGGGTTAGGATTAGGGGACGGGTGAGGGGAAGGCTTCGGGGAAGGGTTAGGGTTAGGGTTCGGGCTAGGGTTAGGGTTAGGGGACGGGGACGGTTTAGGGTCCAGGTGAGGGTACGACAACGGTTTAGGGGGAGCGTACGTGTGAGGGCGCGGGTTAGTGTGAGCGTACGGGTTAGGATTAGGGGACGGGTGAGGGGAAGGCTTTGGGTAAGTGTTAGGTTTAGGGTTCGGGCTAGGGTTAGGGTTAGGGGACGGGGACGGTTTAGGGTCCAGGTGAGGGTACGACAACGGTTTAGGGGGAGTGTACGTGTGAGGGCGCGGGTTAGTGTGAGCGTACGGGTTAGGATTAGGGGACGGGTGAGGGGAAGGCTTCGGGGAAGGGTTAGGGTTAGGGTTCGGGCTAGGGTTAGGGTTAGGGGACGGGGACGGTTTAGGGTCCAGGTGAGGGTCTGACAACGGTTTAGGGGGAGCGTACGTGTGAGGGCGCGGGTTAGTGTGAGCGTACGGGTTAGGATTAGGGGACGGGTGAGGGGAAGGCTTCGGGGAAGGGTTAGGGTTAGTGTTCGGGCTAGGGTTAGGGTTCGGGGACGGGGACGGTTTAGGGTCCAGGTGAGGGTACGACAACGGTTTAGGGGGAGCGTACGTGTGAGGGCGCGGGTTAGTGTGAGCGTACGTGTTAGGATTAGGGGACGGGTGAGGGGAAAGCTTCGGGGAAGTGTTAGGGTTAGGGTTCGGGCTAGGGTTAGGGTTAGGGGACGGGGACGGTTTAGGGTCCAGGTGAGTGTACGACAATGGTTTAGGGGGAGCGTACGTGTGAGGGCGCGGGTTAGTGTGAGCGTACGGGTTAGGATTAGGGGACGGGTGAGGGGAAGGCTTCGGGGAAGGGTGAGGGGAAGGCTTCGGGGAAGGGTTAGGGTTAGGGTTCGGGCTAGGGTTAGGGTTAGTGGACGGGGACGGTTTAGGGTCCAGGTGAGGGTCCGACAACGGTTTAGGGGGAGCGTACGTGTGAGGGCGCGGGTTAGGGTGAGCGTACGGGTTAGGATTAGGGGACGGGTGAGGGGAAGGCTTCGGGGAAGGGTTAGGGTTAGGGTTCGAGTTAGGGTTAGTGTTAGGGGACGGGGACTGTTTAGGGTCCAGGTGAGGGTACGACAACGGTTTAGGGGGAGCGTACGTGTGAGGGCACGGGTTAGTGTGAGCGTACGGGTTAGGATTAGGGGACGGGTGAGGGGAAGGCTTCGGGGAAGGGTTAGGGTTAGGGTTCGGGCTAGGGTTAGGGTTAGGGCACGGGGACGGTTTAGGGTCCAGGTGAGGGTACGACAACGGTTTAGGGGGAGCGTACGTGTGAGGGCGCGGGTTAGTGTGAGCGTACGTGTTAGGATTAGGGGACGGGTGAGGGGAAAGCTTCGGGGAAGTGTTAGGGTTAGGGTTCGGGCTAGGGTTAGGGTTAGGGGACGGGGACGGTTTAGGGTCCAGGTGAGGGTCCGACAACGGTTTAGGGGGAGCGTACGTGTGAGGGCGCGGGTTAGTGTGAGCGTACGGGTTAGGATTAGGGGACGGGTGAGGGGAAGGCTTCAGGGAAGGGTTAGGGTTAGGGTTCGGGTTAGGGTTAGTGTTAGGGGACGGGGACGGTTTAGGGTCCAGGTGAGGGTACGACAACGGTTTAGGAGGAGCGTACGTTTGAGGGCGCGGGTTAGTGTGAGCGTACGGGTTAGGATTAGGGGACGGGTGAGGGGAAGGCTTCGGGGAAGGGTTAGGTTTAGGGTTCGGGCTAGGGTTAGGGTTAGGGGACGGGTTCGGTTTAGGGTCCAGGTGAGGGTACGACAACGCTTTAGGGGGAGCGTACGTGTGAGGGCGCGGGTTAGTGTGAGCGTACGGGTTAGGATTAGGAGACGGGTGAGGGGAAGGCTTCGGGGAAGGGTTAGGGTTACGGTTCGGGCTAGGGTTAGGGTTAGGGGACGGGGACGGTTTAGGGTCCAGGTGATGGTACGACAACGGTTTAGGTGGAGCGTACGTGTGACGGCGCGGGTTATTGTGAGCGTACGGGTTAGGATTAGGAGACGGGTGAGGGGAAGGCTTCGGGGAAGGGTTAGGGTTAGGGTTCGGGCTAGGGTTAGGTTTAGGGGACGGGGACGGTTTAGGGTCCAGGTGAGGGTAGGACAACGGTTTAGGGGGAGCGTACGTGTGAGGGCGCGGGTTAGTGTGAGCGTACGGGTTAGGATTAGGGGACGGGTGAGGGGAAGGCTTCGGGGAAGGGTTAGGGTTAGGGTTCGGGCTAGGGTTAGGGTTAGGGGACGGGGATGGTTTAGGGTCCAGGTGAGGGTACGACAACGGTTTAGGGGGAGCGTACGTGTGAGGGCGCGGGTTAGTGTGAGCGTACGGGTTAGGATTAGGGGACGGGTGAGGGGAAGGCTTCGGGGAAGGGTTAGGGTTAGGGTTCGGGCTAGGGTTAGGGTTAGGGGACAGGGACGGTTTAGGGTCCAGGTGAGGGTACGACAACGGTTTAGGGGGAGCGTACGTGTGAGGGCGCGGGTTAGTGTGAGCGTACGGGTTAGGATTAGGGGACGGGTGAGGGGAAGGCTTCGGGGAAGGGTTAGGTTTAGGGTTCGGGCTAGGGTTAGGGTTAGGGGACGGGGACGATTTAGGGTCCAGGTGAGGGTACGACAACGGTTTAGGGGGAGCATACGTGTGAGGGCGCGGGTTAGTGTGAGCGTACGGGTTAGGATTAGGGGACGGGTGAGGGGAAGGCTTCGGGGAAGGGTTAGGGTTAGGGTTCGGGCTAAGGTTAGGGTTAGGGGACGGGGACGGTTTAGGGTCCAGGTGAGGGTACGACAACGGTTTAGGGGGAGCGTACGTGTGAGGGCGCGGGTAAGTGTGAGCGTACGGGTTAGGATTAGGGGACGGGTGAGGGGAAGGCTTCGGGGAAGGGTTAGGGTTAGGGTTCGGGCTAGGGTTAGGGTTAGGGGACGGGGACGGTTTAGGGTCCAGGTGAGGGTACGACAACGGTTTAGGGGGAGCATACGTATGAGGGCGCGGGTTAGTGTGAGCATACGGGTTAGGATTAGGGGACGGGTGAGGGGAAGGCTTCGGGGAAGTGTTAGGGTTAGGGTTCGGGCTAGGGTTAGGGTTAGGGGACGGGGACGGTTTAGGGTCCAGGTGAGGGTACGACAACGGTTTAGGGGGAGCGTACGTGTGAGGGCGCGGGTTAGTGTGAGCGTACGGGTTAGGATTAGGGGACGGGTGAGGGGAAGGCTTCGGGGCAGGGTTAGGGTTAGGGTTCGGCCTAGGGTTAGGGTTAGGGGACGGGGACGGTTTAGGGTCCAGGTGAGGGTACGACAACGGTTTAGGGGGAGCGTACGTGTGAGGGCGCGGGTTAGTGTGAGCTTACGGGTTAGGATTAGTGGACGGGTGAGGGGAAGGCTTCGGGAAGGGTTAGGGTTAGGGTTCGGGCTAGGGTTAGGGTTAGGGGACGGGGACGGATTAGGGTCCAGGTGAGGGTACGACAACGGTTTAGGGGGAGTGTACGTGTGAGGGCGCGGGTTAGTTTGAGCGTACGGGTTAGGATTAGGGGACGGGTGAGGGGAAGGCTTCGGGGCAGGGTTAGGGTTAGGGTTCGGGCTAGGCTTAGGGTTAGGGGACGGGGACGGTTTAGGGTCCAGGTGAGGGTACGACAACGGTTTAGGGGGAGCGTACGTGTGAGGGCGCGGGTTAGTGTGAGCTTACGGGTTAGGATTAGTGGACGGGTGAGGGGAAGGCTTCGGGAAGGGTTAGGGTTAGGGTTCGGGCTAGGGTTAGGGTTAGGGGACGGGGAAGGATTAGGGTCCAGGTGAGGGTACGACAACGGTTTAGGGGGAGTGTAAGTGTGAGGGCGCGGGTTAGTTTGAGCGTACGGGTTAGGATTAGGGGACGGGTGAGGGGAAGGCTTCAGGGAGGGGTTAGGGTTAGGGTTCGGGCTAGGGTTAGGGTTAGGGGACGGGGACGGTTTAGGGTCCAGGTGAGGGTCCGACAACGGTTTAGGGGGAGCGTACGTGTGAGGGCGCGGGTTAGTGTGAGCGTACGGGTTAGGATTAGGGGACGGGTGAGGGGAAGGCTTCGGGGAAGGTTTAGGGTTAGGGTTCAGGCTAGGGTTAGGGTTAGGGGAGGGGGACGGTTTAGGGTCCATGTGAGGGTACGACAACGGTTTAGGGGGAGCGTACGTGTGAGGGCGCGAGTTAGTGTGAGCGTACGGGTTAGGATTAGGGGACGGGTGAGGGGAAGGCTTCGGGGAAGGGTTAGGGTTAGGGTTCGGGCTAGGGTTAGGGTTAGGGGACGGGGACGGTTTAGGGTCCAGGTGAGGGTCCGACAACGGTTTAGGGGGAGCGTACGTGTGAGGGCACGGGTTAGTGTGAGCGTACGGGTTAGGATTAGGGGACAGGTGAGGGGAAGGCTTCGGGGAAGGGTTAGGGTTAGGGTTCGTGCTAGGGTTAGGGTTAGGGGATGGGGACGGTTTAGGGTCCAGGTGAGGGTCCGACAACGGTTTAGGGGGAGCGTACGTGTGAGGGCGCGGGTTAGTGGGAGCGTACGGGTTAGGATTACGGGACGGGTGAGGGGAAGGCTTCGGGGAAGTGATAGGGTTAGGGTTGGGGCTAGGGTTAGGGTTAGGGGACGGGGACGGTTTAGGGTCCAGGTGAGGGTACGACAACGGTTTAGGGGGAGCGTACGTGTGAGGGCGCGGGTTAGTGTGAGTGTACGGGTTAGGATTAGGGGACGGGTGAGTGGAAGGCTTCGGGGAAGGGTTAGGGTTAGGGTTCGGGCTAGGGTTAGGGTTAGGGGACGGGGACGGTTTAGGGTCCAGGTGAGGGTACGACAACGGTTTAGGGGGAGCATACGTATGAGGGCGCGGGTTAGCGTGAGCATACGGGTTAGGATTAGGGGACGGGTGAGGGGAAGGCTTCGGGGAAGGGTTAGGGTTAGGGTTCGTACTAGGGTTAGGGTTAGGGGACGGGGACGGTTTAGGGTCCAGGTGAGGGTACGACAACGGTTTAGGGGGAGCGTACGTGTGAGGGCGCGGGTTAGTGTGAGCGTACGGGTTAGGATAAGGGGACGGGTGAGGGGAAGGCTTCGGGGCAGGGTTAGGGTTAGGGTTCGGGCTAGGGTTAGGGTTAGGGGACGGGGACGGTTTAGGGTCCAGGTGAGGGTACGACAACGGTTTAGGGGGAGCGTACGTGTGAGGGTGCGGGTTAGTGCGAGCGTACGTGTTAGGATTAGGGGACGGGTGAGGGGAAGGCTTCGGGGAAGGGTTAGGGTTAGGGTTCGGGCTAGGGTTAGGGTTAGGGGACGGGGACGGTTTATGGTCCAGGTGAGGGTACGACAACGGTTTAGGGGGAGCGTACGTGTGAGGGTGCGGGTTAGTGTGAGCATACGGGTTAGGATTAGGGGACGGGTGAGGGGAAGGCTTCGGGGAAGGGTTAGGGTTAGGGATCGGGCTAGGGTTAGGGTTAGGGGACGGGGACGGTTTAGGGTCCAGGTGAGGGTACGACAACGGTTTAGGGGGAGTGTACGTTTGAGGGCGCGGGTTAGTGTGAGCGTACGGGTTAGGATTAGGGGACGGGTGAGGGGAAGGCTTCGGGGAAGGGTTAGGTTTAGGGTTCGGGCTAGGGTTAGGGTTAGGGGACGGGTTCGGTTTAGGGTCCAGGTGAGGGTACGACAACGCTTTAGGGGGAGCGTACGTGTGAGGGCGCGGGTTAGTGTGAGCGTACGGGTTAGGATTAGGAGACGGGTGAGGGGAAGGCTTCGGGGAAGGGTTAGGGTTACGGTTCGGGCTAGGGTTAGGGTTAGGGGACGGGGACGGTTTAGGGTCCAGGTGATGGTACGACAACGGTTTAGGTGGAGCGTACGTGTGACGGCGCGGGTTATTGTGAGCGTACGGGTTAGGATTAGGAGACGGGTGAGGGGAAGGCTTCGGGGAAGGGTTAGGATTAGGGTTCGGGCTAGGGTTAGGTTTAGGGGACGGGGACGGTTTAGGGTCCAGGTGAGGGTAGGACAACGGTTTAGGGGGAGCGTACGTGTGAGGGCGCGGGTTAGTGTGAGCGTACGGGTTAGGATTAGGGGACGGGTGAGGGGAAGGCTTCGGGGAAAGGTTAGGGATAGGGTTCGGGCTAGGGTTAGGGTTAGGGGACGGGGATGGTTTAGGGTCCAGGTGAGGGTACGACAACGGTTTAGGGGGAGCGTACGTGTGAGGGCGCGGGTTAGTGTGAGCGTACGGGTTAGGATTAGGGGACGGGTGAGGGGAAGGCTTCGGGGAAGGGTTAGGGTTAGGGTTCGGGCTAGGGTTAGGGTTAGGGGACAGGGACGGTTTAGGGTCCAGGTGAGGGTACGACAACGGTTTAGGGGGAGCGTACGTGTGAGGGCGCGGGTTAGTGTGAGCGTACGGGTTAGGATTAGGGGACGGGTGAGAGGAAGGCTTCGGGGAAGGGTTAGGTTTAGGGTTCGGGCTAGGGTTAGGGTTAGGGGAAGGGGACGATTTAGGGTCCAGGTGAGGGTACGACAACGGTTTAGGGGGAGCATACGTGTGAGGGCGCGGGTTAGTGTGAGCGTACGGGTTAGGATTAGGGGACGGGTGAGGGGAAGGCTTCGGGGAAGGGTTAGGGTTAGGGTTCGGGCTAAGGTTAGGGTTAGGGGACGGGGACGGTTTAGGGTCCAGGTGAGGGTACGACAACGGTTTAGGGGGAGCGTACGTGTGAGGGCGCTGGTAAGTGTGAGCGTACGGGTTAGGATTAGGGAACGGGTGAGGGGAAGGCTTCGGGGAAGGGTTAGGGTTAGGGTTCGGGCTAGGGTTAGGGTTAGGGGACGGGGACGGTTTAGGGTCCAGGTGAGGGTACGACAACGGTTTAGGGGGAGCATACGTATGAGGGCGCTGGTTAGTGTGAGCATACGGGTTAGGATTAGGGGACGGGTGAGGGGAAGGCTTCGGGGAAGTGTTAGGGTTAGGGTTCGGGCTAGGGTTAGGGTTAGGGGACGGGGACGGTTTAGGGTCCAGGTGAGGGTACGACAACGGTTTAGGGGGAGCGTACGTGTGAGGGCGCGGGTTAGTGTGAGCGTACGGGTTAGGATTAGGGGACGGGTGAGGGGAAGGCTTCGGGGCAGGGTTAGGGTTAGGGTTCGGCCTAGGGTTAGGGTTAGGGGACGGGGACGGTTTAGGGTCCAGGTGAGGGTACGACAACGGTTTAGGGGGAGCGTACGTGTGAGGGCACGGGTTAGTGTGAGCGTACGGGTTAGGATTAGGGGACGGGTGAGGGGAAGGCTTCGGGGAAGGGTTAGGGTTAGGGTTCAGGCTAGGGTTAGGGTTAGGGGACGGGGACGGTTTAGGGTCCAGGTGAGGGTACGACAACGGTTTAGGGGGAGCGTACGTGTGAGGGCGCGGGTTAGTGTTAGCGTACGGGTTAGGATTAGGGGACGGGTGAGGGGAAGGCTTCGGGGAAAGGTTAGGGTTAGGGTTAGGGCTAGGGTTAGGGTTAGGGGACGGGGACGGTTTAGGGTCTAGGTGAGGGTACGACAACGGTTTAGGGGGAGCGTACGTGTGAGGGCACGGGTTAGTGTGAGCGTACGGGTTAGGATTAGGGGAAGGGTGAGAGGAAGGCTTCGGGGAAGAGTTAGGGTTAGGGTTCGGGCTAGGGTTAGGGTTAGGGGACGGGGACGGTTTAGGGTCCAGGTGAGGGTACGACAACGGTTTAGGCGGAGCGTACGTGTGAGGGTGCGGGTTAGTGCGAGCGTACGTGTTAGGATTAGGGGACGGGTGAGGGGAAGGCTTCGGGGAAGGGTTAGGGTTAGGGTTCGGGCTAGGGTTAGGGTTAGGGGACGGGGACGGTTTAGGGTCCAGGTGAGGGTACGACAACGGTTTAGGGGGAGCGTACGTGTGAGGGCGCGGGTTAGTGTGAGCGTACGGGTTAGGATTAGGGGACGGGTGAGGGGAAGGCTTCGGGGAAGGGTTAGGGTTAGGGTTCGGGCTAGGGTTAGGGTTAGGGGACGGGGACGGTTTAGTGTCCAGGTGAGCGTACGACAACGGTTTAGGGGGAGCGTACGTGTGAGGGCGCGGGTTAGTGTGAGCGTACGGGTTAGGATTAGGAGACGGGTGAGGGGTAGGCTTCGGGGAAGGGTTAGGGTTAGGGTTCGGGCTAGGGTTAGGGTTAGGGGACGGGGACGGTTTAGGGTCCAGGTGAGGGTACGACAACGGTTTAGGGGGAGCGTACATGTGAGGGCGCGGGTTAGTGTGAGCGTACGGGTTAGGATTAGGGGACGGGTGAGGGGAAGGCTTCGGGGAAGGGTTAGGGTTAGGGTTCGGGCTAGGGTTAGGGTTAGGGGACGGGGACGGTTTAGGGTCCAGGTGAGGGTACGACAACGGTTTAGGGGGAGCGTACGTGTGAGGGCGCGGGTTAGTGTGAGCGTACGGGTTAGGATTAGGGGACGGGTGAGGGGAAGGCTTTGGGGAAGGGTTAGGGTTAGGGTTCGGGCTAGGGTTAGGGTTAGGGGACGGGGACGGTTTAGGGTCCAGGTGAGGGTACGACAACGGTTTAGGGGGAGTGTACGTGTGAGGGCGCGGGTTAGTGTGAGCGTACGGGTTAGGATTAGGGGACGGGTGAGGGGAAGGCTTCGGGGAAGGGTTAGGGTTAGGGTTCGGGCTAGGGTTAGGGTTAGGGGACGGGGACGGTTTAGGGTCCAGGTGAGGGTCCGACAACGGTTTAGGGGGAGCGTACGTGTGAGGGCGCGGGTTAGTGTGAGCGTACGGGTTAGGATTAGGGGACGGGTGAGGGGAAGGCGTCGGGGAAGGGTTAGGGTTAGGGTTTGGGCTAGGGTTAGGGTTAGGGGACGGGGACCGTTTAGGGTCCAGGTGAGGGTACGACAACGGTTTAGGGGGAGCGTACGTGTGAAGGCGCGGGTTAGTGTGAGCGTACGGGTTAGGATTAGGGGACGGGTGAGGGGAAGGCTTCGGGGAAGGGTTAGGGTTAGGGTTTGGGCTAGGGTTAGGGTTAGGGGACGGGGACGGTTTAGGGTCCAGGTGAGGGTACGACAACGGTTTAGGGGGAGCGTACGTGTGAGGGCGCGGGTTAGTGTGAGCGTACGGGTTAGGATTAGGGGACGGGTGAGGGGAAGGCTTCCGGGAAGGGTTAGGGTTAGGGTTCGGGCTAGGGTTAGGGTTAGGGGACGGGGACGGTTTAGGGTCCAGGTGAGGGTACGACAATGGTTTAGGGGGATCGTACGTGTGAGGGCGCGGGTTAGTGTGAGCGTACGGATTAGGATTAGGGGATGGGTGAGGGGAAGGCTTCGGGGAAGGGTTAGGGTTAGGGTTCGGGCTAGGGTTAGGGTTAGGGAACGGGGACGGTTTAGGGTCCAGGTGAGGGTACGACAACGGTTTTGGGGGAGCGTACGTGTGAGGGCGCGGGTTAGTGTGAGCGTACGGGTTAGGATTAGGGGACGGGTGAGGGGAAGGCTTCGGGGAAGGGTTAGGGTTAGGGTTCGGGCTAGGGTTAGGGTTAGGGGACGGGGACGGTTTAGGGTCCAGGTGAGGGTCCGACAACGGTTTAGGGGGAGCGTACGTGTGAGGGCGCGGGTTAGTGTGAGCGTACGGGTTAGGATTAGGGGACGGGTGAGGGGAAGGCTTCGGGGAAGGATTAGGGTTAGGGTTCCGGCTAGGGTTAGGGTTAGGGGACGGGGACGGTTTAGGGTCCAGGTGAGGGTACGACAACGGTTTAGGGGGAGCGTACGTGTGAGGGCGCGGGTTAGTGTGAGCGTACGGGTTAGGATTAGGGGACGGGTGAGGGGAAGGCTTCGGGGAAGGGTTAGGGTTAGGGTTCGGGCTAGGGTTAGAGTTAGGGGACGGGGACGGTTTAGGGTCTAGGTGAGGGTACGACAACGGTTTAGGGGGAGCATACGTGTGAGGGCGTGGGTTAGTGTGAGCGTACAGGTTAGGATTAGGGGACGGGTGAGGGGAAGGCTTCGGGGAAGGGTTAGGGTTAGGGTTCGGGCTAGGGTTAGGGTTAGGGGACGGGGACGGTTTAGGGTCCATGTGAGTGTACGACAACGGTTTAGGGGGAGCGTACGTGTGAGGGCGCGGGTTAGTGTGAGCGTACGGGTTAGGATTAGGGGACGGGTGAGGGGAAGGCTTCGGGGAAGGGTTAGGGTTAGGGTTCGGGCTAGGGTTAGGGTTAGGGGACGGGGACGGTTTAGGGTCCAGGTGAGGGTACGACAACGGTTTAGGGGGAGCGTACGTGTGAGGGCGCGGGTTAGTGTGAGCGTACGGGTTAGGATTAGGAGACGGGTGAGGGGTAGGCTTCGGGGAAGGGTTAGGGTTAGGGTTCGGGCTAGGGTTAGCGTTAGGGGATGGGGACAGTTTAGGGTCCAGGTGAGGGTACGACAACGGTTTAGGGGGAGCGTACGTGTGAGGGCGCGGGTTAGTGTGAGCGTACGGGTTAGGATTAGGGGACGGGTGAGGGGAAGGCTTCGGGGAATGGTTAGTGTTAGGGTTCGGGCTAGGGTTGGGGTTAGGGGACGGGGACGGTTTAGGGTCCAGGTGAGGGTACGAGAATGGTTTAGGGGGAGCGTACGTGTGAGGGCGCGGGTTAGTGTGAGCGTACGGGTTAGGATTAGGGGACAGGTGAGGGGAAGTCTTCGGGGAAGGGTTAGGGTTAGGGTTCGGGCTAGGGTTAGGGTTAGGGGACGGGGACGGTTTAGGGTCCAGGTGAGGGTACGACAACAGTTTAGGGGGAGCGTACGTGTGAGGGCACGGGTTAGTGTGAGCGTACGTGTTAGGATTAGGGGACGGGTGAGGGGAAGGCTTCGGGGAAGGGTTAGGGTTAGGGTTCGGGCTAGGGTTAGGGTTAGGGGACGGGGACGGTTTAGGGTCCAGGTGAGGGTACGACAACGGTTTAGGGGGAGCGTACGTGTGAGGGCGCGGGTTAGTGTGAGCGTACGGGTTAGGATTAGGGGACGGGTGAGGGGAAGGCTTCGGGGAAGGGTTAGGGTTAGGGTTCGGGCTAGGGTTAGGGTTAGGGGACGGGGACGGTTTAGGGTCCAGGTGAGGGTACGACAACGGTTTAGGGGGAGCGTACGTGTGAGGGCGCGGGTTAGTGTGAGCGTACGGGTTAGGATTAGGGGACGGGTGAGGGGAAGGCTTCGGGGAAGGGTTAGGGTTAGGGTTCGGGCTAGGGTTAGGGTTAGGGGACGGGGACGGTTTAGGGTCCAGGTGAGGGTACGACAACGGTTTAGGGGGAGCGTACGTGTGAGGGCGCGGGTTAGTGGGAGCGTACGGGTTAGGATTAGGGGACGGGTGAGGGGAAGTCTTCGGGGAAGGGTTAGGGTTAGGGTTCGGGCTAGGGTTAGGTTTAGGCGACGGGGACGGTTTAGGGTCCAGGTGAGGGTCCGACAACGGTTTAGGGGGAGCGTACCTGTGAGGGCGCGGGTTAGTGTGAGCGTACGGGTTAGGATTAGGGGACGGGTGAGGGGAAGGCTTCGGGGAAGGGTTAGGGTTAGGGTTCGGGCTAGGGTTAGGGTTAGGGGACGGGGACGGTTTAGGGTCCAGGTGAGGGTACGACAACGGTTTAGGGGGAGCGTACGTGTGAGGGCGCGGGTTAGTGTCAGCGTACGGGTTAGGATTAGGGGACGGGTGAGGGGAAGGCTTCGGGGAAGGGTTAGGGTTAGGGTTCGGGCTAGGGTTAGGGTTAGGGGACGGGGACGGTTTAGGGTCCAGGTGAGGGTACGACAACGGTTTAGGGGGAGCGTACGTGTGAGGGCGTGGGTTAGTGTGAGCGTACGCGTTAGGATTAGGGGACGGGTGAGGGGAAGGCTTCGGGGAAGGGTTAGGGTTAGGGTTCGGGCTAGGGTTAGGGTTAGGGGACGGGGACGGTTTAGGGTCCAGGTGAGTGTACGACAACGGTTTAGAGGGAGCGTACGTATGAGGGAGCGGGTTAGTGTGAGCGTACGGGTTAGGATTAGGGGACGGGTGAGGGAAGGCTTCGGGGAAGGTTTAGGGTTAGGGTTCGGGCTAGGGTTAGGGTTAGGGGACGGGGACGGTTTAGGGTCCAGGTGAGGGCACGACAACGGTTTAGGCGGAGCGTACGTGTGAGGGCGTGGGTTAGTGTGAGCGTACGTGTTAGGATTAGGGGACGGGTGAGGGGAAAGCTTCGGGGAAGTGGTAGGGTTAGGGTTCGGGCTAGGGTTAGGGTTAGGGGACGGGGAAGATTTAGGGTCCAGGTGAGGGTACGACAACGGTTTAGGGGGAGCGTACGTGTGAGGGCACGGGTTAGGGTGAGCGTACGGGTAGGATTAGGGGACGGGTGAGGGGAAGGCTTCGGGGAAGTGTTAGGGTTAGGGTTCGGGCTAGGGTTAGGGTTAGGGGACGGGGACGGTTTAGGGTCCAGGTGAGGGCACGACAACGGTTTAGGCGGAGCGTACGTGTGAGGGCGCGGGTTAGTGTGAGCGTACGGGTTAGGATTATGGGACGGGTGAGGGGAAAGCTTCGGGGAAGTGTTAGGGTTAGGGTTCGGGCTAGGGTTAGGGTTAGGGGACGGGGACGGTTTAGGGTCCAGGTGAGGGTACGACAACGGTTTAGGGGGAGCGTACGTGTGAGGGCGCGGGTTAGTGTGAGCGTACGGGTTAGGATTAGGGGACGGGTGAGGGGAAGGCTTCGGGGAAGTGTTAGGGTTAGGGTTCGGGCTAGGGTTAGGGTTAGGGAACGGGGACGGTTTAGGGTCCAGGTGAGGGCACGACAACGGTTTAGGCGGAGCGTACGTGTGAGGGCGTGGGTTAGTGTGAGCGTACGTGTTAGGATTAGGGGACGGGTGAGGGGAAAGCTTCGGGGAAGTGGTAGGGTTAGGGTTCGGGCTAGGGTTAGGGTTAGGGGACGGGGAAGGTTTAGGGTCCAGGTGAGGGTACGACAACGGTTTAGGGGGAGCGTACGTGTGAGGGCACGGGTTAGGGTGAGCGTACGGGTAGGATTAGGGGACGGGTGAGGGGAAGGCTTCTGGGAAGGGTTAGGGTTAGGGTTCGGGTTAGGGTTAGTGTTAGGGGACGGGGACGGTTTAGGGTCCAGGTGAGGGTACGACAACGGTTTAGGGGGAGCGTACGTGTGAGGGCACGGGTTAGTGTGAGCGTACGGGTTAGGATTAGGGGACGGGTGAGGGGAAGGCTTCGGGGAAGGGTTAGGGTTAGGGTTCGGGCTAGGGTTAGGGTTAGGGGACGGGGACGGTTTAGGGTCCAGGTGAGGGTACGACAACGGTTTAGGGGGAGCGTACGTGTGAGGGCGCGGGTTAGTGTGAGCGTACGTGTTAGGATTAGGGGACGGGTGAGGGGAAAGCTTCGGGGAAGTGTTAGGGTTAGGGTTCGGGCTAGGGTTAGGGTTAGGGGACGGGGACGGTTTAGGGTCCAGGTGAGGGTCCGACAACGGTTTAGGGGGAGCGTACGTGTGAGGGCGCGGGTTAGTGTGAGCGTACGGGTTAGGATTAGGGGACGGGTGAGGGGAAGGCTTCGGGGAAGGGTTAGGGTTAGGGTTCGGGCTAGGGTTAGGGTTCGGGGACGGGGACGGTTTAGGGTCCAGGTGAGGGTACGACAACGGTTTAGGGGGAGCGTACGTGTGAGGGCGCGGGTTAGTGTGAGCGTACGTGTTAGGATTAGGGGACGGGTGAGGGGAAAGCTTCGGGGAAGTGTTAGGGTTAGGGTTCGGGCTAGGGTTAGGGTTAGGGGTCGGGGACGGTTTAGGGTCCAGGTGAGTGTACGACAATGGTTTAGGGGGAGCGTACGTGTGAGGGCGCTGGTTAGTGTGAGCGTACGGGTTAGGATTAGGGGACGGGTGAGGGGAAGGCTTCGGGGAAGGGTGAGGGGAAGGCTTCGGGGAAGGGTTAGGGTTAGGGTTCGGGCTAGGGTTAGGGTTAGGGGACGGGGACGGTTTAGGGTCCAGGTGAGGGTCCGACAACGGTTTAGGGGGAGCGTACGTGTGAGGGCGCGGGTTAGTGTGAGCGTACGGGATAGGATTAGGGGACGGGTGAGGGGAAGGCTTCGGGGAGGGTTAGGGTTAGGGTTCGGGCTAGGGTTAGGGTTAGGGGACGGGGACGGTGTAGGGTCCAGGTGAGGGTACGACAACGGTTTAGGGGGAGCGTACGTGTGACGGTGCGGGTTAGTGTGAGCGTACGGTTTAGGATTAGGGGACGGGTGAGGGGAAGGCTTCGGGGAAGGGTTAGGGTTAGGGTTCGGGCTAGGGTTAGGGTTAGGGGACGGGGACGGTTTAGGGTCCAGGTGAGGGTACGACAACGGTTTATGGGGAGCGTACGTGTGAGGGCGCGGGTTAGTGTGAGCGTACGGGTTAGGATTAGGGGACGGGTGAGGGGAAGGCTTCGGCGAAGGGTTAGGGTTAGGGTTCGGGCTAGGGTTAGGGTTCGGGGACGGGGACGGTTTAGGGTCCAGGTGAGGGTACGACAATGGTTTAGGGAGAGCGTACGTGTGAGGGCGCGGGTTAGTGTGAGCGTACGTGTTAGGATTAGGGGACGGGTGAGGGGAAAGCTTCGGGGAAGTGTTAGGGTTAGGGTTCGGGCTAGGGTTAGGGTTAGGGGACGGGGACGGTTTAGGGTCCAGGTGAGTGTACGACAACGGTTTAGGGGGAGCGTACGTGTGAGGGCGCGGGTTAGTGGGAGCATACGGGTTAGGATTAGGGGACGGGTGAAGGGAAGGCTTCGGGGAAGGGTTAGGGTTAGGGTTCGGGCTAGGGTTAGGGTTAGGGGACGGGGACGGTTTAGGGTCCAGGTGAGGGTACGACAACGGTTTCGGGGAGCGTACGTGTGAGGGCGCGGGTTAGTGTGAGCGTACGTGTTAGGATTAGGGGACGGGTGAGGGGAAGGCTTCGGGGAAGGGTTAGGGTTAGGGTTCGGTCTAGGGTTAGGGTTAGGGGACGGGGACGGTTTAGGGTCCAGGTGAGGGTACGACAACGGTTTAGGGGGAGCGTACGTGTGAGGGCGCGGGTTAGTGTGAGCGTACGGGTTAGGATTAGGGGACGGGTGAGGGGAAGGCTTCGGGGAAGGGTTAGGGTTAGGGTTCGGGCTAGGGTTAGGATTAGGGGACGGGGACGGTTTAGGGTCCAGGTGAGGGTACGACAACGGTTTAGGGGGAGCGTACGTGTGAGGGCGTGGGTTAGTGGGAGCGTACGGGTTAGGATTAGGGGACGGGTGAGGTTAAGGCTTCGGGGAAGGGTTAGGGTTAGGGTTCGGGCTAGTGTTAGGGTTAGGGGACGGGGACGGTTTAGGGTCCAGGTGAGGGTACGACAACGGTTTAGGGGGAGCGTACGTGTGAGGGCGCGGGTTAGTGGGAGCGTACGGGTTAGGATTAGGGGACGGGTGAGGGGAAGGCTTCGGGGAAGGGTTAGGGTTAGGGTTCGGGCTAGGGTTAGGGTTAGGGGACGGGGACGGTTTAGGGTCCAGGTGAGGGTACGACAACGGTTTCGGAGAGCGTACGTGTGAGGGCGCGGGTTAGTGTGAGCGTACAGGTTAGGATTATGGGACGGGTGAGGGGAAGGCTTCGGGGAAGGGTTAGGGTTAGGGTTCGGGCTAGGGTTAGGGTTAGGGGACGGGGACGGTGTAGGGTCCAGGTGAGGGTACGACAACGGTTTAGGGGGAGCGTACGTGTGAGGGCGCGGGTTAGTGTGAGCGTACGGGTTAGGATTAGGGGACGGGTGAGGGGAAGGCTTCGGGGAAGGGTTAGGGTTAGGGTTCAGGCTAGGGTTAGGGTTAGGGGACGGGGACCGTTTAGGGTCCAGGTGAGGGTACGACAACGGTTTAGGGGGAGCGTACGTGTGAGGGCGCGGGTTAGTGGGAGCGTACGGGTTAGGATTAGGGGACGGGTGAGGGGAAGGCTTCGGGGAAGGGTTAGGGTTAGGGTTCGGGCTAGGGTTAGGGTTAGGGGACGGGGACGGTGTAGGGTTCAGGTGAGGGTACGACAACGGTTTAGGGGGAGCGTACGTGTGAGGATGCGGGTTAGTGTGAGCGTACGGGTTAGGATTAGGGGACGGGTGAGGGGAAGGCTTCGGGGAAGGGTTAGGGTTAGGGTTCGGGCTAGGGTTAGGGTTAGGGGACGGGGACGGTTTAGGGTCCAGGTGAGGGTACGACAACGGTTTAGGGGGAGCGTACGTGTGAGGGCGCGGGTTAGTGTGAGCGTACGGGTTAGGATTAGGGGACGGGTGAGGGGAAGGCTTCGGGGAAGGGTTAGGGTTAGGGTTCGGGCTAGGGTTAGGGTTCGGGGACGGGGACGGTTTAGGGTCCAGGTGAGGGTACGACAATGGTTTAGGGAGAGCGTACGTGTGAGGGCGTGGGTTCGTGTGAGCGTACGTGTTAGGATTAGGGGACGGGTGAGGGGAAAGCTTCGGGGAAGTGTTAGGGTTAGGGTTCGGGCTAGGGTTAGGGTTAGGGGACGGGGACGGTTTAGGGTCCAGGTGAGTGTACGACAACGGTTTAGGGGGAGCGTACGTGTGAGGGCGCGGGTTAGTGGGAGCATACGGGTTAGGATTAGGGGACGGGTGAGGGGAAGGCTTCGGGGAAGGGTTAGGGTTAGGGTTCGGGCTAGGGTTAGGATTAGGGGACGGGGACGGTTTAGGGTCCAGGTGAGGGTACGACAACGGTTTCGGGGAGCGTACGTGTGAGGGCGCGGGTTAGTGTGAGCGTACGTGTTAGGATTAGGGGACGGGTGAGGGGAAGGCTTCGGGGAAGGGTTAGGGTTAGGGTTCGGTCTAGGGTTAGGGTTAGGGGACGGGGACGGTTTAGGGTCCAGGTGAGGGTACGACAACGGTTTAGGGGGAGCGTACGTGTGAGGGCGCGGGTTAGTGTGAGCGTACGGGTTAGGATTAGGGGACGGGTGAGGGGAAGGCTTCGGGGAAGGGTTAGGGTTAGGGTTCGGGCTAGGGTTAGGGTTAGGGGACGGGGACGGTTTAGGGTCCAGGTGAGGGTACGACAACGGTTTAGGGGGAGCGTACGTGTGAGGGCGTGGGTTAGTGGGAGCGTACGGGTTAGGATTAGGGGACGGGTGAGGGGAAGGCTTCGGGGAAGGGTTAGGGTTAGGGTTCGGGCTAGTGTTAGGGTTAGGGGACGGGGACGGTTTAGGGTCCAGGTGAGGGTACGACAACGGTTTAGGGGGAGCGTACGTGTGAGAGCGCGGGTTAGTGGGAGCGTACGGGTTAGGATTAGGGGACGGGTGAGGGGAAGGCTTCGGGGAAGGGTTAGGGTTAGGGTTCGGGCTAGGGTTAGGGTTAGGGGACGGGGACGGTTTAGGGTCCAGGTGAGGGTACGACAACGGATTCGGAGAGCGTACGTGTGAGGGCGCGGGTTAGTGTGAGCGTACGGGTTAGGATTAGGGGACGGGTGATGGGAAGGCTTCGGGGAAGGGTTAGGGTTAGGGTTCGGGCTAGGGTTAGGGTTAGGGGACGGGGACGGTTTAGGGTCCAGGTGAGGGTACGACAACGGTTTAGGGGGAGCGTACGTGTGAGGGCGCGGGTTAGTGTGAGCGTACGGGTTAGGATTATGGGACGGGTGAGGGGAAGGCTTCGGGGAAGGGTTAGGGTTAGGGTTCGGGCTAGGGTTAGGGTTAGGGGACGGGGACGGTGTAGGGTCCACGTGAGGGTACGACAACGGTTTAGGGGGAGCGTACGTGTGAGGGCGCGGGTTAGTGTGAGCGTACGGGTTAGGATTAGGGGACGGGTGAGGGGAAGGCTTCGGGGAAGGGTTAGGGTTAGGGTTCGGGCTAGGGTTAGGGTTAGGGGAAGGGGACGGTTTAGGGTCCAGGTGAGGGTACGACAACGGTTTAGGTGGAGCGTACGTGTGACGGCGCGGGTTAGTGTGAGCGTACGGGTTAGGATTAGGGGACGGGTGAGGGGAAGGCTTCGGGGAAGGGTTAGGGTTAGTGTTCGGGCTAGGGTTAGGGTTCGGGGACGGGGACGGTTTAGGGTCCAGGTGAGGGTACGACAACGGTTTAGGGGGAGCGTACGTGTGAGGGCGCGGGTTAGTGTGAGCGTACGTGTTAGGATTAGGGGACGGGTGAGGGGAAAGCTTCGGGGAAGTGTTAGGGTTAGGGTTCGGGCTAGGGTTAGGGTTAGGGGACGGGGACGGTTTAGGGTCCAGGTGAGTGTACGACAATGGTTTAGGGGGAGCGTACGTGTGAGGGCGCGGGTTAGTGTGAGCGTACGGGTTAGGATTAGGGGACGGGTGAGGGGAAGGCTTCGGGGAAGGGTGAGGGGAAGGCTTCGGGGAAGGGTTAGGGTTAGGGTTCGGGCTAGGGTTAGGGTTAGGGGACGGGGACGGTTTAGGGTCCAGGTGAGGGTCCGACAACGGTTTAGGGGGAGCGTACGTGTGAGGGCGCGGGTTAGGGTGAGCGTACGGGTTAGGATTAGGGGACGGGTGAGGGGAAGGCTTCGGGGAAGGGTTAGGGTTAGGGTTCGGGTTAGGGTTAGTGTTAGGGGATGGGGACGGTTTAGGGTCCAGGTGAGGGTACGACAACGGTTTAGGGGGAGCGTACGTGTGAGGGCAAGGGTTAGTGTGAGCGTACGGGTTAGGATTAGGGGACGGGTGAGGGGAAGGCTTCGGGGAAGGGTTAGGGTTAGGGTTCGGGCTAGGGTTAGGGTTAGGGGACGGGGACGGTTTAGGGTCCAGGTGAGGGTACGACAACGGTTTAGGGGGAGCGTACGTGTGAGGGCGCGGGTTAGTGTGAGCGTACGTGTTAGGATTAGGGGACGGGTGAGGGGAAAGCTTCGGGGAAGTGTTAGGGTTAGGGTTCGGGCTAGGGTTAGGGTTAGGGGACGGGGACGGTTTAGGGTCCAGGTGAGGGTCCGACAACGGTTTAGGGGGAGCGTACGTGTGAGGGCGCGGGTTAGTGTGAGCGTACGGGTTAGGATTAGGGGACGGGTGAGGGGAAGGCTTCGGGGAAGGGTTAGGGTTAGGGTTCGGGTTAGGGTTAGTGTTAGGGGACGGGGACGGTTTAGGGTCCAGGTGAGGGTACGACAACGGTTTAGGAGGAGCGTACGTGTGAGGGCACGGGTTAGTGTGAGCGTACGGGTTAGGATTAGGGGACGGGTGAGGGGAAGGCTTCGGGGAAGGGTTAGGGTTAGGGTTCGGGCTAGGGTTAGGGTTAGGGGACGGGGACGGTTTAGGGTCCAGGTGAGGGTACGACAACGGTTTAGGGGGAGCGTACGTGTGAGGGCGCGGGTTAGTGTGAGCGTACGGGTTAGGATTAGGGGACGGGTGAGGGGAAGGCTTCGGGGAAGGGTTAGGGTTAGGGTTCGGGCTAGGGTTAGGGTTAGGGGACGGGGACGGTTTAGGGTCCAGGTGAGGGTACGACAACGGTTTAGGGGGAGCGTACGTGTGAGGGCGCGGGTTAGTGTGAGCGTACGGGTTAGGATTAGGGGACGGGTGAGGGGAAGGCTTCGGGGAAGGGTTAGGGTTAGGGTTCGGGCTAGGGTTAGGGTTAGGGGAAGGGGACGGTTTAGGGTCCAGGTGAGGGTACGACAACGGTTTAGGTGGAGCGTACGTGTGACGGCGCGGGTTAGTGTGAGCGTACGGGTTAGGATTAGGGGACGGGTGAGGGGAAGGCTTCGGGGAAGGGTTAGGGTTAGTGTTCGGGCTAGGGTTAGGGTTCGGGGACGGGGACGGTTTAGGGTCCAGGTGAGGGTACGACAACGGTTTAGGGGGAGCGTACGTGTGAGGGCGCGGGTTAGTGTGAGCGTACGTGTTAGGATTAGGGGACGGGTGAGGGGAAAGCTTCGGGGAAGTGTTAGGGTTAGGGTTCGGGCTAGGGTTAGGGTTAGGGGACGGGGACGGTTTAGGGTCCAGGTGAGTGTACGACAATGGTTTAGGGGGAGCGTACGTGTGAGGGCGCGGGTTAGTGTGAGCGTACGGGTTAGGATTAGGGGACGGGTGAGGGGAAGGCTTCGGGGAAGGGTGAGGGGAAGGCTTCGGGGAAGGGTTAGGGTTAGGGTTCGGGCTAGGGTTAGGGTTAGGGGACGGGGACGGTTTAGGGTCCAGGTGAGGGTCCGACAACGGTTTAGGGGGAGCGTACGTGTGAGGGCGCGGGTTAGGGTGAGCGTACGGGTTAGGATTAGGGGACGGGTGAGGGGAAGGCTTCGGGGAAGGGTTAGGGTTAGGGTTCGGGTTAGGGTTAGTGTTAGGGGATGGGGATGGTTTAGGGTCCAGGTGAGGGTACGACAACGGTTTAGGGGGAGCGTACGTGTGAGGGCAAGGGTTAGTGTGAGCGTACGGGTTAGGATTAGGGGACGGGTGAGGGGAAGGCTTCGGGGAAGGGTTAGGGTTAGGGTTCGGGCTAGGGTTAGGGTTAGGGGACGGGGACGGTTTAGGGTCCAGGTGAGGGTACGACAACGGTTTAGGGGGAGCGTACGTGTGAGGGCGCGGGTTAGTGTGAGCGTACGTGTTAGGATTAGGGGACGGGTGAGGGGAAAGCTTCGGGGAAGTGTTAGGGTTAGGGTTCGGGCTAGGGTTAGGGTTAGGGGACGGGGACGGTTTAGGGTCCAGGTGAGGGTCCGACAACGGTTTAGGGGGAGCGTACGTGTGAGGGCGCGGGTTAGTGTGAGCGTACGGGTTAGGATTAGGGGACGGGTGAGGGGAAGGCTTCGGGGAAGGGTTAGGGTTAGGGTTCGGGTTAGGGTTAGTGTTAGGGGACGGGGACGGTTTAGGGTCCAGGTGAGGGTACGACAACGGTTTAGGAGGAGCGTACGTGTGAGGGCACGGGTTAGTGTGAGCGTACGGGTTAGGATTAGGGGACGGGTGAGGGGAAGGCTTCGGGGAAGGGTTAGGGTTAGGGTTCGGGCTAGGGTTAGGGTTAGGGGACGGGGACGGTTTAGGGTCCAGGTGAGGGTACGACAACGGTTTAGGGGGAGCGTACGTGTGAGGGCGCGGGTTAGTGTGAGCGTACGGGTTAGGATTAGGGGACGGGTGAGGGGAAGGCTTCGGGGAAGGGTTAGGGTTAGGGTTCGGGCTAGGGTTAGGGTTAGGGGACGGGGACGGTTTAGGGTCCAGGTGAGGGTACGACAACGGTTTAGGGGGAGCGTACGTGTGAGGGCGCGGGTTAGTGTGAGCGTACGGGTTAGGATTAGGGGACGGGTGAGGGGAAGGCTTCGGGGAAGGGTTAGGGTTAGGGTTCGGGCTAGGGTTAGGGTTAGGGGACGGGGACGGTTTAGGGTCCAGGTGAGGGTACGACAACGGTTTAGGGGGAGCGTACGTGTGAGGGCGCGGGTTAGTGTGAGCGTACGGGTTAGGATTAGGGGACGGGTGAGGGGAAGGCTTCGGGGAAGGGTTAGGGTTAGGGTTCGGGATAGGGTTAGGGTTAGGGGACGGGGACGGTGTAGGGTCCAGGTGAGGGTACGACAACGGTTTAGGGGGAGCGTACGTGTGAGGGCGCGGGTTAGTGTGAGCGTACGGGTTAGGATTAGGGGACGGGTGAGGGGAAGGCTTCGGGGAAGGGTTAGGGTTAGGGTTCGGGCTAGGGTTAGGGTTAGGGGACGGGGACGGTTTAGGGTCCAGGTGAGGGTACGACAACGGTTTAGGGGGAGCGTACGTGTGAGGGCGCGGGTTAGTGTGAGCGTACGGGTTAGGATTAGGGGACGGGTGAGGGGAAGGCTTCGGGGAAGGGTTAGGCTTAGGGTTCGGGCTAGGGTTAGGGTTCGGGGACGGGGACGGTTTAGGGTCCAGGTGAGGGTACGACAACGGTTTAGGGGGAGCGTACGTGTGAGGGCGCGGGTTAGTGTGAGCGTACGTGTTAGGATTAGGGGACGGTTGAGGGGAAAGCTTCGGGGAAGTGTTAGGGTTAGGGTTCGGGCTAGGGTTAGGGTTAGGGGACGGGGACGGTTTAGGGTCCAGGTGAGTGTACGACAATGGTTTAGGGGGAGCGTACGTGTGAGGGCGCGGGTTAGTGTGAGCGTACGGGTTAGGATTAGGGGACGGGTGAGGGGAAGGCTTCGGGGAAGGGTTAGGGTTAGGGTTCGGGCTAGGGTTAGGGTTTGGGGACGGGGACGGTTTAGGGTCCAGGTGAGGGTACGACAATGGTTTAGGGAGAGCGTACGTGTGAGGGCGTGGGTTCGTGTGAGCGTACGTGTTAGGATTATGGGACGGGTGAGGGGAAAGCTTCGGGGAAGTGTTAGGGTTAGGGTTCGGGCTAGGGTTAGGGTTAGGGGACGGGGACGGTTTAGGGTCCAGGTGAGTGTACGACAACGGTTTAGGGGGAGCGTACGTGTGAGGGCGCGGGTTAGTGGGAGCGTACGGGTTAGGATTAGGGGACGGGTGAGGGGAAGGCTTCGGGGAAGGGTTAGGGTTAGGGTTCGGGCTAGGGTTAGGGTTAGGGGACGGGGACGGTTTAGGGTCCAGGTGAGGGTACGACAACGGATTCGGAGAGCGTACGTGTGAGGGCGCGGGTTAGTGTGAGCGTACGGGTTAGGATTAGGGGACGGGTGATGGGAAGGCTTCGGGGAAGGGTTAGGGTTAGGGTTCGGGCTAGGGTTAGGGTTCGGGGACGGGGACGGTTTAGGGTCCAGGTGAGGGTACGACAACGGTTTAGGGGGAGCGTACGTGTGAGGGCGCGGGTTAGTGTGAGCGTACGGGTTAGGATTATGGGACGGGTGAGGGGAAGGCTTCGGGGAAGGGTTAGGGTTAGGGTTCGGGCTAGGGTTAGGGTTAGGGGACGGGGACGGTGTAGGGTCCAGGTGAGGGTACGACAACGGTTTAGGGGGAGCGTACGTGTGAGGGCGCGGGATAGTGTGAGCGTACGGGTTAGGATTAGGGGACGGGTGAGGGGAAGGCTTCGGGGAAGGGTTAGGGTTAGGGTTCGGGCTAGGGTTAGGGTTAGGGGAAGGGGACGGTTTAGGGTCCAGGTGAGGGTACGACAACGGTTTAGGGGGAGCGTACGTGTGACGGCGCGGGTTAGTGTGAGCGTACGGGTTAGGATTAGGGGACGGGTGAGGGGAAGGCTTCGGGGAAGGGTTAGGGTTACTGTTCGGGCTAGGGTTAGGGTTCGGGGACGGGGACGGTTTAGGGTCCAGGTGAGGGTACGACAACGGTTTAGGGGGAGCGTACGTGTGAGGGCGCGGGTTAGTGTGAGCGTACGTGTTAGGATTAGGGGACGGGTGAGGGGAAAGCTTCGGGGAAGTGTTAGGGTTAGGGTTCGGGCTAGGGTTAGGGTTAGGGGACGGGGACGGTTTAGGGTCCAGGTGAGTGTACGACAATGGTTTAGGGGGAGCGTACGTGTGAGGGCGCGGGTTAGTGTGAGCGTACGGGTTAGGATTAGGGGACGGGTGAGGGGAAGGCTTCGGGGAAGGGTGAGGGGAAGGCTTCGGGGAAGGGTTAGGGTTAGGGTTCGGGCTAGGGTTAGGGTTAGGGGACGGGGACGGTTTAGGGTCCAGGTGAAGGTCCGACAACGGTTTAGGGGGAGCGTACGTGTGAGGGCGCGGGTTAGGGTGAGCGTACGGGTTAGGATTAGGGGACGGGTGAGGGGAAGGCTTCGGGGAAGGGTTAGGGTTAGGGTTCGGGTTAGGGTTAGTGTTAGGGGACGGGGACGGTTTAGGGTCCAGGTGAGGGTACGACAACGGTTTAGGGGGAGCGTACGTGTGAGGGCACGGGTTAGTGTGAGCGTACGGGTTAGGATTAGGGGACGGGTGAGGGGAAGGCTTCGGGGAAGGGTTAGGGTTAGGGTTCGGGCTAGGGTTAGGGTTAGGAGACGGGGACGGTTTAGGGTCCAGGTGAGGGTACGACAACGGTTTAGGGGGAGCGTACGTGTGAGGGCGCGGGTTAGTGTGAGCGTACGTGTTAGGATTAGGGGACGGGTGAGGGGAAAGCTTCGGGGAAGTGTTAGGGTTAGGGTTCGGGCTAGGGTTAGGGTTAGGGGACGGGGACGGTTTAGGGTCCAGGTGAGGGTCCGACAACGGTTTAGGGGGAGCGTACGTGTGAGGGCGCGGGTTAGTGTGAGCGTACGGGTTAGGATTAGGGGACGGGTGAGGGGAAGGCTTCGGGGAAGGGTTAGGGTTAGGGTTCGGGTTAGGGTTAGTGTTAGGGGACGGGGACGGTTTAGGGTCCAGGTGAGGGTACGACAACGGTTTAGGAGGAGCGTACGTGTGAGGGCACGGGTTAGTGTGAGCGTACGGGTTAGGATTAGGGGACGGGTGAGGGGAAGGCTTCGGGGAAGGGTTAGGGTTAGGGTTCGGGCTAGGGTTAGGGTTAGGGGACGGGGACGGTTTAGGGTCCAGGTGAGGGTACGACAACGGTTTAGGGGGAGCGTACGTGTGAGGGCGCGGGTTAGTGTGAGCGTACGGGTTAGGATTAGGAGACGGGTGAGGGGTAGGCTTCGGGGAAGGGTTAGGGTTAGGGTTCGGGCTAGGGTTAGGGTTAGGGGACGGGGACGGTTTAGGGTCCAGGTGAGGGTACGACAACGGTTTAGGGGGAGCGTACATGTGAGGGCGCGGGTTAGTGTGAGCGTACGGGTTAGGATTAGGGGACGGGTGAGGGGAAGGCTTCGGGGAAGGGTTAGGGTTAGGGTTCGGGCTAGGGTTAGGGTTAGGGGACGGGGACGGTTTAGGGTCCAGGTGAGGGTACGACAACGGTTTAGGGGGAGCGTACGTGTGAGGGCGCGGGTTAGTGTGAGCGTACGGGTTAGGATTAGGGGACGGGTGAGGGGAAGGCTTTGGGTAAGTGTTAGGGTTAGGGTTCGGGCTAGGGTTAGGGTTAGGGGACGGGGACGGTTTAGGGTCCAGGTGAGGGTACGACAACGGTTTAGGGGGAGTGTACGTGTGAGGGCGCGGGTTAGTGTGAGCGTACGGGTTAGGATTAGGGGACGGGTGAGGGGAAGGCTTCGGGGAAGGGTTAGGGTTAGGGTTCGGGCTAGGGTTAGGGTTAGGGGACGGGGACGGTTTAGGGTCCAGGTGAGGGTCTGACAACGGTTTAGGGGGAGCGTACGTGTGAGGGCGCGGGTTAGTGTGAGCGTACGGGTTAGGATTAGGGGACGGGTGAGGGGAAGGCTTCGGGGAAGGGTTAGGGTTAGTGTTCGGGCTAGGGTTAGGGTTCGGGGACGGGGACGGTTTAGGGTCCAGGTGAGGGTACGACAACGGTTTAGGGGGAGCGTACGTGTGAGGGCGCGGGTTAGTGTGAGCGTACGTGTTAGGATTAGGGGACGGGTGAGGGGAAAGCTTCGGGGAAGTGTTAGGGTTAGGGTTCGGGCTAGGGTTAGGGTTAGGGGACGGGGACGGTTTAGGGTCCAGGTGAGTGTACGACAATGGTTTAGGGGGAGCGTACGTGTGAGGGCGCGGGTTAGTGTGAGCGTACGGGTTAGGATTAGGGGACGGGTGAGGGGAAGGCTTCGGGGAAGGGTGAGGGGAAGGCTTCGGGGAAGGGTTAGGGTTAGGGTTCGGGCTAGGGTTAGGGTTAGGGGACGGGGACGGTTTAGGGTCCAGGTGAGGGTCCGACAACGGTTTAGGGGGAGCGTACGTGTGAGGGCGCGGGTTAGGGTGAGCGTACGGGTTAGGATTAGGGGACGGGTGAGGGGAAGGCTTCGGGGAAGGGTTAGGGTTAGGGTTCGAGTTAGGGTTAGTGTTAGGGGACGGGGACTGTTTAGGGTCCAGGTGAGGGTACGACAACGGTTTAGGGGGAGCGTACGTGTGAGGGCACGGGTTAGTGTGAGCGTACGGGTTAGGATTAGGGGACGGGTGAGGGGAAGGCTTCGGGGAAGGGTTAGGGTTAGGGTTCGGGCTAGGGTTAGGGTTAGGGCACGGGGACGGTTTAGGGTCCAGGTGAGGGTACGACAACGGTTTAGGGGGAGCGTACGTGTGAGGGCGCGGGTTAGTGTGAGCGTATGTGTTAGGATTAGGGGACGGGTGAGGGGAAAGCTTCGGGGAAGTGTTAGGGTTAGGGTTCGGGCTAGGGTTAGGGTTAGGGGACGGGGACGGTTTAGGGTCCAGGTGAGGGTCCGACAACGGTTTAGGGGGAGCGTACGTGTGAGGGCGCGGGTTAGTGTGAGCGTACGGGTTAGGATTAGGGGACGGGTGAGGGGAAGGCTTCAGGGAAGGGTTAGGGTTAGGGTTCGGGTTAGGGTTAGTGTTAGGGGACGGGGACGGTTTAGGGTCCAGGTGAGGGTACGACAACGGTTTAGGAGGAGCGTACGTGTGAGGGCACGGGTTAGTGTGAGCGTACGGGTTAGGATTAGGGGACGGGTGAGGGGAAGGCTTCGGGGAAGGGTTAGGGTTAGGGTTCGGGCTAGGGTTAGGGTTAGGGGACGGGGACGGTTTAGGGTCCAGGTGAGGGTACGACAACGGTTTAGGGGGAGCGTACGTGTGAGGGCGCGGGTTAGTGTGAGCGTACGGGTTAGGATTAGGAGACGGGTGAGGTGTAGGCTTCGGGGAAGGGTTAGGGTTAGGGTTCGGGCTAGGGTTAGGGTTAGGGGACGGGGACGGTTTAGGGTCCAGGTGAGGGTACGACAACGGTTTAGGGGGAGCGTACATGTGAGGGCGCGGGTTAGTGTGAGCGTACGGGTTAGGATTAGGGGACGGGTGAGGGGAAGGCTTCGGGGAAGGGTTAGGGTTAGGGTTCGGGCTAGGGTTAGGGTTAGGGGACGGGGACGGTTTAGGGTCCAGGTGAGGGTACGACAACGGTTTAGGGGGAGCGTACGTGTGAGGGCGCGGGTTAGTGTGAGCGTACGGGTTAGGATTAGGGGACGGGTGAGGGGAAGGCTTCGGGGAAGGGTTAGGGTTAGGGTTCGGGCTAGGGTTAGGGTTAGGGGACGGGGACGGTTTAGGGTCCAGGTGAGGGTACGACAACGGTTTAGGGGGAGTGTACGTGTGAGGGCGCGGGTTAGTGTGAGCGTACGGGTTAGGATTAGGGGACGGGTGAGGGGAAGGCTTCGGGGAAGGGTTAGGGTTAGGGTTCGGGCTAGGGTTAGGGTTAGGGGACGGGGACGGTTTAGGGTCCAGGTGAGGGTTCGACAACGGTTTAGGGGGAGCGTACGTGTGAGGGCGCGGGTTAGTGTGAGCGTACGGGTTAGGATTAGGGGACGGGTGAGGGGAAGGCGTCAGGGAAGGGTTAGGGTTAGGGTTTGGGCTAGGGTTAGGGTTAGGGGACGGGGACGGTTTAGGGTCCAGGTGAGGGTACGACAACGGTTTAGGGGGAGCGTACGTGTGAGGGCGCGGGTTAGTGTGAGCGTACGGGTTAGGATTAGGGGACGGGTGAGGGGAAGGCTTCGGGGAAGGGTTAGGGTTAGGGTTTGGGCTAGGGTTAGGGTTAGGGGACGGGGACGGTTTAGGGTCCAGGTGAGGGTACGACAACGGTTTAGGGGGAGCGTACGTGTGAGGGCGCGGGTTAGTGTGAGCGTACGGGTTAGGATTAGGGGACGGGTGAGGGGAAGGCTTCCGGGAAGGGTTAGGGTTAGGGTTCGGGCTAGGGTTAGGGTTAGGGGACGGGGACGGTTTAGGGTCCAGGTGAGGGTACGACAACGGTTTAGGGGGATCGTACGTGTGAGGGCGCGGGTTAGTGTGAGCGTACGGGTTAGGATTAGGGGACGGGTGAGGGGAAGGCTTCGGGGAAGGGTTAGGGTTAGGGTTCGGGCTAGGGTTAGGGTTAGGGGACGGGGACGGTTTAGGGTCCAGGTGAGGGTACGACAACGGTTTTGGGGGAGCGTACGTGTGAGGGCGCGGGTTAGTGTGAGCGTACGGGTTAGGATTAGGGGACGGGTGAGGGGAAGGCTTCGGGGAAGGGTTAGGGTTAGGGTTCGGGCTAGGGTTAGGGTTAGGGGACGGGGACGGTTTAGGGTCCAGGTGAGGGTCCGACAACGGTTTAGGGGGAGCGTACGTGTGAGGGCGCGGGTTAGTGTGAGCGTACGGGTTAGGATTAGGGGACGGGTGAGGGGAAGGCTTCGGGGAAGGATTAGGGTTAGGGTTCCGGCTAGGGTTAGGGTTAGGGGACGGGGACGGTTTAGGGTCCAGGTGAGGGTACGACAACGGTTTAGGGGGAGCGTACGTGTGAGGGCGCGGGTTAGTGTGAGCGTACGGGTTAGGATTAGGGGACGGGTGAGGGGAAGGCTTCGGGGAAGGGTTAGGGTTAGGGTTCGGGCTAGGGTTAGAGTTAGGGGACGGGGACGGTTTAGGGTCCAGGTGAGGGTACGACAACGGTTCAGGGGGAGCATACGTGTGAGGGCGTGGGTTAGTGTGAGCGTACAGGTTAGGATTAGGGGACGGGTGAGGGGAAGGCTTCGGGGAAGGGTTAGGGTTAGGGTTCGGGCTAGGGTTAGGGTTAGGGGACGGGGACGGTTTAGGGTCCATGTGAGTGTACGACAACGGTTTAGGGGGAGCGTACGTGTGAGGGCGCGGGTTAGTGTGAGCGTACGGGTTAGGATTAGGGGACGGGTGAGGGGAAGGCTTCGGGGAAGGGTTAGAGTTAGGGTTCGGGCTAGGGTTAGGGTTAGGGGACGGGGACGGTTTAGGGTCCAGGTGAGGGTACGACAACGGTTTAGGGGGAGTGTACGTGTGAGGGCGCGGGTTAGTGTGAGCGTACGGGTTAGGATTAGGGGACGGGTGAGGGGAAGGCTTCGGGGAAGGGTTAGGGTTAGGGTTCGGGCTAGGGTTAGGGTTAGGGGACGGGGACGGTTTAGGGTCCAGGTGAGGGTCTGACAACGGTTTAGGGGGAGCGTACGTGTGAGGGCGCGGGTTAGTGTGAGCGTACGGGTTAGGATTAGGGGACGGGTGAGGGGAAGGCGTCGGGGAAGGGTTAGGGTTAGGGTTTGGGCTAGGGTTAGGGTTAGGGGACGGGGACGGTTTAGGGTCCAGGTGAGGGTACGACAACGGTTTAGGGGGAGCGTACGTGTGAGGGCGCGGGTTAGTGTGAGCGTACGGGTTAGGATTAGGGGACGGGTGAGGGGAAGGCTTCGGGGAAGGGTTAGGGTTAGGGTTCGGGCTAGGGTTAGGGTTAGGGGAAGGGGACGGTTTAGGGTCCAGGTGAGGGTACGACAACGGTTTAGGGGGAGCGTACGTGTGACGGCGCGGGTTAGTGTGAGCGTACGGGTTAGGATTAGGGGACGGGTGAGGGGAAGGCTTCGGGGAAGGGTTAGGGTTAGTGTTCGGGCTAGGGTTAGGGTTCGGGGACGGGGACGGTTTAGGGTCCAGGTGAGGGTACGACAACGGTTTAGGGGGAGCGTACGTGTGAGGGCGCGGGTTAGTGTGAGCGTACGTGTTAGGATTAGGGGACGGGTGAGGGGAAAGCTTCGGGGAAGTGTTAGGGTTAGGGTTCGGGCTAGGGTTAGGGTTAGGGGACGGGGACGGTTTAGGGTCCAGGTGAGTGTACGACAATGGTTTAGGGGGAGCGTACGTGTGAGGGCGCGGGTTAGTGTGAGCGTACGGGTTAGGATTAGGGGACGGGTGAGGGGAAGGCTTCGGGGAAGGGTGAGGGGAAGGCTTCGGGGAAGGGTTAGGGTTAGGGTTCGGGCTAGGGTTAGGGTTAGGGGACGGGGACGGTTTAGGGTCCAGGTGAGGGTCCGACAACGGTTTAGGGGGAGCGTACGTGTGAGGGCGCGGGTTAGGTTGAGCGTACGGGTTAGGATTAGGGGACGGGTGAGGGGAAGGCTTCGGGGAAGGGTTAGGGTTAGGGTTCGGGTTAGGGTTAGTGTTAGGGGACGGGGACGGTTTAGGGTCCAGGTGAGGGTACGACAACGGTTTAGGGGGAGCGTACGTGTGAGGGCACGGGTTAGTGTGAGCGTACGGGTTAGGATTAGGGGACGGGTGAGGGGAAGGCTTCGGGGAAGGGTTAGGGTTAGGGTTCGGGCTAGGGTTAGGGTTAGGGCACGGGGACGGTTTAGGGTCCAGGTGAGGGTACGACAACGGTTTAGGGGGAGCGTACGTGTGAGGGCGCGGGTTAGTGTGAGCGTACGTGTTAGGATTAGGGGACGGGTGAGGGGAAAGCTTCGGGGAAGTGTTAGGGTTAGGGTTCGGGCTAGGGTTAGGGTTAGGGGACGGGGACGGTTTAGGGTCCAGGTGAGGGTACGACAACGGTTTAGGGGGAGCGTACGTGTGAGGGCGCGGGTTAGTGTGAGCGTACGGGTTAGGATTAGGGGACGGGTGAGGGGAAGGCTTTGGGGAAGGGTTAGGGTTAGGGTTCGGGCTAGGGTTAGGGTTAGGGGACGGGGACGGTTTAGGGTCCAGGTGAGGGTACGACAACGGTTTAGGGGGAGTGTACGTGTGAGGGCGCGGGTTAGTGTGAGCGTACGGGTTAGGATTAGGGGACGGGTGAGGGGAAGGCTTCGGGGAAGGGTTAGGGTTAGGGTTCGGGCTAGGGTTAGGGTTAGGGGACGGGGACGGTTTAGGGTCCAGGTGAGGGTCCGACAACGGTTTAGGGGGAGCGTACGTGTGAGGGCGCGGGTTAGTGTGAGCGTACGGGTTAGGATTAGGGGACGGGTGAGGGGAAGGCGTCAGGGAAGGGTTAGGGTTAGGGTTTGGGCTAGGGTTAGGGTTAGGGGACGGGGACGGTTTAGGGTCCAGGTGAGTGTACGACAACGGTTTAGGGGGAGCGTACGTATGAGGGAGCGGGTTAGTGTGAGCGTACGGGTTAGGATTAGGGGACGGGTGAGGGAAGGCTTCGGGGAAGGTTTAGGGTTAGGGTTCGGGCTAGGGTTAGGGTTAGGGGACGGGGACGGTTTAGGGTCCAGGTGAGGGCACGACAACGGTTTAGGCGGAGCGTACGTGTGAGGGCGTGGGTTAGTGTGAGCGTACGTGTTAGGATTATGGGACGGGTGAGGGGAAAGCTTCGGGGAAGTGGTAGGGTTAGGGTTCGGGCTAGGGTTAGGGTTAGGGGACGGGGAAGATTTAGGGTCCAGGTGAGGGTACGACAACGGTTTAGGGGGAGCGTACGTGTGAGGGCACGGGTTAGGGTGAGCGTACGGGTAGGATTAGGGGACGGGTGAGGGGAAGGCTTCGGGGAAGTGTTAGGGTTAGGGTTCGGGCTAGGGTTAGGGTTAGGGGACGGGGACCGTTTAGGGTCCAGGTGAGGGCACGACAACGGTTTAGGCGGAGCGTACGTGTGAGGGCGCGGGTTAGTGTGAGCGTACGGGTTAGGATTATGGGACGGGTGAGGGGAAAGCTTCGGGGAAGTGTTAGGGTTAGGGTTCGGGCTAGGGTTAGGGTTAGGGGACGGGGACGGTTTAGGGTCCAGGTGAGGGTACGACAACGGTTTAGGGGGAGCGTACGTGTGACGGCGCGGGTTAGTGTGAGCGTACGGGTTAGGATTAGGGGACGGGTGAGGGGAAGGCTTCGGGGAAGTGTTAGGGTTAGGGTTCGGGCTAGGGTTAGGGTTAGGGGACGGGGACGGTTTAGGGTCCAGGTGAGGGCACGACAACGGTTTAGGCGGAGCGTACGTGTGAGGGCTTGGGTTAGTGTGAGCGTACGTGTTAGGATTAGGGGACGGGTGAGGGGAAAGCTTCGGGGAAGTGGTAGGGTTAGGGTTCGGGCTAGGGTTAGGGTTAGGGGACGGGGAAGGTTTAGGGTCCAGGTGAGGGTACGACAACGGTTTAGGGGGAGCGTACGTGTGAGGGCACGGGTTAGGGTGAGCGTACGGGTAGGATTAGGGGACGGGTGAGGGGAAGGCTTCGGGGAAGGGTTAGGGTTAGGGTTCGGGTTAGGGTTAGTGTTAGGGGACGGGGACGGTTTAGGGTCCAGGTGAGGGTACGACAATGGTTTAGGGGGAGCGTACGTGTGAGGGCACGGGTTAGTGTGAGCGTACGGGTTAGGATTAGGGGACGGGTGAGGGGAAGGCTTCGGGGAAGGGTTAGGGTTAGGGTTCGGGCTAGGGTTAGGGTTAGGGGACGGGGACGGTTTAGGGTCCAGGTGAGGGTACGACAACGGTTTAGGGGGAGCGTACGTGTGAGGGCGCGGGTTAGTGTGAGCGTACGTGTTAGGATTAGGGGACGGGTGAGGGGAAAGCTTCGGGGAAGTGTTAGGGTTAGGGTTCGGGCTAGGGTTAGGGTTAGGGGACGGGGACGGTTTAGGGTCCAGGTGAGGGTCCGACAACGGTTTAGGGGGAGCGTACGTGTGAGGGCGCGGGTTAGTGTGAGCGTACGGGTTAGGATTAGGGGACGGGTGAGGGGAAGGCTTCGGGGAAGGGTTAGGGTTAGGGTTCGGGCTAGGGTTAGGGTTCGGGGACGGGGACGGTTTAGGGTCCAGGTGAGGGTACGACAACGGTTTAGGGGGAGCGTACGTGTGAGGGCGCGGGTTAGTGTGAGCGTACGTGTTAGGATTAGGGGACGGGTGAGGGGAAAGCTTCGGGGAAGTGTTAGGGTTAGGGTTCGGGCTAGGGTTAGGGTTAGGGGACGGGGACGGTTTAGGGTCCAGGTGAGTGTACGACAATGGTTTAGGGGGAGCGTACGTGTGAGGGCGCTGGTTAGTGTGAGCGTACGGGTTAGGATTAGGGGACGGGTGAGGGGAAGGCTTCGGGGAAGGGTGAGGGGAAGGCTTCGGGGAAGGGTTAGGGTTAGGGTTCGGGCTAGGGTTAGGGTTAGGGGACGGGGACGGTTTAGGGTCCAGGTGAGGGTCCGACAACGGTTTAGGGGGAGCGTACGTGTGAGGGCGCGGGTTAGTGTGAGCGTACGGGTTAGGATTAGGGGACGGGTGAGGGGAAGGCTTCGGGGAGGGTTAGGGTTAGGGTTCGGGCTAGGGTTAGGGTTAGGGGACGGGGACGGTGTAGGGTCCAGGTGAGGGTACGACAACGGTTTAGGGGGAGCGTACGTGTGACGGTGCGGGTTAGTGTGAGCGTACGGTTTAGGATTAGGGGACGGGTGAGGGGAAGGCTTCGGGGAAGGGTTAGGGTTAGGGTTCGGGCTAGGGTTAGGGTTAGGGGACGGGGACGGTTTAGGGTCCAGGTGAGGGTACGACAACGGTTTATGGGGAGCGTACGTGTGAGGGCGCGGGTTAGTGTGAGCGTACGGGTTAGGATTAGGGGACGGGTGAGGGGAAGGCTTCGGGGAAGGGTTAGGGTTAGGGTTCGGGCTAGGGTTAGGGTTCGGGGACGGGGACGGTTTAGGGTCCAGGTGAGGGTACGACAATGGTTTAGGGAGAGCGTACGTGTGAGGGCGCGGGTTAGTGTGAGCGTACGTGTTAGGATTAGGGGACGGGTGAGGGGAAAGCTTCGGGGAAGTGTTAGGGTTAGGGTTCGGGCTAGGGTTAGGGTTAGGGGACGGGGACGGTTTAGGGTCCAGGTGAGTGTACGACTACGGTTTAGCGGGAGCGTACGTGTGAGGGCGCGGGTTAGTGGGAGCATACGGGTTAGGATTAGGGGACGGGTGAAGGGAAGGCTTCGGGGAAGGGTTAGGGTTAGGGTTCGGGCTAGGGTTAGGGTTAGGGGACGGGGACGGTTTAGGGTCCAGGTGAGGGTACGACAACGGTTTCGGGGAGCGTACGTGTGAGGGCGCGGGTTAGTGTGAGCGTACGTGTTAGGATTAGGGGACGGGTGAGGGGAAGGCTTCGGGGAAGGGTTAGGGTTAGGGTTCGGTCTAGGGTTAGGGTTAGGGGACGGGGACGGTTTAGGGTCCAGGTGAGGGTACGACAACGGTTTAGGGGGAGCGTACGTGTGAGGGCGCGGGTTAGTGTGAGCGTACGGGTTAGGATTAGGGGACGGGTGAGGGGAAGGCTTCGGGGAAGGGTTAGGGTTAGGGTTCGGGCTAGGGTTAGGATTAGGGGACGGGGACGGTTTAGGGTCCAGGTGAGGGTACGACAACGGTTTAGGGGGAGCGTACGTGTGAGGGCGTGGGTTAGTGGGAGCGTACGGGTTAGGATTAGGGGACGGGTGAGGTTAAGGCTTCGGGGAAGGGTTAGGGTTAGGGTTCGGGCTAGTGTTAGGGTTAGGGGACGGGGACGGTTTAGGGTCCAGGTGAGGGTACGACAACGGTTTAGGGGGAGCGTACGTGTGAGGGCGCGGGTTAGTGGGAGCGTACGGGTTAGGATTAGGGGACGGGTGAGTGGAAGGCTTCGGGGAAGGGTTAGGGTTAGGGTTCGGGCTAGGGTTAGGGTTAGGGGACGGGGACGGTTTAGGGTCCAGGTGAGGGTACGACAACGGTTTCGGAGAGCGTACGTGTGAGGGCGCGGGTTAGTGTGAGCGTACGGGTTAGGATTAGGGGACGGGTGAGGGGAAGGCTTCGGGGAAGGGTTAGGGTTAGGGTTCGGGCTAGGGTTAGGGTTAGGGGACGGGGACGGTTTAGGGTCCAGGTGAGGGTACGACAACGGTTTAGGGGGAGCGTACGTGTGAGGGCGCGTGTTAGTGTGAGCGTACGGGTTAGGATTATGGGACGGGTGAGGGGAAGGTTTCGGGGAAGGGTTAGGGTTAGGGTTCGGGCTAGGGTTAGGGTTAGGGGACGGGGACGGTTTAGGGTCCAGGTGAGGGTCCGACAACGGTTTAGGGGAGCGTACGTGTGAGGGCGCGGGTTAGTGTGAGCGTACGGGTTAGGATTAGGGGACGGGTGAGGGGAAGGCGTCAGGGAAGGGTTAGGGTTAGGGTTTGGGCTAGGGTTAGGGTTAGGGGACGGGGACGGTTTAGGGTCCAGGTGAGTGTACGACAACGGTTTAGGGGGAGCGTACGTATGAGGGAGCGGGTTAGTGTGAGCGTACGGGTTAGGATTAGGGGACGGGTGAGGGAAGGCTTCGGGGAAGGTTTAGGGTTAGGGTTCGGGCTAGGGTTAGGGTTAGGGGACGGGGACGGTTTAGGGTCCAGGTGAGGGCACGACAACGGTTTAGGCGGAGCGTACGTGTGAGGGCGTGGGTTAGTGTGAGCGTACGTGTTAGGATTAGGGGACGGGTGAGGGGAAAGCTTCGGGGAAGTGGTAGGGTTAGGGTTCGGGCTAGGGTTAGGGTTAGGGGACGGGGAAGATTTAGGGTCCAGGTGAGGGTACGACAACGGTTTAGGGGGAGCGTACGTGTGAGGGCACGGGTTAGGGTGAGCGTACGGGTAGGATTAGGGGACGGGTGAGGGGAAGGCTTCGGGGAAGTGTTAGGGTTAGGGTTCGGGCTAGGGTTAGGGTTAGGGGACGGGGACGGTTTAGGGTCCAGGTGAGGGCACGACAACGGTTTAGGCGGAGCGTACGTGTGAGGGCGCGGGTTAGTGTGAGCGTACGGGTTAGGATTATGGGACGGGTGAGGGGAAAGCTTCGGGGAAGTGTTAGGGTTAGGGTTCGGGCTAGGGTTAGGGTTAGGGGACGGGGACGGTTTAGGGTCCAGGTGAGGGTACGACAACGGTTTAGGGGGAGCGTACGTGTGAGGGCGCGGGTTAGTGTGAGCGTACGGGTTAGGATTAGGGGACGGGTGAGGGGAAGGCTTCGGGGAAGTGTTAGGGTTAGGGTTCGGGCTAGGGCTAGGGTTAGGGGACGGGGACGGTTTAGGGTCCAGGTGAGGGCACGACAACGGTTTAGGCGGACCGTACGTGTGAGGGCGTGGGTTAGTGTGAGCGTACGTGTTAGGATTAGGGGACGGGTGAGGGGAAAGCTTCGGGGAAGTGGTAGGGTTAGGGTTCGGGCTAGGGTTAGGGTTAGGGGACGGGGAAGGTTTAGGGTCCAGGTGAGGGTACGACAACGGTTTAGGGGGAGCGTACGTGTGAGGGCACGGGTTAGGGTGAGCGTACGGGTAGGATTAGGGGACGGGTGAGGGGAAGGCTTCGGGGAAGGGTTAGGGTTAGGGTTCGGGTTAGGGTTAGTGTTAGGGGACGGGGACGGTTTAGGGTCCAGGTGAGGGTACGACAACGGTTTAGGGGGAGCGTACGTGTGAGGGCACGGGTTAGTGTGAGCGTACGGGTTAGGATTAGGGGACGGGTGAGGGGAAGGCTTCGGGGAAGGGTTAGGGTTAGGGTTCGGGCTAGGGTTAGGGTTAGGGGACGGGGACGGTTTAGGGTCCAGGTGAGGGTACGACAACGGTTTAGGGGGAGCGTACGTGTGAGGGCGCGGGTTAGTGTGAGCGTACGTGTTAGGATTAGGGGACGGGTGAGGGGAAAGCTTCGGGGAAGTGTTAGGGTTAGGGTTCGGGCTAGGGTTAGGGTTAGGGGACGGGGACGGTTTAGGGTCCAGGTGAGGGTCCGACAACGGTTTAGGGGGAGCGTACGTGTGAGGGCGCGGGTTAGTGTGAGCGTACGGGTTAGGATTAGGGGACGGGTGAGGGGAAGGCTTCGGGGAAGGGTTAGGGTTAGGGTTCGGGCTAGGGTTAGGGTTCGGGGACGGGGACGGTTTAGGGTCCAGGTGAGGGTACGACAACGGTTTAGGGGGAGCGTACGTGTGAGGGCGCGGGTTAGTGTGAGCGTACGTGTTAGGATTAGGGGACGGGTGAGGGGAAAGCTTCGGGGAAGTGTTAGGGTTAGGGTTCGGGCTAGGGTTAGGGTTAGGGGACGGGGACGGTTTAGGGTCCAGGTGAGTGTACGACAATGGTTTAGGGGGAGCGTACGTGTGAGGGCGCTGGTTAGTGTGAGCGTACGGGTTAGGATTAGGGGACGGGTGAGGGGAAGGCTTCGGGGAAGGGTGAGGGGAAGGCTTCGGGGAAGGGTTAGGGTTAGGGTTCGGGCTAGGGTTAGGGTTAGGGGACGGGGACGGTTTAGGGTCCAGGTGAGGGTCCGACAACGGTTTAGGGGGAGCGTACGTGTGAGGGCGCGGGTTAGTGTGAGCGTACGGGTTAGGATTAGGGGACGGGTGAGGGGAAGGCTTCGGGGAGGGTTAGGGTTAGGGTTCGGGCTAGGGTTAGGGTTAGGGGACGGGGACGGTGTAGGGTCCAGGTGAGGGTACGACAACGGTTTAGGGGGAGCGTACGTGTGACGGTGCGGGTTAGTGTGAGCGTACGGTTTAGGATTAGGGGACGGGTGAGGGGAAGGCTTCGGGGAAGGGTTAGGGTTAGGGTTCGGGCTAGGGTTAGGGTTAGGGGACGGGGACGGTTTAGGGTCCAGGTGAGGGTACGACAACGGTTTATGGGTAGCGTACGTGTGAGGGCGCGGGTTAGTGTGAGCGTACGGGTTAGGATTAGGGGACGGGTGAGGGGAAGGCTTCGGGGAAGGGTTAGGGTTAGGGTTCGGGCTAGGGTTAGGGTTCGGGGACGGGGACGGTTTAGGGTCCAGGTGAGGGTCCGACAACGGTTTAGGGGGAGCGTACGTGTGAGGGCGCGGGTTAGTGTGAGCGTACGGGTTAGGATTAGGGGACGGGTGAGGGGAAGGCTTCGGGGAGGGTTAGGGTTAGGGTTCGGGCTAGGGTTAGGGTTAGGGGACGGGGACGGTGTAGGGTCCAGGTGAGGGTACGACAACGGTTTAGGGGGAGCGTACGTGTGACGGTGCGGGTTAGTGTGAGCGTACGGTTTAGGATTAGGGGACGGGTGAGGGGAAGGCTTCGGGGAAGGGTTAGGGTTAGGGTTCGGGCTAGGGTTAGGGTTAGGGGACGGGGACGGTTTAGGGTCCAGGTGAGGGTACGACAATGGTTTAGGGAGAGCGTACGTTTGAGGGCGCGGGTTAGTGTGAGCGTACGTGTTAGGATTAGGGGACGGGTGAGGGGAAAGCTTCGGGGAAGTGTTAGGGTTAGGGTTCGGGCTAGGGTTAGGGTTAGGGGACGGGGACGGTTTAGGGTCCAGGTGAGTGTACGACAACGGTTTAGGGGGAGCGTACGTGTGAGGGCGCGGGTTAGTGGGAGCATACGGGTTAGGATTAGGGGACGGGTGAAGGGAAGGCTTCGGGGAAGGGTTAGGGTTAGGGTTCGGGCTAGGGTTAGGGTTAGGGGACGGGGACGGTTTAGGGTCCAGGTGAGGGTACGACAACGGTTTCGGGGAGCGTACGTGTGAGGGCGCGGGTTAGTGTGAGCGTACGTGTTAGGATTAGGGGACGGGTGAGGGGAAGGCTTCGGGGAAGGGTTAGGGTTAGGGTTCGGTCTAGGGTTAGGGTTAGGGGACGGGGACGGTTTAGGGTCCAGGTGAGGGTACGACAACGGTTTAGGGGGAGCGTACGTGTGAGGGCGCGGGTTAGTGTGAGCGTACGGGTTAGGATTAGGGGACGGGTGAGGGGAAGGCTTCGGGGAAGGGTTAGGGTTAGGGTTCGGGCTAGGGTTAGGATTAGGGGACGGGGACGGTTTAGGGTCCAGGTGAGGGTACGACAACGGTTTAGGGGGAGCGTACGTGTGAGGGCGTGGGTTAGTGGGAGCGTACGGGTTAGGATTAGGGGACGGGTGAGGTTAAGGCTTCGGGGAAGGGTTAGGGTTAGGGTTCGGGCTAGTGTTAGGGTTAGGGGACGGGGACGGTTTAGGGTCCAGGTGAGGGTACGACAACGGTTTAGGGGGAGCGTACGTGTGAGGGCGCGGGTTAGTGGGAGCGTACGGGTTAGGATTAGGGGACGGGTGAGTGGAAGGCTTCGGGGAAGGGTTAGGGTTAGGGTTCGGGCTAGGGTTAGGGTTAGGGGACGGGGACGGTTTAGGGTCCAGGTGAGGGTACGACAACGGTTTCGGAGAGCGTACGTGTGAGGGCGCGGGTTAGTGTGAGCGTACGGGTTAGGATTAGGGGACGGGTGAGGGGAAGGCTTCGGGGAAGGGTTAGGGTTAGGGTTCGGGCTAGGGTTAGGGTTAGGGGACGGGGACGGTTTAGGGTCCAGGTGAGGGTACGACAACGGTTTAGGGGGAGCGTACGTGTGAGGGCGCGTGTTAGTGTGAGCGTACGGGTTAGGATTATGGGACGGGTGAGGGGAAGGCTTCGGGGAAGGGTTAGGTTTAGGGTTCGGGCTAGGGTTAGGGTTAGGGGACGGGGACGGTGTAGGGTCCAGGAGAGGGTACGACAACGGTTTAGGGGGAGCGTACGTGTGAGGGCGCGGGTTAGTGTGAGCGTACGGGTTAGGATTAGGGGACGGGTGAGGGGAAGGCTTCGGGGAAGGGTTAGGGTTAGGGTTCAGGCTAGGGTTAGGGTTAGGGGACGGGGACGGTTTAGGGTCCAGGTGAGGGTACGACAACGGTTTAGGGGGAGCGTACGTGTGAGGGCGCGGGTTAGTGGGAGCGTACGGGTTACGATTAGGGGACGGGTGAGGGGAAGGCTTCGGGGAAGGGTTAGGGTTAGGGTTCGGGCTAGGGTTAGGGTTAGGGGACGGGGACGGTGTAGGGTTCAGGTGAGGGTACGACAACGGTTTAGGGGGAGCGTACGTGTGAGGGTGCGGGTTAGTGTGAGCGTACGGGTTAGGATTAGGGGACGGGTGAGGGGAAGGCTTCGGGGAAGGGTTAGGGTTAGGGTTTGGGCTAGGGTTAGGGTTAGGGGACGGGGACGGTTTAGGGTCCAGGTGAGGGTACGACAACGGTTTAGGGGGAGCGTACGTGTGAGGGCGCGGGTTAGTGTGAGCGTACGGGTTAGGATTAGGGGACGGGTGAGGGGAAGGCTACGGGGAAGGGTTAGGGTTAGGGTTCGGGCTAGGGTTAGGGTTCGGGGACGGGGACGGTTTAGGGTCCAGGTGAGGGTACGACAATGGTTTAGGGAGAGCGTACGTGTGAGGGCGTGGGTTCGTGTGAGCGTACGTGTTAGGATTAGGGGACGGGTGAGGGGAAAGCTTCGGGGAAGTGTTAGGGTTAGGGTTCGGGCTAGGGTTAGGGTTAGGGGACGGGGACGGTTTAGGGTCCAGGTGAGTGTACGACAACGGTTTAGGGGGAGCGTACGTGTGAGGGCGCGGGTTAGTGGGAGCATACGGGTTAGGATTAGGGGACGGGTGAGGGGAAGGCTTCGGGGAAGGGTTAGGGTTAGGGTTCGGGCTAGGGTTAGGATTAGGGGACGGGGACGGTTTAGGGTCCAGGTGAGGGTACGACAACGGTTTCGGGGAGCGTACGTGTGAGGGCGCGGGTTAGTGTGAGCGTACGTGTTAGGATTAGGGGACGGGTGAGGGGAAGGCTTCCGGGAAGGGTTAGGGTTAGGGTTCGGTCTAGGGTTAGGGTTAGGGGACGGGGACGGTTTAGGGTCCAGGTGAGGGTACGACAACGGTTTAGGGGGAGCGTACGTGTGAGGGCGCGGGTTAGTGTGAGCGTACGGGTTAGGATTAGGGGACGGGTGAGGGGAAGGCTTCGGGGAAGGGTTAGGGTTAGGGTTCGGGCTAGGGTTAGGGTTAGGGGACGGGGACGGTTTAGGGTCCAGGTGAGGGTACGACAACGGTTTAGGGGGAGCGTACGTGTGATGACGTGGGTTAGTGGGAGCGTACGGGTTAGGATTAGGGGACGGGTGAGGGGAAGGCTTCGGGGAAGGGTTAGGGTTAGGGTTCGGGCTAGTGTTAGGGTTAGGGGACGGGGACGGTTTAGGGTCCAGGTGAGGGTACGACAACGGTTTAGGGGGAGCGTACGTGTGAGAGCGCGGGTTAGTGGGAGCGTACGGGTTAGGATTAGGGGACGGGTGAGGGGAAGGCTTCGGGGAAGGGTTAGGGTTAGGGTTCGGGCTAGGGTTAGGGTTAGGGGACGGGGACGGTTTAGGGTCCAGGTGAGGGTACGACAACGGATTCGGAGAGCGTACGTGTGAGGGCGCGGGTTAGTGTGAGCGTACGGGTTAGGATTAGGGGACGGGTGATGGGAAGGCTTCGGGGAAGGGTTAGGGTTAGGGTTCGGGCTAGGGTTAGGGTTAGGGGACGGGGACGGTTTAGGGTCCAGGTGAGGGTACGACAACGGTTTAGGGGGAGCGTACGTGTGAGGGCGCGGGTTAGTGTGAGCGTACGGGTTAGGATTATGGGACGGGTGAGGGGAAGGCTTCGGGGAAGGGTTAGGGTTAGGGTTCGGGCTAGGGTTAGGGTTAGGGGACGGGGACGGTGTAGGGTCCACGTGAGGGTACGACAACGGTTTAGGGGGAGCGTACGTGTGAGGGCGCGGGTTAGTGTGAGCGTACGGGTTAGGATTAGGGGACGGGTGAGGGGAAGGCTTCGGGGAAGGGTTAGGGTTAGGGTTCGGGCTAGGGTTAGGGTTAGGGGAAGGGGACGGTTTAGGGTCCAGGTGAGGGTACGACAACGGTTTAGGTGGAGCGTACGTGTGACGGCGCGGGTTAGTGTGAGCGTACGGGTTAGGATTAGGGGACGGGTGAGGGGAAGGCTTCGGGGAAGGGTTAGGGTTAGGGTTCGGGCTAGGGTTAGGGTTAGGGGACGGGGACGGTTTAGGGTCCAGGTGAGGGTCTGACAACGGTTTAGGGGGAGCGTACGTGTGAGGGCGCGGGTTAGTGTGAGCGTACGGGTTAGGATTAGGGGACGGGTGAGGGGAAGGCTTCGGGGAAGGGTTAGGGTTAGTGTTCGGGCTAGGGTTAGGGTTCGGGGACGGGGACGGTTTAGGGTCCAGGTGAGGGTACGACAACGGTTTAGGGGGAGCGTACGTGTGAGGGCGCGGGTTAGTGTGAGCGTACGTGTTAGGATTAGGGGACGGGTGAGGGGAAAGCTTCGGGGAAGTGTTAGGGTTAGGGTTCGGGCTAGGGTTAGGGTTAGGGGACGGGGACGGTTTAGGGTCCAGGTGAGTGTACGACAATGGTTTAGGGGGAGCGTACGTGTGAGGGCGCGGGTTAGTGTGAGCGTACGGGTTAGGATTAGGGGACGGGTGAGGGGAAGGCTTCGGGGAAGGGTGAGGGGAAGGCTTCGGGGAAGGGTTAGGGTTAGGGTTCGGGCTAGGGTTAGGGTTAGGGGACGGGGACGGTTTAGGGTCCAGGTGAGGGTCCGACAACGGTTTAGGGGGAGCGTACGTGTGAGGGCGCGGGTTAGGGTGAGCGTACGGGTTAGGATTAGGGGACGGGTGAGGGGAAGGCTTCGGGGAAGGGTTAGGGTTAGGGTTCGGGTTAGGGTTAGTGTTAGGGGATGGGGACGGTTTAGGGTCCAGGTGAGGGTACGACAACGGTTTAGGGGGAGCGTACGTGTGAGGGCAAGGGTTAGTGTGAGCGTACGGGTTAGGATTAGGGGACGGGTGAGGGGAAGGCTTCGGGGAAGGGTTAGGGTTAGGGTTCGGGCTAGGGTTAGGGTTAGGGGACGGGGACGGTTTAGGGTCCAGGTGAGGGTACGACAACGGTTTAGGGGGAGCGTACGTGTGAGGGCGCGGGTTAGTGTGAGCGTACGTGTTAGGATTAGGGGACGGGTGAGGGGAAAGCTTCGGGGAAGTGTTAGGGTTAGGGTTCGGGCTAGGGTTAGGGTTAGGGGACAGGGACGGTTTAGGGTCCAGGTGAGGGTCCGACAACGGTTTAGGGGGAGCGTACGTGTGAGGGCGCGGGTTAGTGTGAGCGTACGGGTTAGGATTAGGGGACGGGTGAGGGGAAGGCTTCGGGGAAGGGTTAGGGTTAGGGTTCGGGTTAGGGTTAGTGTTAGGGGACGGGGACGGTTTAGGGTCCAGGTGAGGGTACGACAACGGTTTAGGAGGAGCGTACGTGTGAGGGCACGGGTTAGTGTGAGCGTACGGGTTAGGATTAGGGGACGGGTGAGGGGAAGGCTTCGGGGAAGGGTTAGGGTTAGGGTTCGGGCTAGGGTTAGGGTTAGGGGACGGGGACGGTTTAGGGTCCAGGTGAGGGTACGACAACGGTTTAGGGGGAGCGTACGTGTGAGGGCGCGGGTTAGTGTGAGCGTACGGGTTAGGATTAGGGGACGGGTGAGGGGAAGGCTTCGGGGAAGGGTTAGGGTTAGGGTTCGGGCTAGGGTTAGGGTTAGGGGACGGGGACGGTTTAGGGTCCAGGTGAGGGTACGACAACGGTTTAGGGGGAGCGTACGTGTGAGGGCGCGGGTTAGTGTGAGCGTACGGGTTAGGATTAGGGGACGGGTGAGGGGAAGGCTTCGGGGAAGGGTTAGGGTTAGGGTTCGGGCTAGGGTTAGGGTTAGGGGACGGGGACGGTTTAGGGTCCAGGTGAGGGTACGACAACGGTTTAGGGGGAGCGTACGTGTGAGGGCGCGGGTTAGTGTGAGCGTACGGGTTAGGATTAGGGGACGGGTGAGGGGAAGGCTTCGGGGAAGGGTTAGGGTTAGGGTTCGGGATAGGGTTAGGGTTAGGGGACGGGGACGGTGTAGGGTCCAGGTGAGGGTACGACAACGGTTTAGGGGGAGCGTACGTGTGAGGGCGCGGGTTAGTGTGAGCGTACGGGTTAGGATTAGGGGACGGGTGAGGGGAAGGCTTCGGGGAAGGGTTAGGGTTAGGGTTCGGGCTAGGGTTAGGGTTAGGGGACGGGGACGGTTTAGGGTCCAGGTGAGGGTACGACAACGGTTTAGGGGGAGCGTACGTGTGAGGGCGCGGGTTAGTGTGAGCGTACGGGTTAGGATTAGGGGACGGGTGAGGGGAAGGCTTCGGGGAAGGGTTAGGGTTAGGGTGCGGGCTAGGGTTAGGGTTCGGGGACGGGGACGGTTTAGGGTCCAGGTGAGGGTACGACAACGGTTTAGGGGGAGCGTACGTGTGAGGGCGCGGGTTAGTGTGAGCGTACGTGTTAGGATTAGGGGACGGGTGAGGGGAAAGCTTCGGGGAAGTGTTAGGGTTAGGGTTCGGGCTAGGGTTAGGGTTAGGGGACGGGGACGGTTTAGGGTCCAGGTGAGTGTACGACAATGGTTTAGGGGGAGCGTACGTGTGAGGGCGCGGGTTAGTGTGAGCGTACGGGTTAGGATTAGGGGACGGGTGAGGGGAAGGCTTCGGGGAAGGGTTAGGGTTAGGGTTCGGGCTAGGGTTAGGGTTTGGGGACGGGGACGGTTTAGGGTCCAGGTGAGGGTACGACAATGGTTTAGGGAGAGCGTACGTGTGAGGGCGTGGGTTCGTGTGAGCGTACGTGTTAGGATTAGGGGACGGGTGAGGGGAAAGCTTCGGGGAAGTGTTAGGGTTAGGGTTCGGGCTAGGGTTAGGGTTAGGGGACGGGGACGGTTTAGGGTCCAGGTGAGTGTACGACAACGGTTTAGGGGGAGCGTACGTGTGAGGGCGCGGGTTAGTGGGAGCATACGGGTTAGGATTAGGGGACGGGTGAGGGGAAGGCTTTGGGGAAGGGTTAGGGTTAGGGTTCGGGCTAGGGTTAGGGTTAGGGGACGGGGACGGTTTAGGGTCCAGGTGAGGGTACGACAACGGTTTCGGGGAGCGTACGTGTGAGGGCGCGGGTTAGTGTGAGCGTACGTGTTAGGATTAGGGGACGGGTGAGGGGAAGGCTTCGGGGAAGGGTTAGGGTTAAGGTTCGGTCTAGGGTTAGGGTTAGGGGACGGGGACGGTTTAGGGTCCAGGTGAGGGTACGACAACGGTTTAGGGCGAGCGTACGTGTGAGGGCGCGGGTTAGTGTGAGCGTACGGGTTAGGATTAGGGGACGGGTGAGGGGAAGGCTTCGGGGAAGGGTTAGGGTTAGGGTTCGGGCTAGGGTTAGGGTTAGGGGACGGGGACAGTTTAGGGTCCAGGTGAGGGTACGACAACGGTTTAGGGGGAGCGTACGTGTGAGGGCGTGGGTTAGTGGGAGCGTACGGGTTAGGATTAGGGGACGGGTGAGGGGAAGGCTTCGGGGAAGGGTTAGGGTTAGGGTTCGGGCTAGTGTTAGGGTTAGGGGACGGGGACGGTTTAGGGTCCAGGTGAGGGTACGAGAACGGTTTAGGGGGAGCGTACGTGTGAGGGCGCGGGTTAGTGGGAGCGTACGGGTTAGGATTAGGGGACGGGTGAGGGGAAGGCTTCGGGGAAGGGTTAGGGTTAGGGTTCGGGCTAGGGTTAGGGTTAGGGGACGGGGACGGTTTAGGGTCCAGGTGAGGGTACGACAACGGATTCGGAGAGCGTACGTGTGAGGGCGCGGGTTAGGGTGAGCGTACGGGTTAGGATTAGGGGACGGGTGAGGGGAAGGCTTCGGGGAAGGGTGAGGGGAAGGCTTCGGGGAAGGGTTAGGGTTAGGGTTCGGGCTAGGGTTAGGGTTAGGGGACGGGGACGGTTTAGGGTCCAGGTGAGGGTCCGACAACGGTTTAGGGGGAGCGTACGTGTGAGGGCGCGGGTTAGGGTGAGCGTACGGGTTAGGATTAGGGGACGGGTGAGGGGAAGGCTTCGGGGAAGGGTTAGGGTTAGGGTTCGGGTTAGGGTTAGTGTTAGGGGACGGGGACGGTTTAGGGTCCAGGTGAGGGTACGACAACGGTTTAGGGGGAGCGTACGTGTGAGGGCACGGGTTAGTGTGAGCGTACGGGTTAGGATTAGGGGACGGGTGAGGGGAAGGCTTCGGGGAAGGGTTAGGGTTAGGGTTCGGGCTAGGGTTAGGGTTAGGGGACGGGGACGGTTTAGGGTCCAGGTGAGGGTACGACAACGGTTTAGGGGGAGCGTACGTGTGAGGGCGCGGGTTAGTGTGAGCGTACGTGTTAGGATTAGGGGATGGGTGAGGGGAAAGCTTCGGGGAAGTGTTAGGGTTAGGGTTCGGGCTAGGGTTAGGGTTAGGGGACGGGGACGGTTTAGGGTCCAGGTGAGGGTCCGACAACGGTTTAGGGGGAGCGTACGTGTGAGGGCGCGGGTTAGTGTGAGCGTACGGGTTAGGATTAGGGGACGGGTGAGGGGAAGGCTTCGGGGAAGGGTTAGGGTTAGGGTTCGGGTTAGGGTTAGTGTTAGGGGACGGGGACGGTTTAGGGTCCAGGTGAGGGTACGACAACGGTTTAGGAGGAGCGTACGTGTGAGGGCACGGGTTAGTGTGAGCGTACGGGTTAGGATTAGGGGACGGGTGAGGGGAAGGCTTCGGGGAAGGGTTAGGGTTAGGGTTCGGGCTAGGGTTAGGGTTAGGGGACGGGGACGGTTTAGGGTCCAGGTGAGGGTACGACAACGGTTTAGGGGGAGCGTACGTGTGAGGGCGCGGGTTAGTGTGAGCGTACGGGTTAGGATTAGGAGACGGGTGAGGGGTAGGCTTCGGGGAAGGGTTAGGGTTAGGGTTCGGGCTAGGGTTAGGGTTAGGGGACGGGGACGGTTTAGGGTCCAGGTGAGGGTACGACAACGGTTTAGGGGGAGCGTACATGTGAGGGCGCGGGTTAGTGTGAGCGTACGGGTTAGGATTAGGGGACGGGTGAGGGGAAGGCTTCGGGGAAGGGTTAGGGTTAGGGTTCGGGCTAGGGTTAGGGTTAGGGGACGGGGACGGTTTAGGGTCCAGGTGAGGGTACGACAACGGTTTAGGGGGAGCGTACGTGTGAGGGCGCGGGTTAGTGTGAGCGTACGGGTTAGGATTAGGGGACGGGTGAGGGGAAGGCTTTGGGGAAGGGTTAGGGTTAGGGTTCGGGCTAGGGTTAGGGTTAGGGGACGGGGACGGTTTAGGGTCCAGGTGAGGGTACGACAACGGTTTAGGGGGAGTGTACGTGTGAGGGCGCGGGTTAGTGTGAGCGTACGGGTTAGGATTAGGGGACGGGTGAGGGGAAGGCTTCGGGGAAGGGTTAGGGTTAGGGTTCGGGCTAGGGTTAGGGTTAGGGGACGGGGACGGTTTAGGGTCCAGGTGAGGGTCTGACAACGGTTTAGGGGGAGCGTACGTGTGAGGGCGCGGGTTAGTGTGAGCGTACGGGTTAGGATTAGGGGACGGGTGAGGGGAAGGCTTCGGGGAAGGGTTAGGGTTAGTGTTCGGGCTAGGGTTAGGGTTCGGGGACGGGGACGGTTTAGGGTCCAGGTGAGGGTACGACAACGGTTTAGGGGGAGCGTACGTGTGAGGGCGCGGGTTAGTGTGAGCGTACGTGTTAGGATTAGGGGACGGGTGAGGGGAAAGCTTCGGGGAAGTGTTAGGGTTAGGGTTCGGGCTAGGGTTAGGGTTAGGGGACGGGGACGGTTTAGGGTCCAGGTGAGTGTACGACAATGGTTTAGGGGGAGCGTACGTGTGAGGGCGCGGGTTAGTGTGAGCCTACGGGTTAGGATTAGGGGACGGGTGAGGGGAAGGCTTCGGGGAAGGGTGAGGGGAAGGCTTCGGGGAAGGGTTAGGGTTAGGGTTCGGGCTAGGGTTAGGGTTAGGGGACGGGGACGGTTTAGGGTCCAGGTGAGGGTCCGACAACGGTTTAGGGGGAGCGTACGTGTGAGGGCGCGGGTTAGGGTGAGCGTACGGGTTAGGATTAGGGGACGGGTGAGGGGAAGGCTTCGGGGAAGGGTTAGGGTTAGGGTTCGGGTTAGGGTTAGTGTTAGGGGACGGGGACTGTTTAGGGTCCAGGTGAGGGTACGACAACGGTTTAGGGGGAGCGTACGTGTGAGGGCACGGGTTAGTGTGAGCGTACGGGTTAGGATTAGGGGACGGGTGAGGGGAAGGCTTCGGGGAAGGGTTAGGGTTAGGGTTCGGGCTAGGGTTAGGGTTAGGGCACGGGGACGGTTTAGGGTCCAGGTGAGGGTACGACAACGGTTTAGGGGGAGCGTACGTGTGAGGGCGCGGGTTAGTGTGAGCGTACGTCTTAGGATTAGGGGACGGGTGAGGGGAAAGCTTCGGGGAAGTGTTAGGGTTAGGGTTCGGGCTAGGGTTAGGGTTAGGGGACGGGGACGGTTTAGGGTCCAGGTGAGGGTCCGACAACGGTTTAGGGGGAGCGTACGTGTGAGGGCGCGGGTTAGTGTGAGCGTACGGGTTAGGATTAGGGGACGGGTGAGGGGAAGGCTTCAGGGAAGGGTTAGGGTTAGGGTTCGGGTTAGGGTTAGTGTTAGGGGACGGGGACGGTTTAGGGTCCAGGTGAGGGTACGACAACGGTTTAGGAGGAGCGTACGTGTGAGGGCACGGGTTAGTGTGAGCGTACGGGTTAGGATTAGGGGACGGGTGAGGGGAAGGCTTCGGGGAAGGGTTAGGGTTAGGGTTCGGGCTAGGGTTAGGGTTAGGGGACGGGGACGGTTTAGGGTCCAGGTGAGGGAACGACAACGGTTTAGGGGGAGCGTACGTGTGAGGGCGCGGGTTAGTGTGAGCGTACGGGTTAGGATTAGGAGACGGGTGAGGGGTAGGCTTCGGGGAAGGGTTAGGGTTAGGGTTCGGGCTAGGGTTAGGGTTAGGGGACGGGGACGGTTTAGGGTCCAGGTGAGGGTACGACAACGGTTTAGGGGGAGCGTACATGTGAGGGCGCGGGTTAGTGTGAGCGTACGGGTTAGGATTAGGGGACGGGTGAGGGGAAGGCTTCGGGGAAGGGTTAGGGTTAGGGTTCGGGCTAGGGTTAGGGTTAGGGGACGGGGACGGTTTAGGGTCCAGGTGAGGGTACGACAACGGTTTAGGGGGAGCGTACGTGTGAGGGCGCGGGTTAGTGTGAGCGTACGGGTTAGGATTAGGGGACGGGTGAGGGGAAGGCTTCGGGGAAGGGTTACGGTTAGGGTTCGGGCTAGGGTTAGGGTTAGGGGACGGGGACGGTTTAGGGTCCAGGTGAGGGTACGACAACGGTTTAGGGGGAGTGTACGTGTGAGGGCGCGGGTTAGTGTGAGCGTACGGGTTAGGATTAGGGGACGGGTGAGGGGAAGGCTTCGGGGAAGGGTTAGGGTTAGGGTTCGGGCTAGTGTTAGGGTTAGGGGACGGGGACGGTTTAGGGTCCAGGTGAGGGTCCGACAACGGTTTAGGGGGAGCATACGTGTGAGGGCGCGGGTTAGTGTGAGCGTACGGGTTAGGATTAGGGGACGGGTGAGGGGAAGGCGTCAGGGAAGGGTTAGGGTTAGGGTTTGGGCTAGGGTTAGGGTTAGGGGACGGGGACGGTTTAGGGTCCAGGTGAGGGTACGACAACGGTTTAGGGGGAGCGTACGTGTGAGGGCGCGGGTTAGTGTGAGCGTACGGGTTAGGATTAGGGGACGGGTGAGGGGAAGGCTTCGGGGAAGGGTTAGGGTTAGGGTTTGGGCTAGGGTTAGGGTTAGGGGACGGGGACGGTTTAGGGTCCAGGTGAGGGTACGACAACGGTTTAGGGGGAGCGTACGTGTGAGGGCGCGGGTTAGTGTGAGCGTACGGGTTAGGATTAGGGGACGGGTGAGGGGAAGGCTTCCGGGAAGGGTTAGGGTTAGGGTTCGGGCTAGGGTTAGGGTTAGGGGACGGGGACGGTTTAGGGTCCAGGTGAGGGTACGACAACGGTTTAGGGGGATCGTACGTGTGAGGGCGCGGGGTAGTGTGAGCGTACGGGTTAGGATTAGGGGACGGGTGAGGGGAAGGCTTCGGGGAAGGGTTAGGGTTAGGGTTCGGGCTAGGGTTAGGGTTAGGGGACGGGGACGGTTTAGGGTCCAGGTGAGGGTACGACAACGGTTTTGGGGGAGCGTACGTGTGAGGGCGCGGGTTAGTGTGAGCGTACGGGTTAGGATTAGGGGACGGGTGAGGGGAAGGCTTCGGGGAAGGGTTAGGGTTAGGGTTCGGGCTAGGGTTAGGGTTAGGGGACGGGGACGGTTTAGGGTCCAGGTGAGGGTCCGACAACGGTTTAGGGGGAGCGTACGTGTGAGGGCGCGGGTTAGTGTGAGCGTACGGGTTAGCATTAGGGGACGGGTGAGGGGAAGGCTTTGGGGAAGGATTAGGGTTAGGGTTCCGGCTAGGGTTAGGGTTAGGGGACGGGGACGGTTTAGGGTCCAGGTGAGGGTACGACAACGGTTTAGGGGGAGCGTACGTGTGAGGGCGCGGGTTAGTGTGAGCGTACGGGTTAGGATTAGGGGACGGGTGAGGGGAAGGCTTCGGGGAAGGGTTAGGGTTAGGGTTCGGGCTAGGGTTAGAGTTAGGGGACGGGGACGGTTTAGGGTCCAGGTGAGGGTACGACAACGGTTCAGGGGGAGCATACGTGTGAGGGCGTGGGTTAGTGTGAGCGTACAGGTTAGGATTAGGGGACGGGTGAGGGGAAGGCTTCGGGGAAGGGTTAGGGTTAGGGTTCGGGCTAGGGTTAGGGTTAGGGGACGGGGACGGTTTAGGGTCCATGTGAGTGTACGACAACGGTTTAGGGGGAGCGTACGTGTGAGGGCGCGGGTTAGTGTGAGCGTACGGGTTAGGATTAGGGGACGTGTGAGGGGAAGGCTTCGGGGAAGGGTTAGGGTTAGGGTTCGGGCTAGGGTTAGGGTTAGGGGACGGGGACGGTTTAGGGTCCAGGTGAGGGTCCGACAACGGTTTAGGGGGAGCGTACGTGTGAGGGCGCGGGTTAGGGTGAGCGTACGGGTTAGGATTAGGGGACGGGTGAGGGGAAGGCTTCGGGGAAGGGTTAGGGTTAGGGTTCGGGTTAGGGTTAGTGTTAGGGGACGGGGACGGTTTAGGGTCCAGGTGAGGGTACGACAACGGTTTAGGGGGAGCGTACGTGTGAGGGCACGGGTTAGTGTGAGCGTACGGGTTAGGATTAGGGGACGGGTGAGGGGAAGGCTTCGGGGAAGGGTTAGGGTTAGGGTTCGGGCTAGGGTTAGGGTTAGGGCACGGGGACGGTTTAGGGTCCAGGTGAGGGTACGACAACGGTTTAGGGGGAGCGTACGTGTGAGGGCGCGGGTTAGTGTGAGCGTACGTGTTAGGATTAGGGGACGGGTGAGGGGAAAGCTTCGGGGAAGTGTTAGGGTTAGGGTTCGGGCTAGGGTTAGGGTTAGGGGACGGGGACGGTTTAGGGTCCAGGTGAGGGTCCGACAACGGTTTAGGGGGAGCGTACGTGTGAGGGCGCGGGTTAGTGTGAGCGTACGGGTTAGGATTAGGGAACGGGTGAGGGGAAGGCTTCAGGGAAGGGTTAGGGTTAGGGTTCGGGTTAGGGTTAGTGTTAGGGGACGGGGACGGTTTAGGGTCCAGGTGAGGGTACGACAACGGTTTAGGAGGAGCGTACGTGTGAGGGCACGGGTTAGTGTGAGCGTACGGGTTAGGATTAGGGGACGGGTGAGGGGAAGGCTTCGGGGAAGGGTTAGGGTTAGGGTTCGGGCTAGGGTTAGGGTTAGGGGACGGGGACGGTTTAGGGTCCAGGTGAGGGTACGACAACGGTTTAGGGGGAGCGTACGTGTGAGGGCGCGGGTTAGTGTGAGCGTACGTGTTAGGATTAGGGGACGGGTGAGGGGAAAGCTTCGGGGAAGTGTTAGGGTTAGGGTTCGGGCTAGGGTTAGGGTTAGGGGACGGGGACGGTTTAGGGTCCAGGTGAGGGTCCGACAACGGTTTAGGGGGAGCGTACGTGTGAGGGCGCGGGTTAGTGTGAGCGTACGGGTTAGGATTAGGGGACGGGTGAGGGGAAGGCTTCGGGGAAGGGTTAGGGTTAGGGTTCGGGTTAGGGTTAGTGTTAGGGGACGGGGACGGTTTAGGGTCCAGGTGAGGGTACGACAACGGTTTAGGAGGAGCGTACGTGTGAGGGCACGGGTTAGTGTGAGCGTACGGGTTAGGATTAGGGGACGGGTGAGGGGAAGGCTTCGGGGAAGGGTTAGGGTTAGGGTTCGGGCTAGGGTTAGGGTTAGGGGACGGGGACGGTTTAGGGTCCAGGTGAGGGTACGACAACGGTTTAGGGGGAGCGTACGTGTGAGGGCGCGGGTTAGTGTGAGCGTACGGGTTAGGATTAGGAGACGGGTGAGGGGTAGGCTTCGGGGAAGGTTTAGGGTTAGGGTTCGGGCTAGGGTTAGGGTTAGGGGACGGGGACGGTTTAGGGTCCAGGTGAGGGTACGACAACGGTTTAGGGGGAGCGTACATGTGAGGGCGCGGGTTAGTGTGAGCGTACGGGTTAGGATTAGGGGACGGGTGAGGGGAAGGCTTCGGGGAAGGGTTAGGGTTAGGGTTCGGGCTAGGGTTAGGGTTAGGGGACGGGGACGGTTTAGGGTCCAGGTGAGGGTACGACAACGGTTTATGGGGAGCGTACGTGTGAGGGCGCGGGTTAGTGTGAGCGTACGGGTTAGGATTAGGGGACGGGTGAGGGGAAGGCTTTGGGGAAGGGTTAGGGTTAGGGTTCGGGCTAGGGTTAGGGTTAGGGGACGGGGACGGTTTAGGGTCCAGGTGAGGGTACGACAACGGTTTAGGGGGAGTGTACGTGTGAGGGCGCGGGTTAGTGTGAGCGTACGGGTTAGGATTAGGGGACGGGTGAGGGGAAGGCTTCGGGGAAGGGTTAGGGTTAGGGTTCGGGCTAGGGTTAGGGTTAGGGGACGGGGACGGTTTAGGGTCCAGGTGAGGGTCTGACAACGGTTTAGGGGGAGCGTACGTGTGAGGGCGCGGGTTAGTGTGAGCGTACGGGTTAGGATTAGGGGACGGGTGAGGGGAAGGCTTCGGGGAAGGGTTAGGGTTAGTGTTCGGGCTAGGGTTAGGGTTCGGGGACGGGGACGGTTTAGGGTCCAGGTGAGGGTACGACAACGGTTTAGGGGGAGCGTACGTGTGAGGGCGCGGGTTAGTGTGAGCGTACGTGTTAGGATTAGGGGACGTGTGAGGGGAAAGCTTCGGGGAAGTGTTAGGGTTAGGGTTCGGGCTAGGGTTAGGGTTAGGGGACGGGGACGGTTTAGGGTCCAGGTGAGTGTACGACAATGGTTTAGGGGGAGCGTACGTGTGAGGGCGCGGGTTAGTGTGAGCGTACGGGTTAGGATTAGGGGACGGGTGAGGGGAAGGCTTCGGGGAAGGGTGAGGGGAAGGCTTCGGGGAAGGGTTAGGGTTAGGGTTCGGGCTAGGGTTAGGGTTAGGGGACGGGGACGGTTTAGGGTCCAGGTGAGGGTCCGACAACGGTTTAGGGGGAGCGTACGTGTGAGGGCGCGGGTTAGGGTGAGCGTACGGGTTAGGATTAGGGGACGGGTGAGGGGAAGGCTTCGGGGAAGGGTTAGGGTTAGGGTTCGGGTTAGGGTTAGTGTTAGGGGACGGGGACTGTTTAGGGTCCAGGTGAGGGTACGACAACGGTTTAGGGGGAGCGTACGTGTGAGGGCACGGGTTAGTGTGAGCGTACGGGTTAGGATTAGGGGACGGGTGAGGGGAAGGCTTCGGGGAAGGGTTAGGGTTAGGGTTCGGGCTAGGGTTAGGGTTAGGGCACGGGGACGGTTTAGGGTCCAGGTGAGGGTACGACAACGGTTTAGGGGGAGCGTACGTGTGAGGGCGCGGGTTAGTGTGAGCGTACGTGTTAGGATTAGGGGACGGGTGAGGGGAAAGCTTCGGGGAAGTGTTAGGGTTAGGGTTCGGGCTAGGGTTAGGGTTAGGGGACGGGGACGGTTTAGTGTCCAGGTGAGGGTCCGACAACGGTTTAGGGGGAGCGTACGTGTGAGGGCGCGGGTTAGTGTGAGCGTACGGGTTAGGATTAGGGGACGGGTGAGGGGAAGGCTTCAGGGAAGGGTTAGGGTTAGGGTTCGGGTTAGGGTTAGTGTTAGGGGACGGGGACGGTTTAGGGTCCAGGTGAGGGTACGACAACGGTTTAGGAGGAGCGTACGTGTGAGGGCACGGGTTAGTGTGAGCGTACGGGTTAGGATTAGGGGACGGGTGAGGGGAAGGCTTCGGGGAAGGGTTAGGGTTAGGGTTCGGGCTAGGGTTAGGGTTAGGGGACGGGGACGGTTTAGGGTCCAGGTGAGGGTACGACAACGGTTTAGGGGGAGCGTACGTGTGAGGGCGCGGGTTAGTGTGAGCGTACGGGTTAGGATTAGGAGACGGGTGAGGGGTAGGCTTCGGGGAAGGGTTAGGGTTAGGGTTCGGGCTAGGGTTAGGGTTAGGGGACGGGGACGGTTTAGGGTCCAGGTGAGGGTACGACAACGGTTTAGGGGGAGCGTACGTGTGAGGGCGCGGGTTAGTGTGAGCGTACGGGTTAGGATTAGGGGACGGGTGAGGGGAAGGCTTCGGGGAAGGGTTAGGGTTAAGGTTCGGGCTAGGGTTAGGGTTAGGGGACGGGGACGGTTTAGGGTCCAGGTGAGGGTACGACAACGGTTTAGGGGGAGCGTACGTGTGAGGGCGCGGGTTAGTGTGAGCGTACGGGTTAGGATTAGGGGACGGGTGAGGGGAAGGCTTCGGGGAAGGGTTAGGGTTAGGGTTCGGGCTAGGGTTAGGGTTAGGGGACGGGGACGGTTTAGGGTCCAGGTGAGGGTCCGACAACGGTTTAGGGGGAGCGTACGTGTGAGGGCGCGGGTTAGGGTGAGCGTACGGGTTAGGATTAGGGGACGGGTGAGGGGAAGGCTTCGGGGAAGGGTTAGGGTTAGGGTTCGGGTTAGGGTTAGTGTTAGGGGACGGGGACGGTTTAGGGTCCAGGTGAGGGTACGACAACGGTTTAGGGGGAGCGTACGTGTGAGGGCACGGGTTAGTGTGAGCGTACGGGTTAGGATTAGGGGACGGGTGAGGGGAAGGCTTCGGGGAAGGGTTAGGGTTAGGGTTCGGGCTAGGGTTAGGGTTAGGGCACGGGGACGGTTTAGGGTCCAGGTGAGGGTACGACAACGGTTTAGGGGGAGCGTACGTGTGAGGGCGCGGGTTAGTGTGAGCGTACGTGTTAGGATTAGGGGACGGGTGAGGGGAAAGCTTCGGGGAAGTGTTAGGGTTAGGGTTCGGGCTAGGGTTAGGGTTAGGGGACGGGGACGGTTTAGGGTCCAGGTGAGGGTCCGACAACGGTTTAGGGGGAGCGTACGTGTGAGGGCGCGGGTTAGTGTGAGCGTACGGGTTAGGATTAGGGAACGGGTGAGGGGAAGGCTTCAGGGAAGGGTTAGGGTTAGGGTTCGGGTTAGGGTTAGTGTTAGGGGACGGGGACGGTTTAGGGTCCAGGTGAGGGTACGACAACGGTTTAGGAGGAGCGTACGTGTGAGGGCACGGGTTAGTGTGAGCGTACGGGTTAGGATTAGGGGACGGGTGAGGGGAAGGCTTCGGGGAAGGGTTAGGGTTAGGGTTCGGGCTAGGGTTAGGGTTAGGGGACGGGGACGGTTTAGGGTCCAGGTGAGGGTACGACAACGGTTTAGGGGGAGCGTACGTGTGAGGGCGCGGGTTAGTGTGAGCGTACGGGTTAGGATTAGGAGACGGGTGAGGGGTAGGCTTCGGGGAAGGGTTAGGGTTAGGGTTCGGGCTAGGGTTAGGGTTAGGGGACGGGGACGGTTTAGGGTCCAGGTGAGGGTACGACAACGGTTTAGGGGGAGCGTACATGTGAGGGTGCGGGTTAGTGTGAGCGTACGGGTTAGGATTAGGGGACGGGTGAGGGGAAGGCTTCGAGGAAGGGTTAGGGTTAGGGTTCGGGCTAGGGTTAGGGTTAGGGGACGGGGACGGTTTAGGGTCCAGGTGAGGGTACGACAACGGTTTAGGGGGAGCGTACGTGTGAGGGCGCGGGTTTGTGTGAGCGTACGGGTTAGGATTAGGGGACGGGTGAGGGGAAGGCTTTGGGGAAGGGTTAGGGTTAGGGTTCGGGCTAGGGTTAGGGTTAGGGGACGGGGACGGTTTAGGGTCCAGGTGAGGGTACGACAACGGTTTAGGGGGAGTGTACGTGTGAGGGCGCGGGTTAGTGTGAGCGTACGGGTTAGGATTAGGGGACGGGTGAGGGGAAGGCTTCGGGGAAGGGTTAGGGTTAGGGTTCGGGCTAGGGTTAGGGTTAGGGGACGGGGACGGTTTAGGGTCCAGGTGAGGGTCCGACAACGGTTTAGGGGGAGCGTACGTGTGAGAGCGCGGGTTAGTGTGAGCGTACGGGTTAGGATTAGGGGACGGGTGAGGGGAAGGCGTCAGGGAAGGGTTAGGGTTAGGGTTTGGGCTAGGGTTAGGGTTAGGGGACGGGGACGGTTTAGGGTCCAGGTGAGGGTACGACAACGGTTTAGGGGGAGCGTACGTGTGAGGGCGCGGGTTAGTGTGAGCGTACGGGTTAGGATTAGGGGACGGGTGAGGGGAAGGCTTCGGGGAAGGGTTAGGGTTAGGGTTTGGGCTAGGGTTAGGGTTAGGGGACGGGGACGGTTTAGGGTCCAGGTGAGGGTACGACAACGGTTTAGGGGGAGCGTACGTGTGAGGGCGCGGGTTAGTGTGAGCGTACGGGTTAGGATTAGGGGACGGGTGAGGGGAAGGCTTCCGGGAAGGGTTAGGTTTAGGGTTCGGGCTAGGGTTAGGGTTAGGGGACGGGGACGGTTTAGGGTCCAGGTGAGGGTACGACAACGGTTTAGGGGGATCGTACGTGTGAGGGCGCGGGTTAGTGTGAGCGTACGGGTTAGGATTAGGGGACGGGTGAGGGGAAGGCTTGGGGGAAGGGTTAGGGTTAGGGTTCGGGCTAGGGTTAGGGTTAGGGGACGGGGACGGTTTAGGGTCCAGGTGAGGGTACGACAACGGTTTTGGGGGAGCGTACGTGTGAGGGCGCGGGTTAGTGTGAGCGTACGGGTTAGGATTAGGGGACGGGTGAGGGGAAGGCTTCGGGGAAGGGTTAGGGTTAGGGTTCGGGCTAGGGTTAGGGTTAGGGGACGGGGACGGTTTAGGGTCCAGGTGAGGGTCCGACAACGGTTTAGGGGGAGCGTACGTGTGAGGGCGCGGGTTAGTGTGAGCGTTCGGGTTAGGATTAGGGGACGGGTGAGGGGAAGGCTTCGGGGAAGGATTAGGGTTAGGGTTCCGGCTAGGGTTAGGGTTAGGGGACGGGGACGGTTTAGGGTCCAGGTGAGGGTACGACAACGGTTTAGGGGGAGCGTACGTGTGAGGGCGCGGGTTAGTGTGAGCGTACGGGTTAGGATTAGGGGACGGGTGAGGGGAAGGCTTCGGGGAAGGGTTAGGGTTAGGGTTCGGGCTAGGGTTAGAGTTAGGGGACGGGGACGGTTTAGGGTCCAGGTGAGGGTACGACAACGGTTCAGGGGGAGCATACGTGTGAGGGCGTGGGTTAGTGTGAGCGTACAGGTTAGGATTAGGGGACGGGTGAGGGGAAGGCTTCGGGGAAGGGTTAGGGTTAGGGTTCGGGCTAGGGTTAGGGTTAGGGGACGGGGACGGTTTAGGGTCCATGTGAGTGTACGACAACGGTTTAGGGGGAGCGTACGTGTGAGGGCGCGGGTTAGTGTGAGCGTACGGGTTAGGATTAGGGGACGGGTGAGGGGAAGGCTTCGGGGAAGGGTTAGGGTTAGGGTTCGGGCTAGGGTTAGGGTTAGGGGACGGGGACGGTTTAGGGTCCAGGTGAGGGTCCGACAACGGTTTAGGGGGAGCGTACGTGTGAGGGCACGGGTTAGTGTGAGCGTACGGGTTAGGATTAGGGGACGGGTGAGGGGAAGGCTTCGGGGAAGGGTTAGGGTTAGGGTTCGGGCTAGGGTTAGGGTTAGGGGACGGGGACGGTTTAGGGTCCAGGTGAGGGTACGACAACGGTTTAGGGGGAGCGTACGTGTGAGGGCGCGGGTTAGTGTGAGCGTACGGGTTAGGATTAGGGGACGGGTGAGGGGAAGGCTTCGGGGAAGTGTTAGGGTTAGGGTTCGGGCTAGGGTTAGGGTTAGGGGACGGGGACGGTTTAGGGTCCAGGTGAGGGTCCGACAACGGTTTAGGGGGAGCGTACGTGTGAGGGCGCGGGTTAGTGTGAGCGTACGGGTTAGGATTAGGGGACGGGTGAGGGGAAGGCTTCGGGGAAGTGTTAGGGTTAGGGTTCGGTCTAGGGTTAGGGTTAGGGGACGGGGACGGTTTAGGGTCCAGGTGAGGGTACGACAACGGTTTAGGGGGAGCGTACGTGTGAGGGCGCGGGTTAGTGTGAGCGTACGGGTTAGGATTAGGGGACGGGTGAGGGGAAGGCTTCGGGGAAGGGTTAGGGTTAGGGTTCGGGCTAGGGTTAGGGTTAGGGGACGGGGACGGTTTAGGGTCCAGGTGAGGGTACGACAACGGTTTAGGGGGAGCGTACGTGTGAGGGCGCGGGTTAGTGTGAGCGTACGGGTAAGGATTAGGGGAAGGGTGAGGGGAAGGCTTCGGGGAAGGGTTAGGGTTAGGGTTCGGGCTAGGGTTAGCGTTAGGGGACAGGGACGTTTTAGGGAACAGGTGAGGGTACGACAACGGTTTAGGCGGAGCGTACGTGTGAGGGCGCGGGTTAGTGTGAGCGTACGGGTTAGGATTAGGGGACGGGTGAGAGGAAGGCTTCGGGGAAGGGTTAGGGTTAGGGTTTGGGCTAGGGTTAGGTTTAGGGGATGGGGACGGTTTAGGGTCCACGTGAGGGTACGACAACGGTTTAGGGGGAGCGTACGTGTGAGGGCACGGGTTAGTGTGAGCGTACGGGTTAGGATTAGGGGACGGGTGAGGGGAAGGCTTCGGGGAAGGGTTAGGGTTAGGGTTCGGGCTAGGGTTAGGGTTAGGGGACGGGGACGGTTTAGGGTCCAGGTGAGGGTCCGACAACGGTTTAGGGGGAGCGTACGGGTTAGGGCGAGGGTTAGTGTGAGCGTATGGGTTAGGATTAGGGGACGGGTGAGGGGAAGGCTTCGGGGAAGGGTTAGGGTTAGGGTTCGGGCTAGGGTTAGGGTTAGGGGACGGGGACGGTTTAGGGTCCAGGTGAGGGTACGACAACGGTTTAGGGGGAGCGTACGTGTGAGGGCACGGGTTAGTGTGAGCGTACGGGTTAGGATTAGGGGACGGGTGAGGGGAAGGCTTCGGGGAAGGGTTAGGGTTAGGGTTCGGGTTAGAGTTAGGGTTAGGGGACGGGGACGGTTTAGGGTCCAGGTGAGGGTACGACAACGGTTTAGGGGGAGCGTACGTGTGAGGGCGCGGGTTAGTGTGAGCGTACGGGTTAGGATTAGTGGACGGGTGAGGGGAAGGCTTCGGGGCAGGGTTAGGGTTAGGGTTCGGGCTAGGGTTAGGGTTAGGGGACGGGGACGGTTTAGGGTCCAGGTGAGGGTCCGACAACGGTTTAGGGGGAGCGTACGTGTGAGGGCGCGGGTTAGTGTGAGCGTACGGGTTAGGATTAGGGGACGGGTGAGGGGAAGGCTTCGGGGAAGGGTTAGGGTTAGGGTTCGGGCTAGGGTTAGGGTTAGGGGACGGGGACGGTTTAGGGTCCAGGTGAGGGTACGACAACGGTTTAGGGGGAGCGTACGTGTGAGGGCGCGGGTTAGTGTGAGCGTACGGGTTAGGATTAGGGGACGGGTGAGGGGAAGGCTTCGGGGAAGGGTTAGGGTTAGGGTTCGGGCTAGGGTTAGGGTTAGGGGACGGGGACGGTTTAGGGTCTAGGTGACGGTACGACAACGGTTTAGGGGGAGCGTACGTGTGAGGGCACGGGTTAGTGTGAGCGTACGGGTTAGGATTAGGGGAAGGGTGAGAGGAAGGCTTCGGGGAAGGGATAGGGTTAGGGTTCGGGCTAGGGTTAGGGTTAGGGGACGGGGACGGTTTAGGGTCCAGGTGAGGGTACGACAACGGTTTAGGCGGAGCGTACATGTGAGGGCGCGGGTTAGTGTGAGCGTACGGGTTAGGATTAGGGGACGGGTGAGGGGAAGGCTTCGGGCAAGGGTTAGGGTTAGGGTTCGGGCTAGGGTTAGGGTTAGGGGACGGGGACGGTTTAGGGTCCAGGTGAGGGTACGACAACGGTTTAGGGGGAGTGTACGTGTGAGGGCGCGGGTTAGTGTGAGTGTACGGGTTAGGATTAGGGGACGGGTGAGGGGAAGGCTTCGGGGAAGGGTTAGGGTTAGGGTTTGGGCTAGAGTTAGGGTTAGGGGACGGGGACGGTTTAGGGTCCAGGTGAGGGTACGACAACGGTTTAGGGGGAGCGTACGTGTGAGGGCGCGGGTTAGTGTGAGCGTACGGGTTAGGATTAGGGGACGGGTGAGGGGAAGGCTTCCGGGAAGTGTTAGGGTTAGGGTTCGGGCTAGGGTTAGGGTTAGGGGACGGGGACGGTTTAGGGTCCAGGTGAGGGTACGACAACGGTTTAGGGGGATCGTACGTGTGAGGGCGCGGGTTAGTGTGAGCGTACGGGTTAGGATTAGGGGATGGGTGAGGGGAAGGCTTCGGGGAAGGGTTAGGGTTAGGGTTCGGGCTAGGGTTAGGGTTAGGGGACGGGGACGGTTTAGGGTCCAGGTGAGGGTACGACAACGGTTTTGGGGGAGCGTACGTGTGAGGGCGCGGGTTAGTGTGAGCGTACGGGTTAGGATTAGGGGACGGGTGAGGGGAAGGCTTCGGGGAAGGGTTAGGGTTAGGGTTCGGGCTAGGGTTAGGGTTAGGGGACGGGGACGGTTTAGGGTCCAGGTGAGGGTCCGACAACGGTTTAGGGGGAGCGTACGTGTGAGGGCGCGGGTTAGTGTGAGCGTACGGGTTAGGATTAGGGGACGGGTGAGGGGAAGGCTTCGGGGAAGTATTAGGTTTAGGGTTCCGGCTAGGGTTAGGGTTAGGGGACGGGGACGGTTTAGGGTCCAGGTGAGGGTACGACAACGGTTTAGGGGGAGCGTACGTGTGAGGGCGCGGGTTAGTGTGAGCGTACGGGTTAGGATTAGGGGACGGGTGAGGGGAAGGCTTCGGGGAAGGGTTAGGGTTAGGGTTCGGGCTAGGGTTAGAGTTATGGGACGGGGACGGTTTAGGGTCCAGGTGAGGGTACGACAACGGTTCAGGGGGAGCATACGTGTGAGGGCGTGGGTTAGTGTGAGCGTACAGGTTAGGATTAGGGGACGGGTGAGGGGAAGGCTTCGGGGAAGGGTTAGGGTTAGGGTTCGGACTAGGGTTAGGGTTAGGGGACGGGGACGGTTAAGGGTCCATGTGAGTGTACGACAACGTTTTAGGGGGAGCGTACGTGTGAGGGCGCGGGTTAGTGTGAGCGTACGGGTTAGGATTAGGGGACGGGTGAGGGTAAGGCTTCGGGGAAGGGTTAGGGTTAGGGTTCGGGCTAGGGTTAGGGTTAGGGGACGGGGACGGTTTAGGGTCCAGGTGAGGGTCCGACCACGGTTTAGGGGTTAGGGTTAGGGTTAGGGTTAGGGTTAGGGTTAGGGTTAGGGTTAGGGTTAGGGTTAGGGTTAGGGTTAGGGTTAGGGGACGGGGACGGTTTAGGGTCCAGATGAGGGTACGACAACGGTTTAGGGGGAGCGTACGTGTGAGGGCGCGGGTTAGTGTGAGAGTAGGGTTTAGGCTTAAGGGACGGGTGAGGGGAAGGCTTCGGGGAAGTGTTAGGGTTAGGGTTCGGGCTAGGGTTAGCGTTAGGGGACAGGGACGTTTTAGGGAACAGGTGAGGGTACGACAACGGTTTAGGCGGAGCGTACGTGTGAGGGCGTGGGTTAGTGTGATCGTATGGGTTAGGATTAGGGGACGGGTGAGGGGAAGTCTTCGGGGAAGGGTTAGGGTTAGGGTTCGGGCTAGGGTTAGGGTTAGGGGACGGGGACGGTTTAGGGTCCAGGTGAGGGTACGACAACGGTTTAGGGGGAGCGTACGTGTGAGGGCACGGGTTAGTGTGAGCGTACGTTTTAGGATTAGGGGACGGGTGAGGGGAAGGCTTCGGGGAAGGGTTAGGGTTAGGGTTCGGGCTAGGGTTAGGGTTAGGGGACGGGGACGGTTTAGGGTCCAGGTGAGGGTACGACAACGGTTTAGGGGGAGCGTACGTGTGAGGGCGCGGGTTAGTGTGAGCGTACGGGTTAGGATTAGGGGACGGGTGAGGGGAAGGCTTCGGGGAAGGGTTAGGGTTAGGGTTCGGGCTAGGGTTAGGGTTAGGGGACGGGGACGGTTTAGGGTCCAGGTGAGGGTACGACAACGGTTTAGGGGGAGCGTACGTGTGAGGGCGCGGGTTAGTGTGAGCGTACGGGTTAGGATTAGGGGACGGGTGAGGGGAAGGCTTCGGGGAAGGGTTGGGGTTAGGGTTCGGGCTAGGGTTAGGGTTAGGGGACGGGGACGGTTTAGGGTCCAGGTGAGGGTACGACAACGGTTTAGGGGGAGCGTACGTGTGAGGGCGCGGGTTAGTGTGAGCGTACGGGTTAGGATTAGGGGACGGGTGAGGGGAAGGCTTCGGGGAAGGGTTAGGGTTAGGGTTCGGGCTAGGGTTAGGGTTAGGCGACGGGGACGGTTTAGGGTCCAGGTGAGGGTCCGACAACGGTTTAGGGGGAGCGTACGTGTGAGGGCGCGGGTTAGTGTGAGCGTACGGGTTAGGATTAGGGGACGGGTGAGGGGAAGGCTTCGGGGAAGGGTTAGTGTTAGGGTTCGGGCTAGGGTTAGGGTTAGGGGACGGGGACGGTTTAGGGTCCAGGTGAGGGTACGACAACGGTTTAGGGGGAGCGTACGTGTGAGGGCGCGGGTTAGTGTCAGCGTACGGGTTAGGATTAGGGGACGGGTGAGGGGAAGGCTTCGGGGAAGGGTTAGGGTTAGGGTTCGGGCTAGGGTTAGGGTTAGGGGACGGGGACGGTTTAGGGTCCAGGTGAGGGTACGACAACGGTTTAGGGGGAGCGTACGTGTGAGGGCGTGGGTTAGTGTGAGCGTACGCGTTAGGATTAGGGGACGGGTGAGGGGAAGGCTTCGGGGAAGGGTTAGGGTTAGGGTTCGGGCTAGGGTTAGGGTTAGGGGACGGGGACGGTTTAGGGTCCAGGTGAGTGTACGACAATGGTTTAGGGGGAGCGTACGTATGAGGGAGCGGGTTAGTGTGAGCGTACGGGTTAGGATTAGGGGACGGGTGAGGGAAGGCTTCGGGGAAAGTTTAGGGTTAGGGTTCGGGCTAGGGTTAGGGTTAGGGGACGGGGACGGTTTAGGGTCCAGGTGAGGGCACGACAACGGTTTAGGCGGAGCGTACGTGTGAGGGCGTGGGTTAGTGTGAGCGTACATGTTAGGATTAGGGGACGGGTGAGGGGAAAGCTTCGGGGAAGTGGTAGGGTTAGGGTTCGGGCTAGGGTTAGGGTTAGGGGACGGGGAAGGTTTAGGGTCCAGGTGAGGGTACGACAACGGTTTAGGGGGAGCGTACGTGTGAGGGCACGGGTTAGGGTGAGCGTACGGGTAGGATTAGGGGACGGGTGAGGGGAAGGCTTCGGGGAAGTGTTAGGGTTAGGGTTCGGGCTAGGGTTAGGGTTAGGGGACGGGGACGGTTTAGGGTCCAGGTGAGGGCACGACAACGGTTTAGGCGGAGCGTACGTGTGAGGGCGCGGGTTAGTGTGAGCGTACGGGTTAGGATTATGGGACTGGTGAGGGGAAAGCTTCGGGGAAGTGTTAGGGTTAGGGTTCGGGCTAGGGTTAGGGTTAGGGGACGGGGACGGTTTAGGGTCCAGGTGAGGGTACGACAACGGTTTAGGGGGAGCGTACGTGTGAGGGCGCGGGTTAGTGTGAGCGTACGGGTTAGGATTAGGGGACGGGTGAGGGGAAGACTTCGGGGAAGTGTTAGGGTTAGGGTTCGGGCTAGGGTTAGGGTTAGGGGACGGGGACGGTTTAGGGTCCAGGTGAGGGCACGACAACGGTTTAGGCGGAGCGTACGTGTGAGGGCGTGGGTTAGTGTGAGCGTACGTGTTAGGATTAGGGGACGGGTGAGGGGAAAGCTTCGGGGAAGTGGTAGGGTTAGGGTTCGGGCTAGGGTTAGTGTTAGGGGACGGGGAAGGTTTAGGGTCCAGGTGAGGGTACGACAACGGTTTAGGGGGAGCATACGTGTGAGGGCACGGGTTAGGGTGAGCGTACGGGTAGGATTAGGGGACGGGTGAGGGGAAGGCTTCGGGGAAGGGTTAGGGTTAGGGTTCGGGTTAGGGTTAGTGTTAGGGGACGGGGACGGTTTAGGGTCCAGGTGAGGGTACGACAACGGTTTAGGGGGAGCGTACGTGTGAGGGCACGGGTTAGTGTGAGCGTACGGGTTAGGATTAGGGGACGGGTGAGGGGAAGGCTTCGGGGAAGGGTTAGGGTTAGGGTTCGGGCTAGGGTTAGGGTTAGGGCACGGGGACGGTTTAGGGTCCAGGTGAGGGTACGACAACGGTTTAGGGGGAGCGTACGTGTGAGGGCGCGGGTTAGTGTGAGCGTACGTGTTAGGATTAGGGGACGGGTGAGGGGAAAGCTTCGGGGAAGTGTTAGGGTTAGGGTTCAGGCTAGGGTTAGGGTTAGGGGACGGGGACGGTTTAGGGTCCAGGTGAGGGTCCGACAACGGTTTAGGGGGAGCGTACGTGTGAGGGCGCGGGTTAGTGTGAGCGTACGGGTTAGGATTAGGGGACGGGTGAGGGGAAGGCTTCGGGGAAGGGTTAGGGTTAGGGTTCGGGCTAGGGTTAGGGTTCGGGGACGGGGACGGTTTAGGGTCCAGGTGAGGGTACGACAACGGTTTAGGGGGAGCTTACGTGTGAGGGCGCGGGTTAGTGTGAGCGTACGTGTTAGGATTAGGGGACGGGTGAGGGGAAAGCTTCGGGGAAGTGTTAGGGTTAGGGTTCGGGCTAGGGTTAGGGTTAGGGGACGGGGACGGTTTAGGGTCCAGGTGAGTGTACGACAATGGTTTAGGGGGAGCGTACGTGTGAGGGCGCTGGTTAGTGTGAGCGTACGGGTTAGGATTAGTGGACGGGTGAGGGGAAGGCTTCGGGGAAGGGTGAGGGGAAGGCTTCGGGGAAGGGTTAGGGTTAGGGTTCGGGCTAGGGTTAGGGTTAGGTGACGGGGACGGTTTAGGGTCCAGGTGAGGGTACGACAACGGTTTAGGGGGAGCGTACGTGTGAGGGCGCGGGTTAGTGTGAGCGTACGGGTTAGGATTAGGGGACGGGTGAGGGGAAGGCTTCGGGGAAGGGTTAGGGTTAGGGTTCGGGCTAGGGTTAGTGTTAGGGGACGGGGACGGTTTAGGGTCCAGGTGAGGGTACGACAACGGTTTAGGGGGAGCGTACGTGTGAGGGCGCGGGTTAGTGTGAGCGTACGGGTTAGGATTAGGGGACGGGTGAGGGGAAGGCTTCGGGGAAGGGTTAGGGTTAGGGTTCGGGCTAGGGTTAGGGTTAGGGGACGGGGACGGTTTAGGGTCCAGGTGAGGGTACGACAAAGGTTTAGGGGGAGCGTACGTGTGAGGGCGCGGGTTAGTGTGAGCGTACGGGTTAGGATTAGGGGACGGGTGAGGGGAAGGCTTCGGGGAAGGGTTAGGGTTAGGGTTCGGGCTAGGGTTAGGGTTAGGGGACGGGGACGGTTTAGGGTCCAGGTTAGGGTCCGACAACGGTTTAGGGGGAGCGTACGTGTGAGGGCGCGGGTTAGTGTGAGCGTACGGGTTAGGATTAGGGGACGGGTGAGGGGAAGGCTTCGGGGAAGGGTTAGGGTTAGGGTTCGGGCTAGGGTTAGGGTTAGGGGACGGGGACGGTTTAGGGTCCAGGTGAGGGTACGACAACGGTTTAGGGGGAGCGTACGTGTGAGGGCGCGGGTTAGTGTGAGCGTACGGGTTAGGATTAGGGGACGGGTGAGGGGAAGGCTTCGGGGAAGGGTTAGGGTTAGGGTTCGTGCTAGGGTTAGGGTTAGGGGACGGGGACGGTTTAGGGTCCAGGTGAGGGTACGACAACGGTTTAAGGGGAGCGTACGTGTGAGGGCACGGGTTAGTGTGAGCGTACGGGTTAGGATTAGGGGACGGGTGAGGGGAAGGCTTCGGGGAAGGGTTAGGGTTAGGGTTCGGGCTAGGGTTAGGGTTAGGGGACGGGGAAGGTTTAGGATCCAGGTGAGGGTACAACAACGGTTTAGGGGGAGCGTATGTGTGAGGGCGCGGTTTAGTGTGAGCGTACAGGTTAGGATTAGGGGACGGGTGAGGGGAAGGCTTCGGGGAAGTGTTAGGGTTAGGGTTCGGGCTAGGGTTAGGGTTAGGGGACGGGGACGGTTTAGGGTCCAGGTGAGGGTCCGACAACGGTTTAGGGGGAGCGTACGTGTGAGGGCGTGGGTTAGTGTGAGCGTACGGGTTAGGATTAGGGGACGGGTGAGGGGAAGGCTTCGGGGAAGGGTTAGGGTTAGGGTTCGGGCTAGGGTTAGGGTTAGGGGACGGGGACGGTTTAGGGTCCAGGTGAGGGTCCAACAACGGTTTAGGGGGAGCGTACGTGTGAGGGTGCGGGTTAGTGTGAGCGTACGGGTTAGGATTAGGGGACGGGTGAGGGGAAGGCTTCGGGGAAGGGTTAGGGTTAGGGTTCGGGCTAGGGTTAGGGTTAGGGGACGGGGACGGTTTAGGGTCCAGGTGAGGGTACGACAACGGTTTAGGGGGAGCGTACGTGTGAGGGCGCGGGTTAGTGTGAGCGTACGGGTTAGGATTAGGGGACGGGTGAGGGGAAGGCTTCGGGGAAGTGTTAGGGTTAGGGTTCGGGCTAGGGTTAGGGTTAGGGGACGGGGAAGGTTTAGGGTCCAGGTGAGGGTACGACAACGGTTTAGGGGGAGTGTACGTGTGAGGGCACGGGTTAGTGTGAGCGTACGTTTAGGATTAGGGGACGGGTGAGGGGAAGGCTTCGGGGAAGTGTTAGGGTTAGGGTTCGGGCTAGGGTTAGGGTTAGGGGACGGGGACGGTTTAGGGTCCAGGTGAGGGCACGACAACGGTTTATGCGGAGCGTACGTGTGAGGGCGCGGGTTAGTGTGAGCGTACGGGTTAGGATTAGGGGATGGGTGAGGGGAAAGCTTCGGGGAAGTGTTAGGGTTAGGGTTCAGGCTAGGGTTAGGGTTAGGGGACGGGGACGGTTTAGGGTCCAGGTGAGGGTACGACAACGGTTTAGGGGGAGCGTACGTGTGAGGGCGCGGGTTAGTGTGAGCGTACGGGTTAGGATTAGGGGACGGGTGAGGGGAAGGCTTCGGGGAAGGGTTAGGGTTAGGGTTCGGGCTAGGGTTAGGGTTAGGGGACGGGGACGGTTTAGGGTTCAGGTGAGGGTACGACAACGGTTTAGGGGGAGCATACGTGTGAGGGCGCGGGTTAGTGTGAGCGTACGGGTTAGGATTAGGGGACGGGTGAGGGGAAGGCTTCGGGGAAGGGTTAGGGTTAGGGTTCGGGCTAGGGTTAGTGTTAGGGGACGGGGACGGTTTAGGGTCCAGGTGAGGGTACGACAACGGTTTAGGGGGAGCGTACGTGTGAGGGCGCGGGTTAGTGTGAGCGTACGGGTTAGGATTAGGGGACGGGTGAGGGGAAGGCTTCGGGGAAGGGTTAGGGTTAGGGTTCGGGCTAGGGTTAGGGTTAGGGGACGGGGACGGTTTAGGGTCCAGGTGAGGGTACGACAACGGTTTAGGGGGAGCGTACGTGTGAGGGCGCGGGTTAGTGTGAGCGTACGGGTTAGGATTAGGGGACGGGTGAGGGGAAGGCTTCGGGGAAGGGTTAGGGTTAGGGTTCGGGCTAGGGTTAGGGTTAGGGGACGGGGAAGGTTTAGGATCCAGGTGCGGGTACAACAACGGTTTAGGGGGAGCGTATGTGTGAGGGCGCGGGTTAGTGTGAGCGTACAGGTTAGGATTAGGGGACGGGTGAGGGGAAGGCTTCGGGGAAGTGTTAGGGTTAGGGTTCGGGCTAGGGTTAGGGTTAGGGGACGGGGACGGTTTAGGGTCCAGGTGAGGGTCCGACAACGGTTTAGGGGGAGCGTACGTGTGAGGGCGCGGGTTAGTGTGAGCGTACGGGTTAGGATTAGGGGACGGGTGAGGGGAAGGCTTCGGGGAAGTGTTAGGGTTAGGGTTCGGGCTAGGGTTAGGGTTAGGGGACGGGGACGGTTTAAGGTCCAGGTGAGGGTCCAACAACGGTTTAGGGGGAGCGTACGTGTGAGGGTGCGGGTTAGTGTGAGCGTACGGGTTAGGATTAGGGGACGGGTGAGGGGAAGGCTTCGGGGAAGGGTTAGGGTTAGGGTTCGGGCTAGGGTTAGGGTTAGGGGACGGGGACGGTTTAGGGTCCAGGTGAGGGTACGACAACGGTTTAGGGGGAGCGTACGTGTGAGGGCGCGGGTTAGTGTGAGCGTACGGGTTAGGATTAGGGGACGGGTGAGGGGAAGGCTTCGGGGAAGGGTTAGGGTTAGGGTTCGGGCTAGGGTTAGGGTTAGGGGACGGGGACGGTTTAGGGTCCAGGTGAGGGTACGACAACGGTTTAGGGGGAGCGTACGTGTGAGGGCGCGAGTTAGTGTGAGCGTACGGGTTAGGATTAGGGGACGGGTGAGGGGAAGGCTTCGGGGAAGTGTTAGGGTTAGGGTTCGGGCTAGGGTTAGGGTTAGGGGACGGGGAAGGTTTAGGGTCCAGGTGAGGGTACGACAACGGTTTAGGGGGAGTGTACGTGTGAGGGCACGGGTTAGTGTGAGCGTACGTTTAGGATTAGGGGACGGGTGAGGGGAAGGCTTCGGGGAAGTGTTAGGGTTAGGGTTCGGGCTAGGGTTAGGGTTAGGGGACGGGGACGGTTTAGGGTCCAGGTGAGGGCACGACAACGGTTTAGGCGGAGCGTACATGTGAGGGCGCGGGTTAGTGTGAGCGTACGGGTTAGGATTAGGGGACGGGTGAGGGGAAGGCTTCGGGGAAGGGTTAGGGTTAGGGTTCGGGCTAGGGTTAGGGTTAGGGGACGGGGACGGTTTAGGGTCCAGGTGAGGGTACGACAACGGTTTAGGGGGAGCGTACGTGTGAGGGCGTGGGTTAGTGTGAGCGTACGGGTTAGGATTAGGGGACGGGTGAGGGGAAGGCTTCGGGGAAGGGTTAGGGTTAGGGTTCGGGCTAGGGTTAGGGTTAGGGGACGGGGACGGTTTAGGGTCCAGGTGAGTGTACGACAACGGTTTAGGGGGAGCGTACGTATGAGGGCGCGGGTTAGTGTGAGCGTACGGGTTAGGATTAGGGGACGGGTGAGGGGAAGGCTTCGGGGAAGGGTTAGGGTTAGGGTTCGGGCTAGGGTTAGGGTTAGGGGACGGGGACGGTTTAGGGTCCAGGTGAGGGTACGACAACGGTTTAGGGGGAGCGTACGTGTGAGGGCGCGGGTTAGTGTGAGCGTACGTGTTAGGATTAGGGGACGGGTGAGAGGAAAGCTTCGGGGAAGTGTTAGGGTTAGGGTTCGGGCTAGGGTTAGGGTTAGGGGACGGGGACGGTTTAGGGTCCAGGTGAGGGTCCGACAACGGTTTAGGGGGAATGTACGTGTGAGGGCGCGGGTTAGTGTGAGCGTACGGGTTAGTATTAGGGGACGGGTGAGGGGAAGGCTTCGGGGAAGTGTTAGGGTTAGGTTTCGGGCTAGGGTTAGGGTTAGGGGACGGGGACGGTTTAGGGTCCAGGTGAGGGTCCGACAACGGTTTAGGGGGAGCGTACGTGTGAGGGCGCGGGTTAGTGTGAGCGTACGGGTTAGGATTAGGGGACGGGTGAGGGTAAGGCTTCGGGGAAGGTTTAGGGTTAGGGTTCGGGCTAGGGTTAGGATTAGGGGACGGGGACGGTTTAGGGTCCAGGTGAGGGTCCGACAACGGTTTAGGGGGAGCGTACGTGTGAGGGCGCGGGTTAGTGTGAGCGTACGGGTTAGGATTAGGGAACGGGTGAGGGGAAGGCTTCGGGGAAGGGTTAGGGTTAGGGTTCGGGCTAGGGTTAGGGTTAGGGGACGGGGACGATTTAGGGTCCAGGTGAGGGTACGACAACGGTTTAGGGGGAGCGTACGTGTGAGGGCGCGGGTTAGTGTGAGCGTACGGGTTAGGATTAGGGGACGGGTGAGGGGAAGGCTTCGGGGAAGGGTTAGGGTTAGGGTTCGGGCTAGGGTTACGGTTAGGGGACGGGGACGGTTTAGGGCCCAGGTGAGGGTACGACAACGGTTTAGGGGGAGCGTACGTGTGAGGGTGCGGGTTAGTGTGAGCGTACGGGTTAGAATTAGGGGACGGGTGAGGGGAAGGCTTCGGGGAAGGGTTAGGGTTAGGGTTCGGGCTAGGGTTAGTGTTAGGGGACGGGGACGGTTTAGGGTCCAGGTGAGGGTACGACAACTGTTTAGGGGGAGCGTACGTGTGAGGGCGCGGGTTAGTGGGAGCGTACGGGTTAGGATTAAGGGACGGGTGAGGGGAAGGCTTCGAGGAAGGGTTAGGGTTAGGGTTCGGGCTAGGGTTAGGGTTAGGGGATGGGGACGCTTTAGGGTCCAGGTGAGGGTACGACAACGGTTTAGGGGGAGCGTACGTGTGAGGGCACGGGTTAGTGTGAGCGTTCGGGTTAGGATTAGGGGACGGGTGAGGGGAAGGCTTCGGGGAAGGGTTAGGGTTCGGGCAACGTTTAGGGTTAGGGGACGGGGACGGTTTAGGGTCCAGGTGAGGGTACGAGAACGGTTTAGGGGGAGCGTACGTGTGAGGGCGCGGGTTAGTGTGAGCGTACGGGTTAGGATTAGGGGACGGGTGAGGGGAAGGCTTCGGGGAAGGGTTAGGGTTAAGGTTCGGGCTAGGGTTAGGGTTAGGAGACGGGGATGGTTTAGGGTCCAGGTGAGGGTACGACAACGGTTTAGGGGGAGCGTACGTGTGAGGGCGCGGGTTAGTGGGAGCGTACGGGTTAGGATTAGGGGACGGGTGAGGGGAAGGCTTCGGGGAAGGGTTAGGGTTAGGGTTCGGGCTAGGGTTAGGGTTAGGGGATGGGGACGGTTTAGGGTCCAGGTGAGGGTACGACAACGGTTTAGGGGGAGCGTACGTGTGAGGGCGCGGGTTAGTGTGAGCGTACGGGTTAGGATTAGGGGACGGGTGAGGGGAAGGCTTCGGGGAAGGGTTAGGGTTAGGGTTCGGGCTAGGTTTAGGGTTAGGGGACGGGGACGGTTAAGGGTCCAGGTGAGGGTACGACAACGGTTTAGGGGGAGCGTACGTGTGAGGGCACGGGTTAGTGTGAGCGTACGGGTTAGGATTAGGGGACGGGTGAGTGGAAGGCTTCGGGGAAGGGTTAGGGTTAGGGTTCGGGCTAGGGTTAGGGTTAGGGGACTGGGACGGTTTAGGGTCCAGGTGAGGGTCCGACAACGGTTTAGTGGGAGCGTACGTGTGAGGGCGCGGGTTAGTGTGAGCGTACGGGTTAGGATTAGGGGGCGGGTGAGGGGAAGGCTTCGGGGCAGGGTTAGGGTTAGGGTTCGGGCTAGGGTTAGGGTTAGGGGACGGGGACGGTTTAGGGTCCAGGTGAGTGTACGACAACGGTTTAGGGGGAGCGTACGTGTGAAGGCGCGGGTTAGTGTGAGCGTACGGGTTAGGATTAGGGGACGGGTGAGGCGAAGGCTTCGGGGAAGGGTTAGGGTTAGGGTTCGGGCTAGGGTTAGGGTTAGGGGACGGGGACGGTTTAGGGTCCAGGTGAGGGTCCGACAACGGTTTAGGGGGAGCGTACGTGTGAGGGCACGGGTTAGTGTGAGCGTACGGGTTAGGATTAGGGGATGGGTGAGGGGAAGGCTTCGGGGAAGGGTTAGGGTTAGGGTTCGGGCTAGGGTTAGGGTTAGGGGACGGGGACGGTTTAGGGTGCAGGTGAGGGTACGACATCGGTTTAGGAGGAGCGTACGTGTGAGGGCGCGGGTTAGTGTGAGCGTACGGGTTAGGATTAGGGGACGGGTGAGGGGAAGGCTTCGGGGAAGGGTTAGGGTTAGGGTTCTGGCTAGGGTTAGGGTTAGGGGAAGGGGACGGTTTAGGGTCCAGGTGAGGGTACGACAACGGTTTAGGGGGAGCGTACGTGTGAGGGCGCGGGTTAGTGTGAGCGTACGGGTTAGGATTAGGGGACGTGTGAGGGTAAGGCTTCGGGGAAGGGTTAGGGTTAGGGTTCGGGCTAGGGTTAGGGTTAGAGGACGGGGACGGTTTAGGGTCCAGGTGAGGGTCCGACAACGGTTTAGGAGGAGCGTACGTGTGAGGGCGCGGGTTAGTGTGAGCGTACGGTTTAGGATTAGGGGACGGGTGAGGGGAAGGCTTCGGGGAAGGGTTAGGGTTAGGGTTCGGGCTAGGGTTAGGATTAGGGGACGGGGACGGTTTAGGGTCCAGGTGAGGGTACGACAACGGTTTAGGGGGAGCGTACGTGTGAGGGCGCGGGTTAGTGTGAGCGTACGGGTTCGGATTAGGGGACTGGTGAGGGGAAGGCTTCGGGGAAGGGTTAGTGTTAGGGTTGGGGCTAGGGTTAGGGTTAGGTGACGGGGACGGTTTAGGGTCCAGGTGACGGTACGACAACGGTTTAGGGGGAGCGTACGTGTGAGGGCGCGTGTTAGTGTGAGCGTACGGGTTAGGATTAGGGGACGGGTGAGGGGAAGGCTTCGGGGAAGGGTTAGGGTTCGGGCTAGGGTTAGGGTTAGGGGACGGGGACGGTTTAGGGTCCAGGTGAGGGTACGACAACGGTTTAGGGGGAGCCTACGTGTGAGGGCGCGGGTTAGTGTGAGCGTATGGGTTAGGATAAGGGGACGGGTGAGGGGAAGGCTTCGGGGAAGGGTTAGTGTTAGGGTTCGGTCTAGGGTTAGGGTTAGGGGACGGGGACGGTTTAGGGTCCAGGTGAGGGTACGATAACGGTTTAGGGGGAGCGTACGTGTGAGGGCGCGGGTTAGTGTGAGCGTACGGGTTAGGATTAGGGGACAGGTGAGGGGAAGGCTTCGGGGAAGGGTTAGGGTTAGGGTTCAGGCTAGGGTTAGGGTTAGGGGACGGGGACGGTTTAGGGTCCAGGTGAGGGTACGACAACGGTTTAGGGGGAGCGTACGTGTGAGGGCGCGGGTTAGTGTGAGCGTACGGGTTAGGATTAGGGGAAGGTTGAGGGGAAGGCTTCGGGGAAGGGTTAGGGTTAGGGTTCGGGCTAGGGTTAGGGTTAGGGGACGGGGACGGTTTAGGGTCCAGGTGAGGGTCCGACAACGGTTTAGGGGGAGCGTACGTGTGAGGGCGTGGGTTAGTGTGAGCGTACGGGTTAGGATTAGGGGACGGGTGAGGTTAAGGCTTCGGGGAAGGTTTAGGGTTAGGGTTCGGGCTGGGGTTAGGATTAGGGGACGGGGACGGTTTAGGGTCCAGGTGAGGGTCCGACAACGGTTTAGGGGGAGCGTACGTGTGAGGGCGCGGGTTAGTGTGAGCGTACGGGTTAGGATTAGGGGACGGGTGAGGGGAAGGCTTCGGGGAAGGGTTACGGTTAGGGTTCGGGCTAGGGTTAGGGTTAGGGGACGGGGACGGTTTAGGGCCCAGGTGAGGGTACGACAACAGTTTAGGGGGAGCGTACGTGTGAGGGCGCGGGTTAGTGGGAGCGTACGGGTTAGGATTAAGGGACGGGTGAGGGGAAGGCTTCGAGGAAGGGTTAGGGTTAGGGTTCGGGCTAGGGTTAGGGTTAGGGGACGGGGACGCTTTAGGGTCCAGGTGAGGGTACGACAACGGTTTAGGGGGAGCGTACGTGTGAGGGCGCAGGTTAGTGTGAGCGTACGGATTAGGATTAGGGGACGGGTGAGGTGAAGGCTTCGGGAAAGGGTTAGGGTTAGGGTTCGGGCTAGGGTTAGGGTTAGGGGACGGGGACGGTTTAGGGTCCAGGTGAGGGTACGACAACGGTTTAGGGGGAGCGTACGTGTGAGGGCGCGGGTTAGTGTGAGCGTACGGATTAGGATTAGGGGACGGGTGAGGGGAAGGCTTCGGGGAAGGGTTAGGGTTAGGGTTCGGGCTAGGGTTAGGGTTAGGGGACGGGGACGGTTTAGGGTCCAGGTGAGTGTACGACAACGGTTTAGGGGGAGCGTATGTGTGAGGGCGCGGGTTAGTGTGAGCGTACGGGTTAGGATTAGGGGACGGGTGAGGGGAAGGCTTCGGGGAAGTGTTAGGGTTAGGGTTCGGGCTAGGGTTAGGGTTAGGGGACGGGGACGGTTTAGGGTCCAGGTGAGGGCACGACAACGGTTTAGGCGGAGCGTACGTGTGAGGGCGCGGGTTAGTGTGAGCGTACGTGTTAGGATTAGGGGACGGGTGAGGGGAAAGCTTCGGGGAAGGGTTAGGGTTAGGGTTCGGGCTAGGGTTAGGGTTAGGGGACGGGGACGGTTTAGGGTCCAGGTGAGGGTACGACAACGGTTTAGGGGGAGCGTACGTGTGAGGGCACGGGATAGTGTGAGCGTACGGTTTAGGATTAGGGGACGGGTGAGGGGAAGGCTTCGGGGAAGGGTTAGGGTTAGGGTTCGGGCTAGGGTTAGGGTTAGGGGACGGGGACGGTTTAGGGTCCAGGTGAGGGTACGACAACGGTTTAGGGGGAGCGTACGTGTGAGGGCGCGGGTTAGTGTGAGCGTACGGGTTAGGATTAGGGGATGGGTGAGGGGAAGGCTTAGGGGAAGGGTTAGGGTTAGGGTTCGGGCTAGGGTTAGGGTGAGGGGACGGGGACGGTTTAGGGTCCAGGTGAGGGTACGACAACGGTTTAGGGGGAGCGTACGTGTGAGGGCGCGGGTTAGTGTGAGCCTACGGGTTAGGATTAGGGGACGGGTGAGGGGAAGGCTTCGGGGAAGGGTTAGGGTTAGGGTTCGGGCTAGGGTTAGGGTTAGGGGACGGGGACGGTTTAGGGTCCAGGTGAGGGTACGACAACGGTTTAGGCGGAGCGTACGTGTGAGGGCGCGGGTTAGTGTGAGCGTACGGGTTAGGATTAGGGGATGGGTGAGGGGAAGGCTTCGGGGAAGGGTTAGGGTTCGGGCAACGTTTAGGGTTAGGGGACGGGGACGGTTTAGGGTCCAGGTGAGGGTACGAGAACGGTTTAGGGGGAGCGTACGTGTGAGGGCGCGGGTTAGTGTGAGCGTACGGGTTAGGATTAGGGGACGGGTGAGGGGAAGGCTTCGGGGAAGGGTTAGGGTTAAGGTTCGGGCTAGGGTTAGGGTTAGGAGACGGGGATGGTTTAGGGTCCAGGTGAGGGTACGACAACGGTTTAGGGGGAGCGTACGTGTGAGGGCGCGGGTTAGTGGGAGCGTACGGGTTAGGATTAGGGGACGGGTGAGGGGAAGGCTTCGGGGAAGGGTTAGGGTTAGGGTTCGGGCTAGGGTTAGGGTTAGGGGATGGGGACGGTTTAGGGTCCAGGTGAGGGTACGACAACGGTTTAGGGGGAGCGTACGTGTGAGGGCGCGGGTTAGTGTGAGCGTACGGGTTAGGATTAGGGGACGGGTGAGGGGAAGGCTTCGGGGAAGGGTTAGGGTTAGGGTTCGGGCTAGGTTTAGGGTTAGGGGACGGGGACGGTTAAGGGTCCAGGTGAGGGTACGACAACGGTTTAGGGGGAGCGTACGTGTGAGGGCACGGGTTAGTGTGAGCGTACGGGTTAGGATTAGGGGACGGGTGAGTGGAAGGCTTCGGGGAAGGGTTAGGGTTAGGGTTCGGGCTAGGGTTAGGGTTAGGGGACTGGGACGGTTTAGGGTCCAGGTGAGGGTCCGACAACGGTTTAGTGGGAGCGTACGTGTGAGGGCGCGGGTTAGTGTGAGCGTACGGGTTAGGATTAGGGGGCGTGTGAGGGGAAGGCTTCGGGGCAGGGTTAGGGTTAGGGTTCGGGCTAGGGTTAGGGTTAGGGGACGGGGACGGTTTAGGGTCCAGGTGAGTGTACGACAACGGTTTAGGGGGAGCGTACGTGTGAAGGCGCGGGTTAGTGTGAGCGTACGGGTTAGGATTAGGGGACGGGTGAGGCGAAGGCTTCGGGGAAGGGTTAGGGTTAGGGTTCGGGCTAGGGTTAGGGTTAGGGGACGGGGACGGTTTAGGGTCCAGGTGAGGGTCCGACAACGGTTTAGGGGGAGCGTACGTGTGAGGGCACGGGTTAGTGTGAGCGTACGGGTTAGGATTAGGGGATGGGTGAGGGGAAGGCTTCGGGGAAGGGTTAGGGTTAGGGTTCGGGCTAGGGTTAGGGTTAGGGGACGGGGACGGTTTAGGGTGCAGGTGAGGGTACGACATCGGTTTAGGAGGAGCGTACGTGTGAGGGCGCGGGTTAGTGTGAGCGTACGGGTTAGGATTAGGGGACGGGTGAGGGGAAGGCTTCGGGGAAGGGTTAGGGTTAGGGTTCTGGCTAGGGTTAGAGTTAGGGGAAGGGGACGGTTTAGGGTCCAGGTGAGGGTACGACAACGGTTTAGGGGGAGCGTACGTGTGAGGGCGCGGGTTAGTGTGAGCGTACGGGTTAGGATTAGGGGACGTGTGAGGGGAAGGCTTCGGGGAAGGGTTAGGGTTAGGGTTCGGGCTAGGGTTAGGGTTAGAGGACGGGGACGGTTTAGGGTCCAGGTGAGGGTCCGACAACGGTTTAGGAGGAGCGTACGTGTGAGGGCGCGGGTTAGTGTGAGCGTACGGTTTAGGATTAGGGGACGGGTGAGGGGAAGGCTTCGGGGAAGGATTAGGGTTAGGGTTCGGGCTAGGGTTAGGATTAGGGGACGGGGACGGTTTAGGGTCCAGGTGAGGGTACGACAACGGTTTAGTGGGAGCGTACGTGTGAGGGCGCGGGTTAGTGTGAGCGTACGGGTTCGGATTAGGGGACTGGTGAGGGGAAGGCTTCGGGGAAGGGTTAGTGTTAGGGTTGGGGCTAGGGTTAGGGTTAGGTGACGGGGACGGTTTAGGGTCCAGGTGACGGTACGACAACGGTTTAGGGGGAGCGTACGTGTGAGGGCGCGTGTTAGTGTGAGCGTACGGGTTAGGATTAGGGGACGGGTGAGGGGAAGGCTTCGGGGAAGGGTTAGGGTTCGGGCTAGGGTTAGGGTTAGGGGACGGGGACGGTTTAGGGTCCAGGTGAGGGTACGACAACGGTTTAGGGGGAGCCTACGTGTGAGGGCGCGGGTTAGTGTGAGCGTATGGGTTAGGATAAGGGGACGGGTGAGGGGAAGGCTTCGGGGAAGGGTTAGTGTTAGGGTTCTGTCTAGGGTTAGGGTTAGGGGACGGGGACGGTTTAGGGTCCAGGTGAGGGTACGATAACGGTTTAGGGGGAGCGTACGTGTGAGGGCGCGGGTTAGTGTGAGCGTACGGGTTAGGATTAGGGGACAGGTGAGGGGAAGGCTTCGGGGAAGGGTTAGGGTTAGGGTTCAGGCTAGGGTTAGGGTTAGGGGACGGGGACGGTTTAGGGTCCAGGTGAGGGTACGACAACGGTTTAGGGGGAGCGTACGTGTGAGGGCGCGGGTTAGTGTGAGCGTACGGGTTAGGATTAGGGGAAGGTTGAGGGGAAGGCTTCGGGGAAGGGTTAGGGTTAGGGTTCGGGCTAGGGTTAGGGTTAGGGGACGGGGACGGTTTAGGGTCCAGGTGAGGGTCCGACAACGGTTTAGGGGGAGCGTACGTGTGAGGGCGTGGGTTAGTGTGAGCGTACGGGTTAGGATTAGGGGACGGGTGAGGTTAAGGCTTCGGGGAAGGTTTAGGGTTAGGGTTCGGGCTGGGGTTAGGATTAGGGGACGGGGACGGTTTAGGGTCCAGGTGAGGGTCCGACAACGGTTTAGGGGGAGCGTACGTGTGAGGGCGCGGGTTAGTGTGAGCGTACGGGTTAGGATTAGGGGACGGGTGAGGGGAAGGCTTCGGGGAAGGGTTACGGTTAGGGTTCGGGCTAGGGTTAGGGTTAGGGGACGGGGACGGTTTAGGGCCCAGGTGAGGGTACGACAACAGTTTAGGGGGAGCGTACGTGTGAGGGCGCGGGTTAGTGGGAGCGTACGGGTTAGGATTAAGGGACGGGTGAGGGGAAGGCTTCGAGGAAGGGTTAGGGTTAGGGTTCGGGCTAGGGTTAGGGTTAGGGGACGGGGACGCTTTAGGGTCCAGGTGAGGGTACGACAACGGTTTAGGGGGAGCGTACGTGTGAGGGCGCAGGTTAGTGTGAGCGTACGGATTAGGATTAGGGGACGGGTGAGGTGAAGGCTTCGGGAAAGGGTTAGGGTTAGGGTTCGGGCTAGGGTTAGGGTTAGGGGACGGGGACGGTTTAGGGTCCAGGTGAGGGTACGACAACGGTTTAGGGGGAGCGTACGTGTGAGGGCGCGGGTTAGTGTGAGCGTACGGATTAGGATTAGGGGACGGGTGAGGGGAAGGCTTCGGGGAAGGGTTAGGGTTAGGGTTCGGGCTAGGGTTAGGGTTAGGGGACGGGGACGGTTTAGGGTCCAGGTGAGTGTACGACAACGGTTTAGGGGGAGCGTATGTGTGAGGGCGCGGGTTAGTGTGAGCGTACGGGTTAGGATTAGGGGACGGGTGAGGGGAAGGCTTCGGGGAAGTGTTAGGGTTAGGGTTCGGGCTAGGGTTAGGGTTAGGGGACGGGGACGGTTTAGGGTCCAGGTGAGGGCACGACAACGGTTTAGGCGGAGCGTACGTGTGAGGGCGCGGGTTAGTGTGAGCGTACGGGTTAGGATTAGGGGACGTGTGAGGGGAAGGCTTCGGGGAAGGGTTAGGGTTAGGGTTCGGGCTAGGGTTAGGGTTAGGGGACGGGGACGCTTTAGGGTCCAGGTGAGGGTACGGCAACGGTTTAGGGGGAGCGTACGTGTGAGGGCACGGGTTAGTGTGAGCGTTCGGGTTAGGATTAGGGGACGGGTGAGGGGAAGGCTTCGGGGAAGGGTTAGGGTTAGGGTTCGGGCTAGGGTTAGGGTTAGCGGACGGGGACGGTTTAGGGTCCAGGTGAGGGTACGACAACGGATTAGGGGGAGCGTACGTGTGAGGGCCCGGGTTAGTGTGAGCGTACGGGTTAGGATTAAGGGACGGGTGAGGGGAAGGCTTCGGGGAAGGGTTATGGTTAGGTTTCGGGCTAGGGTTAGGGGACGGGGACGGTTTAGGGTCCAGGTGAGGGTACGACAACAGTTTAGGGGGAGCGTACGTGTGAGGGCGCGGGTTAGTGGGAGCGTACGGGTTAGGATTAAGGGACTGGTGAGGGGAAGGCTTCGGGGAAGGGTTAGGGTTAGGGTTCGGGCTAGGGTTAGGGTTAGGGGACGGGGACGCTATAGGGTCCAGGTGAGGGTACGACAACGGTTTAGGGGGAGCGTACGTGTGAGGGCACGGGTTAGTGTGAGCGTTCGGGTTAGGATTAGGGGACGGGTGAGGGGAAGGCTTCGGGGTAGGATTAGGGTTAGGGTTCGGGCTAGGGTTAGGTTTAGGGGACGGGGACGGTTTAGGGTCCAGGTGAGGGTATGACAACGGTTTAGGGGGAGCGTACGTGTGAGGGCGCGGGTTAGTGTGAGCGTACGGGTTAGGATTAGGGGACGGGTGAGGGGAAGGCTTCGGGGAAGGGTTAGGGTTAGGGTTCGGGCTAGGGTTAGGGTTAGGGGACGGGGACGGTTTAGGGTCCAGGTGAGGGTACGACAACGGTTTAGGCGGAGCGTACGTGTGAGGGCGCGGGTTAGTGTGAGCGTACGGTTTAGGATTAGGGGACGTGTGAGGGGAAGGCTTCGGTGAAGGGTTAGGGTTAGGGTTCGGGCTAGGGTTAGGGTTAGGGGACGGGGACGCTTTAGGGTCCAGGTGAGGGTACGACAACGGTTTAGGGGGAGCGTACGTGTGAGGGCACGGGTTAGTGTGAGCGTTCGGGTTAGGATTAGGGGACGGGTGAGGGGAAGGCTTCGGGGAAGGGTTAGGGTTAGGGTTCGGGCTAGGGTTAGGGTTAGGGGACGGGGACGGTTTAGGGTCCAGGTGAGGGTACGACAACGTTTTAGGGGGAGCGTACGTGTGAGGGCGCGGGTTAGTGTGAGCGTACAGGTTAGGATTAGGGGACGGGTGAGGGGAAGGCTTCGGGGAAGGGTTAGGGTTAGGGTTCGGGCTAGGGTTAGGGTTAGTGGTCGGGGACGGTTTAGGGTCCAGGTGAGGGTACGACAACAGATTAGGGGGAGCGTACGTGTGAGGGCGCGGGTTAGTGGGAGCGTACGGGTTAGGATTAAGGGACGGGTGAGGGGAAGGCTTCGGGGAAGGGTTAGGGTTAGGGTTCGGGCTAGGGTTAGGGTTAGGGGACGGGGACGCTTTAGGGTCCAGGTGAGGGTACGACAACGGTTTAGGGGGAGCGTACGTGTGAGGGCACGGGTTAGTGTGAGCGTTCGGTTTAGGATTAGGGGACGGGTGAGGGGAAGGCTTCGGGGAAGGGTTAGGGTTAGGGTTCGGCCTAGGGTTACGGTTAGGGGACGGGGACGGTTTAGGGTCCAGGTGAGGGTACGACAACGGTTTAGGGGAACGTACGTGTGAGGGCGCGGGTTAAAGTGAGCGTACGGGTTAGGATTAGGGGACGGGTGAGGGGAAGGCTTCGGGGAAGGGTTAGGGTTAGGGTTCGGGCTAGGGTTAGGGTTAGGGGACGGGGACGGTTTAGGGTCCAGGTGAGGGTACGACAACGGTTTAGGGGGAGCGTACGTGTGAGGGCGCGGGTTAGTGTGAGCGTACTGGATAGGATTAGGGGACGGGTGAGGGGAAGGCTTCGGGGAAGGGTTAGGGTTAGGGTTCGGGCTAGGGTTAGGGTTAGGGGACGGGGACGGTTTAGGGTCCAGGTGAGGGTACGACAACGGTTTAGGGGGAGCGTACGTGTGAGGGCGCGGGTTAGTGTGAGCGTACGGGTTAGGATTAGGGGATGGGTGAGGGGAAGGGTTCGGGGAAGGGTTAGGGTTAGGGTTCGGCCTAGGGTTAGGGTTAGGGGATGGGGACGGTTTAGGGTCCAGGTGAGGGTACGACAACGGTTTAGGGGGAGCGTACGTGTGAGGGCCCGGGTTAGTGTGAGCGTACGGGTTAGGATTAGGGGACGGGTGAGGGGAAGGCTTCGGGGAAGGGTTAGGGTTAGGGTTCGGGCTAGTGTTAGGGTTAGGGGACGGGGACGGTTTAGGGTCCAGGTGAGGGTACGACAACTGTTTAGGGGGAGCGTACGTGTGAGGGCACGGGTTAGTGTGAGCGTACGGGTTAGGCTTAGGGGACGGGTGAGGGGAAGGCTTCGGGGAAGGGTTAGTGTTAGGGTTCGAGCTAAGGTTAGGGTTAGGGACGGGGACGGTTTAGGGTCCAGGTGAGGGTACGACAACGGTTTAGGGGGAGCGTACGTGTGAGGGCGCGGGTTAGTGTGAGCGTACGGGTTAGGATTAGGGGACAGATGAGGCGAAGGCTTCGGGGAAGTGTTAGGGTTAGGGTTCGGGCTAGGGTTAGGGTTAGGGGACAGGGACGGTTTAGGGTCCAGGTGAGGGTCCGACAACGGTTTAGGGGGAGCGTACGTGTGAGGGCACGGGTTAGTGTGAGCGTACGGGTTAGGATTAGGGGATGGGTGAGGGGAAGGCTTCGGGGAATGGTTAGGGTTAGGGTTCGGGCTAGGGTTAGGGTTAGGGGACGGGGACGGTTTAGGGTCCAGGTGAGGGTACGACATCGGTTTAGGAGGAGCGTACGTGTGAGGGCGCGGGTTAGTGTGAGCGTACGGGTTAGGATTAGGGGACGGGTGAGGGGAAGGCTTCGGGGAAGGGTTAGGGTTAGGGTTCGGGCTAGGGTTAGGGTTAGGGGACGGGGACGGTTTAGGGTCCACGTGAGGGTACGACAACGGTTTAGGGGGAGCGTACGTGTGAGGGCGCGGGTTACTGTGAGCGTACGGGTTAGGATTAGGGGACGGGTGAGGGGAAGGCTTCGGGGAAGTGTTAGGGTTAGGGTTCGGGCTAGGGTTAGGGTTAGGGGACGGGGACGGTTTAGGGTCCAGGTGAGTGTCCGACAACGGTTTAGGGGGAGCGTACGTGTGAGGGCGCGGGTTAGTGTGAGCGTACGGGTTAGGATTAGGGGACGGGTGAGGGGAAGGCTTCGGGGAAGGGTTAGGGTTAGGGTTCAGGCTAGGGTTAGGGTTAGGGGACGGGGACGGTTTAGGGTCCAGGTGAGGGTCCGACAATGGTTTAGGAGGAGCGTACGTGTGAGGGCGCGGGTTAGTGTGAGCGTACGGGTTAGGATTAGGGGACGGGTGAGGGGAAGGCTTCGGGGAAGGGTTAGGGTTAGGGTTCGGGCTAGGGTTAGGGTTAGGGGACGGGGACGATTTAGGGTCCAGGTGAGTGTACGACAACGGTTTAGGGGGAGCTTACGTGTGAGGGCACGGGTTAGTGTGAGCGTACGGGTTAGGATTAGGGGATGGGTGAGGGGAAGGCTTCGGGGCAGGGTTAGGGTTAGGGTTCGGGCTAGGGTTAGGGTTAGGGGACGGGGACGGTTTAGGGTCCAGGTGAGGGTACGACAAAGGTTTAGGGGGAGCGTACGTGTGAGGGCGCGGGTTAGTGTGAGCGTACGGGTTAGGATTAGGGGACGGGTGAGGGGAAGGCTTCGGGGAAGGGTTAGGGTTAGGGTTCGGGCTAGGGTTAGGGTTAGGGGACGGGGACGGTTTAGGGTCCAGGTGAGGGTACGACAACGGTTTAGGGGGAGCGAATGTGTGAGGGCGCGGGTTAGTGTGAGCGTACGGGTTAGGATTAGGGGATGGGTGAGGGGAAGGCTTCGGGGCAGGGTTAGGGTTAGGGTTCGGGCTAGGGTTAGGGTTAGGGGACGGGGACGGTTTAGGGTCCAGGTGAGGGTACGACAACGGTTTAGGGGGAGCGTACGTGTGAGGGCGCGGGTTAGTGTGAGCGTACGGGTTAGGATTAGGGGACGGGTGAGGGGAAGGCTTCGGGGAAGGGTTAGGGTTAGGGTTCGGGCTAGGGTTAGGGTTAGGGGACGGGGACGGTTTAGGGTCCAGGTGAGGGTACGACAACGGTTTAGGGGGAGCGTACGTGTGAGGGCGCGGGTTAGTGTGAGCGTACGGGTTAGGATTAGAGGACGGGTAAGGGGAAGGCTTCGGTGAAGGGTTAGGGTTAGGGTTCGGGCTAGGGTTAGGGTTAGGGGACGGGGACGGTTTAGGGTCTAGGAGAGGGTACGACAACGGTTTAGGGGGAGCGTACCTGTGAGGGCATGGGTTAGTGTTAGCGCACGGGTTAGGATTAGGGGACGGGTGAGAGGAAGGCTTCGGGGAAGGGTTAGGGTTAGGGTTTGGGCTAGGGTTAGGGTTAGGGGACGGGGACGGTTTAGGGTCCAGGTGAGGGTACGACAACAGTTTAGGGGGAGCGTACGTGTGAGGGCGCGGGTTAGTGGGAGCGTACGGGTTAGGATTAAGGGACGGGTGAGGGGAAGGCTTCGGGGAAGGGTTAGGGTTAGGGTTCGGGCTAGGGTTAGGGTTAGGGGACGGGGACGCTTTAGGGTCCAGGTGAGGGTACGACAACGGTTTAGGGGGAGCGTACGTGTGAGGGCACGGGTTAGTGTGAGCGTTCGGGTTAGGATTAGGGGACGGGTGAGGGGAAGGCTTCGGGGAAGGGTTAGGGTTAGGGTTCGGGCTAGGGTTAGGTTTAGGGGACGGGGACGGTTTAGGGTCCAGGTGAGGGTATGACAACGGTTTAGGGGGAGCGTACGTGTGAGGGCGCGGGTTAGTGTGAGCGTACGGGTTAGGATTAGGGGACGGATGAGGGGAAGGCTTCGGGGAAGGGTTAGGGTTAGGGTTCGGGCTAGGGTTAGGGTTAGGGGACGGGGACGGTTTAGGGTCCAGGTGAGGGTACGACAACGGTTTAGGCGGAGCGTACGTGTGAGGGCGCGGGTTAGTGTGAGCGTACGGTTTAGGATTAGGGGACGTGTGAGGGGAAGGCTTCGGTGAAGGGTTAGGGTTAGGGTTCGGGCTAGGGGTAGGGTTAGGGGACGGGGACGCTTTAGGGTCCAGGTGAGGGTACGACAACGGTTTAGGGGGAGCGTACGTGTGAGGGCACGGGTTAGTGTGAGCGTTCGGGTTAGGATTAGGGGACGGGTGAGGGGAAGGCTTCGGGGAAGGGTTAGGGTTAGGGTTCGGGCTAGGGTTAGGGTTAGGGGACGGGGACGGTTTAGGGTCCAGGTGAGGGTACGACAACGTTTTAGGGGGAGCGTACGTGTGAGGGCGCGGGTTAGTGTGAGCGTACAGGTTAGGATTAGGGGACGGGTGAGGGGAAGGCTTCGGGGAAGGGTTAGGGTTAGGGTTCGGGCTAGGGTTAGGGTTAGTGGTCGGGGACGGTTTAGGGTCCAGGTGAGGGTACGACAACAGATTAGGGGGAGCGTACGTGTGAGGGCGCGGGTTAGTGGGAGCGTACGGGTTAGGATTAAGGGACGGGTGAGGGGAAGGCTTCGGGGAAGGGTTAGGGTTAGGGTTCGGGCTAGGGTTAGGGTTAGGGGACGGGGACGCTTTAGGGTCCAGGTGAGGGTACGACAACGGTTTAGGGGGAGCGTACGTGTGAGGGCACGGGTTAGTGTGAGCGTTCGGGTTAGGATTAGGGGACGGGTGAGGGGAAGGCTTCGGGGAAGGGTTAGGGTTAGGGTTCGGGCTAGGGTTAGGGTTAGTGGTCGGGGACGGTTTAGGGTCCAGGTGAGGGTACGACAACAGATTAGGGGGAGCGTACGTGTGAGGGCGCGGGTTAGTGGGAGCGTACGGGTTAGGATTAAGGGACGGGTGAGGGGAAGGCTTCGGGGAAGGGTTAGGGTTAGGGTTCGGGCTAGGGTTAGGGTTAGGGGACGGGGACGCTTTAGGGTCCAGGTGAGGGTACGACAACGGTTTAGGGGGAGCGTACGTGTGAGGGCACGGGTTAGTGTGAGCGTACGTGTTAGGATTAAGGGACGGGTGAGGGGAAGGCTTCGGGGAAGGGTTAGGGTTAGGGTTCGGGCTAGGGTTAGGGTTAGGGGACGGGGACGCTTTAGGGTCCAGGTGAGGGTACGACAACGGTTTAGGGGGAGCGTACGTGTGAGGGCACGGGTTAGTGTGAGCGTTCGGGTTAGGATTAGGGGACGGGTGAGGGGAAGGCTTCGGGGAAGGGTTAGGGTTAGGGTTCGGGCTAGGGTTAGGTTTAGGGGACGGGGACGGTTTAGGGTCCAGGTGAGGGTATGACAACGGTTTAGGGGGAGCGTACGTGTGAGGGCGCGGGTTAGTGTGAGCGTACGGGTTAGGATTAGGGGACGGGTGAGGGGAAGGCTTCGGGGAAGGGTTAGGGTTAGGGTTCGGGCTAGGGTTAGGGTTAGGGGACGGGGACGGTTTAGGGTCCAGGTGAGGGTACGACAACGGTTTAGGCGGAGCGTACGTGTGAGGGCGCGGGTTAGTGTGAGCGTACGGGTTAGGATTAGGGGACGTGTGAGGGGAAGGCTTCGGTGAAGGGTTAGGGTTAGGGTTCGGGCTAGGGTTAGGGTTAGGGGACGGGGACGCTTTAGGGTCCAGGTGAGGGTACGACAACGGTTTAGGGGGAGCGTACGTGTGAGGGCACGGGTTAGTGTGAGCGTTCGGGTTAGGATTAGGGGACGGGTGAGGGGAAGGCTTCGGGGAAGGGTTAGGGTTAGGGTTCGGGCTAGGGTTAGGGTTAGGGGACGGGGACGGTTTAGGGTCCAGGTGAGGGTACGACAACGTTTTAGGGGGAGCGTACGTGTGAGGGCGCGGGTTAGTGTGAGCGTACAGGTTAGGATTAGGGGACGGGTGAGGGGAAGGCTTCGGGGAAGTGTTAGGGTTAGGGTTCGGGCTAGGGTTAGGGTTAGTGGTCGGGGACGGTTTAGGGTCCAGGTGAGGGTACGACAACAGATTAGGGGGAGCGTACCTGTGAGGGCGCGGGTTAGTGGGAGCGTACGGGTTAGGATTAAGGGACGGGTGAGGGGAAGGCTTCGGGGAAGGGTTAGGGTTAGGGTTCGGGCTAGGGTTAGGGTTAGGGGACGGGGACGCTTTAGGGTCCAGGTGAGGGTACGACAACGGTTTAGGGGGAGCGTACGTGTGAGGGCACGGGTTAGTGTGAGCGTTCAGGTTAGGATTAGGGGACGGGTGAGGGGAAGGCTTCGGGGAAGGGTTAGGGTTAGGGTTCGGGTTAGGGTTAGGGTTAGGGGACGGGGACGGTTTAGGGTCCAGGTGAGGGTACGACAACGGTTTAGGGGGAGCGTACGTGTGAGGGCGCGGGTTAGTGTGAGCGTACGGGTTAGGATTAGGGGACGGGTGAGGGGAAGGATTCGGAGAAGGGTTAGGGTTAGGGTTCGGGCTAGGGTTAGGGTTAGGGGATGGGGACGGTTTAGGGTCCAGGTGAGGGTACGACAACGGTTTAGGGGGAGCGTACGTGTGAGGGCCCGGGTTAGTGTGAGCGTACGGGTTAGGATTAGGGGACGGGTGAGGGGAAGGCTTCGGGGAAGGGTTAGGGTTAGGGTTCGGGCTAGTGTTAGGGTTAGGGGACGGGGACGGTTTAGGGTCCAGGTGAGGGTACGACAACTGTTTAGGGGGAGCGTACGTGTGAGGGCACGGGTTAGTGTGAGCGTACGGGTTAGGCTTAGGGGACGGGTGAGGGGAAGGCTTCGGGGAAGGGTTAGTGTTAGGGTTCGGGCTAAGGTTAGGGTTAGGGACGGGGACGGTTTAGGGTCCAGGTGAGGGTACGACAACGGTTTAGGGGGAGCGTACGTGTGAGGGCGCGGGTTAGTGTGAGCGTACGGGTTAGGATTAGGGGACGGGTGAGGCGAAGGCTTCGGGGAAGGGTTAGGGTTAGGGTTCGGGCTAGGGTTAGGGTTAGGGGACGGGGACGGTTTAGGGTCCAGGTGAGGGTACGACAACGGTTTAGGGGGAGCGTACGTGTGAGGGCCTGGGTTACTGTGAGCGTACGGGTTAGGATTAGGGGACGGGTGAGGGGAAGGCTTCGGGGAAGTGTTAGGGTTAGGGTTCGGGCTAGGGTTAGGGTTAGGGGACGGGGACGGTTTAGGGTCCAGGTGAGGGTCCGACAACGGTTTAGGGGGAGCGTACGTGTGAGGGCGCGGGTTAGTGTGAGCGTACGGGTTAGGATTAGGGGACGGGTGAGGGGAAGGCTTCGGGGAAGGGTTAGGGTTAGGGTTCGGGCTAGGGTTAGGGTTAGGGGACGGGGACGGTTTAGGGTCCAGGTGAGGGTCCGACAACGGTTTAGGAGGAGCGTACGTGTGAGGGCGCGGGTTAGTGTGAGCGTACGGGTTAGGATTAGGGGACGGGTGAGGGGAAGGCTTCGGGGAAGGGTTAGGGTTAGGGTTCGGGCTAGGGTTAGGGTTAGGGGACGGGGACGGTTTAGGGTCCAGGTGAGGGTACGACAACGGTTTAGGGGGAGCTTACGTGTGAGGGCACGGGTTAGTGTGAGCGTACGGGTTAGGATTAGGGGATGGGTGAGGGGAAGGCTTCGGGGCAGGGTTAGGGTTAGGGTTCGGGCTAGGGTTAGGGTTAGGGGACGGGGACGGTTTAGGGTCCAGGTGAGGGTACGACAACGGTTTAGGGGGAGTGTACGTGTGAGGGCGCGGGTTAGTGTGAGCGTACGGGTTAGGATTAGGGGACGGGTGAGGGGAAGGCTTCGGGGAAGGGTTAGGGTTAGGGTTCGGGCTAGGGTTAGGGTTAGGGGACGGGGACGGTTTAGGGTCCAGGTGAGGGTACGACAACGGTTTAGGGGGAGCGTACGTGTGAGGGCGTGGGTTAGTGTGAGCGTACGGGTTAGGATTAGGGGATGGGTGAGGGGAAGGCTTCGGGGCAGGGTTAGGGTTAGGGTTCGGGCTAGGGTTAGGGTTAGGGGATGGGGACGGTTTAGGGTCCAGGTGAGGGTACGACAACGGTTTAGGGGGAGCGTACGTGTGAGGGCGCGGGTTAGTGTGAGCGTACGGGTTAGGATTAGGGGACGGGTGAGGGGAAGGCTTCGGGGAAGGGTTAGGGTTAGGGTTCGGGCTAGTGTTAGGGTTAGGGGACGGGGACGGTTTAGGGTCCAGGTGAGGGTACGACAACGGTTTAGGCGGACCTTACGTGTGAGGGCGCGGGTTAGTGTGAGCGTACGGGTTAGGATTAGGGGACGGGTGAGGGGAAGGCTTCGGGGAAGGGTTAGGGTTAGGGTTCGGGCTAGGGTTAGGGTTAGGGGACGGGGACGGTTTAGGGTCCAGCTGAGGGTACGACAACGGTTTAGGGGGAGCGTACGTGTGAGGGCGTGGGTTAGTGTGAGCGTACGTGTTAGGATTAGGGGACGGGTGAGGGGAAGGCTTCGGGGAAGGGTTAGGGTTAGGGTTCGGCCTAGGGTTACGGTTAGGGGACGGGGACGGTTTAGGGTCCAGGTGAGGGTACGACAACGGTTTAGGGGAACGTACGTGTGAGGGCGCGGGTTAGAGTGAGCGTACGGGTTAGGATTAGGGGACGGGTGAGGGGAAGGCTTCGGGGAAGGGTTAGGGTTAGGGTTCGGGCTAGGGTTAGGGTTAGGGGACGGGGACGGTTTAGGGTCCAGGTGAGGGTACGACAACGGTTTAGGGGGAGCGAACGTGTGAGGGCGCGGGTTAGTGTGAGCGTACTGGATAGGATTAGGGGACGGGTGAGGGGAAGGCTTCGGGGAAGGGTTAGGGTTAGGGTTCGGGCTAGGGTTAGGGTTAGGGGACGGGGACGGTTTAGGGTCCAGGTGAGGGTACGACAACGGTTTAGGGGGAGCGTACGTGTGAGGGCGCGGGTTAGTGTGAGCGTACGGGTTAGGATTAGGGGACGGGTGAGGGGAAGGCTTCGGGGAAGGGTTAGGGTTAGGGTTCGGGCTAGGGTTAGGGTTAGGGGACGGGGACGGTATAGGGTCCAGTTGAGGGTACGACAACGGTTTAGGGGGAGCGTACGTGTGAGGGCGCGGGTTAGTGTGAGCGTACGGGTTAGGATTAGGGGACGGGTGAGGGGAAGGCTTCGGGGAAGGGTTAGGGTTAGGGTTCGGGCTAGGGTTAGGGTTAGGGGACAGGGACGGTTTAGTGTCCAGGTGAGGGTCCGACAACGGTTTAGGGGGAGCGTACGTGTGAGGGCACGGGTTAGTGTGAGCGTACGGGTTAGGATTAGGGGACGGGTGAGGGGAAGGCTTCGGGGAAGGGTTAGGGTTAGGGTTCGGGCTAGGGTTAGGGTTAGGGGCCGGGGACGGTTTAGGGTCCAGGTGAGGGTACGACAACGGTTTAGGGGGAGCGTACGTGTGAGGGCGTGGGTTACTGTGAGCGTACTGGTTAGGATTAGGGGACGGGTGAGGGGAAGGCTTCGGGGAAGTGTTAGGGTTAGGGTTCGGGCTAGGGTTAGGGTTAGGGGACGGGGACGGTTTAGGGTCCAGGTGAGGGTACGACAACGGTTTAGGGGGAGCTTACGTGTGAGGGCACGGGTTAGTGTGAGCGTACGGGTTAGGATTAGGGGATGGGTGAGGGGAAGGCTTCGGGGCAGGGTTAGAGTTAGGGTTCGGGCTAGGGTTAGGGTTAGGGGACAGGGACGGTTTAGGGTCCAGGTGAGGGTACCACAACGGTTTAGGGGGAGTGTACGTGTGAGGGCGCGGGTTAGTGTGAGCGTACGGGTTAGGATTAGGGGACGGGTGAGGGGAAGGCTTCGGGGAAGGGTTAGGGTTAGGGTTCGGGCTAGGGTTAGGGTTAGGGGACGGGGACGGTTTAGGGTCCAGGTGAGGGTACGACAACGGTTTAGGGGGAGCGTACGTGTGAGGGCGTGGGTTAGTGTGAGCGTACGGGTTAGGATTAGGGGATGGGTGAGGGGAAGGCTTCGGGGCAGGGTTAGGGTTAGGGTTCGGGCTAGGGTTAGGGTTAGGGGACGGGGACGGTTTAGGGTCCAGGTGAGGGTACAACAACGGTTTAGGGGGAGCGTACGTGTGAGGGCGCGGGTTAGTGTGAGCGTACGGGTTAGGATTAGGGGACGGGTGAGGGGAAGGCTTCGGGGAAGGGTTAGGGTTACGGTTCGGGCTAGGGTTAGGGTTACGGGACGGGGACGGTTTAGGGTCCAGGTGAGGGTACGACAACGGTTTAGGCGGAGCGTACGTGTGAGGGCGCGGGTTAGTGTGAGCGTACGGGTTAGGATTAGGGGACGTGTGAGGGGAAGGCTTCGGTGAAGGGTTAGGGTTAGGGTTCGGGCTAGGGTTAGGGTTAGGGGACGGGGACGCTTTAGGGTCCAGGTGAGGGTACGACAACGGTTTAGGGGGAGCGTACGTGTGAGGGCACGGGTTAGTGTGAGCGTTCGGGTTAGGATTAGGGGACGGGTGAGGGGAAGGCTTCGGGGAAGGGTTAGGGTTAGGGTTCGGGCTAGGGTTAGGGTTAGGGGACGGGGACGGTTTAGGGTCCAGGTGAGGGTACGACAACGGTTTAGGGGGAGCGTACGTGTGAGGGCGCGGGTTAGTGTGAGCGTACAGGTTAGGATTAGGGGACGGGTGAGGGGAAGGCTTCGGGGAAGGGTTAGGGTTAGGGTTCGGGCTAGGGTTAGGGTTAGGGGTCGGGGACGGTTTAGGGTCCAGGTGAGGGTACGACAACAGATTAGGGGGAGCGTACGTGTGAGGGCGCGGGTTAGTGGGAGCGTACGGGTTAGGATAAAGGGACGGGTGAGGGGAAGGCTTCGGGGAAGGGTTAGGGTTAGGGTTCGGGCTAGGGTTAGGGTTAGGGGACGGGGACGCTTTAGGGTCCAGGTGAGGGTACGACAACGGTTTAGGGGGAGCGTACGTGTGAGGGCACGGGTTAGTGTGAGCGTTCGGGTTAGGATTAGGGGACGGGTGAGGGGAAGGCTTCGGGGAAGGGTTAGGGTTAGGGTTCGGGTTAGGGTTAGGGTTAGGGGACGGGGACGGTTTAGGGTCCAGGTGAGGGTACGACAACGGTTTAGGGGGAGCGTACGTGTGAGGGCGCGGGTTAGTGTGTGCGTACGGGTTAGGATTAGGGGACGGGTGAGGGGAAGGATTCGGAGAAGGTTTAGGGTTAGGGTTCGGGCTAGGGTTAGGGTTAGGGGATGGGGACGGTTTAGGGTCCAGGTGAGGGTACGACAACGGTTTAGGGGGAGCGTACGTGTGAGGGCCCGGGTTAGTGTGAGCGTACGGGTTAGGATTAGGGGACGGGTGAGGGGAAGGCTTCGGGGAAGGGTTAGGGTTAGGGTTCGGGCTAGTGTTAGGGTTAGGGGACGGGGACGGTTTAGGGTCCAGGTGAGGGTACGACAACTGTTTAGGGGGAGCGTACGTGTGAGGGCACGGGTTAGTGTGAGCGTACGGGTTAGGCTTAGGGGACGGGTGAGGGGAAGGCTTCGGGGAAGGGTTAGGGTTAGGGTTCGGGCTAGGGTTAGGGTTAGGGGACGGGGACGGTTTAGGGTCCAGGTGAGGGTACGACAACGGTTTAGGGGGAGCGTACGTGTGAGGGCGCGGGTTAGTGTGAGCGTACGGGTTAGGATTAGGGGACGGGTGAGGGGAAGGCTTCGGGGAAGGGTTAGGGTTAGGGTTCGGGCTAGGGTTAGGGTTAGGGGACGGGGACGGTTTAGGGTCCAGGTGAGGGTCCGACAACGGTTTAGGAGGAGCGTACGTGTGAGGGCGCGGGTTAGTGTGAGCGTACGGGTTAGGATTAGGGGACGGGTGAGGGGAAGGCTTCGGGGAAGGGTTAGGGTTAGGGTTCGGGCTAGGGTTAGGGTTAGGGGACGGGGACGGTTTAGGGTCCAGGTGAGGGTACGACAACGGTTTAGGGGGAGCGTACGTGTGAGGGCACGGGTTAGTGTGAGCGTACGGGTTAGGCTTAGGGGACGGGTGATGGGAAGGCTTCGGGGAAGGGTTAGGGTTCGGGCTAGGGTTAGGGTTAGGGACGGGGACGGTTTAGGGTCCAGGTGAGGGTACGACAACGGTTTAGGGGGAGCGTACGTGTGAGGGCGCGGGTTAGTGTGAGCGTACGGGTTAGGATTAGGGGACGGGTGAGGAGAAGGCTTCGGGGAAGGGTTAGGGTTAGGGTTCGGGCTAGGGTTAGGGTTAGGGGACGGGGACGGTTTAGGGTCCAGGTGAGGGTCCGACAACGGTTTAGGGGCAGCGTACGTGTGAGGGCACGGGTTAGTGTGAGCGTACGGGTTAGGATTAGGGGACGGGTGAGGGGAAGGCTTCGGGGAAGGGTTAGGGTTAGGGTTCGGGCTAGGGTTAGGGTTAGGGGACGGGGACGGTTTAGGGTCCAGGTGAGGGTACGACAACGGTTTAGGGGGAGCGTACGTGTGAGGGCCTGGGTTACTGTGAGCGTACGGGTTAGGATTAGGGGACGGGTGAGGGGAAGGCTTCGGGGAAGTGTTAGGGTTAGGGTTCGGGCTAGGGTTAGGGTTAGGGGACGGGGACGGTTTAGGGTCCAGGTGAGGGTCCGACAACGGTTTAGGGGGAGCGTACGTGTGAGGGCACGGGTTAGTGTGAGCGTACGGGTTAGGATTAGGGGACGGGTGAGGGGAAGGCTTCGGGGAAGGGTTAGGGTTAGGGTTCGGGCTAGGGTTAGGGTTAGGGGACGGGGACGGTTTAGGGTCCAGGTGAGGGTCCGACAACGGTTTAGGAGGAGCGTACGTGTGAGGGCGCGGGTTAGTGTGAGCGTACGGGTTAGGATTAGGGGACGGGTGAGGGGAAGGCTTCGGGGAAGGGTTAGGGTTAGGGTTCGGGCTAGGGTTAGGGTTAGGGGACGGGGACGGTTTAGGGTCCAGGTGAGGGTACGACAACGGTTTAGGGGGAGCTTACGTGTGAGGGCACGGGTTAGTGTGAGCGTACGGGTTAGGATTAGGGGATGGGTGAGGGGAAGGCTTCGGGGCAGGGTTAGGGTTAGGGTTCGGGCTAGGGTTAGGGTTAGGGGATGGGGACGGTTTAGGGTCCAGGTGAGGGTACGACAACGGTTTAGGGGGAGCGTACGTGTGAGGGCGCGGGTTAGTGTGAGCGTACGGGTTAGGATTAGGGGACGGGTGAGGGGAAGGCTTCGGGGAAGGGTTAGGGTTAGGGTTCGGGCTAGGGTTAGGGTTAGGGGACGGGGATGGTTTAGGGTCCAGGTGAGGGTACGACAACGGTTTAGGGGGAGCGTACGTGTGAGGGCGCGGGTTAGTGTGAGCGTACGGGTTAGGATTAGGGGACGGGTAAGGGGAAGGCTTCGGTGAAGGGTTAGGGTTAGGGTTCGGGCTAGGGTTAGGGTTAGGGGACGGGGACGGTTTAGGGTCTAGGAGAGGGTACGACAACGTTTTAGGGGGAGCGTACGTGTGAGGGCACGGGTTAGTGTTAGCGCACGGGTTAGGATTAGGGGACGGGTGAGAGGAAGGCTTCGGGGAAGGGTTAGGGTTAGGGTTTGGGCTAGGGTTAGGGTTAGGGGACGGGGACGGTTTAGGGTCCAGGTGAGGGTACGACAACGGTTTAGGCGGACCTTACGTGTGAGGGCGCGGGTTAGTGTGAGCGTACGGGTTAGGATTAGGGGACGGGTGAGGGGAAGGCTTCGGGGAAGGGTTAGGGTTAGGGTTCGGGCTAGGGTTAGGGTTAGGGGACGGGGACGGTTTAGGGTCCAGCTGAGGGTACGACAACGGTTTAGGGGGAGCGTACGTGTGAGGGCGCGGGTTAGTGTGAGCGTACGTGTTAGGATTAGGGGACGGGTGAGGGGAAGGCTTCGGGGAAGGGTTAGGGTTAGGGTTCGGCCTAGGGTTACGGTTAGGGGACGGGGACGGTTTAGGGTCCAGGTGAGGGTACGACAACGGTTTAGGGGAACGTACGTGTGAGGGCGCGGGTTAAAGTGAGCGTACGGGTTAGGATTAGGGGACGGGTGAGGGGAAGGCTTCGGGGAAGGGTTAGGGTTAGGGTTCGGGCTAGGGTTAGGGTTAGGGGACGGGGACGGTTTAGGGTCCAGGTGAGGGTACGACAACGGTTTAGGGGGAGCGTACGTGTGAGGGCGCGGGTTAGTGTGAGCGTACTGGATAGGATTAGGGGACGGGTGAGGGGAAGGCTTCGGGGAAGGGTTAGGGTTAGTGTTCGGGCTAGGGTTAGGGTTAGGGGACGGGGACGGTTTAGGGTCCAGGTGAGGGTACGACAACGGTTTAGGGGGAGCGTACGTGTGAGGGCGCGGGTTAGTGTGAGCGTACGGGTTAGGATTAGGGGACGGGTGAGGGGAAGGCTTCGGGGAAGGGTTAGGGTTAGGGTTCGGGCTAGGGTTAGGGTTAGGGGACGGGGACGGTATAGGGTCCAGTTGAGGGTACGACAACGGTTTAGGGGGAGCGTACGTGTGAGGGCGCGGGTTAGTGTGAGCGTACGGGTTAGGATTAGGGGACGGGTGAGGGGAAGGCTTCGGGGAAGGGTTAGGGTTAGGGTTCGGGCTAGGGTTAGGGTTAGGGGACGGGGACGGTTTAGTGTCCAGGTGAGGGTCCGACAACGGTTTAGGGGGAGCGTACGTGTGAGGGCACGGGTTAGTGTGAGCGTACGGGTTAGGATTAGGGGACGGGTGAGGGGAAGGCTTCGGGGAAGGGTTAGGGTTAGGGTTCGGGCTAGGGTTAGGGTTAGGGGCCGGGGACGGTTTAGGGTCCAGGTGAGGGTACGACAACGGTTTAGGGGGAGCGTACGTGTGAGGGCGTGGGTTACTGTGAGCGTACTGGTTAGGATTAGGGGACGGGTGAGGGGAAGGCTTCGGGGAAGTGTTAGGGTTAGGGTTCGGGCTAGGGTTAGGGTTAGGGGACGGGGACGGTTTAGGGTCCAGGTGAGGGTACGACAACGGTTTAGGGGGAGCTTACGTGTGAGGGCACGGGTTAGTGTGAGCGTACGGGTTAGGATTAGGGGATGGGTGAGGGGAAGGCTTCGGGGCAGGGTTAGAGTTAGGGTTCGGGCTAGGGTTAGGGTTAGGGGACGGGGACGGTTTAGGGTCCAGGTGAGGGTACCACAACGGTTTAGGGGGAGTGTACGTGTGAGGGCGCGGGTTAGTGTGAGCGTACGGGTTAGGATTAGGGGACGGGTGAGGGGAAGGCTTCGGGGAAGGGTTAGGGTTAGGGTTCGGGCTAGGGTTAGGGTTAGGGGACGGGGACGGTTTAGGGTCCAGGTGAGGGTACGACAACGGTTTAGGGGGAGCGTACGTGTGAGGGCGTGGGTTAGTGTGAGCGTACGGGTTAGGATTAGGGGATGGGTGAGGGGAAGGCTTCGGGGCAGGGTTAGGGTTAGGGTTCGGGCTAGGGTTAGGGTTAGGGGACGGGGACGGTTTAGGGTCCAGGTGAGGGTACAACAACGGTTTAGGGGGAGCGTACGTGTGAGGGCGCGGGTTAGTGTGAGCGTACGGGTTAGGATTAGGGGACGGGTGAGGGGAAGGCTTCGGGGAAGGGTTAGGGTTACGGTTCGGGCTAGGGTTAGGGTTACGGGACGGGGACGGTTTAGGGTCCAGGTGAGGGTACGACAACGGTTTAGGCGGAGCGTACGTGTGAGGGCGCGGGTTAGTGTGAGCGTACGGGTTAGGATTAGGGGACGTGTGAGGGGAAGGCTTCGGTGAAGGGTTAGGGTTAGGGTTCGGGCTAGGGTTAGGGTTAGGGGACGGGGACGCTTTAGGGTCCAGGTGAGGGTACGACAACGGTTTAGGGGGAGCGTACGTGTGAGGGCACGGGTTAGTGTGAGCGTTCGGGTTAGGATTAGGGGACGGGTGAGGGGAAGGCTTCGGGGAAGGGTTAGGGTTAGGGTTCGGGCTAGGGTTAGGGTTAGGGGACGGGGACGGTTTAGGGTCCAGGTGAGGGTACGACAACGGTTTAGGGGGAGCGTACGTGTGAGGGCGCGGGTTAGTGTGAGCGTACAGGTTAGGATTAGGGGACGGGTGAGGGGAAGGCTTCGGGGAAGGGTTAGGGTTAGGGTTCGGGCTAGGGTTAGGGTTAGGGGTCGGGGACGGTTTAGGGTCCAGGTGAGGGTACGACAACAGATTAGGGGGAGCGTACGTGTGAGGGCGCGGGTTAGTGGGAGCGTACGGGTTAGGATAAAGGGACGGGTGAGGGGAAGGCTTCGGGGAAGGGTTAGGGTTAGGGTTCGGGCTAGGGTTAGGGTTAGGGGACGGGGACGCTTTAGGGTCCAGGTGAGGGTACGACAACGGTTTAGGGGGAGCGTACGTGTGAGGGCACGGGTTAGTGTGAGCGTTCGGGTTAGGATTAGGGGACGGGTGAGGGGAAGGCTTCGGGGAAGGGTTAGGGTTAGGGTTCGGGTTAGGGTTAGGGTTAGGGGACGGGGACGGTTTAGGGTCCAGGTGAGGGTACGACAACGGTTTAGGGGGAGCGTACGTGTGAGGGCGCGGGTTAGTGTGAGCGTACGGGTTAGGATTAGGGGACGGGTGAGGGGAAGGATTCGGAGAAGGTTTAGGGTTAGGGTTCGGGCTAGGGTTAGGGTTAGGGGATGGGGACGGTTTAGGGTCCAGGTGAGGGTACGACAACGGTTTAGGGGGAGCGTACGTGTGAGGGCCCGGGTTAGTGTGAGCGTACGGGTTAGGATTAGGGGACGGGTGAGGGGAAGGCTTCGGGGAAGGGTTAGGGTTAGGGTTCGGGCTAGTGTTAGGGTTAGGGGACGGGGACGGTTTAGGGTCCAGGTGAGGGTACGACAACTGTTTAGGGGGAGCGTACGTGTGAGGGCACGGGTTAGTGTGAGCGTACGGGTTAGGCTTAGGGGACGGGTGAGGGGAAGGCTTCGGGGAAGGGTTAGGGTTAGGGTTCGGGCTAGGGTTAGGGTTAGGGGACGGGGACGGTTTAGGGTCCAGGTGAGGGTACGACAACGGTTTAGGGGGAGCGTACGTGTGAGGGCGCGGGTTAGTGTGAGCGTACGGGTTAGGATTAGGGGACGGGTGAGGGGAAGGCTTCGGGGAAGGGTTAGGGTTAGGGTTCGGGCTAGGGTTAGGGTTAGGGGACGGGGACGGTTTAGGGTCCAGGTGAGGGTCCGACAACGGTTTAGGAGGAGCGTACGTGTGAGGGCGCGGGTTAGTGTGAGCGTACGGGTTAGGATTAGGGGACGGGTGAGGGGAAGGCTTCGGGGAAGGGTTAGGGTTAGGGTTCGGGCTAGGGTTAGGGTTAGGGGACGGGGACGGTTTAGGGTCCAGGTGAGGGTACGACAACGGTTTAGGGGGAGCTTACGTGTGAGGGCACGGGTTAGTGTGAGCGTACGGGTTAGGATTAGGGGATGGGTGAGGGGAAGGCTTCGGGGCAGGGTTAGGGTTAGGGTTCGGGCTAGGGTTAGGGTTAGGGGACGGGGACGGTTTAGGGTCCAGGTGAGGGTACGACAACGGTTTAGGGGGAGTGTACGTGTGAGGGCGCGGGTTAGTGTGAGCGTACGGGTTAGGATTATGGGACGGGTGAGGGGAAGGCTTCGGGGAAGGGTTAGGGTTAGGGTTCGGGCTAGGGTTAGGGTTAGGGGACGGGGACGGTTTAGGGTCCAGGTGAGGGTACGACAACGGTTTAGGGGGAGCGTACGTGTGAGGGCGCGGGTTAGTGTGAGCGTACGGGTTAGGATTAGGGGACGGGTAAGGGGAAGGCTTCGGTGAAGGGTTAGGGTTAGGGTTCGGGCTAGGGTTAGGGTTAGGGGACGGGGACGGTTTAGGGTCTAGGAGAGGGTACGACAACGTTTTAGGGGGAGCGTACGTGTGAGGGCACGGGTTAGTGTTAGCGCACGGGTTAGGATTAGGGGACGGGTGAGAGGAAGGCTTCGGGGAAGGGTTAGGGTTAGGGTTTGGGCTAGGGTTAGGGTTAGGGGACGGGGACGGTTTAGGGTCCAGGTGAGGGTACGACAACGGTTTAGGGGGAGCGTACGTGTGAGGGCGCGGGTTAGTGTGAGCGTACGTGTTAGGATTAGGGGACGGGTGAGGGGAAGGCTTCGGGGAAGGGTTAGGGTTAGGGTTCGGCCTAGGGTTACGGTTAGGGGACGGGGACGGTTTAGGGTCCAGGTGAGGGTACGACAACGGTTTAGGGGAACGTACGTGTGAGGGCGCGGGTTAGAGTGAGCGTACGGGTTAGGATTAGGGGACGGGTGAGGGGAAGGCTTCGGGGAAGGGTTAGGGTTAGGGTTCGGGCTAGGGTTAGGGTTAGGGGACGGGGACGGTTTAGGGTCCAGGTGAGGGTACGACAACGGTTTAGGGGGAGCGTACGTGTGAGGGCGCGGGTTAGTGTGAGCGTACTGGATAGGATTAGGGGACGGGTGAGGGGAAGGCTTCGGGGAAGGGTTAGGGTTAGGGTTCGGGCTAGGGTTAGGGTTAGGGGACGGGGACGGTTTAGGGTCCAGGTGAGGGTACGACAACGGTTTAGGGGGAGCGTACGTGTGAGGGCGCGGGTTAGTGTGAGCGTACGGGTTAGGAATAGGGGACGGGTGAGGGGAAGGCTTCGGGGAAGGGTTAGGGTTAGGGTTCGGGCTAGGGTTAGGGTTAGGGGACGGGGACGGTATAGGGTCCAGTTGAGGGTACGACAACGGTTTAGGGGGAGCGTACGTGTGAGGGCGCGGGTTAGTGTGAGCGTACGGGTTAGGATTAGGGGACGGGTGAGGGGAAGGCTTCGGGGAAGGGTTAGGGTTAGGGTTCGGGCTAGGGTTAGGGTTAGGGGACGGGGACGGTTTAGGGTCCAGGTGAGGGTCCGACAACGGTTTAGGGGGAGCGTACGTGTGAGGGCACGGGTTAGTGTGAGCGTACGGGTTAGGATTAGGGGACGGGTGAGGGGAAGGCTTCGGGGAAGGGTTAGGGTTAGGGTTCGGGCTAGGGTTAGGGTTAGGGGACGGGGACGGTTTAGGGTCCAGGTGAGGGTACGACAACGGTTTAGGGGGAGCGTACGTGTGAGGGCGTGGGTTACTGTGAGCGTACGGGTTAGGATTAGGGGACGGGTGAGGGGAAGGCTTCGGGGAAGTGTTAGGGTTAGGGTTCGGGCTAGGGTTAGGGTTAGGGGACGGGGACGGTTTAGGGTCCAGGTGAGGGTACGACAACGGTTTAGGGGGAGCTTACGTGTGAGGGCACGGGTTAGTGTGAGCGTACGGGTTAGGATTAGGGGATGGGTGAGGGGAAGGCTTCGGGGCAGGGTTAGGGTTAGGGTTCGGGCTAGGGTTAGGGTTAGGGGACGGGGACGGTTTAGGGTCCAGGTGAGGGTACAACAACGGTTTAGGGGGAGCGTACGTGTGAGGGCGCGGGTTAGTGTGAGCGTACGGGTTAGGATTAGGGGACGGGTGAGGGGAAGGCTTCGGGGAAGGGTTAGGGTTACGGTTCGGGCTAGGGTTAGGGTTACGGGACGGGGACGGTTTAGGGTCCAGGTGAGGGTACGACAACGGTTTAGGCGGAGCGTACGTGTGAGGGCGCGGGTTAGTGTGAGCGTACGGGTTAGGATTAGGGGACGTGTGAGGGGAAGGCTTCGGTGAAGGGTTAGGGTTAGGGTTCGGGCTAGGGTTAGGGTTAGGGGACGGGGACGCTTTAGGGTCCAGGTGAGGGTACGACAACGGTTTAGGGGGAGCGTACGTGTGAGGGCACGGGTTAGTGTGAGCGTTCGGGTTAGGATTAGGGGACGGGTGAGGGGAAGGCTTCGGGGAAGGGTTAGGGTTAGGGTTCGGGCTAGGGTTAGGGTTAGGGGACGGGGACGGTTTAGGGTCCAGGTGAGGGTACGACAACGGTTTAGGGGGAGCGTACGTGTGAGGGCGCGGGTTAGTGTGAGCGTACAGGTTAGGATTAGGGGACGAGTGAGGGGAAGGCTTCGGGGAAGGGTTAGGGTTAGGGTTCGGGCTAGGGTTAGGGTTAGGGGTCGGGGACGGTTTAGGGTCCAGGTGAGGGTACGACAACAGATTAGGGGGAGCGTACGTGTGAGGGCGCGGGTTAGTGGGAGCGTACGGGTTAGGATAAAGGGACGGGTGAGGGGAAGGCTTCGGGGAAGGGTTAGGGTTAGGGTTCGGGCTAGGGTTAGGGTTAGGGGACGGGGACGCTTTAGGGTCCAGGTGAGGGTACGACAACGGTTTAGGGGGAGCGTACGTGTGAGGGCACGGGTTAGTGTGAGCGTTCGGGTTAGGATTAGGGGACGGGTGAGGGGAAGGCTTCGGGGAAGGGTTAGGGTTAGGGTTCGGGTTAGGGTTAGGGTTAGGGGACGGGGACGGTTTAGGGTCCAGGTGAGGGTACGACAACGGTTTAGGGGGAGCGTACGTGTGAGGGCGCGGGTTAGTGTGAGCGTACGGGTTAGGATTAGGGGACGGGTGAGGGGAAGGATTCGGAGAAGGTTTAGGGTTAGGGTTCGGGCTAGGGTTAGGGTTAGGGGATGGGGACGGTTTAGGGTCCAGGTGAGGGTACGACAACGGTTTAGGGGGAGCGTACGTGTGAGGGCCCGGGTTAGTGTGAGCGTACGGGTTAGGATTAGGGGACGGGTGAGGGGAAGGCTTCGGGGAAGGGTTAGGGTTAGGGTTCGGGCTAGTGTTAGGGTTAGGGGACGGGGACGGTTTAGGGTCCAGGTGAGGGTACGACAACTGTTTAGGGGGAGCGTACGTGTGAGGGCACGGGTTAGTGTGAGCGTACGGGTTAGGCTTAGGGGACGGGTGAGGGGAAGGCTTCGGGGAAGGGTTAGGGTTAGGGTTCGGGCTAGGGTTAGGGTTAGGGGACGGGGACGGTTTAGGGTCCAGGTGAGGGTACGACAACGGTTTAGGGGGAGCGTACGTGTGAGGGCGCGGGTTAGTGTGAGCGTACGGGTTAGGATTAGGGGACGGGTGAGGGGAAGGCTTCGGGGAAGGGTTAGGGTTAGGGTTCGGGCTAGGGTTAGGGTTAGGGGACGGGGACGGTTTAGGGTCCAGGTGAGGGTCCGACAACGGTTTAGGAGGAGCGTACGTGTGAGGGCGCGGGTTAGTGTGAGCGTACGGGTTAGGATTAGGGGACGGGTGAGGGGAAGGCTTCGGGGAAGGGTTAGGGTTAGGGTTCGGGCTAGGGTTAGGGTTAGGGGACGGGGACGGTTTAGGGTCCAGGTGAGGGTACGACAACGGTTTAGGGGGAGCTTACGTGTGAGGGCACGGGTTAGTGTGAGCGTACGGGTTAGGATTAGGGGATGGGTGAGGGGAAGGCTTCGGGGCAGGGTTAGGGTTAGGGTTCGGGCTAGGGTTAGGGTTAGGGGACGGGGACGGTTTAGGGTCCAGGTGAGGGTACGACAACGGTTTAGGGGGAGTGTACGTGTGAGGGCGCGGGTTAGTGTGAGCGTACGGGTTAGGATTAGGGGACGGGTGAGGGGAAGGCTTCGGGGAAGGGTTAGGGTTAGGGTTCGGGCTAGGGTTAGGGTTAGGGGACGGGGACGGTTTAGGGTCCAGGTGAGGGTACGACAACGGTTTAGGGGGAGCGTACGTGTGAGGGCGCGGGTTAGTGTGAGCGTACGGGTTAGGATTAGGGGATGGGTGAGGGGAAGGCTTCGGGGCAGGGTTAGGGTTAGGGTTCGGGCTAGGGTTAGGGTTAGGGGATGGGGACGGTTTAGGGTCCAGGTGAGGGTACGACAACGGTTTAGGGGGAGCGTACGTGTGAGGGCGCGGGTTAGTGTGAGCGTACGGGTTAGGATTAGGGGACGGGTGAGGGGAAGGCTTCGGGGAAGGGTTAGGGTTAGGGTTCGGGCTAGGGTTAGGGTTAGGGGACGGGGACGGTTTAGGGTCCAGGTGAGGGTACGACAACGGTTTAGGGGGAGCGTACGTGTGAGGGCGCGGGTTAGTGTGAGCGTACGGGTTAGGATTAGGGGACGGGTAAGGGGAAGGCTTCGGTGAAGGGTTAGGGTTAGGGTTCGGGCTAGGGTTAGGGTTAGGGGACGGGGACGGTTTAGGGTCTAGGAGAGGGTACGACAACGTTTTAGGGGGAGCGTACGTGTGAGGGCACGGGTTAGTGTTAGCGCACGGGTTAGGATTAGGGGACGGGTGAGAGGAAGGCTTCGGGGAAGGGTTAGGGTTAGGGTTTGGGCTAGGGTTAGGGTTAGGGGACGGGGACGGTTTAGGGTCCAGGTGAGGGTACGACAACGGTTTAGGGGGAGCGTACGTGTGAGGGCGCGGGTTAGTGTGAGCGTACGTGTTAGGATTAGGGGACGGGTGAGGGGAAGGCTTCGGGGAAGGGTTAGGGTTAGGGTTCGGCCGAGGGTTACGGTTAGGGGACGGGGACGGTTTAGGGTCCAGGTGAGGGTACGACAACGGTTTAGGGGAACATACGTGTGAGGGCGCGGGTTAGAGTGAGCGTACGGGTTAGGATTAGGGGACGGGTGAGGGGAAGGCTTCGGGGAAGGGTTAGGGTTAGGGTTCGGGCTAGGGTTAGGGTTAGGGGACGGGGACGGTTTAGGGTCCAGGTGAGGGTACGACAACGGTTTAGGGGGAGCGTACGTGTGAGGGCGCGGGTTAGTGTGAGCGTACTGGATAGGATTAGGGGACGGGTGAGGGGAAGGCTTCGGGGAAGGGTTAGGGTTAGGGTTCGGGCTAGGGTTAGGGTTAGGGGACGGGGACGGTTTAGGGTCCAGGTGAGGGTACGACAACGGTTTAGGGGGAGCGTACGTGTGAGGGCGCGGGTTAGTGTGAGCGTACGGGTTAGGATTAGGGGACGGGTGAGGGGAAGGCTTCGGGGAAGGGTTAGGGTTAGGGTTCGGGCTAGGGTTAGGGTTAGGGGACGGGGACGGTATAGGGTCCAGTTGAGGGTACGACAACGGTTTAGGGGGAGCGTACGTGTGAGGGCGCGGGTTAGTGTGAGCGTACGGGTTAGGATTAGGGGACGGGTGAGGGGAAGGCTTCGGGGAAGGGTTAGGGTTAGGGTTCGGGCTAGGGTTAGGGTTAGGGGACGGGGACGGTTTAGGGTCCAGGTGAGGGTCCGACAACGGTTTAGGGGGAGCGTACGTGTGAGGGCACGGGTTAGTGTGAGCGTACGGGTTAGGATTAGGGGACGGGTGAGGGGAAGGCTTCGGGGAAGGGTTAGGGTTAGGGTTCGGGCTAGGGTTAGGGTTAGGGGACGGGGACGGTTTAGGGTCCAGGTGAGGGTACGACAACGGTTTAGGGGGAGCGTACGTGTGAGGGCGTGGGTTACTGTGAGCGTACGGGTTAGGATTAGGGGACGGGTGAGGGGAAGGCTTCGGGGAAGTGTTAGGGTTAGGGTTCGGGCTAGGGTTAGGGTTAGGGGACGGGGACGGTTTAGGGTCCAGGTGAGGGTACGACAACGGTTTAGGGGGAGCTTACGTGTGAGGGCACGGGTTAGTGTGAGCGTACGGGTTAGGATTAGGGGATGGTTGAGGGGAAGGCTTCGGGGCAGGGTTAGGGTTAGGGTTCGGGCTAGGGTTAGGGTTAGGGGACGGGGACGGTTTAGGGTCCAGGTGAGGGTACGACAACGGTTTAGGGGGAGCGTACGTGTGAGGGCGCGGGTTAGTGTGAGCGTACGGGTTAGGATTAGGGGACGGGTGAGGGGAAGGCTTCGGGGAAGGGTTAGGGTTAGGGTTCGGGCTAGGGTTAGGGTTAGGGGACGGGGACGGTATAGGGTCCAGTTGAGGGTACGACAACGGTTTAGGGGGAGCGTACGTGTGAGGGCGCGGGTTAGTGTGAGCGTACGGGTTAGGATTAGGGGACGGGTGAGGGGAAGGCTTCGGGGAAGGGTTAGGGTTAGGGTTCGGGCTAGGGTTAGGGTTAGGGGACGGGGACGGTTTAGGGTCCAGGTGAGGGTCCGACAACGGTTTAGGGGGAGCGTACGTGTGAGGGCACGGGTTAGTGTGAGCGTACGGGTTAGGATTAGGGGACGGGTGAGGGGAAGGCTTCGGGGAAGGGTTAGGGTTAGGGTTCGGGCTAGGGTTAGGGTTAGGGGACGGGGACGGTTTAGGGTCCAGGTGAGGGTCCGACAACGGTTTAGGGGGAGCGTACGTGTGAGGGCACGGGTTAGTGTGAGCGTACGGGTTAGGATTAGGGGACGGGTGAGGGGAAGGCTTCGGGGAAGGGTTAGGGTTAGGGTTCGGGCTAGGGTTAGGGTTAGGGGACGGGGACGGTTTAGGGTCCAGGTGAGGGTACGACAACGGTTTAGGGGGAGCTTACGTGTGAGGGCACGGGTTAGTGTGAGCGTACGGGTTAGGATTAGGGGATGGGTGAGGGGAAGGCTTCGGGGCAGGGTTAGGGTTAGGGTTTGGGCTAGGGTTAGGGTTAGGGGACGGGGACGGTTTAGGGTCCAGGTGAGGGTACGACAACGGTTTAGGGGGACTGTACGTGTGAGGGCGCGGGTTAGTGTGAGCGTACGGGTTAGGATTAGGGGACGGGTGAGGGGAAGGCTTCGGGGAAGGGTTAGGGTTAGGGTTCGGGCTAGGGTTAGGGTTAGGGGACGGGGACGGTTTAGGGTCCAGGTGAGGGTACGACAACGGTTTAGGGGGAGCGTACGTGTGAGGGCGTGGGTTAGTGTGAGCGTACGGGTTAGGATTAGGGGATGGGTGAGGGGAAGGCTTCGGGGCAGGGTTAGGGTTAGGGTTCGGGCTAGGGTTAGGGTTAGGGGACGGGGAGGGTTTAGGGTCCAGGTGAGGGTACGACAACGGTTTAGGGGGAGCGTACGTGTGAGGGCGCGGGTTAGTGTGAGCGTACGGGTTAGGATTAGGGGACGGGTGAGGGGAAGGCTTCGGGGAAGGGTTAGGGTTAGGGTTCGGGCTAGGGTTAGGGTTACGGGACGGGGACGGTTTAGGGTCCAGGTGAGGGTACGACAACGGTTTAGGCGGAGCGTACGTGTGAGGGCGCGGGTTAGTGTGAGCGTACGGGTTAGGATTAGGGGACGTGTGAGGGGAAGGCTTCGGTGAAGGGTTAGGGTTAGGGTTCGGGCTAGGGTTAGGGTTAGGGGACGGGGACGCTTTAGGGTCCAGGTGAGGGTACGACAACGGTTTAGGGGGAGCGTACGTGTGAGGGCACGGGTTAGTGTGAGCGTTCGGGTTAGGATTAGGGGACGGGTGAGGGGAAGGCTTCGGGGAAGGGTTAGGGTTAGGGTTCGTGCTAGGGTTAGGGTTAGGGGACGGGGACGGTTTAGGGTCCAGGTGAGGGTACGACAACGGTTTAGGGGGAGCGTACGTGTGAGGGCGCGGGTTAGTGTGAGCGTACAGGTTAGGATTAGGGGACGGGTGAGGGGAAGGCTTCGGGGAAGGGTTAGGGTTAGGGTTCGGGCTAGGGTTAGGGTTAGGGGTCGGGGACGGTTTAGGGTCCAGGTGAGGGTACGACAACAGATTAGGGGGAGCGTACGTGTGAGGGCGCGGGTTAGTGGGAGCGTACGGGTTAGGATAAAGGGACGGGTGAGGGGAAGGCTTCGGGGAAGGGTTAGGGTTAGGGTTCGGGCTAGGGTTAGGGTTAGGGGACGGGGACGCTTTAGGGTCCAGGTGAGGGTACGACAACGGTTTAGGGGGAGCGTACGTGTGAGGGCACGGGTTAGTGTGAGCGTTCGGGTTAGGATTAGGGGACGGGTGAGGGGAAGGCTTCGGGGAAGTGTTAGGGTTAGGGTTCGGGCTAGGGTTAGGGTTAGGGGACGGGGACGGTTTAGGGTCCAGGTGAGGGTACGACAACGGTTTAGAGGGAGCTTACGTGTGAGGGCACGGGTTAGTGTGAGCGTACGGGTTAGGATTAGGGGATGGGTGAGGGGAAGGCTTCGGGGCAGGGTTAGGGTTAGGGTTCGGGCTAGGGTTAGGTTTAGGGGACGGGGACGGTTTAGGGTCCAGGTGAGGGTACGACAACGGTTTAGGGGGAGCGTACGTGTGAGGGCGCGGGTTAGTGTGAGCGTACGGGTTAGGATTAGGGGACGGGTGAGGGGAAGGCTTCGGGGAAGGGTTAGGGTTAGGGTTCGGGCTAGGGCTAGGGTTAGGGGACGGGGACGGTTTAGGGTCCAGGTGAGGGTACGACAACGGTTTAGGGGGAGCGTACGTGTGAGGGCGCGGGTTAGTGTGAGCGTACGGGTTAGGATTAGGGGATGGGTGAGGGGAAGGCTTCGGGGCAGGGTTAGGGTTAGGGTTCGGGCTAGGGTTAGGGTTAGGGGACGGGGACGGTTTAGGGTCCAGGTGAGGGTACGACAACGGTTTAGGGGGAGCGTACGTGTGAGGGCGCGGGTTAGTGTGAGCGTACGGGTTAGGATTAGGGGACGGGTGAGGGGAAGGCTTCGGGGAAGGGTTAGGGTTAGGGTTCGGGCTAGGGTTAGGGTTACGGGACGGGGACGGTTTAGGGTCCAGGTGAGGGTACGACAACGGTTTAGGCGGAGCGTACGTGTGAGGGCGCGGGTTAGTGTGAGCGTACGGGTTAGGATTAGGGGACGTGTGAGGGGAAGGCTTCGGTGAAGGGTTAGGGTTAGGGTTCGGGCTAGGGTTAGGGTTAGGGGACGGGGACGCTTTAGGGTCCAGGTGAGGGTACGACAACGGTTTAGGGGGAGCGTACGTGTGAGGGCACGGGTTAGTGTGAGCGTTCGGGTTAGGATTAGGGGACGGGTGAGGGGAAGGCTTCGGGGAAGGGTTAGGGTTAGGGTTCGGGCTAGGGTTAGGGTTAGGGGACAGGGACGGTTTAGGGTCCAGGTGAGGGTACGACAACGGTTTAGGGGGAGCGTACGTGTGAGGGCGGGGGTTAGTGTGAGCGTACAGGTTAGGATTAGGGGACGGGTGAGGGGAAGGCTTCGGGGAAGGGTTAGGGTTAGGGTTCGGGCTAGGGTTAGGGTTAGGGGTCGGGGACGGTTTAGGGTCCAGGTGAGGGTACGACAACAGATTAGGGGGAGCGTACGTGTGAGGGCGCGGGTTAGTGGGAGCGTACGGGTTAGGATAAAGGGACGGGTGAGGGGAAGGCTTCGGGGAAGGGTTAGGGTTAGGGTTCGGGCTAGGGTTAGGGTTAGGGGACGGGGACGCTTTAGGGTCCAGGTGAGGGTACGACAATGGTTTAGGGGGAGCGTACGTGAGAGGGCACGGGTTAGTGTGAGCGTTCGGGTTAGGATTAGGGGACGGGTGAGGGGAAGGCTTCGGGGAAGGGTTAGGTTTAGGGTTCGGGCTAGGGTTAGGGTTAGGGGACGGGGACGATTTAGGGTCCAGGTGAGGGTACGACAACGGTTTAGGGGGAGCGTACGTGTGAGGGCGCGGGTTAGTGTGAGCGTACGGGTTAGGATTAGGGGACGGGTGAGGGGAAGGCTTCGGGGAAGGGTTAGGGTTAGGGTTCGGGCTAAGGTTAGGGTTAGGGGACGGGGACGGTTTAGGGTCCAGGTGAGGGTACGACAACGGTTTAGGGGGAGCGTACGTGTGAGGGCCCGGGTTAGTGTGAGCGTACGGGTTAGGATTAGGGGACGGGTGAGGGGAAGGCTTCGGGGAAGGGTTAGGGTTAGGGTTCGGGCTAGGGTTAGGGTTAGGGGACGGGGACGGTTTAGGGTCCAGGTGAGGGTACGACAACGGTTTAGGGGGAGCGTACGTATGAGGGCACGGGTTAGTGTGAGCGTACGGGTTAGGCTTAGGGGACGGGTGAGGGGAAGGCTTCGGGGAAGGGTTAGGGTTAGGGTTCGGGCTAGGGTTAGGGTTAGGGGACGGGGACGGTTTAGGGTCCAGGTGAGGGTACGACAACGGTTTAGGGGGAGCGTACGTGTGAGGGCGCGGGTTAGTGTGAGCGTACGGGTTAGGATTAGGGGACGGGTGAGGGGAAGGCTTCGGGGCAGGGTTAGGGTTAGGGTTCGGCCTAGGGTTAGGGTTAGGGGACGGGGACGGTTTAGGGTCCAGGTGAGGGTACGACAACGGTTTAGGGGGAGCGTACGTGTGAGGGCACGGGTTAGTGTGAGCGTACGGGTTAGGATTAGGGGACGGGTGAGGGGAAGGCTTCGGGGAAGGGTTAGGGTTAGGGTTCGGGCTAGGGTTAGGGTTAGGGGACGGGGACGGTTTAGGGTCCAGGTGAGGGTACGACAACGGTTTAGGGGGAGCTTACGTGTGAGGGCGCGGGTTAGTGTGAGCGTACGGGTTAGGATTAGGGGACGGGTGAGGGGAAGGCTTCGGGGAAGGGTTAGGGTTAGGGTTCGGGCTAGGGTTAGGGTTAGGGGACGGGGACGGTTTAGGGTCTAGGTGAGGGTACGACAACGGTTTAGGAGGAGCGTACGTGTGAGGGCACGGGTTAGTGTGAGCGTACGGGTTAGGATTAGGGGAAGGGTGAGAGGAAGGCTTCGGGGAAGAGTTAGGGTTAGGGTTCGGGCTAGGGTTAGGGTTAGGGGACGGGGACGGTTTAGGGTCCAGGTGAGGGTACGACAACGGTTTAGGCGGAGCGTACGTGTGAGGGTGCGGGTTAGTGCGAGCGTACGTGTTAGGATTAGGGGACGGGTGAGGGGAAGGCTTCGGGGAAGGGTTAGGGTTAGGGTTCGGGCTAGGGTTAGGGTTAGGGGACGGGGACGGTTTAGGGTCCAGGTGAGGGTACGACAACGGTTTAGGGGGAGCGTACGTGTGAGGGCGCAGGTTAGTGTGAGCGTACGGGTTAGGATTAGGGGACGGGTGAGGGGAAGGCTTCGGGGAAGGGTTAGGGTTAGGGTTCGGGCTAGGGTTAGGGTTAGGGGACGGGGACGGTTTAGTGTCCAGGTGAGGGTACGACAACGGTTTAGGGGGAGCGTACGTGTGAGGGCGCGGGTTAGTGTGAGCGTACGGGTTAGGATTAGGAGACGGGTGAGGGGTAGGCTTCGGGGAAGGGTTAGGGTTAGGGTTCGGGCTAGGGTTAGGGTTAGGGGACGGGGACGGTTTAGGGTCCAGGTGAGGGTACGACAACTGTTTAGGGGGAGCGTACATGTGAGGGCGCGGGTTAGTGTGAGCGTACGGGTTAGGATTAGGGGACGGGTGAGGGGAAGGCTTCGGGGAAGGGTTAGGGTTAGGGTTCGGGCTAGGGTTAGGGTTAGGGGACGGGGACGGTTTAGGGTCCAGGTGAGGGTACGACAACGGTTTAGGGGGAGCGTACGTGTGAGGGCGCGGTTTAGTGTGAGCGTACGGGTTAGGATTAGGGGACGGGTGAGGGGAAGGCTTCGGGGAAGGGTTAGGGTTAGGGTTCGGGCTAGGGTTAGGGTTAGGGGACGGGGACGGTTTAGGGTCCAGGTGAGGGTACGACAACGGTTTAGGGGGAGTGTACGTGTGAGGGCGCGGGTTAGTGTGAGCGTACGGGTTAGGATTAGGGGACGGGTGAGGGGAAGGCTTCGGGGAAGGGTTAGGGTTAGGGTTCGGGCTAGGGTTAGGGTTAGGGGACGGGGACGGTTTAGGGTCCAGGTGAGGGTCCGACAACGGTTTAGGGGGAGCGTACGTGTGAGGGCGCGGGTTAGTGTGAGCGTACGGGTTAGGATTAGGGGACGGGTGAGGGGAAGGCTTCGGGGAAGGGTTAGGGTTAGGGTTTGGGCTAGGGTTAGGGTTAGGGGACGGGGACGGTTTAGGGTCCAGGTGAGGGTACGACAACGGTTTAGGGGGAGCGTACGTGTGAGGGCGCGGGTTAGTGTGAGCGTACGGGTTAGGATTAGGGGACGGGTGAGGGGAAGGCTTCCGGGAAGGGTTAGGGTTAGGGTTCGGGCTAGGGTTAGGGTTAGGGGACGGGGACGGTTTAGGGTCCAGGTGAGGGTACGACAACGGTTTAGGGGGATCGTACGTGTGAGGGCGCGGGTTAGTGTGAGCGTACGGGTTAGGATTAGGGGATGGGTGAGGGGAAGGCTTCGGGGAAGGGTTAGGGTTAGGGTTCGGGCTAGGGTTAGGGTTAGGGAACGGGGACGGTTTAGGGTCCAGGTGAGGGTACGACAACGGTTTTGGGGGAGCGTACGTGTGAGGGCGCGGGTTAGTGTGAGCGTACGGGTTAGGATTAGGGGACGGGTGAGGGGAAGGCTTCGGGGAAGGGTTAGGGTTAGGGTTCGGGCTAGGGTTAGGGTTAGGGGACGGGGACGGTTTAGGGTCCAGGTGAGGGTCCGACAACGGTTTAGGGGGAGCGTACGTGTGAGGGCGCGGGTTAGTGTGAGCGTACGGGTTAGGATTAGGGGACGGGTGAGGGGAAGGCTTCGGGGAAGGATTAGGGTTAGGGTTCCGGCTAGGGTTAGGGTTAGGGGACGGGGACGGTTTAGGGTCCAGGTGAGGGTACGACAACGGTTTAGGGGGAGCGTACGTGTGAGGGCGCGGGTTAGTGTGAGCGTACGGGTTAGGATTAGGGGACGGGTGAGGGGAAGGCTTCGGGGAAGGGTTAGGGTTAGGGTTCGGGCTAGGGTTAGAGTTAGGGGACGGGGACGGTTTAGGGTCCAGGTGAGGGTACGACAACGGTTTAGGGGGAGCATACGTGTGAGGGCGTGGGTTAGTGTGAGCGTACAGGTTAGGATTAGGGGACGGGTGAGGGGAAGGCTTCGGGGAAGGGTTAGGGTTAGGGTTCGGGCTAGGGTTAGGGTTAGGGGACGGGGACGGTTTAGGGTCCATGTGAGTGTACGACAACGGTTTAGGGGGAGCGTACGTGTGAGGGCGCGGGTTAGTGTGAGCGTACGGGTTAGGATTAGGGGACGGGTGAGGGGAAGGCTTCGGGGAAGGGTTAGGGTTAGGGTTCGGGCTAGGGTTAGGGTTAGGGGACGGGGACGGTTTAGGGTCCAGGTGAGGGTACGACAACGGTTTAGGGGGAGCGTACGTGTGAGGGCGCGGGTTAGTGTGAGCGTACGGGTTAGGATTAGGAGACGGGTGAGGGGTAGGCTTCGGGGAAGGGTTAGGGTTAGGGTTCGGGCTAGGGTTAGCGTTAGGGGATGGGGACAGTTTAGGGTCCAGGTGAGGGTACGACAACGGTTTAGGGGGAGCGTACGTGTGAGGGCGCGGGTTAGTGTGAGCGTACGGGTTAGGATTAGGGGACGGGTGAGGGGAAGGCTTCGGGGAATGGTTAGTGTTAGGGTTCGGGCTAGGGTTGGGGTTAGGGGACGGGGACGGTTTAGGGTCCAGGTGAGGGTACGAGAATGGTTTAGGGGGAGCGTACGTGTGAGGGCGCGGGTTAGTGTGAGCGTACGGGTTAGGATTAGGGGACAGGTGAGGGGAAGGCTTCGGGGAAGGGTTAGGGTTAGGGTTCGGGCTAGGGTTAGGGGACGGGGACGGGGACGGTTTATGGTCCAGGTGAGGGTACGACAATGGTTTAGGGGGAGCGTACGTGTGAGGGCGCGGGTAGTGTGAGCGTACGGGTAAGGATTAGGGGACGGGTGAGGGGAAGGCTTCGGGGAAGGGTTAGGGTTAGAGTTCGGGCTAGGGTTAGGGTTAGGGGACGGGGACGGTTTTGGGTCCAGGTGAGGGTACGACAACGGTTTAGGGGGAGCGTACGTGTGAGGGCGCGGGTTAGTGTGAGCGTACGGGTTAGGATTAGGGGACGGGTGAGGGGAAGGCTTCGGGGAAGGGTTAGGGTTAGGGTTCGGGCTAGGGTTAGGGTTAGGGGACGGGGACGGTTTAGGGTCCAGGTGAGGGTACGACAACGGTTTAGGGGGAGCTTACGTGTGAGGGCACGGGTTAGTGTGAGCGTACGGGTTAGGATTAGGGGATGGGTGAGGGGAAGGCTTCGGGGCAGGGTTAGGGTTAGGGTTCGGGCTAGGGTTAGGGTTAGGGGACGGGGACGGTTTAGGGTCCAGGTGAGGGTACGACAACGGTTTAGGGGGAGTGTACGTGTGAGGGCGCGGGTTAGTGTGAGCGTACGGGTTAGGATTAGGGGACGGGTGAGGGGAAGGCTTCGGGGATGGGTTAGGGTTAGGGTTCGGGCTAGGGTTAGGGTTAGGGGACGGGGACGGTTTAGGGTCCAGGTGAGGGTACGACAACGGTTTAGGGGGAGCGTACGTGTGAGGGCGTGGGTTAGTGTGAGCGTACGGGTTAGGATTAGGGGATGGGTGAGGGGAAGGCTTCGGGGCAGGGTTAGGGTTAGGGTTCGGGCTAGGGTTAGGGTTAGGGGACGGGGACGGTTTAGGGTCCAGGTGAGGGTACGACAACGGTTTAGGGGGAGCGTACGTGTGAGGGCGCGGGTTAGTGTGAGCGTACGGGTTAGGATTAGGGGACGGGTGAGGGGAAGGCTTCGGGGAAGGGTTAGGGTTAGGGTTCGGGCTAGGGTTAGGGTTACGGGACGGGGACGGTTTAGGGTCCAGGTGAGGGTACGACAACGGTTTAGGCGGAGCGTACGTGTGAGGGCGCGGGTTAGTGTGAGCGTACGGGTTAGGATTAGGGGACGTGTGAGGGGAAGGCTTCGGTGAAGGGTTAGGGTTAGGGTTCGGGCTAGGGTTAGGGTTAGGGGACGGGGACGCTTTAGGGTCCAGGTGAGGGTACGACAACGGTTTAGGGGGAGCGTACGTGTGAGGGCACGGGTTAGTGTGAGCGTTCGGGTTAGGATTAGGGGACGGGTGAGGGGAAGGCTTCGGGGAAGGGTTAGGGTTAGGGTTCGGGCTAGGGTTAGGGTTAGGGGACGGGGACGGTTTAGGGTCCAGGTGAGGGTACGACAACGGTTTAGGGGGAGCGTACGTGTGAGGGCGCGGGTTAGTGTGAGCGTACAGGTTAGGATTAGGGGACGGGTGAGGGGAAGGCTTCGGGGAAGGGTTAGGGTTAGGGTTCGGGCTAGGGTTAGGGTTAGGGGTCGGGGACGGTTTAGGGTCCAGGTGAGGGTACGACAACAGATTAGGGGGAGCGTACGTGTGAGGGCGCGGGTTAGTGGGAGCGTACGGGTTAGGATAAAGGGACGGGTGAGGGGAAGGCTTCGGGGAAGGGTTAGGTTTAGGGTTCGGGCTAGGGTTAGGGTTAGGGGACGGGGAGGCTTTAGGGTCCAGGTGAGGGTACGACAACGGTTTAGGGGGAGCGTACGTGTGAGGGCACGGGTTAGTGTGAGCGTTCGGGTTAGGATTAGGGGACGGGTGAGGGGAAGGCTTCGGGGAAGGGTTAGGGTTAGGGTTCGGGTTAGGGTTAGGGTTAGGGGACGGGGACGGTTTAGGGTCCAGGTGAGGGTACGACAACGGTTTAGGGGGAGCGTACGTGTGAGGGCGTGGGTTAGTGTGAGCGTACGGGTTAGGATTAGGGGACGGGTGAGGGGAAGGATTCGGAGAAGGTTTAGGGTTAGGGTTCGGGCTAGGGTTAGGGTTAGGGGATGGGGACGGTTTAGGGTCCAGGTGAGGGTACGACAACGGTTTAGGGGGAGCGTACGTGTGAGGGCCCGGGTTAGTGTGAGCGTACGGGTTAGGATTAGGGGACGGGTGAGGGGAAGGCTTCGGGGAAGGGTTAGGGTTAGGGTTCGGGCTAGGGTTAGGGTTAGGGGACGGGGACGGTTTAGGGTCCAGGTGAGGGTACGACAACTGTTTAGGGGGAGCGTACGTGTGAGGGCACGGGTTAGTGTGAGCGTACGGGTTAGGCTTAGGGGACGGGTGAGGGGAAGGCTTCGGGGAAGGGTTAGGGTTAGGGTTCGGGCTAGGGTTAGGGTTAGGGGACGGGGACGGTTTAGGGTCCAGGTGAGGGTACGACAACGGTTTAGGGGGAGCGTACGTGTGAGGGCGCGGGTTAGTGTGAGCATACGGGTTAGGATTAGGGGACGGGTGAGGGGAAGGCTTCGGGGAAGGGTTAGGGTTAGGGTTCGGGCTAGGGTTAGGGTTAGGGGACGGGGACGGTTTAGGGTCCAGGTGAGGGTCCGACAACGGTTTAGGAGGAGCGTACGTGTGAGGGCGCGGGTTAGTGTGAGCGTACGGGTTAGGATTAGGGGACGGGTAAGGGGAAGGCTTCGGGGAAGGGTTAGGGTTAGGGTTCGGGCTAGGGTTAGGGTTAGGGGACGGGGACGGTTTAGGGTCCAGGTGAGGGTACGACAACGGTTTAGGGGGAGCTTACGTGTGAGGGCACGGGTTAGTGTGAGCGTACGGGTTAGGATTAGGGGATGGGTGAGGGGAAGGCTTCGGGGCAGGGTTAGGGTTAGGGTTCGGGCTAGGGTTAGGGTTAGGGGACGGGGACGGTTTAGGGTCCAGGTGAGGGTACGACAACGGTTTAGGGGGAGTGTACGTGTGAGGGCGCGGGTTAGTGTGAGCGTACGGGTTAGGATTAGGGGACGGGTGAGGGGAAGGCTTCGGGGAAGGGTTAGGGTTAGGGTTCGGGCTAGGGTTAGGGTTAGGGGACGGGGACGGTTTAGGGTCCAGGTGAGGGTACGACAACGGTTTAGGGGGAGCGTACGTGTGAGGGCGTGGGTTAGTGTGAGCGTACGGGTTAGGATTAGGGGATGGGTGAGGGGAAGGCTTCGGGGCAGGGTTAGGGTTAGGGTTCGGGCTAGGGTTAGGGTTAGGGGATGGGGACGGTTTAGGGTCCAGGTGAGGGTACGACAACGGTTTAGGGGGAGCGTACGTGTGAGGGCGCGGGTTAGTGTGAGCGTACGGGTTAGGATTAGGGGACGGGTGAGGGGAAGGCTTCGGGGAAGGGTTAGGGTTAGGGTTCGGGCTAGGGTTAGGGTTAGGGGACGGGGACGGTTTAGGGTCCAGGTGAGGGTACGACAACGGTTTAGGGGGAGCGTACGTGTGAGGGCGCGGGTTAGTGTGAGCGTACGGTTTAGGATTAGGGGACGGGTAAGGGGAAGGCTTCGGTGAAGGGTTAGGGTTAGGGTTCGGGCTAGGGTTAGGGTTAGGGGACGGGGACGGTTTAGGGTCTAGGAGAGGGTACGACAACGTTTTAGGGGGAGCGTACGTGTGAGGGCACGGGTTAGTGTTAGCGCACGGGTTAGGATTAGGGGACGGGTGAGAGGAAGGCTTCGGGGAAGGGTTAGGGTTAGGGTTTGGGCTAGGGTTAGGGTTAGGGGACGGGGACGGTTTAGGGTCCAGGTGAGGGTACGACAACGGTTTAGGCGGACCTTACGTGTGAGGGCGCGGGTTAGTGTGAGCGTACGGGTTAGGATTAGGGGACGGGTGAGGGGAAGGCTTCGGGGAAGGGTTAGGGTTAGGGTTCGGGCTAGGGTTAGGGTTAGGGGACGGGGACGGTTTAGGGTCCAGGTGAGGGTACGACAACGGTTTAGGGGGAGCGTACGTGTGAGGGCGCGGGTTAGTGTGAGCGTACGTGTTAGGATTAGGGGACGGGTGAGGGGAAGGCTTCGGGGAAGGGTTAGGGTTAGGGTTCGGCCTAGGGTTACGGTTAGGGGACGGGGACGGTTTAGGGTCCAGGTGAGGGTACGACAACGGTTTAGGGGAACGTACGTGTGAGGGCGCGGGTTAGAGTGAGCGTACAGGTTAGGATTAGGGGACGGGTGAGGGGAAGGCTTCGGGGAAGGGTTAGGGTTAGGGTTCGGGCTAGGGTTAGGGTTAGGGGACGGGGACGGTTTAGGGTCCAGGTGAGGGTACGACAACGGTTTAGGGGGAGCGTACGTGTGAGGGCGCGGGTTAGTGTGAGCGTACTGGATAGGATTAGGGGACGGGTGAGGGGAAGGCTTCGGGGAAGGGTTAGGGTTAGGGTTCGGGCTAGGGTTAGGGTTAGGGGACGGGGACGGTTTAGGGTCCAGGTGAGGGTACGACAACGGTTTAGGGGGAGCGTACGTGTGAGGGCGCGGGTTAGTGTGAGCGTACGGGTTAGGATTAGGGGACGGGTGAGGGGAAGGCTTCGGGGAAGGGTTAGGGTTAGGGTTCGGGCTAGGGTTAGGGTTAGGGGACGGGGACGGTATAGGGTCCAGTTGAGGGTACGACAACGGTTTAGGGGGAGCGTACGTGTGAGGGCGCGGGTTAGTGTGAGCGTACGGGTTAGGATTAGGGGACGGGTGAGGGGAAGGCTTCGGGGAAGGGTTAGTGTTAGGGTTCGGGCTAGGGTTAGGGTTAGGGGACGGGGACGGTTTAGGGTCCAGGTGAGGGTCCGACAATGGTTTAGGGGGAGCGTACGTGTGAGGGCACGGGTTAGTGTGAGCGTACGGGTTAGGATTAGGGGACGGGTGAGGGGAAGGCTTCGGGGAAGGGTTAGGGTTAGGGTTCGGGCTAGGGTTAGGGTTAGGGGACGGGGACGGTTTAGGGTCCAGGTGAGGGTACGACAACGGTTTAGGGGGAGCGTACGTGTGAGGGCGTGGGTTACTGTGAGCGTACGGGTTAGGATTAGGGGACGGGTGAGGGGAAGGCTTCGGGGAAGTGTTAGGGTTAGGGTTCGGGCTAGGGTTAGGGTTAGGGGACGGGGACGGTTTAGGGTCCAGGTGAGGGTACGACAACGGTTTAGGGGGAGCTTACGTGTGAGGGCACGGGTTAGTGTGAGCGTACGGGTTAGGATTAGGGGATGGGTGAGGGGAAGGCTTCGGGGCAGGGTTAGGGTTAGGGTTCGGGCTAGGGTTAGGGTTAGGGGACGGGGACGGTTTAGGGTCCAGGTGAGGGTACGACAACGGTTTAGGGGGACTGTACGTGTGAGGGCGCGGGTTAGTGTGAGCGTACGGGTTAGGATTAGGGGACGGGTGAGGGGAAGGCTTCGGGGAAGGGTTAGGGTTAGGGTTCGGGCTAGGGTTAGGGTTAGGGGACGGGGACGGTTTAGGGTCCAGGTGAGGGTACGACAACGGTTTAGGGGGAGCGTACGTGTGAGGGCGTGGGTTAGTGTGAGCGTACGGGTTAGGATTAGGGGATGGGTGAGGGGAAGGCTTCGGGGCAGGGTTAGGGTTAGGGTTCGGGCTAGGGTTAGGGTTAGGGGACGGGGACGGTTTAGGGTCCAGGTGAGGGTACGACAACGGTTTAGGGGGAGCGTACGTGTGAGGGCGCGGGTTAGTGTGAGCGTACGGGTTAGGATTAGGGGACGGGTGAGGGGAAGGCTTCGGGGAAGGGTTAGGGTTAGGGTTCGGGCTAGGGTTAGGGTTACGGGACGGGGACGGTTTAGGGTCCAGGTGAGGGTACGACAACGGTTTAGGCGGAGCGTACGTGTGAGGGCGCGGGTTAGTGTGAGCGTACGGGTTAGGATTAGGGGACGTGTGAGGGGAAGGCTTCGGTGAAGGGTTAGGGTTAGGGTTCGGGCTAGGGTTAGGGTTAGGGGACGGGGACGCTTTAGGGTCCAGGTGAGGGTACGACAACGGTTTAGGGGGAGCGTACGTGTGAGGGCACGGGTTAGTGTGAGCGTTCGGGTTAGGATTAGGGGACGGGTGAGGGGAAGGCTTCGGGGAAGGGTTAGGGTTAGGGTTCGTGCTAGGGTTAGGGTTAGGGGACAGGGACGGTTTAGGGTCCAGGTGAGGGTACGACAACGGTTTAGGGGGAGCGTACGTGTGAGGGCGCGGGTTAGTGTGAGCGTACAGGTTAGGATTAGGGGACGGGTGAGGGGAAGGCTTCGGGGAAGGGTTAGGGTTAGGGTTCGGGCTAGGGTTAGGATTAGGGGTCGGGGACGGTTTAGGGTCCAGGTGAGGGTACGACAACAGATTAGGGGGAGCGTACGTGTGAGGGCGCGGGTTAGTGGGAGCGTACGGGTTAGGATAAAGGGACGGGTGAGGGGAAGGCTTCGGGGAAGGGTTAGGGTTAGGGTTCGGGCTAGGGTTAGGGTTAGGGGACGGGGACGCTTTAGGGTCCAGGTGAGGGTACGACAACGGTTTAGGGGGAGCGTACGTGTGAGGGCACGGGTTAGTGTGAGCGTTCGGGTTAGGATTAGGGGACGGGTGAGGGGAAGGCTTCGGGGAAGTGTTAGGGTTAGGGTTCGGGCTAGGGTTAGGGTTAGGGGACGGGGACGGTTTAGGGTCCAGGTGAGGGTACGACAACGGTTTAGAGGGAGCTTACGTGTGAGGGCACGGGTTAGTGTGAGCGTACGGGTTAGGATTAGGGGATGGGTGAGGGGAAGGCTTCGGGGCAGGGTTAGGGTTAGGGTTCGGGCTAGGGTTAGGGTTAGGGGACGGGGACGGTTTAGGGTCCAGGTGAGGGTACGACAACGGTTTAGGGGGAGCGTACGTGTGAGGGCGCGGGTTAGTGTGAGCGTACGGGTTAGGATTAGGGGACGGGTGAGGGGAAGGCTTCGGGGAAGGGTTAGGGTTAGGGTTCGGGCTAGGGTTAGGGTTAGGGGACGGGGACGGTTTAGGGTCCAGGTGAGGGTACGACAACGGTTTAGGGGGAGCGTACGTGTGAGGGCGCGGGTTAGTGTGAGCGTACGGGTTAGGATTAGGGGATGGGTGAGGGGAAGGCTTCGGGGCAGGGTTAGGGTTAGGGTTCGGGCTAGGGTTAGGGTTAGGGGACGGGGACGGTTTAGGGTCCAGGTGAGGGTACGACAACGGTTTAGGGGGAGCGTACGTGTGAGGGCGCGGGTTAGTGTGAGCGTACGGGTTAGGATTAGGGGACGGGTGAGGGGAAGGCTTCGGGGAAGGGTTAGGGTTAGGGTTCGGGCTAGGGTTAGGGTTACGGGACGGGGACGGTTTAGGGTCCAGGTGAGGGTACGACAACGGTTTAGGCGGAGCGTACGTGTGAGGGCGCGGGTTAGTGTGAGCGTACGGGTTAGGATTAGGGGACGTGTGAGGGGAAGGCTTCGGTGAAGGGTTAGGGTTAGGGTTCGGGCTAGGGTTAGGGTTAGGGGACGGGGACGCTTTAGGGTCCAGGTGAGGGTACGACAACGGTTTAGGGGGAGCGTACGTGTGAGGGCACGGGTTAGTGTGAGCGTTCGGGTTAGGATTAGGGGACGGGTGAGGGGAAGGCTTCGGGGAAGGGTTAGGGTTAGGGTTCGGGCTAGGGTTAGGGTTAGGGGACGGGGACGGTTTAGGGTCCAGGTGAGGGTACGACAACGGTTTAGGGGGAGCGTACGTGTGAGGGCGCGGGTTAGTGTGAGCGTACAGGTTAGGATTAGGGGACGGGTGAGGGGAAGGCTTCGGGGAAGGGTTAGGGTTAGGGTTCGGGCTAGGGTTAGGGTTAGGGGTCGGGGACGGTTTAGGGTCCAGGTGAGGGTACGACAACAGATTAGGGGGAGCGTACGTGTGAGGGCGCGGGTTAGTGGGAGCGTACGGGTTAGGATAAAGGGACGGGTGAGGGGAAGGCTTCGGGGAAGGGTTAGGGTTAGGGTTCGGGCTAGGGTTAGGGTTAGGGGACGGGGACGCTTTAGGGTCCAGGTGAGGGTACGACAACGGTTTAGGGGGAGCGTACGTGAGAGGGCACGGGTTAGTGTGAGCGTTCGGGTTAGGATTAGGGGACGGGTGAGGGGAAGGCTTCGGGGAAGGGTTAGGTTTAGGGTTCGGGCTAGGGTTAGGGTTAGGGGACGGGGACGATTTAGGGTCCAGGTGAGGGTACGACAACGGTTTAGGGGGAGCGTACGTGTGAGGGCGCGGGTTAGTGTGAGCGTACGGGTTAGGATTAGGGGACGGGTGAGGGGAAGGCTTCGGGGAAGGGTTAGGGTTAGGGTTCGGGCTAAGGTTAGGGTTAGGGGACGGGGACGGTTTAGGGTCCAGGTGAGGGTACGACAACGGTTTAGGGGGAGCGTACGTGTGAGGGCCCGGGTTAGTGTGAGCGTACGGGTTAGGATTAGGGGACGGGTGAGGGGAAGGCTTCGGGGAAGGGTTAGGGTTAGGGTTCGGGCTAGGGTTAGGGTTAGGGGACGGGGACGGTTTAGGGTCCAGGTGAGGGTACGACAACGGTTTAGGGGGAGCGTACGTATGAGGGCACGGGTTAGTGTGAGCGTACGGGTTAGGCTTAGGGGACGGGTGAGGGGAAGGCTTCGGGGAAGGGTTAGGGTTAGGGTTCGGGCTAGGGTTAGGGTTAGGGGACGGGGACGGTTTAGGGTCCAGGTGAGGGTACGACAACGGTTTAGGCGGAGCGTACGTGTGAGGGTGCGGGTTAGTGCGAGCGTACGTGTTAGGATTAGGGGACGGGTGAGGGGAAGGCTTCGGGGAAGGGTTAGGGTTAGGGTTCGGGCTAGGGTTAGGGTTAGGGGACGGGGACGGTTTAGGGTCCAGGTGAGGGTACGACAACGGTTTAGGGGGAGCGTACGTGTGAGGGCGCGGGTTAGTGTGAGCGTACGGGTTAGGATTAGGGGACGGGTGAGGGGAAGGCTTCGGGGAAGGGTTAGGGTTAGGGTTCGGGCTAGGGTTAGGGTTAGGGGACGGGGACGGTTTAGTGTCCAGGTGAGGGTACGACAACGGTTTAGGGGGAGCGTACGTGTGAGGGCGCGGGTTAGTGTGAGCGTACGGGTTAGGATTAGGAGACGGGTGAGGGGTAGGCTTCGGGGAAGGGTTAGGGTTAGGGTTCGGGCTAGGGTTAGGGTTAGGGGACGGGGACGGTTTAGGGTCCAGGTGAGGGTACGACAACGGTTTAGGGGGAGCGTACATGTGAGGGCGCGGGTTAGTGTGAGCGTACGGGTTAGGATTAGGGGACGAGTGAGGGGAAGGCTTCGGGGAAGTGTTAGGGTTAGGGTTCGGGCTAGGGTTAGGGTTAGGGGACGGGGACGGTTTAGGGTCCAGGTGAGGGTACGACAACGGTTTAGGGGGAGCGTACGTGTGAGGGCGCGGGTTAGTGTGAGCGTACGGGTTAGGATTAGGGGACGGGTGAGGGGAAGGCTTTGGGGAAGGGTTAGGGTTAGGGTTCGGGCTAGGGTTAGGGTTAGGGGACGGGGACGGTTTAGGGTCCAGGTGAGGGTACGACAACGGTTTAGGGGGAGAGTACGTGTGAGGGCGCGGGTTAGTGTGAGCGTACGGGTTAGGATTAGGGGACGGGTGAGGGGAAGGCTTCGGGGAAGGGTTAGGGTTAGGGTTCGGGCTAGGGTTAGGGTTAGGGGACGGGGACGGTTTAGGGTCCAGGTGAGGGTCCGACAACGGTTTAGGGGGAGCGTACGTGTGAGGGCGCGGGTTAGTGTGAGCGTACGGGTTAGGATTAGGGGACGGGTGAGGGGAAGGCTTCGGGGAAGGGTTAGGGTTAGGGTTTGGGCTAGGGTTAGGGTTAGGGGACGGGGACGGTTTAGGGTCCAGGTGAGGGTACGACAACGGTTTAGGGGGAGCGTACGTGTGAGGGCGCGGGTTAGTGTGAGCGTACGGGTTAGGATTAGGGGACGGGTGAGGGGAAGGCTTCCGGGAAGGGTTAGGGTTAGGGTTCGGGCTAGGGTTAGGGTTAGGGGACGGGGACGGTTTAGGGTCCAGGTGAGGGTACGACAACGGTTTAGGGGGATCGTACGTGTGAGGGCGCGGGTTAGTGTGAGCGTACGGGTTAGGATTAGGGGATGGGTGAGGGGAAGGCTTCGGGGAAGGGTTAGGGTTAGGGTTCGGGCTAGGGTTAGGGTTAGGGAACGGGGACGGTTTAGGGTCCAGGTGAGGGTACGACAACGGTTTTGGGGGAGCGTACGTGTGAGGGCGCGGGTTAGTGTGAGCGTACGGGTTAGGATTAGGGGACGGGTGAGGGGAAGGCTTCGGGGAAGGGTTAGGGTTAGGGTTCGGGCTAGGGTTAGGGTTAGGGGACGGGGACGGTTTAGGGTCCAGGTGAGGGTCCGACAACGGTTTAGGGGGAGCGTACGTGTGAGGGCGCGGGTTAGTGTGAGCGTACGGGTTAGGATTAGGGGACGGGTGAGGGGAAGGCTTCGGGGAAGGATTAGGGTTAGGGTTCCGGCTAGGGTTAGGGTTAGGGGACGGGGACGGTTTAGGGTCCAGGTGAGGGTACGACAACGGTTTAGGGGGAGCGTACGTGTGAGGGCGCGGGTTAGTGTGAGCGTACGGGTTAGGATTAGGGGACGGGTGAGGGGAAGGCTTCGGGGAAGGGTTAGGGTTAGGGTTCGGGCTAGGGTTAGAGTTAGGGGACGGGGACGGTTTAGGGTCCAGGTGAGGGTACGACAACGGTTTAGGGGGAGCATACGTGTGAGGGCGTGGGTTAGTGTGAGCGTACAGGTTAGGATTAGGGGACGGGTGAGGGGAAGGCTTCGGGGAAGGGTTAGGGTTAGGGTTCGGGCTAGGGTTAGGGTTAGGGGACGGGGACGGTTTAGGGTCCATGTGAGTGTACGACAACGGTTTAGGGGGAGCGTACGTGTGAGGGCGCGGGTTAGTGTGAGCGTACGGGTTAGGATTAGGGGACGGGTGAGGGGAAGGCTTCGGGGAAGGGTTAGGGTTAGGGTTCGGGCTAGGGTTAGGGTTAGGGGACGGGGACGGTTTAGGGTCCAGGTGAGGGTACGACAACGGTTTAGGGGGAGCGTACGTGTGAGGGCGCGGGTTAGTGTGAGCGTACGGGTTAGGATTAGGAGACGGGTGAGGGGTAGGCTTCGGGGAAGGGTTAGGGTTAGGGTTCGGGCTAGGGTTAGCGTTAGGGGATGGGGACAGTTTAGGGTCCAGGTGAGGGTACGACAACGGTTTAGGGGGAGCGTACGTGTGAGGGCGCGGGTTAGTGTGAGCGTACGGGTTAGGATTAGGGGACGGGTGAGGGGAAGGCTTCGGGGAATGGTTAGTGTTAGGGTTCGGGCTAGGGTTGGGGTTAGGGGACGGGGACGGTTTAGGGTCCAGGTGAGTGTACGAGAATGGTTTAGGGGGAGCGTACGTGTGAGGGCGCGGGTTAGTGTGAGCGTACGGGTTAGGATTAGGGGACAGGTGAGGGGAAGGCTTCGGGGAAGGGTTAGGGTTAGGGTTCGGGCTAGGGTTAGGGGACGGGGACGGGGACGGTTTAGGGTCCAGGTGAGGGTACGACAATGGTTTAGGGGGAGCGTACGTGTGAGGGCGCGGGTAGTGTGAGCGTACGGGTAAGGATTAGGGGACGGGTGAGGGGAAGGCTTCGGGGAAGGGTTAGGGTTACAGTTCGGGCTAGGGTTAGGGTTAGGGGACGGGGACGGTTTTGGGTCCAGGTGAGGGTACGACAACGGTTTAGGGGGAGCGTACGTGTGAGGGCGCGGGTTAGTGTGAGCGTACGGGTTAGGATTAGGGGACGGGTGAGGGGAAGGCTTCGGGGAAGGGTTAGGGTTAGGGTTCGGGCTAGGGTTAGGGTTAGGGGACGGGGACGGTTTAGGGTCCAGGTGAGGGTACGACAACGGTTTAGGGGGAGCGTACGTGTGATGGCGCGGGTTAGTGTGAGCGTACGGGTTAGGATTAGGGGACGGGTGAGGGGAAGGCTTCGGGGAAGGGTTAGGGTTAGGGTTCGGGCTAGGGTTAGGGTTAGGTGACGGGGACGGTTTAGGGTACAGGTGAGGGTACGACAACGGTTTAGGGGGAGCGTACGTGTGAGGGCGCGGGTTAGTGTGAGCGTACGGGTTAGGATTAGGGGACGGGTGAGGGGAAGGCTTCGGGGAAGGGTTACGGTTAGGGTTCGGGCTAGGGTTAGGGTTAGGGGACGGGGATGGTTTAGGGTCCAGGTGAGGGTACGACAACGGTTTAGGGGGAGCGTACGTGTGAGGGCGCGGGTTAGTGTGGGCGTACGGGTTAGGATTAGGGTACGGTTGAGGGGAAGGCTTCGGGGAAGGGTTAGGGTTCGGGTTAGGGTTCGGGCTAGGGTTAGGGGACGGGGACGGTTTAGGGTCCAGGTGAGGGTACGACAACGGTTTAGGGGGAGCGTACGTGTGAGGGCGCGGGTTAGTGTGATCGTACGGGTTAGGATTAGGGGACGGGTGAGGGGAAGTCTTCGGGGAAGGGTTAGGGTTAGGGTTCGGGCTAGGGTTAGGGTTAGGGGACGGGGACGGTTTAGGGTCCAGGTGAGGGTACGACAACGGTTTAGGCAGAGCATACGTGTGAGGGCACGGGTTAGTGTGAGCGTACGTGTTAGGATTAGGGGACGGGTGAGGGGAAGGCTTCGGGGAAGGGTTAGGGTTAGGGTTCGGGCTAGGGTTAGGGTTAGGGGACGGGGACGGTTTAGGGTCCAGGTGAGGGTACGACAACGGTTTAGGGGGAGCGTACGTGTGAGGGCGCGGGTTAGTGTGAGCGTACGGGTTAGGATTAGGGGACGGGTGAGGGGAAGGCTTCGGGGAAGGGTTAGGGTTAGGGTTCGGGCTAGGGTTAGGGTTAGGGGACGGGGACGGTATAGGGTCCAGGTGAGGGTACGACAACGGTTTAGGGGGAGCGTACGTGTGAGGGCGCGGGTTAGTGTGAGCGTACGGGTTAGGATTAGGGGACGGGTGAGGGGAAGGCTTCGGGGAAGGGTTAGGGTTAGGGTTCGGGCTAGGGTTAGGGTTAGGGGACGGGGACGGTTTAGGGTCCAGGTGAGGGTACGACAACGGTTTAGGGGGAGCGTACGTGTGAGGGCGCGGGTTAGTGTGAGCGTACGGGTTAGGATTAGGGGACGGGTGAGGGGAAGGCTTCGGGGAAGGGTTAGGGTTAGGGTTCGGGCTAGGGTTAGGGTTAGGCGACGGGGACGGTTTAGGGTCCAGGTGAGGGTCCGACAACGGTTTAGGGGGAGCGTACCTGTGAGGGCGTGGGTTAGTGTGAGCGTACGGGTTAGGATTAGGGGACGGGTGAGGGGAAGGCTTCGGGGAAGGGTTAGGGTTAGGGTTCGGGCTAGGGTTAGGGTTAGGGGACGGGGACGGTTTAGGGTCCAGGTGAGGGTACGACAACGGTTTAGGGGGAGCGTACGTGTGAGGGCGCGGGTTAGTGTCAGCGTACGGGTTAGGATTAGGGGACGGGTGAGGGGAAGGCTTCGGGGAAGGGTTAGGGTTATGGTTCGGGCTAGGGTTAGGGTTAGGGGACGGGGACGGTTTAGGGTCCAGGTGAGGGTACGACAACGGTTTAGGGGGAGCGTACGTGTGAGGGCGTGGGTTAGTGTGAGCGTACGCGTTTGGATTAGGGGACGGGTGAGGGGAAGGCTTCGGGGAAGGGTTAGGGTTAGGGTTCGGGCTAGGGTTAGGGTTAGGGGACGGGGACGGTTTAGGGTCCAGGTGAGTGTACGACAACGGTTTAGGGGGAGCGTACGTATGAGGGAGCGGGTTAGTGTGAGCGTACGGGTTAGGATTAGGGGATGGGTGAGGGAAGGCTTCGGGGAAGGTTTAGGGTTAGGGTTCGGGCTAGGGTTAGGGTTAGGGGACGGGGACGGTTTAGGGTCCAGGTGAGGGCACGACAACGGTTTAGGCGGAGCGTACGTGTGAGGGCATGGGTTAGTGTGAGCGTACGTGTTAGGATTAGGGGACGGGTGAGGGGAAAGCTTCGGGGAAGTGGTAGGGTTAGGGTTCGGGCTAGGGTTAGGGTTAGGGGACGGGGAAGATTTAGGGTCCAGGTGAGGGTACGACAACGGTTTAGGGGGAGCGTACGTGTGAGGGCACGGGTTAGGGTGAGCGTACGGGTAGGATTAGGGGACGGGTGAGGGGAAGGCTTCGGGGAAGTGTTAGGGTTAGGGTTCGGGCTAGGGATAGGGTTAGGGGACGGGGACGGTTTAGGGTCCAGGTGAGGGCACGACAACGGTTTAGGCGGAGCGTACGTGTGAGGGCGCGGGTTAGTGTGAGCGTACGGGTTAGGATTATGGGACGGGTGAGGGGAAAGCTTCGGGGAAGTGTTAGGGTTAGGGTTCGGGCTAGGGTTAGGGTTAGGGGACGGGGACGGTTTAGGGTCCAGGTGAGGGTACGACAACGGTTTAGGGGGAGCGTACGTGTGAGGGCGCGCGTTAGTGTGAGAGTACGGGTTAGGATTAGGGGACGGGTGAGGGGAAGGCTTCGGGGAAGGGTTAGGGTTAGGGTTCGGGCTAGGGTTAGGGTTAGGGGACGGGGACGGTTTAGGGTCCAGGTGAGGGCACGACAACGGTTTAGGCGGAGCGTACGTGTGAGGGCGTGGGTTAGTGTGAGCGTACGTGTTAGGATTAGGGGACGGGTGAGGGGAAAGCTTCGGGGAAGTGGTAGGGTTAGGGTTCGGGCTAGGGTTAGGGTTAGCGGACGGGGAAGGTTTAGGGTCCAGGTGAGGGTACGATAACGGTTTAGGGGGAGCGTACGTGTGAGGGCACGGGTTAGGGTGAGCGTACGGGTAGGATTAGGGGACGGGTGAGGGGAAGGCTTCGGGGAAGGGTTAGGGTTAGGGTTCGGGTTAGGGTTAGTGTTAGGGGACGGGGACGGTTTAGGGTCCAGGTGAGGGTACGACAACGGTTTAGGGGGAGCGTACGTGTGAGGGCGCGGGTTAGTGTGAGCGTACGGGTTAGGATTAGGGGACGGGTGAGGGGAAGGCTTCGGGGAAGGGTTAGGGTTAGGGTTCGGGCTAGGGTTAGGGTTAGGGGACGGGGACGGTTTAGGGTCCAGGTGAGGGTCCGACAACGGTTTAGGGGGAGCGTACGTGTGAGGGCGCGGGTTAGTGTGAGCGTACGGGTTAGGATTAGGGGACGGGTGAGGGGAAGGCTTCGGGGAAGGGTTAGGGTTAGGGTTCGGGCTAGGGTTAGGGTTCGGGGACGGGGACGGTTTAGGGTCCAGGTGAGGGTACGACAACGGTTTAGGGGGAGCGTACGTGTGAGGGCGCGGGTTAGTGTGAGCGTACGTGTTAGGATTAGGGGACGGGTGAGGGGAAAGCTTCGGGGAAGTGTTAGGGTTAGGGTTCGGGCTAGGGTTAGGGTTAGGGGACGGGGACGGTTTAGGGTCCAGGTGAGTGTACGACAATGGTTTAGGGGGAGCGTACGTGTGAGGGCGCTGGTTAGTGTGAGCGTACGGGTTAGGATTAGGGGACGGGTGAGGGGAAGGCTTCGGGGAAGGGTGAGGGGAAGGCTTCGGGGAAGGGTTAGGGTTAGGGTTCGGGCTAGGGTTAGGGTTAGGGGACGGGGACGGTTTAGGGTCCAGGTGAGGGTCCGACAACGGTTTAGGGGGAGCGTACGTGTGAGGGCGCGGGTTAGTGTGAGCGTACGGGTTAGGATTAGGGGACGGGTGAGGGGAAGGCTTCGGGGAGGGTTAGGGTTAGGGTTCGGGCTAGGGTTAGGGTTAGGGGACGGGGACGTTGTAGGGTCCAGGTGAGGGTACGACAACGGTTTAGGGGGAGCGTACGTGTGACGGTGCGGGTTAGTGTGAGCGTACGGTTTAGGATTAGGGGACGGGTGAGGGGAAGGCTTCGGGGAAGGGTTAGGGTTAGGGTTCGGGCTAGGGTTAGGGTTAGGGGACGGGGACGGTTTAGGGTCCAGGTGAGGGTACGACAACGGTTTATGGGGAGCGTACGTGTGAGGGCGCGGGTTAGTGTGAGCGTACGGGTTAGGATTAGGGGACGGGTGAGGGGAAGGCTTCGGGGAAGGGTTAGGGTTAGGGTTCGGGCTAGGGTTAGGGTTCGGGGACGGGGACGGTTTAGGGTCCAGGTGAGGGTACGACAATGGTTTAGGGAGAGCGTACGAGTGAGGGCGCGGGTTAGTGTGAGCGTACGTGTTAGGATTAGGGGACGGGTGAGGGGAAAGCTTCGGGGAAGTGTTAGGGTTAGGGTTCGGGCTAGGGTTAGGGTTAGGGGACGGGGACGGTTTAGGGTCCAGGTGAGGGTACGACAACGGTTTAGGGGGAGCGTACGTGTGAGGGCGCGGGTTAGTGTGAGCGTACGGGTTAGGATTAGGGGACGGGTGAGGGGAAGGCTTCGGGGAAAGGTTAGGGTTAGGGTTCGGGCTAGGGTTAGGGTTAGGGGACGGGGACGGTTTAGGGTCCAGGTGAGGGTACGACAACGGTTTAGGGGGAGCGTACGTGTGAGGGCGTGGGTTAGTGGGAGCGTACGGGTTAGGATTAGGGGACGGGTGAGGGGAAGGCTTCGGGGAAGGGTTAGGGTTAGGGTTCGGGCTAGTGTTAGGGTTAGGGGACGGGGACGGTTTAGGGTCCAGGTGAGGGTACGACAACGGTTTAGGGGGAGCGTACGTGTGAGAGCGCGGGTTAGTGGGAGCGTACGGGTTAGGATTAGGGGACGGGTGAGGGGAAGGCTTCGGGGAAGGGTTAGGGTTAGGGTTCGGGCTAGGGTTAGGGTTAGGGGACGGGGACGGTTTAGGGTCCAGGTGAGGGTACGACAACGGATTCGGAGAGCGTACGTGTGAGGGCGCGGGTTAGTGTGAGCGTACGGGTTAGGATTAGGGGACGGGTGATGGGAAGGCTTCGGGGAAGGGTTAGGGTTAGGGTTCGGGCTAGGGTTAGGGTTAGGGGACGGGGACGGTTTATGGTCCAGGTGAGGGTACGACAACGGTTTAGGGGGAGCGTACGTGTGAGGGCGCGGGTTAGTGTGAGCGTACGGGTTAGGATTATGGGACGGGTGAGGGGAAGGCTTCGGGGAAGGGTTAGGGTTAGGGTTCGGGCTAGGGTTAGGGTTAGGGGACGGGGACGGTGTAGGGTCCACGTGAGGGTACGACAACGGTTTAGGGGGAGCGTACGTGTGAGGGCGCGGGTTAGTGTGAGCGTACGGGTTAGGATTAGGGGACGGGTGAGGGGAAGGCTTCGGGGAAGGGTTAGGGTTAGGGTTCGGGCTAGGGTTAGGGTTAGGGGAAGGGGACGGTTTAGGGTCCAGGTGAGGGTACGACAACGGTTTAGGTGGAGCGTACGTGTGACGGCGCGGGTTAGTGTGAGCGTACGGGTTAGGATTAGGGGACGGGTGAGGGGAAGGCTTCGGGGAAGGGTTAGGGTTAGTGTTCGGGCTAGGGTTAGGGTTCGGGGACGGGGACGGTTTAGGGTCCAGGTGAGGGTACGACAACGGTTTAGGGGGAGCGTACGTGTGAGGGCGCGGGTTAGTGTGAGCGTACGTGTTAGGATTAGGGGACGGGTGAGGGGAAAGCTTCGGGGAAGTGTTAGGGTTAGGGTTCGGGCTAGGGTTAGGGTTAGGGGACGGGGACGGTTTAGGGTCCAGGTGAGTGTACGACAATGGTTTAGGGGGAGCGTACGTGTGAGGGCGCGGGTTAGTGTGAGCGTACGGGTTAGGATTAGGGGACGGGTGAGGGGAAGGCTTCGGGGAAGGGTGAGGGGAAGGCTTCGGGGAAGGGTTAGGGTTAGGGTTCGGGCTAGGGTTAGGGTTAGGGGACGGGGACGGTTTAGGGTCCAGGTGAGGGTCCGACAACGGTTTAGGGGGAGCGTACGTGTGAGGGCGCGGGTTAGGGTGAGCGTACGGGTTAGGATTAGGGGACGGGTGAGGGGAAGGCTTCGGGGAAGGGTTAGGGTTAGGGTTCGGGTTAGGGTTAGTGTTAGGGGATGGGGACGGTTTAGGGTCCAGGTGAGGGTACGACAACTGTTTAGGGGGAGCGTACGTGTGAGGGCAAGGGTTAGTGTGAGCGTACGGGTTAGGATTAGGGGACGGGTGAGGGGAAGGCTTCGGGGAAGGGTTAGGGTTAGGGTTCGGGCTAGGGTTAGGGTTAGGGGACGGGGACGGTTTAGGGTCCAGGTGAGGGTACGACAACGGTTTAGGGGGAGCGTACGTGTGAGGGCGCGGGTTAGTGTGAGCGTACGTGTTAGGATTAGGGGACGGGTGAGGGGAAAGCTTCGGGGAAGTGTTAGGGTTAGGGTTCGGGCTAGGGTTAGGGTTAGGGGACGGGGACGGTTTAGGGTCCAGGTGAGGGTACGACAACGGTTTAGGGGGAGCGTACGTGTGAGGGCGCGGGTTAGTGTGAGCGTACGGGTTAGGATTAGGGGACGGGTGAGGGGAAGGCTTCGGGGAAGGGTTAGGGTTAGGGTTCGGGTTAGGGTTAGTGTTAGGGGACGGGGACGGTTTAGGGTCCAGGTGAGGGTACGACAACGGTTTAGGAGGAGCGTACGTGTGAGGGCACGGGTTAGTGTGAGCGTACGGGTTAGGATTAGGGGACGGGTGAGGGGAAGGCTTCGGGGAAGGGTTAGGGTTAGGGTTCGGGCTAGGGTTAGGGTTAGGGGACGGGGACGGTTTAGGGTCCAGGTGAGGGTACGACAACGGTTTAGGGGGAGCGTACGTGTGAGGGCGCGGGTTAGTGTGAGCGTACGGGTTAGGATTAGGGGACGGGTGAGGGGAAGGCTTCGGGGAAGGGTTAGGGTTAGGGTTCGGGCTAGGGTTAGGGTTAGGGGACGGGGACGGTTTAGGGTCCAGGTGAGGGTACGACAACGGTTTAGGGGGAGCGTACGTGTGAGGGCGCGGGTTAGTGTGAGCGTACGGGTTAGGATTAGGGGACGGGTGAGGGGAAGGCTTCGGGGAAGGGTTAGGGTTAGGGTTCGGGCTAGGGTTAGGGTTAGGGGACGGGGTCGGTTTAGGGTCCAGGTGAGGGTACGACAACGGTTTAGGGGGAGCGTACGTGTGAGGGCGCGGGTTAGTGTGAGCGTACGGGTTAGGATTAGGGGACGGGTGAGGGGAAGGCTTCGGGGAAGGGTTAGGGTTAGGGTTCGGGATAGGGTTAGGGTTAGGGGACGGGGACGGTGTAGGGTCCAGGTGAGGGTACGACAACGGTTTAGGAGGAGCGTACGTGTGAGGGCGCGGGTTAGTGTGAGCGTACGGGTTAGGATTAGGGGACGGGTGAGGGGAAGGCTTCGGGGAAGGGTTAGGGTTAGGGTTCGGGCTAGGGTTAGGGTTAGGGGACGGGGACGGTTTAGGGTCCAGGTGAGGGTACGACAACGGTTTAGGGGGAGCGTACGTGTGAGGGCGCGGGTTAGTGTGAGCGTACGGGTTAGGATTAGGGGACGGGTGAGGGGAATGCTTCGGGGAAGGGTTAGGGTTAGGGTTCGGGCTAGGGTTAGGGTTCGGGGACGGGGACGGTTTAGGGTCCAGGTGAGGGTACGACAACGGTTTAGGGGGAGCGTACGTGTGAGGGCGCGGGTTAGTGTGAGCGTACGTGTTAGGATTAGGGGACGGGTGAGGGGAAAGCTTCGGGGAAGTGTTAGGGTTAGGGTTCGGGCTAGGGTTAGGGTTAGGGGACGGGGACGGTTTAGGGTCCAGGTGAGTGTACGACAATGGTTTAGGGGGAGCGTACGTGTGAGGGCGCGGGTTAGTGTGAGCGTACGGGTTAGGATTAGGGGACGGGTGAGGGGAAGGCTTCGGGGAAGGGTTAGGGTTAGGGTTCGGGCTAGGGTTAGGGTTTGGGGACGGGGACGGTTTAGGGTCCAGGTGAGGGTACGACAATGGTTTAGGGAGAGCGTACGTGTGAGGGCGTGGGTTCGTGTGAGCGTACGTGTTAGGATTAGGGGACGGGTGAGGGGAAAGCTTCGGGGAAGTGTTAGGGTTAGGGTTCGGGCTAGGGTTAGGGTTAGGGGACGGGGACGGTTTAGGGTCCAGGTGAGTGTACGACAACGGTTTAGGGGGAGCGTACGTGTGAGGGCGCGGGTTAGTGGGAGCATACGGGTTAGGATTAGGGGACGGGTGAGGGGAAGGCTTCGGGGAAGGGTTAGGGTTAGGGTTCGGGCTAGGGTTAGGGTTAGGGGACGGGGACGGTTTAGGGTCCAGGTGAGGGTACGACAACGGTTTCGGGGAGCGTACGTGTGAGGGAGCGGGTTAGTGTGAGCGTACGTGTTAGGATTAGGGGACGGGTGAGGGGAAGGCTTCGGGGAAGGGTTAGGGTTAGGGTTCGGTCTAGGGTTAGGGTTAGGGGACGGGGACGGTTTAGGGTCCAGGTGAGGGTACGACAACGTTTTAGGGGGAGCGTACGTGTGAGGGCGCGGGTTAGTGTGAGCGTACGGGTTAGGATTAGGGGACGGGTGAGGGGAAGGCTTCGGGGAAGGGTTAGGGTTAGGGTTCGGGCTAGGGTTAGGGTTAGGGGACGGGGACAGTTTAGGGTCCAGGTGAGGGTACGACAACGGTTTACGGGGAGCGTACGTGTGAGGGCGTGGGTTAGTGGGAGCGTACGGGTTAGGATTAGGGGACGGGTGAGGGGAAGGCTTCGGGGAAGGGTTAGGGATAGGGTTCGGGCTAGTGTTAGGGTTAGGGGACGGGGACGGTTTAGGGTCCAGGTGAGGGTACGAGAACGGTTTAGGGGGAGCGTACGTGTGAGGGCGCGGGTTAGTGGGAGCGTACGGGTTAGGATTAGGGGACGGGTGAGGGGAAGGCTTCGGGGAAGGGTTAGGGTTAGGGTTCGGGCTAGGGTTAGGGTTAGGGGACGGGGACGGTGTAGGGTCCAGGTGAGGGTACGACAACGGTTTAGGGGGAGCGTACGTGTGAGGGCGCGGGATAGTGTGAGCGTACGGGTTAGGATTAGGGGACGGGTGAGGGGAAGGCTTCGGGGAAGGGTTAGGGTTAGGGTTCGGGCTAGGGTTAGGGTTAGGGGAAGGGGACGGTTTAGGGTCCAGGTGAGGGTACGACAACGGTTTAGGGGGAGCGTACGTGTGACGGCGCGGGTTAGTGTGAGCGTACGGGTTAGGATTAGGGGACGGGTGAGGGGAAGGCTTCGGGGAAGGGTTAGGTTTAGTGTTCGGGCTAGGGTTAGGGTTCGGGGACGGGGACGGTTTAGGGTCCAGGTGAGGGTACGACAACGGTTTAGGGGGAGCGTACGTGTGAGGGCGCGGGTTAGTGTGAGCGTACGTGTTAGGATTAGGGGACGGGTGAGGGGAAAGCTTCGGGGAAGTGTTAGGGTTAGGGTTCGGGCTAGGGTTAGGGTTAGGGGACGGGGACGGTTTAGGGTCCAGGTGAGTGTACGACAATGGTTTAGGGGGAGCGTACGTGTGAGGGCGCGGGTTAGTGTGAGCGTACGGGTTAGGATTAGGGGACGGGTGAGGGGAAGGCTTCGGGGAAGGGTGAGGGGAAGGCTTCGGGGAAGGGTTAGGGTTAGGGTTCGGGCTAGGGTTAGGGTTAGGGGACGGGGACGGTTTAGGGTCCAGGTGAGGGTCCGACAACGGTTTAGGGGGAGCGTACGTGTGAGGGCGCGGGTTAGGGTGAGCGTACGGGTTAGGATTAGGGGACGGGTGAGGGGAAGGCTTCGGGGAAGGGTTAGGGTTAGGGTTCGGGTTAGGGTTAGTGTTAGGGGATGGGGACGGTTTAGGGTCCAGGTGAGGGTACGACAACGGTTTAGGGGGAGCGTACGTGTGAGGGCACGGGTTAGTGTGAGCGTACGGGTTAGGATTAGGGGACGGGTGAGGGGAAGGCTTCGGGGAAGGGTTAGGGTTAGGGTTCGGGCTAGGGTTAGGGTTAGGGGACGGGGACGGTTTAGGGTCCAGGTGAGGGTACGACAACGGTTTAGGGGGAGCGTACGTGTGAGGGCGCGGGTTAGTGTGAGCGTACGTGTTAGGATTAGGGGACGGGTGAGGGGAAAGCTTCGGGGAAGTGTTAGGGTTAGGGTTCGGGCTAGGGTTAGGGTTAGGGGACGGGGACGGTTTAGGGTCCAGGTGAGGGTCCGACAACGGTTTAGGGGGAGCGTACGTGTGAGGGCGCGGGTTAGTGTGAGCGTACGGGTTAGGATTAGGGGACGGGTGAGGGGAAGGCTTCGGGGAAGTGTTAGGGTTAGGGTTCGGGTTAGGGTTAGTGTTAGGGGACGGGGACGGTTTAGGGTCCAGGTGAGGGTACGACAACGGTTTAGGAGGAGCGTACGTGTGAGGGCACGGGTTAGTGTGAGCGTACGGGTTAGGATTAGGGGACGGGTGAGGGGAAGGCTTCGGGGAAGGGTTAGGGTTAGGGTTCGGGCTAGGGTTAGGGTTAGGGGACGGGGACGGTTTAGGGTCCAGGTGAGGGTACGACAACGGTTTAGGGGGAGCGTACGTGTGAGGGCGCGGGTTAGTGTGAGCGTACGGGTTAGGATTAGGAGACGGGTGAGGGGTAGGCTTCGGGGAAGGGTTAGGGTTAGGGTTCGGGCTAGGGTTAGGGTTAGGGGACGGGGACGGTTTAGGGTCCAGGTGAGGGTACGACAACGGTTTAGGGGGAGCGTACATGTGAGGGCGCGGGTTAGTGTGAGCGTACGGGTTAGGATTAGGGGACGGGTGAGGGGAAGGCTTCGGGGAAGGGTTAGGGTTAGGGTTCGGGCTAGGGTTAGGGTTAGGGGACGGGGACGGTTTAGGGTCCAGGTGAGGGTACGACAACGGTTTAGGGGGAGCGTACGTGTGAGGGCGCGGGTTAGTGTGAGCGTACGGGTTAGGATTAGGGGACGGGTGAGGGGAAGGCTTTGGGGAAGGGTTAGGGTTAGGGTTCGGGCTAGGGTTAGGGTTAGGGGACGGGGACGGTTTAGGGTCCAGGTGAGGGTACGACAACGGTTTAGGGGGAGTGTACGTGTGAGGGCGCGGGTTAGTGTGAGCGTACGGGTTAGGATTAGGGGACGGGTGAGGGGAAGGCTTCGGGGAAGGGTTAGGGTTAGGGTTCGGGCTAGGGTTAGGGTTAGGGGACGGGGACGGTTTAGGGTCCAGGTGAGAGTCTGACAACGGTTTAGGGGGAGCGTACGTGTGAGGGCGCGGGTTAGTGTGAGCGTACGGGTTAGGATTAGGGGACGGGTGAGGGGAAGGCGTCGGGGAAGGGTTAGGGTTAGGGTTTGGGCTAGGGTTAGGGTTAGGGGACGGGGACGGTTTAGGGTCCAGGTGAGGGTACGACAACGGTTTAGGGGGAGCGTACGTGTGAGGGCGCGGGTTAGTGTGAGCGTACGTGTTAGGATTAGGGGACGGGTGAGGGGAAGGCTTCGGGGAAGGGTTAGGGTTAGGGTTCGGGCTAGGGTTAGGGTTAGGGGAAGGGGACGGTTTAGGGTCCAGTTGAGGGTACGACAACGGTTTAGGGGGAGCGTACGTGTGACGGCGCGGGTTAGTGTGAGCGTACGGGTTAGGATTAGGGGACGGGTGAGGGGAAGGCTTCGGGGAAGGGTTAGGGTTAGTGTTCGGGCTAGGGTTAGGGTTCGGGGACGGGGACGGTTTAGGGTCCAGGTGAGGGTACGACAACGGTTTAGGGGGAGCGTACGTGTGAGGGCGCGGGTTAGTGTGAGCGTACGTGTTAGGATTAGGGGACGGGTGAGGGGAAAGCTTCGGGGAAGTGTTAGGGTTAGGGTTCGGGCTAGGGTTAGGGTTAGGGGACGGGGACGGTTTAGGGTCCAGGTGAGTGTACGACAATGGTTTAGGGGGAGCGTACGTGTGAGGGCGCGGGTTAGTGTGAGCGTACGGGTTAGGATTAGGGGACGGGTGAGGGGAAGGCTTCGGGGAAGGGTGAGGGGAAGGCTTCGGGGAAGGGTTAGGGTTAGGGTTCGGGCTAGGGTTAGGGTTAGGGCACGGGGACGGTTTAGGGTCCAGGTGAGGGTACGACAACGGTTTAGGGGGAGCGTACGTGTGAGGGCGCGGGTTAGTGTGAGCGTACGTGTTAGGATTAGGGGACGGGTGAGGGGAAAGCTTCGGGGAAGTGTTAGGGTTAGGGTTCGGGCTAGGGTTAGGGTTAGGGGACGGGGACGGTTTAGGGTCCAGGTGAGGGTCCGACAACGGTTTAGGGGGAGCGTACGTGTGAGGGCGCGGGTTAGTGTGAGCGTACGGGTTAGGATTAGGGGACGGGTGAGGGGAAGGCTTCGGGGAAGGGTTAGGGTTAGGGTTCGGGTTAGGGTTAGTGTTAGGGGACGGGGACGGTTTAGGGTCCAGGTGAGGGTACGACAACGGTTTAGGAGGAGCGTACGTGTGAGGGCACGGGTTAGTGTGAGCGTACAGGTTAGGATTAGGGGACGGGTGAGGGGAAGGCTTCGGGGAAGGGTTAGGGTTAGGGTTCGGGCTAGGGTTAGGGTTAGGGGACGGGGACGGTTTAGGGTCCAGGTGAGGGTACGACAACGGTTTAGGGGGAGCGTACGTGTGAGGGCGCGGGTTAGTGTGAGCGTACGGGTTAGGATTAGGAGACGTGTGAGGGGTAGGCTTCGGGGAAGGGTTAGGGTTAGGGTTCGGGCTAGGGTTAGGGTTAGGGGACGGGGACGGTTTAGGGTCCAGGTGAGGGTACGACAACGGTTTAGGGGGAGCGTACATGTGAGGGCGCGGGTTAGTGTGAGCGTACGGGTTAGGATTAGGGGACGGGTGAGGGGAAGGCTTCGGTGAAGGGTTAGGGTTAGGGTTCGGGCTAGGGTTAGGGTTAGGGGACGGGGACGGTTTAGGGTCCAGGTGAGGGTACGACAACGGTTTAGGGGGAGCGTACGTGTGAGGGCGCGGGTTAGTGTGAGCGTACGGGTTAGGATTAGGGGACGGGTGAGGGGAAGGCTTCGGGGAAGGGTTAGGGTTAGGGTTCGGGCTAGGGTTAGGGTTAGGGGATGGGGACGGTTTAGGGTCCAGGTGAGGGTACGACAACGGTTTAGGGGGAGTGTACGTGTGAGGGCGCGGGTTAGTGTGAGCGTACGGGTTAGGATTAGGGGACGGGTGAGGGGAAGGCTTCGGGGAAGGGTTAGGGTTAGGGTTCGGGCTAGGGTTAGGGTTAGGGGACGGGGACGGTTTAGGGTCCAGGTGAGAGTCTGACAACGGTTTAGGGGGAGCGTACGTGTGAGGGCGCGGGTTAGTGTGAGCGTACGGGTTAGGATTAGGGGACGGGTGAGGGGAAGGCGTCGGGGAAGGGTTAGGGTTAGGGTTTGGGCTAGGGTTAGGGTTAGGGGACGGGGACGGTTTAGGGTCCAGGTGAGGGTACGACAACGGTTTAGGGGGAGCGTACGTGTGAGGGCGCGGGTTAGTGTGAGCGTACGGGTTAGGATTAGGGGACGGGTGAGGGGAAGGCTTCGGGGAAGGGTTAGGGTTAGGGTTCGGGCTAGGGTTAGGGTTAGGGGAAGGGGACGGTTTAGGGTCCAGGTGAGGGTACGACAACGGTTTAGGGGGAGCGTACGTGTGACGGCGCGGGTTAGTGTGAGCGTACGGGTTAGGATTAGGGGACGGGTGAGGGGAAGGCTTCGGGGAAGGGTTAGGGTTAGTGTTCGGGCTAGGGTTAGGGTTCGGGGACGGGGACGGTTTAGGGTCCAGGTGAGGGTACGACAACGGTTTAGGGGGAGCGTACGTGTGAGGGCGCGGGTTAGTGTGAGCGTACGTGTTAGGATTAGGGGACGGGTGAGGGGAAAGCTTCGGGGAAGTGTTAGGGTTAGGGTTCGATCTAGGGTTAGGGTTAGGGGACGGGGACGGTTTAGGGTCCAGGTGAGTGTACGACAATGGTTTAGGGGGAGCGTACGTGTGAGGGCGCGGGTTAGTGTGAGCGTACGGGTTAGGATTAGGGGACGGGTGAGGGGAAGGCTTCGGGGAAGGGTGAGGGGAAGGCTTCGGGGAAGGGTTAGGGTTAGGGTTCGGGCTAGGGTTAGGGTTAGGGCACGGGGACGGTTTAGGGTCCAGGTGAGGGTACGACAACGGTTTAGGGGGAGCGTACGTGTGAGGGCGCGGGTTAGTGTGAGCGTACGTGTTAGGATTAGGGGACGGGTGAGGGGAAAGCTTCGGGGAAGTGTTAGGGTTAGGGTTCGGGCTAGGGTTAGGGTTAGGGGACGGGGACGGTTTAGGGTCCAGGTGAGGGTCCGACAACGGTTTAGGGGGAGCGTACGTGTGAGGGCGCGGGTTAGTGTGAGCGTACGGGTTAGGATTAGGGGACGGGTGAGGGGAAGGCTTCAGGGAAGGGTTAGGGTTAGGGTTCGGGTTAGGGTTAGTGTTAGGGGACGGGGACGGTTTAGGGTCCAGGTGAGGGTACGACAACGGTTTAGGAGGAGCGTACGTGTGAGGGCACGGGTTAGTGTGAGCGTACGGGTTAGGATTAGGGGACGGGTGAGGGGAAGGCTTCGGGGAAGGGTTAGGGTTAGGGTTCGGGCTAGGGTTAGGGTTAGGGGACGGGGACGGTTTAGGGTCCAGGTGAGGGTACGACAACGGTTTAGGGGGAGCGTACGTGTGAGGGCGCGGGTTAGTGTGAGCGTACGGGTTAGGATTAGGAGACGGGTGAGGGGTAGGCTTCGGGGAAGGGTTAGGGTTAGGGTTCGGGCTAGGGTTAGGGTTAGGGGACGGGGACGGTTTAGGGTCCAGGTGAGGGTACGACAACGGTTTAGGGGGAGCGTACATGTGAGGGCGCGGGTTAGTGTGAGCGTACGGGTTAGGATTAGGGGACGGGTGAGGGGAAGGCTTCGGGGAAGGGTTAGGGTTAGGGTTCGGGCTAGGGTTAGGGTTAGGGGACGGGGACGGTTTAGGGTCCAGGTGAGGGTACGACAACGGTTTAGGGGGAGCGTACGTGTGAGGGCGCGGGTTAGTGTGAGCGTACGGGTTAGGATTAGGGGACGGGTGAGGGGAAGGCTTCGGGGAAGGGTTAGGGTTAGGGTTCGGGCTAGGGTTAGGGTTAGGGGACGGGGACGGTTTAGGGTCCAGGTGAGGGTACGACAACGGTTTAGGGGGAGCGTACGTGTGAGGGCGCGGGTTAGTGTGAGCGTACGGGTTAGGATTAGGGGACGGGTGAGGGGAAGGCTTCGGGGAAGGGTTAGGGTTAGGGTTCGGGCTAGGGTTAGGGTTAGGGGACGGGGACGGTTTAGGGTCCAGGTGAGGGTCCGACATCGGTTTAGGGGGAGCGTACGTGTGAGGGCGCGGGTTAGTGTGAGCGTACGGGTTAGGATTAGGGGACGGGTGAGGGGAAGGCGTCAGGGAAGGGTTAGGGTTAGGGTTCGGGCTAGGGTTAGGGTTAGGGCACGGGGACGGTTTAGGGTCCAGGTGAGGGTACGACAACGGTTTAGGGGGAGCGTACGTGTGAGGGCGCGGGTTAGTGTGAGCGTACGTGTTAGGATTAGGGGACGGGTGAGGGGAAAGCTTCGGGGAAGTGTTAGGGTTAGGGTTCGGGCTAGGGTTAGGGTTAGGGGACGGGGACGGTTTAGGGTCCAGGTGAGGGTCCGACAACGGTTTAGGGGGAGCGTACGTGTGAGGGCGCGGGTTAGTGTGAGCGTACGGGTTAGGATTAGGGGACGGGTGAGGGGAAGGCTTCAGGGAAGGGTTAGGGTTAGGGTTCGGGTTAGGGTTAGTGTTAGGGGACGGGGACGGTTTAGGGTCCAGGTGAGGGTACGACAACGATTTAGGAGGAGCGTACGTGTGAGGGCACGGGTTAGTGTGAGCGTACGGGTTAGGATTAGGGGACGGGTGAGGGGAAGGCTTCGGGGAAGGGTTAGGGTTAGGGTTCGGGCTAGGGTTAGGGTTAGGGGACGGGGACGGTTTAGGGTCCAGGTGAGGGTACGACAACGGTTTAGGGGGAGCGTACGTGTGAGGGCGCGGGTTAGTGTGAGCGTACGGGTTAGGATTAGGAGACGGGTGAGGGGTAGGCTTCGGGGAAGGGTTAGGGTTAGGGTTCGGGCTAGGGTTAGGGTTAGGGGACGGGGACGGTTTAGGTTCCAGGTGAGGGTACGACAACGGTTTAGGGGGAGCGTACATGTGAGGGCGCGGGTTAGTGTGAGCGTACGGGTTAGGATTAGGGGACGGGTGAGGGGAAGGCTTCGGGGAAGGGTTAGGGTTAGGGTTCGGGCTAGGGTTAGGGTTAGGGGACGGGGACGGTTTAGGGTCCAGGTGAGGGTACGACAACGGTTTAGGGGGAGCGTACGTGTGAGGGCGCGGGTTAGTGTGAGCGTACGGGTTAGGATTAGGGGACGGGTGAGGGGAAGGCTTCGGGGAAGGGTTAGGGTTAGGGTTCGGGCTAGGGTTAGGGTTAGGGGACGGGGACGGTTTAGGGTCCAGGTGAGGGTACGACAACGGTTTAGGGGGAGTGTACGTGTGAGGGCGCGGGTTAGTGTGAGCGTACGGGTTAGGATTAGGGGACGGGTGAGGGGAAGGCTTCGGGGAAGGGTTAGGGTTAGGGTTCGGGCTAGGGTTAGGGTTAGGGGACGGGGACGGTTTAGGGTCCAGGTGAGGGTCCGACAACGGTTTAGGGGGAGCGTACGTGTGAGGGCGCGGGTTAGTGTGAGCGTACGGGTTAGGATTAGGGGACGGGTGAGGGGAAGGCGTCAGGGAAGGGTTAGGGATAGGGTTTGGGCTAGGGTTAGGGTTAGGGGACGGGGACGGTTTAGGGTCCAGGTGAGGGTACGACAACGGTTTAGGGGGAGCGTACGTGTGAGGGCGCGGGTTAGTGTGAGCGTACGGGTTAGGATTAGGGGACGGGTGAGGGGAAGGCTTCGGGGAAGGGTTAGGGTTAGGGTTTGGGCTAGGGTTAGGGTTAGGGGACGGGGACGGTTTAGGGTCCAGGTGAGGGTACGACAACGGTTTAGGGGGAGCGTACGTGTGAGGGCGCGGGTTAGTGTGAGCGTACGGGTTAGGATTAGGGGACGGGTGAGGGGAAGGCTTCCGGGAAGGGTTAGGGTTAGGGTTCGGGCTAGGGTTAGGGTTAGGGGACGGGGACGGTTTAGGGTCCAGGTGAGGGTACGACAACGGTTTAGTGGGATCGTACGTGTGAGGGCGCGGGTTAGTGTGAGCGTACGGGTTAGGATTAGGGGACGGGTGAGGGGAAGGCTTCGGGGAAGGGTTAGGGTTAGGGTTCGGGCTAGGGTTAGGGTTAGGGGACGGGGACGGTTTAGGGTCCAGGTGAGGGTACGACAACGGTTTTGGGGGAGCGTACGTGTGAGGGCGCGGGTTAGTGTGAGCGTACGGGTTAGGATTAGGGGACGGGTGAGGGGAAGGCTTCGGGGAAGGGTTAGGGTTAGGGTTCGGGCTAGGGTTAGGTTTAGGGGACGGGGACGGTTTAGGGTCCAGGTGAGGGTCCGACAACGGTTTAGGGGGAGCGTACGTGTGAGGGCGCGGGTTAGTGTGAGCGTACGGGTTAGGATTAGGGGACGGGTGAGGGGAAGGCGTCGGGGAAGGGTTAGGGTTAGGGTTTGGGCTAGGGTTAGGGTTAGGGGACGGGGACGGTTTAGGGTCCAGGTGAGGGTACGACAACGGTTTAGGGGGAGCGTACGTGTGAGGGCGCGGGTTAGTGTGAGCGTACGGGTTAGGATTAGGGGACGGGTGAGGGGAAGGCTTCGGGGAAGGGTTAGGGTTAGGGTTCGGGCTAGGGTTAGGGTTAGGGGAAGGGGACGGTTTAGGGTCCAGGTGAGGGCACGACAACGGTTTAGGGGGAGCGTACGTGTGACGGCGCGGGTTAGTGTGAGCGTACGGGTTAGGATTAGGGGACGGGTGAGGGGAAGGCTTCGGGGAAGGGTTAGGGTTAGTGTTCGGGCTAGGGTTAGGGTTCGGGGACGGGGACGGTTTAGGGTCCAGGTGAGGGTACGACAACGGTTTAGGGGGAGCGTACGTGTGAGGGCGCGGGTTAGTGTGAGCGTACGTGTTAGGATTAGGGGACGGGTGAGGGGAAAGCTTCGGGGAAGTGTTAGGGTTAGGGTTCGGGCTAGGGTTAGGGTTAGGGGACGGGGACGGTTGAGGGTCCAGGTGAGTGTACGACAATGGTTTAGGGGGAGCGTACGTGTGAGGGCGCGGGTTAGTGTGAGCGTACGGGTTAGGATTAGGGGACGGGTGAGGGGAAGGCTTCGGGGAAGGGTGAGGGGAAAGCTTCGGGGAAGGGTTAGGGTTAGGGTTCGGGCTAGGGTTAGGGTTAGGGGACGGGGACGGTTTAGGGTCCAGGTGAGGGTCCGACAACGGTTTAGGGGGAGCGTACGTGTGAGGGCGCGGGTTAGGGTGAGCGTACGGGTTAGGATTAGGGGACGGGTGAGGGGAAGGCTTCGGGGAAGGGTTAGGGTTAGGGTTCGGGTTAGGGTTAGTGTTAGGGGACGGGGACGGTTTAGGGTCCAGGTGAGGGTACGACAACGGTTTAGGGGGAGCGTACGTGTGAGGGCACGGGTTAGTGTGAGCGTACGGGTTAGGATTAGGGGACGGGTGAGGGGAAGGCTTCGGGGAAGGGTTAGGGTTAGGGTTCGGGCTAGGGTTAGGGTTAGGGCACGGGGACGGTTTAGGGTCCAGGTGAGGGTACGACAACGGTTTAGGGGGAGCGTACGTGTGAGGGCGCGGGTTAGTGTGAGCGTACGTGTTAGGATTAGGGGACGGGTGAGGGGAAAGCTTCGGGGAAGTGTTAGGGTTAGGGTTCGGGCTAGGGTTAGGGTTAGGGGACGGGGACGGTTTAGGGTCCAGGTGAGGGTCCGACAATGGTTTAGGGGGAGCGTACGTGTGAGGGCGCGGGTTAGTGTGAGCGTACGGGTTAGGATTAGGGAACGGGTGAGGGGAAGGCTTCAGGGAAGGGTTAGGGTTAGGGTTCGGGTTAGGGTTAGTGTTAGGGGACGGGGACGGTTTAGGGTCCAGGTGAGGGTACGACAACGGTTTAGGAGGAGCGTACGTGTGAGGGCACGGGTTAGTGTGAGCGTACGGGTTAGGATTAGGGGACGGGTGAGGGGAAGGCTTCGGGGAAGGGTTAGGGTTAGGGTTCGGGCTAGGGTTAGGGTTAGGGGACGGGGACGGTTTAGGGTCCAGGTGAGGGTACGACAACGGTTTAGGGGGAGCGTACGTGTGAGGGCGCGGGTTAGTGTGAGCGTACGGGTTAGGATTAGGAGACGGGTGAGGGGTAGGCTTCGGGGAAGGGTTAGGGTTAGGGTTCGGGCTAGGGTTAGGGTTAGGGGACGGGGACGGTTTAGGGTCCAGGTGAGGGTACGACAACGGTTTAGGGGGAGCGTACATGTGAGGGCGCGGGTTAGTGTGAGCGTACGGGTTAGGATTAGGGGACGGGTGAGGGGAAGGCTTCGAGGAAGGGTTAGGGTTAGGGTTCGGGCTAGGGTTAGGGTTAGGGGACGGGGACGGTTTAGGGTCCAGGTGAGGGTACGACAACGGTTTAGGGGGAGCGTACGTGTGAGGGCGCGGGTTAGTGTGAGCGTACGGGTTAGGATTAGGGGACGGGTGAGGGGAAGGCTTTGGGGAAGGGTTAGGGTTAGGGTTCGGGCTAGGGTTAGGGTTAGGGGACGGGGACGGTTTAGGGTCCAGGTGAGTGTACGACAACGGTTTAGGGGGAGTGTACGTGTGAGGGCGCGGGTTAGTGTGAGCGTACGGGTTAGGATTAGGGGACGGGTGAGGGGAAGGCTTCGGGGAAGGGTTAGGGTTAGGGTTCGGGCTAGGGTTAGGGTTAGGGGACGGGGACGGTTTAGGGTCCAGGTGAGGGTCCGACAACGGTTTAGGGGGAGCGTACGTGTGAGGGCGCGGGTTAGTGTGAGCGTACGGGTTAGGATTAGGGGACGGGTGAGGGGAAGGCGTCAGGGAAGGGTTAGGGTTAGGGTTTGGGCTAGGGTTAGGGTTAGGGGACGGGGACGGTTTAGGGTCCAGGTGAGGGTACGACAACGGTTTAGGGGGAGCGTACGTGTGAGGGCGCGGGTTAGTGTGAGCGTACGGGTTAGGATTAGGGGACGGGTGAGGGGAAGGCTTCGGGGAAGGGTTAGGGTTAGGGTTTGGGCTAGGGTTAGGGTTAGGGGACGGGGACGGTTTAGGGTCCAGGTGAGGGTACGACAACGGTTTAGGGGGAGCGTACGTGTGAGGGCGCGGGTTAGTGTGAGCGTACGGGTTAGGATTAGGCGACGGGTGAGGGGAAGGCTTCCGGGAAGGGTTAGGGTTAGGGTTCGGGCTAGGGTTAGGGTTAGGGGACGGGGACGGTTTAGGGTCCAGGTGACGGTACGACAACGGTTTAGGGGGATCGTACGTGTGAGGGCGCGGGTTAGTGTGAGCGTACGGGTTAGGATTAGGGGACGGGTGAGGGGAAGGCTTCGGGGAAGGGTTAGGGTTAGGGTTCGGGCTAGGGTTAGGGTTAGGGGACGGGGACGGTTTAGGGTCCAGGTGAGGGTACGACAACGGTTTTGGGGGAGCGTACGTGTGAGGGCGCGGGTTAGTGTGAGCGTACGGGTTAGGATTAGGGGACGGGTGAGGGGAAGGCTTCGGGGAAGGGTTAGGGTTAGGGTTCGGGCTAGGGTTAGGGTTAGGGGACGGGGACGGTTTAGGGTCCAGGTGAGGGTCCGACAACGGTTTAGGGGGAGCGTACGTGTGAGGGCGCGGGTTAGTGTGAGCGTACGGGTTAGGATTAGGGGACGGGTGAGGGGAAGGCTTCGGGGAAGGATTAAGGTTAGGGTTCCGGCTAGGGTTAGGGTTAGGGGACGGGGACGGTTTAGGGTCCAGGTGAGGGTACGACAACGGTTCAGGGGGAGCGTACGTGTGAGGGCGCGGGTTAGTGTGAGCGTACGGGTTAGGATTAGGGGACGGGTGAGGGGAAGGCTTCGGGGAAGGGTTAGGGTTAGGGTTCGGGCTAGGGTTAGAGTTAGGGGACGGGGACGGTTTAGGGTCCAGGTGAGGGTACGACAACGGTTCAGGGGGAGCATACGTGTGAGGGCGTGGGTTAGTGTGAGCGTACAGGTTAGGATTAGGGGACGGGTGAGGGGAAGGCTTCGGGGAAGGGTTAGGGTTAGGGTTCGGGCTAGGGTTAGGGTTAGGGGACGGGGACGGTTTAGGGTCCATGTGAGTGTACGACAACGGTTTAGGGGGAGCGTACGTGTGAGGGCGCGGGTTAGTGTGAGCGTACGGGTTAGGATTAGGGGACGGGTGAGGGGAAGGCTTCGGGGAAGGGTTAGGGTTAGGGTTCGGGCTAGGGTTAGGGTTAGGGGACGGGGACGGTTTAGGGTCCAGGTGAGGGTCCGACAACGGTTTAGGGGGAGCGTACGTGTGAGGGCACGGGTTAGTGTGAGCGTACGGGTTAGGATTAGGGGACGGGTGAGGGGAAGGCTTCGGGGAAGGGTTAGGGTTAGGGTTCGGGCTAGGGTTAGGGTTAGGGGACGGGGACGGTTTAGGGTCCAGGTGAGGGTACGACAACGGTTTAGGGGGAGCGTACGTGTGAGGGCGCGGGTTAGTGTGAGCGTACGGGTTAGGATTAGGGGACGGGTGAGGGGAAGGCTTCGGGGAAGTGTTAGGGTTAGGGTTCGGGCTAGGGTTAGGGTTAGGGGACGGGGACGGTTTAGGGTCCAGGTGAGGGTCCGACAACGGTTTAGGGGGAGCGTACGTGTGAGGGCGCGGGTTAGTGTGAGCGTACGGGTTAGGATTAGGGGACGGGTGAGGGGAAGGCTTCGGGGAAGGGTTAGGGTTAGGGTTCGGGCTAGGGTTAGGGTTAGGGGACGGGGACGGTTTAGGGTCCAGGTGAGGGTACGACAACGGTTTAGGGGGAGCGTACGTGTGAGGGCGCGGGTTAGTGTAAGCGTACGGGTTAGGATTAGGGGACGGGTGAGGGGAAGGCTTCGGGGAAGGGTTAGGGTTAGGGTTCGGTCTAGGGTTAGGGTTAGGGGACGGGGACGGTTTAGGGTCCAGGTGAGGGTACGACAACGGTTTAGGGGGAGCGTACGTGTGAGGGCGCGGGTTAGTGTGAGCGTACGGGTAAGGATTAGGGGAAGGGTGAGGGGAAGGCTTCGGGGAAGGGTTAGGGTTAGGGTTCGGGCTAGGGTTAGCGTTAGGGGACAGGGACGTTTTAGGGAACAGGTGAGGGTACGACAACGGTTTAGGCGGAGCGTACGTGTGAGGGCGCGGGTTAGTGTGAGCGTACGGGTTAGGATTAGGGGACGGGTGAGAGGAAGGCTTCGGGGAAGGGTTAGGGTTAGGGTTCGGGCTAGGGTTAGGGTTAGGGGACGGGGACGGTTTAGGGTCCAGGTGAGGGTACGACAACGGTTTAGGGGGAGCGTACGTGTGAGGGCACGGGTTAGTGTGAGCGTACGGGTTAGGATTAGGGGACGGGTGAGGGGAAGGCTTCGGGGAAGGGTTAGGGTTAGGGTTCGGGCTAGGGTTAGGGTTAGGGGACGGGGACGGTTTAGGGTCCAGGTGAGGGTCCGACAACGGTTTAGGGGGAGCGTACGGGTTAGGGCGAGGGTTAGTGTGAGCGTATGGGTTAGGATTAGGGGACGGGTGAGGGGAAGGCTTCGGGGAAGGGTTAGGGTTAGGGTTCGGGCTAGGGTTAGGGTTAGGGGACGGGGACGGTTTAGGGTCCAGGTGAGGGTACGACAACGGTTTAGGGGGAGCGTACGTGTGAGGGCACGGGTTAGTGTGAGCGTACGGGTTAGGATTAGGGGACGGGTGAGGGGAAGGCTTCGGGGAAGGGTTAGGGTTAGGGTTCGGGTTAGAGTTAGGGTTAGGGGACGGGGACGGTTTAGGGTCCAGGTGAGGGTATGACAACGGTTTAGGGGGAGCGTACGTGTGAGGGCGCGGGTTAGTGTGAGCGTACGGGTTAGGATTAGTGGACGGGTGAGGGGAAGGCTTCGGGGCAGGGTTAGGGTTAGGGTTCGGGCTAGGGTTAGGGTTAGGGGACGGGGACGGTTTAGGGTCCAGGTGAGGGTCCGACAACGGTTTAGGGGGAGCGTACGTGTGAGGGCGCGGGTTAGTGTGAGCGTACGGGTTAGGATTAGGGGACGGGTGAGGGGAAGGCTTCGGGGAAGGGTTAGGGTTAGGGTTCGGGCTAGGGTTAGGGTTAGGGGACGGGGACGGTTTAGGGTCCAGGTGAGGGTACGACAACGGTTTAGGGGGAGCGTACGTGTGAGGGCGCGGGTTAGTGTGAGCGTACGGGTTAGGATTAGGGGACGGGTGAGGGGAAGGCTTCGGGGAAGGGTTAGGGTTAGGGTTCGGGCTAGGGTTAGGGTTAGGGGACGGGGACGGTTTAGGGTCTAGGTGACGGTACGACAACGGTTTAGGGGGAGCGTACGTGTGAGGGCACGGGTTAGTGTGAGCGTACGGGTTAGGATTAGGGGAAGGGTGAGAGGAAGGCTTCGGGGAAGGGATAGGGTTAGGGTTCGGGCTAGGGTTAGGGTTAGGGGACGGGGACGGTTTAGGGTCCAGGTGAGGGTACGACAACGGTTTAGGCGGAGCGTACATGTGAGGGCGCGGGTTAGTGTGAGCGTACGGGTTAGGATTAGGGGACGGGTGAGGGGAAGGCTTCGGGCAAGGGTTAGGGTTAGGGTTCGGGCTAGGGTTAGGGTTAGGGGACGGGGACGGTTTAGGGTCCAGGTGAGGGTACGACAACGGTTTAGGGGGAGTGTACGTGTGAGGGCGCGGGTTAGTGTGAGTGTACGGGTTAGGATTAGGGGACGGGTGAGGGGAAGGCTTCGGGGAAGGTTTAGGGTTAGGGTTTGGGCTAGGGTTAGGGTTAGGGGACGGGGACGGTTTAGGGTCCAGGTGAGGGTACGACAACGGTTTAGGGGGAGCATACGTGTGAGGGCGCGGGTTAGTGTGAGCGTACGGGTTAGGATTAGGGGACGGGTGAGGGGAAGGCTTCCGGGAAGGGTTAGGGTTAGGGTTCGGGCTAGGGTTAGGGTTAGGGGACGGGGACGGTTTAGGGTCCAGGTGAGGGTACGACAACGGTTTAGGGGGATCGTACGTGTGAGGGCGCGGGTTAGTGTGAGCGTACGGGTTAGGATTAGGGGATGGGTGAGGGGAAGGCTTCGGGGAAGGGTTAGGGTTAGGGTTCGGGCTAGGGTTAGGGTTAGGGGACGGGGACGGTTTAGGGTCCAGGTGAGGGTACGACAACGGTTTTGGGGGAGCGTACGTGTGAGGGCGCGGGTTAGTGTGAGCGTACGGGTTAGGATTAGGGGACGGGTGAGGGGAAGGCTTCGGGGAAGGGTTAGGGTTAGGGTTCGGGCTAGGGTTAGGGTTAGGGGACGGGGACGGTTTAGGGTCCAGGTGAGGGTCCGACAACGGTTTAGGGGGAGCGTACGTGTGAGGGCGCGGGTTAGTGTGAGCGTACGGGTTAGGATTAGGGGACGGGTGAGGGGAAGGCTTCGGGGAAGTATTAGGGTTAGGGTTCTGGCTAGGGTTAGGGTTAGGGGACGGGGACGGTTTAGGGTCCAGGTGAGGGTACGACAACGGTTTAGGGGGAGCGTACGTGTGAGGGCGCGGGTTAGTGTGAGCGTACGGGTTAGGATTAGGGGACGGGTGAGGGGAAGGCTTCGGGGAAGGGTTAGGGTTAGGGTTCGGGCTAGGGTTAGAGTTATGGGACGGGGACGGTTTAGGGTCCAGGTGAGGGTACGACAACGGTTCAGGGGGAGCATACGTTTGAGGGCGTGGGTTAGTGTGAGTGTACAGGTTAGGATTAGGGGACGGGTGAGGGGAAGGCTTCGGGGAAGGGTTAGGGTTAGGGTTCGGACTAGGGTTAGGGTTAGGGGACGGGGACGGTTAAGGGTCCATGTGAGTGTACGACAACGGTTTAGGGGGAGCGTACGTGTGAGGGCGCGGGTTAGTGTGAGCGTACGGGTTAGGATTAGGGGACGGGTGAGGGTAAGGCTTCGGGGAAGGGTTAGGGTTAGGGTTCGGGCTAGGGTTAGGGTTAGGGGACGGGGACGGTTTAGGGTCCAGGTGAGGGTCCGACCACGGTTTAGGGGGAGCGTACGTGTGAGGGCGCGGGTTAGTGTGAGCGTATGGGTAAGGATTAGGGGAAGGGTGAGGGGAAGGCTTCGGGGAAGGGTTAGGGTTAGGGTTCGGGCTAGGGTTAGCGTTAGGGGACAGGGACGTTTTAGGGAACAGGTGAGGGTACGACAACGGTTTAGGCGGAGCGTACGTGTGAGGGCGCGGGTTAGTGTGAGCGTACGGGTTAGGATTAGGGGACGGGTGAGAGGAAGGCTTCGGGGAAGGATTAGGGTTAGGGTTCGGGCTAGGGTTAGGGTTAGGGGACGGGGACGGTTTAGGGTCCAGGTGAGGGTACGACAACTGTTTAGGGGGAGCGTACGTGTGAGGGCACGGGTTAGTGTGAGCGTACGGGTTAGGATTAGGGGACGGGTGAGGGGAAGGCTTCGGGGAAGGGTTAGGGTTAGGGTTCGGGCTAGGGTTAGGGTTAGGGGACGGGGACGGTTTAGGGTCCAGGTGAGGGTCCGACAACGGTTTAGGGGGAGCGTACGGGTTAGGGCGAGGGTTAGTGTGAGCGTATGGGTTAGGATTAGGGGACGGGTGAGGGGAAGGCTTCGGGGAAGGGTTAGGGTTAGGGTTCGGGCTAGGGTTAGGGTTAGGGGACGGGGACGGTTTAGGGTCCAGGTGAGGGTACGACAACGGTTTAGGGGGAGCGTACGTGTGAGGGCACGGGTTAGTGTGAGCGTACGGGTTAGGATTAGGGGACGGGTGAGGGGAAGGCTTCGGGGAAGGGTTAGGGTTAGGGTTCGGGTTAGAGTTATGGTTAGGGGACGGGGACGGTTTAGGGTCCAGGTGAGGGTACGACAACGGTTTAGGGGGAGCGTACGTGTGAGGGCGCGGGTTAGTGTGAGCGTACGGGTTAGGATTAGTGGACGGCTGAGGGGAAGGCTTCGGGACAGGGTTAGGGTTAGGGTTCGGGCTAGGGTTAGGGTTAGGGGACGGGGACGGTTTAGGGTCCAGGTGAGGGTCCGACAACGGTTTAGGGGGAGCGTACGTGTGAGGGCGCGGGTTAGTGTGAGCGTACGGGTTAGGATTAGGGGACGGGTGAGGGGAAGGCTTCGGGGAAGGGTTAGGGTTAGGGTTCGGGCTAGGGTTAGGGTTAGGGGACGGGGACGGTTTAGGGTCCAGGTGAGGGTACGACAACGGTTTAGGGGGAGCGTACGTGTGAGGGCGCGGGTTAGTGTGAGCGTACGGGTTAGGATTAGGGGACGGGTGAGGGGAAGGCTTCGGGGAAGGGTTAGGGTTAGGGTTCGGGCTAGGGTTAGGGTTAGGGGACGGGGACGGTTTAGGGTCTAGGTGACGGTACGACAACGGTTTAGGGGGAGCGTACGTGTGAGGGCACGGGTTAGTGTGAGCGTACGGGTTAGGATTAGGGGAAGGGTGAGAGGAAGGCTTCGGGGAAGGGATAGGGGTAGGGTTCGGGCTAGGGTTAGGGTTAGGGGACGGGGACGGTTTAGGGTCCAGGTGAGGGTACGACAACGGTTTAGGCGGAGCGTACATGTGAGGGTGCGGGTTAGTGTGAGCGTACGGGTTAGGATTAGGGGACGGGTGAGGGGAAGGCTTCGGGCAAGGGTTAGGGTTAGGGTTCGGGCTAGGGTTAGGGTTAGGGGACGGGGACGGTTTAGGGTCCAGGTGAGGGTACGACAACGGTTTAGGGGGAGTGTACGTGTGAGGGCGCGGGTTAGTGTGAGCGTACGGGTTAGGATTAGGGGACGGGTGAGGGGAAGGCTTCGGGGAAGGGTTAGGGTTAGGGTTCGGGCTAGGGTTAGGGTTAGGGGACGGGGACGGTTTAGGGTCCAGGTGAGGGTACGAGAATGGTTTAGGGGGAGCGTACGTGTGAGGGCGCGGGTTAGTGTGAGCGTACGGGTTAGGATTAGGGGACAGGTGAGGGGAAGGCTTCGGGGAAGGGTTAGGGTTAGGGTTCGGGCTAGGGTTAGGGGACGGGGACGGGGACGGTTTAGGGTCCAGGTGAGGGTACGACAATGGTTTAGGGGGAGCGTACGTGTGAGGGCGCGGGTAGTGTGAGCGTACGGGTAAGGATTAGGGGACGGGTGAGGGGAAGGCTTCGGGGAAGGGTTAGGGTTAGGGTTCGGGCTAGGGTTAGGGTTAGGGGACGGGGACGGTTTAGGGTCCAGGTGAGGGTACGACAACGGTTTAGGGGGAGCGTACGTGTGAGGGCGCGGGTTAGTGTGAGCGTACGGGTTAGGATTAGGGGACAGGTGAGGGGAAGGCTTCGGGGAAGGGTTAGGGTTAGGGTTCGGGCTAGGGTTAGGGTTAGGGGACGGGGAAGGTTTAGGGTCCAGGTGAGGGTACGACAACGGTTTAGGGGGAGCGTACGTGTGATGGCACGGGTTAGTGTGAGCGTACCGGTTAGGATTAGGGGACGGGTGAGGGGAAGGCTTCGGGGAAGTGTTAGGGTTAGGGTTCGGGCTAGGGTTAGGGTTAGGGGACGGGGACGGTTTAGGGTCCAGATGAGGGTACGACAACGGTTTAGGGGGAGCGTACGTGTGAGGGCACGGGTTAGTGGGAGCGTACGGGTTAGGATTAGGGGACGGGTGAGGGGAAGGCTTCGGGGAAGGGTTAGGGTTAGGGTTCGGGCTAGGGTTAGGGTTAGGGGACGGGGACGGTTTAGGGTCCAGGTGAGGGTACGACAACGGTTTAGGGGGAGCGTACGTGTGAGGGCGCGGGTTAGTGTGAGAGTAGGGTTTAGGCTTAAGGGACGGGTGAGGGGAAGGCTTCGGGGAAGTGTTAGGGTTAGGGTTCGGGCTAGGGTTAGCGTTAGGGGACAGGGACGTTTTAGGGAACAGGTGAGGGTACGACAACGGTTTAGGCGGAGCGTACGTGTGAGGGCGTGGGTTAGTGTGATCGTATGGGTTAGGATTAGGGGACGGGTGAGGGGAAGTCTTCGGGGAAGGGTTAGGGTTAGGGTTCGGGCTAGGGTTAGGGTTAGGGGACGGGGACGGTTTAGGGTCCAGGTGAGGGTACGACAACGGTTTAGGGGGAGCGTACGTGTGAGGGCACGGGTTAGTGTGAGCGTACGTTTTAGGATTAGGGGACGGGTGAGGGGAAGGCTTCGGGGAAGGGTTAGGGTTAGGGTTCGGGCTAGGGTTAGGGTTAGGGGACGGGGACGGTTTAGGGTCCAGGTGAGGGTACGACAACGGTTTAGGGGGAGCGTACGTGTGAGGGCGCGGGTTAGTGTGAGCGTACGGGTTAGGATTAGGGGACGGGTGAGGGGAAGGCTTCGGGGAAGGGTTAGGGTTAGGGTTCGGGCTAGGGTTAGGGTTAGGGGACGGGGACGGTTTAGGGTCCAGGTGAGGGTACGACAACGGTTTAGGGGGAGCGTACGTGTGAGGGCGCGGGTTAGTGTGAGCGTACGGGTTAGGATTAGGGGACGGGTGAGGGGAAGGCTTCGGGGAAGGGTTGGGGTTAGGGTTCGGGCTAGGGTTAGGGTTAGGGGACGGGGACGGTTTAGGGTCCAGGTGAGGGTACGACAACGGTTTAGGGGGAGCGTACGTGTGAGGGCGCGGGTTAGTGTGAGCGTACGGGTTAGGATTAGGGGACGGGTGAGGGGAAGGCTTCGGGGAAGGGTTAGGGTTAGGGTTCGGGCTAGGGTTAGGGTTAGGCGACGGGGACGGTTTAGGGTCCAGGTGAGGGTCCGACAACGGTTTAGGGGGAGCGTACGTGTGAGGGCGCGGGTTAGTGTGAGCGTACGGGTTAGGATTAGGGGACGGGTGAGGGGAAGGCTTCGGGGAAGGGTTAGGCTTAGGGTTCGGGCTAGGGTTAGGGTTAGGGGACGGGGACGGTTTAGGGTCCAGGTGAGGGTACGACAACGGTTTAGGGGGAGCGTACGTGTGAGGGCGCGGGTTAGTGTCAGTGTACGGGTTAGGATTAGGGGACGGGTGAGGGGAAGGCTTCGGGGAAGGGTTAGGGTTAGGGTTCGGGCTAGGGTTAGGGTTAGGGGACGGGGACGGTTTAGGGTCCAGGTGAGGGTACGACAACGGTTTAGGGGGAGCGTACGTGTGAGGGCGTGGGTTAGTGTGAGCGTACGCGTTAGGATTAGGGGACGGGTGAGGGGAAGGCTTCGGGGAAGGGTTAGGGTTAGGGTTCGGGCTAGGGTTAGGGTTAGGGGACGGGGACGGTTTAGGGTCCAGGTGAGGGCACGACAACGGTTTAGGCGGAGCGTACGTGTGAGGGCGTGGGTTAGTGTGAGCGTACATGTTAGGATTAGGGGACGGGTGAGGGGAAAGCTTCGGGGAAGTGGTAGGGTTAGGGTTCGGGCTAGGGTTAGGGTTAGGGGACGGGGAAGGTTTAGGGTCCAGGTGAGGGTACGACAACGGTTTAGGGGGAGCGTACGTGTGAGGGCACGGGTTAGGGTGAGCGTACGGGTAGGATTAGGGGACGGGTGAGGGGAAGGCTTCGGGGAAGTGTTAGGGTTAGGGTTCGGGCTAGGGTTAGGGTTAGGGGACGGGGACGGTTTAGGGTCCAGGTGAGGGCACGACAACGATTTAGGCGGAGCGTACGTGTGAGGGCGCGGGTTAGTGTGAGCGTACGGGTTAGGATTATGGGACTGGTGAGGGGAAAGCTTCGGGGAAGTGTTAGGGTTAGGGTTCGGGCTAGGGTTAGGGTTAGGGGACGGGGACGGTTTAGGGTCCAGGTGAGGGTACGACAACGGTTTAGGGGGAGCGTACGTGTGAGGGCGCGGGTTAGTGTGAGCGTACGGGTTAGGATTAGGGGACGGGTGAGGGGAAGACTTCGGGGAAGTGTTAGGGTTAGGGTTCGGGCTAGGGTTAGGGTTAGGGGACGGGGACGGTTTAGGGTCCAGGTGAGGGCACGACAACGGTTTAGGCGGAGCGTACGTGTGAGGGCGTGGGTTAGTGTGAGCGTACGTGTTAGGATTAGGGGACGGGTGAGGGGAAAGCTTCGGGGAAGTGGTAGGGTTAGGGTTCGGGCTAGGGTTAGTGTTAGGGGACGGGGAAGGTTTAGGGTCCAGGTGAGGGTACGACAACGGTTTAGGGGGAGCATACGTGTGAGGGCACGGGTTAGGGTGAGCGTACGGGTAGGATTAGGGGACGGGTGAGGGGAAGGCTTCGGGGAAGGGTTAGGGTTAGGGTTCGGGTTAGGGTTAGTGTTAGGGGACGGGGACGGTTTAGGGTCCAGGTGAGGGTACGACAACGGTTTAGGGGGAGCGTACGTGTGAGGGCACGGGTTAGTGTGAGCGTACGGGTTAGGATTAGGGGACGGGTGAGGGGAAGGCTTCGGGGAAGGGTTAGGGTTAGGGTTCGGGCTAGGGTTAGGGTTAGGGCACGGGGACGGTTTAGGGTCCAGGTGAGGGTACGACAACGGTTTAGGGGGAGCTTACGTGTGAGGGCGCGGGTTAGTGTGAGCGTACGTGTTAGGATTAGGGGACGGGTGAGGGGAAAGCTTCGGGGAAGTGTTAGGGTTAGGGTTCAGGCTAGGGTTAGGGTTAGGGGACGGGGACGGTTTAGGGTCCAGGTGAGGGTCCGACAACGGTTTAGGGGGAGCGTACGTGTGAGGGCGCGGGTTAGTGTGAGCGTACGGGTTAGGATTAGGGGACGGGTGAGGGGAAGGCTTCGGGGAAGGGTTAGGGTTAGGGTTCGGGCTAGGGTTAGGGTTCGGGGACGGGGACAGTGTAGGGTCCAGGTGAGGGTACGACAACGGTTTAGGGGGAGCTTACGTGTGAGGGCGCGGGTTAGTGTGAGCGTACGTGTTAGGATTAGGGGACGGGTGAGGGGAAAGCTTCGGGGAAGTGTTAGGGTTAGGGTTCGGGCTAGGGTTAGGGTTAGGGGACGGGGACGGTTTAGGGTCCAGGTGAGTGTACGACAATGGTTTAGGGGGAGCGTACGTGTGAGGGCGCTGGTTAGTGTGAGCGTACGGGTTAGGATTAGGGGACGGGTGAGGGGAAGGCTTCGGGGAAGGGTGAGGGGAAGGCTTCGGGGAAGGGTTAGGGTTAGGGTTCGGGCTAGGGTTAGGGTTAGGTGACGGGGACGGTTTAGGGTCCAGGTGAGGGTACGACAACGGTTTAGGGGGAGCGTACGTGTGAGGGCGCGGGTTAGTGTGAGCGTACGGGTTAGGATTAGGGGACGGGTGAGGGGAAGGCTTCGGGGAAGGGTTAGGGTTAGGGTTCGGGCTAGGGTTAGGGTTAGGGGACGGGGACGGTTTAGGGTCCAGGTGAGGGTACGACAACGGTTTAGGGGGAGTGTACGTGTGAGGGCGCGGGTTAGTGTGAGCGTACGGGTTAGGATTAGGGGACGGGTGAGGGGAAGGCTTCGGGGAAGGGTTAGGGTTAGGGTTCGGGCTAGGGTTAGTGTTAGGGGACGGGGACGGTTTAGGGTCCAGGTGAGGGTACGACAACGGTTTAGGGGGAGCGTACGTGTGAGGGCGCGGGTTAGTGTGAGCGTACGGGTTAGGATTAGGGGACGGGTGAGGGGAAGGCTTCTGGGAAGGGTTAGGGTTAGGGTTCGGGCTAGGGTTAGGGTTAGGGGACGGGGACGGTTTAGGGTCCAGGTGAGGGTACGACAAAGGTTTAGGGGGAGCGTACGTGTGAGGGCGCGGGTTAGTGTGAGCGTACGGGTTAGGATTAGGGGACGGGTGAGGGGAAGGCTTCGGGGAAGGGTTAGGGTTAGGGTTCGGGCTAGGGTTAGGGTTAGGGGACGGGGACGGTTTAGGGTCCAGGTTAGGGTCCGACAACGGTTTAGGGGGAGCGTACGTGTGAGGGCGCGGGTTAGTGTGAGCGTACGGGTTAGGATTAGGGGACGGGTGAGGGGAAGGCTTCGGGGAAGGGTTAGGGTTAGGGTTCGGGCTAGGGTTAGGGTTAGGGGACGGGGACGGTTTAGGGTCCAGGTGAGGGTACGACAACGGTTTAGGGGGAGCGTACGTGTGAGGGCGCGGGTTAGTGTGAGCGTACGGGTTAGGATTAGGGGACGGGTGAGGGGAAGGCTTCGGGGAAGGGTTAGGGTTAGGGTTCGGGCTAGGGTTAGGGTTAGGGGACGGGGACGGTTTAGGGTCCAGGTGAGGGTACGACAACGGTTTAAGGGGAGCGTACGTGTGAGGGCGCGGGTTAGTGTGAGCGTACGGGTTAGGATTAGGGGACGGGTGAGGGGAAGGCTTCGGGGAAGGGTTAGGGTTAGGGTTCGGGCTAGGGTTAGGGTTAGGGGACGGGGAAGGTTTAGGATCCAGGTGAGGGTACAACAACGGTTTAGGGGGAGCGTATGTGTGAGGGCGCGGTTTAGTGTGAGCGTACAGGTTAGGATTAGGGGACGGGTGAGGGGAAGGCTTCGGGGAAGTGTTAGGGTTAGGGTTCGGGCTAGGGTTAGGGTTAGGGGACGGGGACGGTTTAGGGTCCAGGTGAGGGTCCGACAACGGTTTAGGGGGAGCGTACGTGTGAGGGCGTGGGTTAGTGTGAGCGTACGGGTTAGGATTAGGGGACGGGTGAGGGGAAGGCTTCGGGGAAGGGTTAGGGTTAGGGTTCGGGCTAGGGTTAGGGTTAGGGGACGGGGACGGTTTAGGGTCCAGGTGAGGGTCCAACAACGGTTTAGGGGGAGCGTACGTGTGAGGGTGCGGGTTAGTGTGAGCGTACGGGTTAGGATTAGGGGACGGGTGAGGGGAAGGCTTCGGGGAAGGGTTAGGGTTAGGGTTCGGGCTAGGGTTAGGGTTAGGGGACGGGGACGGTTTAGGGTCCAGGTGAGGGTACGACAACGGTTTAGGGGGAGCGTACGTGTGAGGGCGCGGGTTAGTGTGAGCGTACGGGTTAGGATTAGGGGACGGGTGAGGGGAAGGCTTCGGGGAAGTGTTAGGGTTAGGGTTCGGGCTAGGGTTAGGGTTAGGGGACGGGGAAGGTTTAGGGTCCAGGTGAGGGTACGACAACGGTTTAGGTGGAGTGTACGTGTGAGGGCACGGGTTAGTGTGAGCGTACGTTTAGGATTAGGGGACGGGTGAGGGGAAGGCTTCGGGGAAGTGTTAGGGTTAGGGTTCGGGCTAGGGTTAGGGTTAGGGGACGGGGACGGTTTAGGGTCCAGGTGAGGGCACGACAACGGTTTAGGCGGAGCGTACGTGTGAGGGCGCGGGTTAGTGTGAGCGTACGGGTTAGGATTAGGGGATGGGTGAGGGGAAAGCTTCGGGGAAGTGTTAGGGTTAGGGTTCAGGCTAGGGTTAGGGTTAGGGGACGGGGACGGTTTAGGGTCCAGGTGAGGGTACGACAACGGTTTAGGGGGAGCGTACGTGTGAGGGCGCGGGTTAGTGTGAGCGTACGGGTTAGGATTAGGGGACGGGTGAGGGGAAGGCTTCGGGGAAGGGTTAGGGTTAGGGTTCGGGCTAGGGTTAGGGTTAGGGGACGGGGACGGTTTAGGGTTCAGGTGAGGGTACGACAACGGTTTAGGGGGAGCATACGTGTGAGGGCGCGGGTTAGTGTGAGCGTACGGGTTAGGATTAGGGGACGGGTGAGGGGAAGGCTTCGGGGAAGGGTTAGGGTTAGGGTTCGGGCTAGGGTTAGTGTTAGGGGACGGGGACGGTTTAGGGTCCAGGTGAGGGTACGACAACGGTTTAGGGGGAGCGTACGTGTGAGGGCGCGGGTTAGTGTGAGCGTACGGGTTAGGATTAGGGGACGGGTGAGGGGAAGGCTTCGGGGAAGGGTTAGGGTTAGGGTTCGGGCTAGGGTTAGGGTTAGGGGACGGGGACGGTTTAGGGTCCAGGTGAGGGTACGACAACGGTTTAGGGGGAGCGTACGTGTGAGGGCGCGGGTTAGTGTGAGCGTACGGGTTAGGATTAGGGGACGGGTGAGGGGAAGGCTTCGGGGAAGGGTTAGGGTTAGGGTTCGGGCTAGGGTTAGGGTTAGGGGACGGGGAAGGTTTAGGATCCAGGTGAGGGTACAACAACGGTTTAGGGGGAGCGTATGTGTGAGGGCGCGGGTTAGTGTGAGCGTACAGGTTAGGATTAGGGGACGGGTGAGGGGAAGGCTTCGGGGAAGTGTTAGGGTTAGGGTTCGGGCTAGGGTTAGGGTTAGGGGACGGGGACGGTTTAGGGTCCAGGTGAGGGTCCGACAACGGTTTAGGGGGAGCGTACGTGTGAGGGCGCGGGTTAGTGTGAGCGTACGGGTTAGGATTAGGGGACGGGTGAGGGGAAGGCTTCGGGGAAGGGTTAGGGTTAGGGTTCGGGCTAGGGTTAGGGTTAGGGGACGGGGACGGTTTAAGGTCCAGGTGAGGGTCCAACAACGGTTTAGGGGGAGCGTACGTGTGAGGGTGCGGGTTAGTGTGAGCGTACGGGTTAGGATTAGGGGACGGGTGAGGGGAAGGCTTCGGGGAAGGGTTAGGGTTAGGGTTCGGGCTAGGGTTAGGGTTAGGGGACGGGGACGGTTTAGGGTCCAGGTGAGGGTACGACAACGGTTTAGGGGGAGCGTACGTGTGAGGGCGCGGGTTAGTGTGAGCGTACGGGTTAGGATTAGGGGACGGGTGAGGGGAAGGCTTCGGGGAAGGGTTAGGGTTAGGGTTCGGGCTAGGGTTAGGGTTAGGGGACGGGGACGGTTTAGGGTCCAGGTGAGGGTACGACAACGGTTTAGGGGGAGCGTACGTGTGAGGGCGCGGGTTAGTGTGAGCGTACGGGTTAGGATTAGGGGACGGGTGAGGGGAAGGCTTCGGGGAAGTGTTAGGGTTAGGGTTCGGGCTAGGGTTAGGGTTAGGGGACGGGGAAGGTTTAGGGTCCAGGTGAGGGTACGACAACGGTTTAGGGGGAGTGTACGTGTGAGGGCACGGGTTAGTGTGAGCGTACGTTTAGGATTAGGGGACGGGTGAGGGGAAGGCTTCGGGGAAGTGTTAGGGTTAGGGTTCGGGCTAGGGTTAGGGTTAGGGGACGGGGACGGTTTAGGGTCCAGGTGAGGGCACGACAACGGTTTAGGCGGAGCGTACATGTGAGGGCGCGGGTTAGTGTGAGCGTACGGGTTAGGATTAGGGGACGGGTGAGGGGAAGGCTTCGGGGAAGGGTTAGGGTTAGGGTTCGGGCTAGGGTTAGGGTTAGGGGACGGGGACGGTTTAGGGTCCAGGTGAGGGTACGACAACGGTTTAGGGGGAGCGTACGTGTGAGGGCGTGGGTTAGTGTGAGCGTACGGGTTAGGATTAGGGGACGGGTGAGGGGAAGGCTTCGGGGAAGGGTTAGGGTTAGGGTTCGGGCTAGGGTTAGGGTTAGGGGACGGGGACGGTTTAGGGTCCAGGTGAGTGTACGACAACGGTTTAGGGGGAGCGTACGTATGAGGGCGCAGGTTAGTGTGAGCGTACGGGTTAGGATTAGGGGACGGGTGAGGGGAAGGCTTCGGGGAAGGGTTAGGGTTAGGGTTCGGGCTAGGGTTAGGGTTAGGGGACGGGGACGGTTTAAGGTCCAGGTGAGGGTCCAACAACGGTTTAGGGGGAGCGTACGTGTGAGGGTGCGGGTTAGTGTGAGCGTACGGGTTAGGATTAGGGGACGGGTGAGGGGAAGGCTTCGGGGAAGGGTTAGGGTTAGGGTTCGGGCTAGGGTTAGGGTTAGGGGACGGGGACGGTTTAGGGTCCAGGTGAGGGTACGACAACGGTTTAGGGGGAGCGTACGTGTGAGGGCGCGGGTTAGTGTGAGCGTACGGGTTAGGATTAGGGGACGGGTGAGGGGAAGGCTTCGGGGAAGGGTTAGGGTTAGGGTTCGGGCTAGGGTTAGGGTTAGGGGACGGGGACGGTTTAGGGTCCAGGTGAGGGTACGACAACGGTTTAGGGGGAGCGTACGTGTGAGGGCGCGGGTTAGTGTGAGCGTACGGGTTAGGATTAGGGGACGGGTGAGGGGAAGGCTTCGGGGAAGTGTTAGGGTTAGGGTTCGGGCTAGGGTTAGGGTTAGGGGACGGGGAAGGTTTAGGGTCCAGGTGAGGGTACGACAACGGTTTAGGGGGAGTGTACGTGTGAGGGCACGGGTTAGTGTGAGCGTACGTTTAGGATTAGGGGACGGGTGAGGGGAAGGCTTCGGGGAAGTGTTAGGGTTAGGGTTCGGGCTAGGGTTAGGGTTAGGGGACGGGGACGGTTTAGGGTCCAGGTGAGGGCACGACAACGGTTTAGGCGGAGCGTACATGTGAGGGCGCGGGTTAGTGTGAGCGTACGGGTTAGGATTAGGGGACGGGTGAGGGGAAGGCTTCGGGGAAGGGTTAGGGTTAGGGTTCGGGCTAGGGTTAGGGTTAGGGGACGGGGACGGTTTAGGGTCCAGGTGAGGGTACGACAACGGTTTAGGGGGAGCGTACGTGTGAGGGCGTGGGTTAGTGTGAGCGTACGGGTTAGGATTAGGGGACGGGTGAGGGGAAGGCTTCGGGGAAGGGTTAGGGTTAGGGTTCGGGCTAGGGTTAGGGTTAGGGGACGGGGACGGTTTAGGGTCCAGGTGAGTGTACGACAACGGTTTAGGGGGAGCGTACGTATGAGGGCGCAGGTTAGTGTGAGCGTACGGGTTAGGATTAGGGGACGGGTGAGGGGAAGGCTTCGGGGAAGGGTTAGGGTTAGGGTTCGGGCTAGGGTTAGGGTTAGGGGACGGGGACGGTTTAGGGTCCAGGTGAGGGTACGACAACGGTTTAGGGGGAGCGTACGTGTGAGGGCGCGGGTTAGTGTGAGCGTACGTGTTAGGATTAGGGGACGGGTGAGAGGAAAGCTTCGGGGAAGTGTTAGGGTTAGGGTTCGGGCTAGGGTTAGGGTTAGGGGACGGGGACGGTTTAGGGTCCAGGTGAGGGTCCGACAACGGTTTAGGGGGAATGTACGTGTGAGGGCGCGGGTTAGTGTGAGCGTACGGGTTAGGATTAGGGGACGGGTGAGGTGAAGGCTTCGGGGAAGTGTTAGGGTTAGGGTTCGGGCTAGGGTTAGGGTTAGGGGACGGGGACGGTTTAGGGTCCAGGTGAGGGTCCGACAACGGTTTAGGGGGAGCGTACGTGTGAGGGCGCGGGTTAGTGTGAGCGTACGGGTTAGGATTAGGGGACGGGTGAGGGTAAGGCTTCGGGGAAGGTTTAGGGTTAGGGTTCGGGCTAGGGTTAGGATTAGGGGACGGGGACGGTTTAGGGTCCAGGTGATTGTCCGACAACGGTTTAGGGGGAGCGTACGTGTGAGGGCGCGGGTTAGTGTGAGCGTACGGGTTAGGATTAGGGAACGGGTGAGGGGAAGGCTTCGGGGAAGGGTTAGAGTTAGGGTTCGGGCTAGGGTTAGGGTTAGGGGACGGGGACGATTTAGGGTCCAGGTGAGGGTACGACAACGGTTTAGGGGGAGCGTACGTGTGAGGGCGCGGGTTAGTGTGAGCGTACGGGTTAGGATTAGGGGACGGGTGAGGGGAAGGCTTCGGGGAAGGGTTAGGGTTAGGGTTCGGGCTAGGGTTACGGTTAGGGGACGGGGACGGTTTAGGGCCCAGGTGAGGGTACGACAACGGTTTAGGGGGAGCGTACTTGTGAGGGTGCGGGTTAGTGTGAGCGTACGGGTTAGAATTAGGGGACGGGTGAGGGGAAGGCTTCGGGGAAGGGTTAGGGTTAGGGTTCGGGCTAGGGTTAGTGTTAGGGGACGGGGACGGTTTAGGGTCCAGGTGAGGGTACGACAACTGTTTAGGGGGAGCGTACGTGTGAGGGCGCGGGTTAGTGGGAGCGTAAGGGTTAGGATTAAGGGACGGGTGAGGGGAAGGCTTCGAGGAAGGGTTAGGGTTAGGGTTCGGGCTAGGGTTAGGGTTAGGGGATGGGGACGCTTTAGGGTCCAGGTGAGGGTACGACAACGGTTTAGGGGGAGCGTACGTGTGAGGGCACGGGTTAGTGTGAGCGTTCGGGTTAGGATTAGGGGACGGGTGAGGGGAAGGCTTCGGGGAAGGGTTAGGGTTCGGGCAACGTTTAGGGTTAGGGGACGGGGACGGTTTAGGGTCCAGGTGAGGGTACGAGAACGGTTTAGGGGGAGCGTACGTGTGAGGGCGCGGGTTAGTGTGAGCGTACGGGTTAGGATTAGGGGACGGGTGAGGGGAAGGCTTCGGGGAAGGGTTAGGGTTAAGGTTCGGGCTAGGGTTAGGGTTAGGAGACGGGGATGGTTTAGGGTCCAGGTGAGTGTACGACAACGGTTTAGGGGGAGCGTACGTGTGAGGGCGCGGGTTAGTGGGAGCGTACGCGTTAGGATTAGGGGACGGGTGAGGGGAAGGCTTCGGGGAAGGGTTAGGGTTAGGGTTCGGGCTAGGGTTAGGGTTAGGGGACGGGGACGGTTTAGGGTCCAGGTGAGGGCACGACAACGGTTTAGGCGGAGCGTACGTGTGAGGGCGTGGGTTAGTGTGAGCGTACATGTTAGGATTAGGGGACGGGTGAGGGGAAAGCTTCGGGGAAGTGGTAGGGTTAGGGTTCGGGCTAGGGTTAGGGTTAGGGGACGGGGAAGGTTTAGGGTCCAGGTGAGGGTACGACAACGGTTTAGGGGGAGCGTACGTGTGAGGGCACGGGTTAGGGTGAGCGTACGGGTAGGATTAGGGGACGGGTGAGGGGAAGGCTTCGGGGAAGTGTTAGGGTTAGGGTTCGGGCTAGGGTTAGGGTTAGGGGACGGGGACGGTTTAGGGTCCAGGTGAGGGCACGACAACGATTTAGGCGGAGCGTACGTGTGAGGGCGCGGGTTAGTGTGAGCGTACGGGTTAGGATTATGGGACTGGTGAGGGGAAAGCTTCGGGGAAGTGTTAGGGTTAGGGTTCGGGCTAGGGTTAGGGTTAGGGGACGGGGACGGTTTAGGGTCCAGGTGAGGGTACGACAACGGTTTAGGGGGAGCGTACGTGTGAGGGCGCGGGTTAGTGTGAGCGTACGGGTTAGGATTAGGGGACGGGTGAGGGGAAGACTTCGGGGAAGTGTTAGGGTTAGGGTTCGGGCTAGGGTTAGGGTTAGGGGACGGGGACGGTTTAGGGTCCAGGTGAGGGCACGACAACGGTTTAGGCGGAGCGTACGTGTGAGGGCGTGGGTTAGTGTGAGCGTACGTGTTAGGATTAGGGGACGGGTGAGGGGAAAGCTTCGGGGAAGTGGTAGGGTTAGGGTTCGGGCTAGGGTTAGTGTTAGGGGACGGGGAAGGTTTAGGGTCCAGGTGAGGGTACGACAACGGTTTAGGGGGAGCATACGTGTGAGGGCACGGGTTAGGGTGAGCGTACGGGTAGGATTAGGGGACGGGTGAGGGGAAGGCTTCGGGGAAGGGTTAGGGTTAGGGTTCGGGTTAGGGTTAGTTTTAGGGGACGGGGACGGTTTAGGGTCCAGGTGAGGGTACGACAACGGTTTAGGGGGAGCGTACGTGTGAGGGCACGGGTTAGTGTGAGCGTACGGGTTAGGATTAGGGGACGGGTGAGGGGAAGGCTTCGGGGAAGGGTTAGGGTTAGGGTTCGGGCTAGGGTTAGGGTTAGGGCACGGGGACGGTTTAGGGTCCAGGTGAGGGTACGACAACGGTTTAGGGGGAGCTTACGTGTGAGGGCGCGGGTTAGTGTGAGCGTACGTGTTAGGATTAGGGGACGGGTGAGGGGAAAGCTTCGGGGAATTGTTAGGGTTAGGGTTCAGGCTAGGGTTAGGGTTAGGGGACGGGGACGGTTTAGGGTCCAGGTGAGGGTCCGACAACGGTTTAGGGGGAGCGTACGTGTGAGGGCGCGGGTTAGTGTGAGCGTACGGGTTAGGATTAGGGGACGGGTGAGGGGAAGGCTTCGGGGAAGGGTTAGGGTTAGGGTTCGGGCTAGGGTTAGGGTTCGGGGACGGGGACAGTGTAGGGTCCAGGTGAGGGTACGACAACGGTTTAGGGGGAGCTTACGTGTGAGGGCGCGGGTTAGTGTGAGCGTACGTGTTAGGATTAGGGGACGGGTGAGGGGAAAGCTTCGGGGAAGTGTTAGGGTTAGGGTTCGGGCTAGGGTTAGGGTTAGGGGACGGGGACGGTTTAGGGTCCAGGTGAGTGTACGACAATGGTTTAGGGGGAGCGTACGTGTGAGGGCGCTGGTTAGTGTGAGCGTACGGGTTAGGATTAGGGGACGGGTGAGGGGAAGGCTTCGGGGAAGGGTGAGGGGAAGGCTTCGGGGAAGGGTTAGGGTTAGGGTTCGGGCTAGGGTTAGGGTTAGGTGACGGGGACGGTTTAGGGTCCAGGTGAGGGTACGACAACGGTTTAGGGGGAGCGTACGTGTGAGGGCGCGGTTTAGTGTGAGCGTACGGGTTAGGATTAGGGGACGGGTGAGGGGAAGGCTTCGGGGAAGGGTTAGGGTTAGGGTTCGGGCTAGGGTTAGGGTTAGGGGACGGGGACGGTTTAGGGTCCAGGTGAGGGTACGACAACGGTTTAGGGGGAGTGTACGTGTGAGGGCGCGGGTTAGTGTGAGCGTACGGGTTAGGATTAGGGGACGGGTGAGGGGAAGGCTTCGGGGAAGGTTTAGGGTTAGGGTTCGGGCTAGGGTTAGTGTTAGGGGACGGGGACGGTTTAGGGTCCAGGTGAGGGTACGACAACGGTTTAGGGGGAGCGTACGTGTGAGGGCGCGGGTTAGTGTGAGCGTACGGGTTAGGATTAGGGGACGGGTGAGGGGAAGGCTTCTGGGAAGGGTTAGGGTTAGGGTTCGGGCTAGGGTTAGGGTTAGGGGACGGGGACGGTTTAGGGTCCAGGTGAGGGTACGACAAAGGTTTAGGGGGAGCGTACGTGTGAGGGCGCGGGTTAGTGTGAGCGTACGGGTTAGGATTAGGGGACGGGTGAGGGGAAGGCTTCGGGGAAGGGTTAGGGTTAGGGTTCGGGCTAGGGTTAGGGTTAGGGGACGGGGACGGTTTAGGGTCCAGGTTAGGGTCCGACAACGGTTTAGGGGGAGCGTACGTGTGAGGGCGCGGGTTAGTGTGAGCGTACGGGTTAGGATTAGGGGACGGGTGAGGGGAAGGCTTCGGGGAAGGGTTAGGGTTAGGGTTCGGGATAGGGTTAGGGTTAGGGGACGGGGACGGTTTAGGGTCCAGGTGAGGGTACGACAACGGTTTAGGGGGAGCGTACGTGTGAGGGCGCGGGTTAGTGTGAGCGTACGGGTTAGGATTAGGGGACGGGTGAGGGGAAGGCTTCGGGGAAGGGTTAGGGTTAGGGTTCGGGCTAGGGTTAGGGTTAGGGGACGGGGACGGTTTAGGGTCCAGGTGAGGGTACGACAACGGTTTAAGGGGAGCGTACGTGTGAGGGCGCGGGTTAGTGTGAGCGTACGGGTTAGGATTAGGGGACGGGTGAGGGGAAGGCTTCGGGGAAGGGTTAGGGTTAGGGTTCGGGCTAGGGTTAGGGTTAGGGGACGGGGAAGGTTTAGGATCCAGGTGAGGGTACAACAACGGTTTAGGGGGAGCGTATGTGTGAGGGCGCGGTTTAGTGTGAGCGTACAGGTTAGGATTAGGGGACGGGTGAGGGGAAGGCTTCGGGGAAGTGTTAGGGTTAGGGTTCGGGCTAGGGTTAGGGTTAGGGGACGGGGACGGTTTAGGGTCCAGGTGAGGGTCCGACAACGGTTTAGGGGGAGCGTACGTGTGAGGGCGTGGGTTAGTGTGAGCGTACGGGTTAGGATTAGGGGACGGGTGAGGGGAAGGCTTCGGGGAAGGGTTAGGGTTAGGGTTCGGGCTAGGGTTAGGGTTAGGGGACGGGGACGGTTTAGGGTCCAGGTGAGGGTCCAACAACGGTTTAGGGGGAGCGTACGTGTGAGGGTGCGGGTTAGTGTGAGCGTACGGGTTAGGATTAGGGGACGGGTGAGGGGAAGGCTTCGGGGAAGGGTTAGGGTTAGGGTTCGGGCTAGGGTTAGGGTTAGGGGACGGGGACGGTTTAGGGTCCAGGTGAGGGTACGACAACGGTTTAGGGGGAGCGTACGTGTGAGGGCGCGGGTTAGTGTGAGCGTACGGGTTAGGATTAGGGGACGGGTGAGGGGAAGGCTTCGGGGAAGTGTTAGGGTTAGGTTTCGGGCTAGGGTTAGGGTTAGGGGACGGGGAAGGTTTAGGGTCCAGGTGAGGGTACGACAACGGTTTAGGTGGAGTGTACGTGTGAGGGCACGGGTTAGTGTGAGCGTACGTTTAGGATTAGGGGACGGGTGAGGGGAAGGCTTCGGGGAAGTGTTAGGGTTAGGGTTCGGGCTAGGGTTAGGGTTAGGGGACGGGGACGGTTTAGGGTCCAGGTGAGGGCACGACAACGGTTTAGGCGGAGCGTACGTGTGAGGGCGCGGGTTAGTGTGAGCGTACGGGTTAGGATTAGGGGATGGGTGAGGGGAAAGCTTCGGGGAAGTGTTAGGGTTAGGGTTCAGGCTAGGGTTAGGGTTAGGGGACGGGGACGGTTTAGGGTCCAGGTGAGGGTACGACAACGGTTTAGGGGGAGCGTACGTGTGAGGGCGTGGGTTAGTGTGAGCGTACGGGTTAGGATTAGGGGACGGGTGAGGAGAAGGCTTCGGGGAAGGGTTAGGGTTAGGGTTCGGGCTAGGGTTAGGGTTAGGGGACGGGGACGGTTTAGGGTTCAGGTGAGGGTACGACAACGGTTTAGGGGGAGCATACGTGTGAGGGCGCGGGTTAGTGTGAGCGTACGGGTTAGGATTAGGGGACGGGTGAGGGGAAGGCTTCGGGGAAGGGTTAGGGTTAGGGTTCGGGCTAGGGTTAGTGTTAGGGGACGGGGACGGTTTAGGGTCCAGGTGAGGGTACGACAACGGTTTAGGGGGAGCGTACGTGTGAGGGCGCGGGTTAGTGTGAGCGTACGGGTTAGGATTAGGGGACGGGTGAGGGGAAGGCTTCGGGGAAGGGTTAGGGTTAGGGTTCGGGCTAGGGTTAGGGTTAGGGGACGGGGACGGTTTAGGGTCCAGGTGAGGGTACGACAACGGTTTAGGGGGAGCGTACGTGTGAGGGCGCGGGTTAGTGTGAGCGTACGGGTTAGGATTAGGGGACGGGTGAGGGGAAGGCTTCGGGGAAGGGTTAGGGTTAGGGTTCGGGCTAGGGTTAGGGTTAGGGGACGGGGAAGGTTTAGGATCCAGGTGAGGGTACAACAACGGTTTAGGGGGAGCGTATGTGTGAGGGCGCGGGTTAGTGTGAGCGTACAGGTTAGGATTAGGGGACGGGTGAGGGGAAGGCTTCGGGGAAGTGTTAGGGTTAGGGTTCGGGCTAGGGTTAGGGTTAGGGGACGGGGACGGTTTAGGGTCCAGGTGAGGGTCCGACAACGGTTTAGGGGGAGCGTACGTGTGAGGGCGCGGGTTAGTGTGAGCGTACGGGTTAGGATTAGGGGACGGGTGAGGGGAAGGCTTCGGGGAAGGGTTAGGGTTAGGGTTCGGGCTAGGGTTAGGGTTAGGGGACGGGGACGGTTTAAGGTCCAGGTGAGGGTCCAACAACGGTTTAGGGGGAGCGTACGTGTGAGGGTGCGGGTTAGTGTGAGCGTACGGGTTAGGATTAGGGGACGGGTGAGGGGAAGGCTTCGGGGAAGGGTTAGGGTTAGGGTTCGGGCTAGGGTTAGGGTTAGGGGACGGGGACGGTTTAGGGTCCAGGTGAGGGTACGACAACGGTTTAGGGGGAGCGTACGTGTGAGGGCGCGGGTTAGTGTGAGCGTACGGGTTAGGATTAGGGGACGGGTGAGGGGAAGGCTTCGGGGAAGGGTTAGGGTTAGGGTTCGGGCTAGGGTTAGGGTTAGGGGACGGGGACGGTTTAGGGTCCAGGTGAGGGTACGACAACGGTTTAGGGGGAGCGTACGTGTGAGGGCGCGGGTTAGTGTGAGCGTACGGGTTAGGATTAGGGGACGGGTGAGGGGAAGGCTTCGGGGAAGTGTTAGGGTTAGGGTTCGGGCTAGGGTTAGGGTTAGGGGACGGGGAAGGTTTAGGGTCCAGGTGAGGGTACGACAACGGTTTAGGGGGAGTGTACGTGTGAGGGCACGGGTTAGTGTGAGCGTACGTTTAGGATTAGGGGACGGGTGAGGGGAAGGCTTCGGGGAAGTGTTAGGGTTAGGGTTCGGGCTAGGGTTAGGGTTAGGGGACGGGGACGGTTTAGGGTCCAGGTGAGGGCACGACAACGGTTTAGGCGGAGCGTACATGTGAGGGCGCGGGTTAGTGTGAGCGTACGGGTTAGGATTAGGGGACGGGTGAGGGGAAGGCTTCGGGGAAGGGTTAGGGTTAGGGTTCGGGCTAGGGTTAGGGTTAGGGGACGGGGACGGTTTAGGGTCCAGGTGAGGGTACGACAACGGTTTAGGGGGAGCGTACGTGTGAGGGCGTGGGTTAGTGTGAGCGTACGGGTTAGGATTAGGGGACGGGTGAGGGGAAGGCTTCGGGGAAGGGTTAGGGTTAGGGTTCGGGCTAGGGTTAGGGTTAGGGGACGGGGACGGTTTAGGGTCCAGGTGAGTGTACGACAACGGTTTAGGGGGAGCGTACGTATGAGGGCGCGGGTTAGTGTGAGCGTACGGGTTAGGATTAGGGGACGGGTGAGGGGAAGGCTTCGGGGAAGGGTTAGGGTTAGGGTTCGGGCTAGGGTTAGGGTTAGGGGACGGGGACGGTTTAGGGTCCAGGTGAGGGTACGACAACGGTTTAGGGGGAGCGTACGTGTGAGGGCGCGGGTTAGTGTGAGCGTACGTGTTAGGATTAGGGGACGGGTGAGAGGAAAGCTTCGGGGAAGTGTTAGGGTTAGGGTTCGGGCTAGGGTTAGGGTTAGGGGACGGGGACGGTTTAGGGTCCAGGTGAGGGTCCGACAACAGTTTAGGGGGAATGTACGTGTGAGGGCGCGGGTTAGTGTGAGCGTACGGGTTAGGATTAGGGGACGGGTGAGGTGAAGGCTTCGGGGAAGTGTTAGGGTTAGGGTTCGGGCTAGGGTTAGGGTTAGGGGACGGGGACGGTTTAGGGTCCAGGTGAGGGTCCGACAACGGTTTAGGGGGAGCGTACGTGTGAGGGCGCGGGTTAGTGTGAGCGTACGGGTTAGGATTAGGGGACGGGTGAGGGTAAGGCTTCGGGGAAGGTTTAGGGTTAGGGTTCGGGCTAGGGTTAGGATTAGGGGACGGGGACGGTTTAGGGTCCAGGTGATTGTCCGACAACGGTTTAGGGGGAGCGTACGTGTGAGGGCGCGGGTTAGTGTGAGCGTACGGGTTAGGATTAGGGAACGGGTGAGGGGAAGGCTTCGGGGAAGGGTTAGGGTTAGGGTTCGGGCTAGGGTTAGGGTTAGGGGACGGGGACGATTTAGGGTCCAGGTGAGGGTACGACAACGGTTTAGGGGGAGCGTACGTGTGAGGGCGCGGGTTAGTGTGAGCGTACGGGTTAGGATTAGGGGACGGGTGAGGGGAAGGCTTCGGGGAAGGGTTAGGGTTAGGGTTCGGGCTAGGGTTACGGTTAGGGGACGGGGACGGTTTAGGGCCCAGGTGAGGGTACGACAACGGTTTAGGGGGAGCGTACTTGTGAGGGTGCGGGTTAGTGTGAGCGTACGGGTTAGAATTAGGGGACGGGTGAGGGGAAGGCTTCGGGGAAGGGTTAGGGTTAGGGTTCGGGCTAGGGTTAGTGTTAGGGGACGGGGACGGTTTAGGGTCCAGGTGAGGGTACGACAACTGTTTAGGGGGAGCGTACGTGTGAGGGCGCGGGTTAGTGGGAGCGTAAGGGTTAGGATTAAGGGACGGGTGAGGGGAAGGCTTCGAGGAAGGGTTAGGGTTAGGGTTCGGGCTAGGGTTAGGGTTAGGGGATGGGGACGCTTTAGGGTCCAGGTGAGGGTACGACAACGGTTTAGGGGGAGCGTACGTGTGAGGGCACGGGTTAGTGTGAGCGTTCGGGTTAGGATTAGGGGACGGGTGAGGGGAAGGCTTCGGGGAAGGGTTAGGGTTCGGGCAACGTTTAGGGTTAGGGGACGGGGACGGTTTAGGGTCCAGGTGAGGGTACGAGAACGGTTTAGGGGGAGCGAACGTGTGAGGGCGCGGGTTAGTGTGAGCGTACGGGTTAGGATTAGGGGACGGGTGAGGGGAAGGCTTCGGGGAAGGGTTAGGGTTAAGGTTCGGGCTAGGGTTAGGGTTAGGAGACGGGGATGGTTTAGGGTCCAGGTGAGGTTACGACAACGGTTTAGGGGGAGCGTACGTGTGAGGGCGCGGGTTAGTGGGAGCGTACGGGTTAGGATTAGGGGACGGGTGAGGGGAAGGCTTCGGGGAAGGGTTAGGGTTAGGGTTCGGGCTAGGGTTAGGGTTAGGGGATGGGGACGGTTTAGGGTCCAGGTGAGGGTACGACAACGGTTTAGGGGGAGCGTACGTGTGAGGGCGCGGGTTAGTGTGAGCGTACGGGTTAGGATTAGGGGACGGGTGAGGGGAAGGCTTCGGGGAAGGGTTAGGGTTAGGGTTCGGGCTAGGGTTAGGGTTAGGGGACGGGGACGGTTAAGGGTCCAGGTGAGGGTACGACAACGGTTTACGGGGAGCGTACGTGTGAGGGCACGGGTTAGTGTGAGCGTACGGGTTAGGATTAGGGGACGGGTGAGTGGAAGGCTTCGGGGAAGGGTTAGGGTTAGGGTTCGGGCTAGGGTTAGGGTTAGGGGACTGGGACGGTTTAGGGTCCAGGTGAGGGTCCGACAACGGTTTAGTGGGAGCGTACGTGTGAGGGCGCGGGTTAGTGTGAGCGTACGGGTTAGGATTAGGGGGCGGGTGAGGGGAAGGCTTCGGGGCAGGGTTAGGGTTAGGGTTCGGGCTAGGGTTAGGGTTAGGGGACGGGGACGGTTTAGGGTCCAGGTGAGTGTACGACAACGGTTTAGGGGGAGCGTACGTGTGAAGGCGCGGGTTAGTGTGAGCGTACGGGTTAGGATTAGGGGACGGGTGAGGCGAAGGCTTCGGGGAAGGGTTAGGGTTAGTGTTCGGGCTAGGGTTAGGGTTAGGGGACGGGGACGGTTTAGGGTCCAGGTGAGGGTCCGACAACGGTTTAGGGGGAGCGTACGTGTGAGGGCACGGGTTAGTGTGAGCGTACGGGTTAGGATTAGGGGATGGGTGAGGGGAAGGCTTCGCGGAAGGGTTAGGGTTAGGGTTCGGGCTAGGGTTAGGGTTAGGGGACGGGGACGGTTTAGGGTGCAGGTGAGGGTACGACATCGGTTTAGGAGGAGCGTACGTGTGAGGGCGCGGGTTAGTGTGAGCGTACGGGTTAGGATTAGGGGACGGGTGAGGGGAAGGCTTCGGGGAAGGGTTAGGGTTAGGGTTCTGGCTAGGGTTAGGGTTAGGGGAAGGGGACGGTTTAGGGTCCAGGTGAGGGTACGACAACGGTTTAGGGGGAGCGTACGTGTGAGGGCGCGGGTTAGTGTGAGCGTACGGGTTAGGATTAGGGGACGTGTGAGGGGAAGGCTTCGGGGAAGGGTTAGGGTTAGGGTTCGGGCTAGGGTTAGGGTTAGAGGACGGGGACGGTTTAGGGTCCAGGTGAGGGTCCGACAACGGTTTAGGAGGAGCGTACGTGTGAGGGCGCGGGTTAGTGTGAGCGTACGGTTTAGGATTAGGGGACGGGTGAGGGGAAGGCTTCGGGGAAGGGTTAGGGTTAGGGTTCGGGCTAGGGTTAGGATTAGGGGACGGGGACGGTTTAGGGTCCAGGTGAGGGTACGACAACGGTTTAGGGGGAGCGTACGTGTGAGGGCGCGGGTTAGTGTGAGCGTACGGGTTCGGATTAGGGGACTGGTGAGGGGAAGGCTTCGGGGAAGGGTTAGTGTTAGGGTTGGGGCTAGGGTTAGGGTTAGGTGACGGGGACGGTTTAGGGTCCAGGTGACGGTACGACAACGGTTTAGGGGGAGCGTACGTGTGAGGGCGCGTGTTAGTGTGAGCGTACGGGATAGGATTAGGGGACGGGTGAGGGGAAGGCTTCGGGGAAGGGTTAGGGTTCGGGCTAGGGTTAGGGTTAGGGGACGGGGACGGTTTAGGGTCCAGGTGAGGGTACGACAACGGTTTAGGGGGAGCCTACGTGTGAGGGCGCGGGTTAGTGTGAGCGTATGGGTTAGGATAAGGGGACGGGTGAGGGGAAGGCTTCGGGGAAGGGTTAGTGTTAGGGTTCGGTCTAGGGTTAGGGTTAGGGGACGGGGACGGTTTAGGGTCCAGGTGAGGGTACGATAACGGTTTAGGGGGAGCGTACGTGTGAGGGCGCGGGTTAGTGTGAGCGTACGGGTTAGGATTAGGGGACAGGTGAGGGGAAGGCTTCGGGGAAGGGTTAGGGTTAGGGTTCAGGCTAGGGTTAGGGTTAGGGGACGGGGACGGTTTAGGGTCCAGGTGAGGGTACGACAACGGTTTAGGGGGAGCGTACGTGTGAGGGCGCGGGTTAGTGTGAGCGTACGGGTTAGGATTAGGGGAAGGTTGAGGGGAAGGCTTCGGGGAAGGGTTAGGGTTAGGGTTCGGGCTAGGGTTAGGGTTAGGGGACGGGGACGGTTTAGGGTCCAGGTGAGGGTCCGACAACGGTTTAGGGGGAGCGTACGTGTGAGGGCGTGGGTTAGTGTGAGCGTACGGGTTAGGATTAGGGGACGGGTGAGGTTAAGGCTTCGGGGAAGGTTTAGGGTTAGGGTTCGGGCTGGGGTTAGGATTAGGGGACGGGGACGGTTTAGGGTCCAGGTGAGGGTCCGACAACGGTTTAGGGGGAGCGTACGTGTGAGGGCGCGGGTTAGTGTGAGCGTACGCGTTAGGATTAGGGGACGGGTGAGGGGAAGGCTTCGGGGAAGGGTTAGGGTTAGGGTTCGGGCTAGGGTTAGGGTTAGGGGACGGGGACGCTTTAGGGTCCAGGTGAGGGTACGACAACGGTTTAGGGGGAGCGTACGTGTGAGGGCACGGGTTAGTGTGAGCGTTCGGGTTAGGATTAGGGGACGGGTGAGGGGAAGGCTTCGGGGAAGGGTTAGGGTTAGGGTTCGGGCTAGGGTTAGGGTTAGCGGACGGGGACGGTTTAGGGTCCAGGTGAGGGTACGACAACGGTTTAGGGGGAGCGTACGTGTGAGGGCGCGGGTTGGTGTGAGCGTACGGGTTAGGATTAGGGGACGGGTGAGGGGAAGGCTTCGGGGAAGGGTTAGGGTTAAGTTTCGGGCTAGGGTTAGGGGACGGGGACGGTTTAGGGTCCAGGTGAGGGTACGACAACAGTTTAGGGGGAGCGTACGTGTGAGGGCGCGGGTTAGTGGGAGCGTACGGGTTAGGATTAAGGGACGGGTGAGGGGAAGGCTTCGGGGAAGGGTTAGGGTTAGGGTTCGGGCTAGGGTTAGGGTTAGGGGACGGGGACGCTATAGGGTCCAGGTGAGGGTACGACAACGGTTTAGGGGGAGCGTACGTGTGAGGGCACGGGTTAGTGTGAGCGTTCGGGTTAGGATTAGGGGACGGGTGAGGGGAAGGCTTCGGGGTAGGATTAGGGTTAGGGTTCGGGCTAGGGTTAGGTTTAGGGGACGGGGACGGTTTAGGGTCCAGGTGAGGGTATGACAACGGTTTAGGGGGAGCGTACGTGTGAGGGCGCGGGTTAGTGTGAGCGTACGGGTTAGGATTAGGGGACGGGTGAGGGGAAGGCTTCGGGGAAGGGTTAGGGTTAGGGTTCGGGCTAGGGTTAGGGTTAGGGGACGGGGACGGTTTAGGGTCCAGGTGAGGGTACGACAACGGTTTAGGCGGAGCGTACGTGTGAGGGCGCGGGTTAGTGTGAGCGTACGGTTTAGGATTAGGGGACGTGTGAGGGGAAGGCTTCGGTGAAGGGTTAGGGTTAGGGTTCGGGCTAGGGTTAGGGTTAGGGGACGGGGACGCTTTAGGGTCCAGGTGAGGGTACGACAACGGTTTAGGGGGAGCGTACGTGTGAGGGCACGGGTTAGTGTGAGCGTTCGGGTTAGGATTAGGGGACGGGTGAGGGGAAGGCTTCGGGGAAGGGTTAGGGTTAGGGTTCGGGCTAGGGTTAGGGTTAGGGGACGGGGACGGTTTAGGGTCCAGGTGAGGGTACGACAACGTTTTAGGGGGAGCGTACGTGTGAGGGCGCGGGTTAGTGTGAGCGTACAGGTTAGGATTAGGGGACGGGTGAGGGGAAGGCTTCGGGGAAGGGTTAGGGTTAGGGTTCGGGCTAGGGTTAGGGTTAGTGGTCGGGGACGGTTTAGGGTCCAGGTGAGGGTACGACAACAGATTAGGGGGAGCGTACGTGTGAGGGCGCGGGTTAGTGGGAGCGTACGGGTTAGGATTAAGGGACGGGTGAGGGGAAGGCTTCGGGGAAGGGTTAGGGTTAGGGTTCGGGCTAGGGTTAGGGTTAGGGGACGGGGACGATTTAGGGTCCAGGTGAGTGTACGACAACGGTTTAGGGGGAGCTTACGTGTGAGGGCACGGGTTAGTGTGAGCGTACGGGTTAGGATTAGGGGATGGGTGAGGGGAAGGCTTCGGGGCAGGGTTAGGGTTAGGGTTCGGGCTAGGGTTAGGGTTAGGGGACGGGGACGGTTTAGGGTCCAGGTGAGGGTACGACAAAGGTTTAGGGGGAGCGTACGTGTGAAGGCGCGGGTTAGTGTGAGCGTACGGGTTAGGATTAGGGGACGGGTGAGGCGAAGGCTTCGGGGAAGGGTTAGGGTTAGGGTTCGGGCTAGGGTTAGGGTTAGGGGACGGGGACGGTTTAGGGTCCAGGTGAGGGTCCGACAACGGTTTAGGGGGAGCGTACGTGTGAGGGCACGGGTTAGTGTGAGCGTACGGGTTAGGATTAGGGGATGGGTGAGGGGAAGGCTTCGCGGAAGGGTTAGGGTTAGGGTTCGGGCTAGGGTTAGGGTTAGGGGACGGGGACGGTTTAGGGTGCAGGTGAGGGTACGACATCGGTTTAGGAGGAGCGTACGTGTGAGGGCGCGGGTTAGTGTGAGCGTACGGGTTAGGATTAGGGGACGGGTGAGGGGAAGGCTTCGGGGAAGGGTTAGGGTTAGGGTTCTGGCTAGGGTTAGGGTTAGGGGAAGGGGACGGTTTAGGGTCCAGGTGAGGGTACGACAACGGTTTAGGGGGAGCGTACGTGTGAGGGCGCGGGTTAGTGTGAGCGTACGGGTTAGGATTAGGGGACGTGTGAGGGGAAGGCTTCGGGGAAGGGTTAGGGTTAGGGTTCGGGCTAGGGTTAGGGTTAGAGGACGGGGACGGTTTAGGGTCCAGGTGAGGGTCCGACAACGGTTTAGGAGGAGCGTACGTGTGAGGGCGCGGGTTAGTGTGAGCGTACGGTTTAGGATTAGGGGACGGGTGAGGGGAAGGCTTCGGGGAAGGGTTAGGGTTAGGGTTCGGGCTAGGGTTAGGGTTAGAGGACGGGGACGGTTTAGGGTCCAGGTGAGGGTACGACAACGGTTTAGGGGGAGCGTACGTGTGAGGGCGCGGGTTAGTGTGAGCGTACGGGTTCGGATTAGGGGACTGGTGAGGGGAAGGCTTCGGGGAAGGGTTAGTGTTAGGGTTGGGGCTAGGGTTAGGGTTAGGTGACGGGGACGGTTTAGGGTCCAGGTGACGGTACGACAACGGTTTAGGGGGAGCGTACGTGTGAGGGCGCGTGTTAGTGTGAGCGTACGGGATAGGATTAGGGGACGGGTGAGGGGAAGGCTTCGGGGAAGGGTTAGGGTTCGGGCTAGGGTTAGGGTTAGGGGACGGGGACGGTTTAGGGTCCAGGTGAGGGTACGACAACGGTTTAGGGGGAGCCTACGTGTGAGGGCGCGGGTTAGTGTGAGCGTATGGGTTAGGATAAGGGGACGGGTGAGGGGAAGGCTTCGGGGAAGGGTTAGTGTTAGGGTTCGGTCTAGGGTTAGGGTTAGGGGACGGGGACGGTTTAGGGTCCAGGTGAGGGTACGATAACGGTTTAGGGGGAGCGTACGTGTGAGGGCGCGGGTTAGTGTGAGCGTACGGGTTAGGATTAGGGGACAGGTGAGGGGAAGGCTTCGGGGAAGGGTTAGGGTTAGGGTTCAGGCTAGGGTTAGGGTTAGGGGACGGGGACGGTTTAGGGTCCAGGTGAGGGTACGACAACGGTTTAGGGGGAGCGTACGTGTGAGGGCGCGGGTTAGTGTGAGCGTACGGGTTAGGATTAGGGGAAGGTTGAGGGGAAGGCTTCGGGGAAGGGTTAGGGTTAGGGTTCGGGCTAGGGTTAGGGTTAGGGGACGGGGACGGTTTAGGGTCCAGGTGAGGGTCCGACAACGGTTTAGGGGGAGCGTACGTGTGAGGGCGTGGGTTAGTGTGAGCGTACGGGTTAGGATTAGGGGACGGGTGAGGTTAAGGCTTCGGGGAAGGTTTAGGGTTAGGGTTCGGGCTGGGGTTAGGATTAGGGGACGGGGACGGTTTAGGGTCCAGGTGAGGGTCCGACAACGGTTTAGGGGGAGCGTACGTGTGAGGGCGCGGGTTAGTGTGAGCGTACGCGTTAGGATTAGGGGACGGGTGAGGGGAAGGCTTCGGGGAAGGGTTAGGGTTAGGGTTCGGGCTAGGGTTAGGGTTAGGGGACGGGGACGCTTTAGGGTCCAGGTGAGGGTACGACAACGGTTTAGGGGGAGCGTACGTGTGAGGGCACGGGTTAGTGTGAGCGTTCGGGTTAGGATTAGGGGACGGGTGAGGGGAAGGCTTCGGGGAAGGGTTAGGGTTAGGGTTCGGGCTAGGGTTAGGGTTAGCGGACGGGGACGGTTTAGGGTCCAGGTGAGGGTACGACAACGGTTTAGGGGGAGCGTACGTGTGAGGGCGCGGGTTGGTGTGAGCGTACGGGTTAGGATTAGGGGACGGGTGAGGGGAAGGCTTCGGGGAAGGGTTAGGGTTAAGTTTCGGGCTAGGGTTAGGGGACGGGGACGGTTTAGGGTCCAGGTGAGGGTACGACAACAGTTTAGGGGGAGCGTACGTGTGAGGGCGCGGGTTAGTGGGAGCGTACGGGTTAGGATTAAGGGACGGGTGAGGGGAAGGCTTCGGGGAAGGGTTAGGGTTAGGGTTCGGGCTAGGGTTAGGGTTAGGGGACGGGGACGCTATAGGGTCCAGGTGAGGGTACGACAACGGTTTAGGGGGAGCGTACGTGTGAGGGCACGGGTTAGTGTGAGCGTTCGGGTTAGGATTAGGGGACGGGTGAGGGGAAGGCTTCGGGGTAGGATTAGGGTTAGGGTTCGGGCTAGGGTTAGGTTTAGGGGACGGGGACGGTTTAGGGTCCAGGTGAGGGTATGACAACGGTTTAGGGGGAGCGTACGTGTGAGGGCGCGGGTTAGTGTGAGCGTACGGGTTAGGATTAGGGGACGGGTGAGGGGAAGGCTTCGGGGAAGGGTTAGGGTTAGGGTTCGGGCTAGGGTTAGGGTTAGGGGACGGGGACGGTTTAGGGTCCAGGTGAGGGTACGACAACGGTTTAGGCGGAGCGTACGTGTGAGGGCGCGGGTTAGTGTGAGCGTACGGTTTAGGATTAGGGGACGTGTGAGGGGAAGGCTTCGGTGAAGGGTTAGGGTTAGGGTTCGGGCTAGGGTTAGGGTTAGGGGACGGGGACGCTTTAGGGTCCAGGTGAGGGTACGACAACGGTTTAGGGGGAGCGTACGTGTGAGGGCACGGGTTAGTGTGAGCGTTCGGGTTAGGATTAGGGGACGGGTGAGGGGAAGGCTTCGGGGAAGGGTTAGGGTTAGGGTTCGGGCTAGGGTTAGGGTTAGGGGACGGGGACGGTTTAGGGTCCAGGTGAGGGTACGACAACGTTTTAGGGGGAGCGTACGTGTGAGGGCGCGGGTTAGTGTGAGCGTACAGGTTAGGATTAGGGGACGGGTGAGGGGAAGGCTTCGGGGAAGGGTTAGGGTTAGGGTTCGGGCTAGGGTTAGGGTTAGTGGTCGGGGACGGTTTAGGGTCCAGGTGAGGGTACGACAACAGATTAGGGGGAGCGTACGTGTGAGGGCGCGGGTTAGTGGGAGCGTACGGGTTAGGATTAAGGGACGGGTGAGGGGAAGGCTTCGGGGAAGGGTTAGGGTTAGGGTTCGGGCTAGGGTTAGGGTTAGGGGACGGGGACGATTTAGGGTCCAGGTGAGTGTACGACAACGGTTTAGGGGGAGCTTACGTGTGAGGGCACGGGTTAGTGTGAGCGTACGGGTTAGGATTAGGGGATGGGTGAGGGGAAGGCTTCGGGGCAGGGTTAGGGTTAGGGTTCGGGCTAGGGTTAGGGTTAGGGGACGGGGACGGTTTAGGGTCCAGGTGAGGGTACGACAAAGGTTTAGGGGGAGCGTACGTGTGAGGGCGCGGGTTAGTGTGAGCGTACGGGTTAGGATTAGGGGACGGGTGAGGGGAAGGCTTCGGGGAAGGGTTAGGGTTAGGGTTCGGGCTAGGGTTAGGGTTAGGGGACGGGGACGGTTTAGGGTCCAGGTGAGGGTACGACAACGGTTTAGGGGGAGCGTATGTGTGAGGGCGCGGGTTAGTGTGAGCGTACGGGTTAGGATTAGGGGATGGGTGAGGGGAAGGCTTCGGGGCAGGGTTAGGGTTAGGGTTCGGGCTAGGGTTAGGGTTAGGGGACGGGGACGGTTTAGGGTCCAGGTGAGGGTACGACAACGGTTTAGGGGGAGCGTACGTGTGAGGGCGCGGGTTAGTGTGAGCGTACGGGTTAGGATTAGGGGACGGGTGAGGGGAAGGCTTCGGGGAAGGGTTAGGGTTAGGGTTCGGGCTAGGGTTAGGGTTAGGGGACGGGGACGGTTTAGGGTCCAGGTGAGGGTACGACAACGGTTTAGGGGGAGCGTACGTGTGAGGGCGCGGGTTAGTGTGAGCGTACGGGTTAGGATTAGGGGACGGGTAAGGGGAAGGCTTCGGTGAAGGGTTAGGGTTAGGGTTCGGGCTAGGGTTAGGGTTAGGGGACGGGGACGGTTTAGGGTCTAGGAGAGGGTACGACAACGGTTTAGGGGGAGCGTACCTGTGAGGGCATGGGTTAGTGTTAGCGCACGGGTTAGGATTAGGGGACGGGTGAGAGGAAGGCTTCGGGGAAGGGTTAGGGTTAGGGTTTGGGCTAGGGTTAGGGTTAGGGGACGGGGACGGTTTAGGGTCCAGGTGAGGGTACGACAACAGTTTAGGGGGAGCGTACGTGTGAGGGCGCGGGTTAGTGGGAGCGTACGGGTTAGGATTAAGGGACGGGTGAGGGGAAGGCTTCGGGGAAGGGTTAGGGTTAGGGTTCGGGCTAGGGTTAGGGTTAGGGGACGGGGACGCTTTAGGGTCCAGGTGAGGGTACGACAACGGTTTAGGGGGAGCGTACGTGTGAGGGCACGGGTTAGTGTGAGCGTTCGGGTTAGGATTAGGGGACGGGTGAGGGGAAGGCTTCGGGGAAGGGTTAGGGTTAGGGTTCGGGCTAGGGTTAGGTTTAGGGGACGGGGACGGTTTAGGGTCCAGGTGAGGGTATGACAACGGTTTAGGGGGAGCGTACGTGTGAGGGCGCGGGTTAGTGTGAGCGTACGGGTTAGGATTAGGGGACGGATGAGGGGAAGGCTTCGGGGAAGGGTTAGGGTTAGGGTTCGGGCTAGGGTTAGGGTTAGGGGACGGGGACGGTTTAGGGTCCAGGTGAGGGTACGACAACGGTTTAGGCGGAGCGTACGTGTGAGGGCGCGGGTTAGTGTGAGCGTACGGTTTAGGATTAGGGGACGTGTGAGGGGAAGGCTTCGGTGAAGGGTTAGGGTTAGGGTTCGGGCTAGGGTTAGGGTTAGGGGACGGGGACGCTTTAGGGTCCAGGTGAGGGTACGACAACGGTTTAGGGGGAGCGTACGTGTGAGGGCACGGGTTAGTGTGAGCGTTCGGGTTAGGATTAGGGGACGGGTGAGGGGAAGGCTTCGGGGAAGGGTTAGGGTTAGGGTTCGGGTTAGGGTTAGGGTTCGGGCTAGGGATAGGGTTAGGGGACGGGGACGGTTTAGGGTCCAGGTGAGGGTACGACAACGTTTTAGGGGGAGCGTACGTGTGAGGGCGCGGGTTAGTGTGAGCGTACAGGTTAGGATTAGGGGACGGGTGAGGGGAAGGCTTCGGGGAAGGGTTAGGGTTAGGGTTCGGGCTAGGGTTAGGGTTAGTGGTCGGGGACGGTTTAGGGTCCAGGTGAGGGTACGACAACAGATTAGGGGGAGCGTACGTGTGAGGGCGCGGGTTAGTGGGAGCGTACGGGTTAGGATTAAGGGACGGGTGAGGGGAAGGCTTCGGGGAAGGGTTAGGGTTAGGGTTCGGGGTAGGGTTAGGGTTAGGGGACGGGGACGCTTTAGGGTCCAGGTGAGGGTACGACAACGGTTTAGGGGGAGCGTACGTGTGAGGGCACGGGTTAGTGTGAGCGTTCGGGTTAGGATTAGGGGACGGGTGAGGGGAAGGCTTCGGGGAAGGGTTAGGGTTAGGGTTCGGGCTAGGGTTAGGGTTAGTGGTCGGGGACGGTTTAGGGTCCAGGTGAGGGTACGACAACAGATTAGGGGGAGCGTACGTGTGAGGGCGCAGGTTAGTGGGAGCGTACGGGTTAGGATTAAGGGACGGGTGAGGGGAAGGCTTCGGGGAAGGGTTAGGGTTAGGGTTCGGGCTAGGGTTAGGGTTAGGGGACGGGGACGCTTTAGGGTCCAGGTGAGGGTACGACAACGGTTTAGGGGGAGCGTACGTGTGAGGGCACGGGTTAGTGTGAGCGTTCGGTTTAGGATTAGGGGACGGGTGAGGGGAAGGCTTCGGGGAAGTGTTAGGGTTAGGGTTCGGGTTAGGGTTAGGGTTAGGGGACGGGGACGGTTTAGGGTCCAGGTGAGGGTACGACAACGGTTTAGGGGGAGCGTACGTGTGAGGGCGCGGGTTAGTGTGAGCGTACGGGTTAGGATTAGGGGACGGGTGAGGGGAAGGATTCGGAGAAGGGTTAGGGTTAGGGTTCGGGCTAGGGTTAGGGTTAGGGGATGGGGACGGTTTAGGGTCCAGGTGAGGGTACGACAACGGTTTATGGGGAGCGTACGTGTGAGGGCCCGGGTTAGTGTGAGCGTACGGGTTAGGATTAGGGGACGGGTGAGGGGAAGGCTTCGGGGAAGGGTTAGGGTTAGGGTTCGGGCTAGTGTTAGGGTTAGGGGACGGGGACGGTTTAGGGTCCAGGTGAGGGTACGACAACTGTTTAGGGGGAGCGTAAGTGTGAGGGCACGGGTTAGTGTGAGCGTACGGGTTAGGCTTAGGGGACGGGTGAGGGGAAGGCTTCGGGGAAGGGTTAGTTTTAGGGTTCGGGCTAAGGTTAGGGTTAGGGACGGGGACGGTTTAGGGTCCAGGTGAGGGTACGACAACGGTTTAGGGGGAGCGTACGTGTGAGGGCGCGGGTTAGTGTGAGCGTACGGGTTAGGATTAGGGGACGGGTGAGGCGAAGGCTTCGGGGAAGGGTTAGGGTTAGGGTTCGGGCTAGGGTTAGGGTTAGGGGACGGGGACGGTTTAGGGTCCAGGTGAGGGTACGACAACGGTTTAGGGGGAGCGTACGTGTGAGGGCGCGGGTTAGTGTGAGCGTACGGGTTAGGATTAGGGGACGGGTAAGGGGAAGGCTTCGGTGAAGGGTTAGGGTTAGGGTTCGGGCTAGGGTTAGGGTTAGGGGACGGGGACGGTTTAGGGTCTAGGAGAGGGTACGACAACGGTTTAGGGGGAGCGTACCTGTGAGGGCATGGGTTAGTGTTAGCGCACGGGTTAGGATTAGGGGACGGGTGAGAGGAAGGCTTCGGGGAAGGGTTAGGGTTAGGGTTTGGGCTAGGGTTAGGGTTAGGGGACGGGGACGGTTTAGGGTCCAGGTGAGGGTACGACAACAGTTTAGGGGGAGCGTACGTGTGAGGGCGCGGGTTAGTGGGAGCGTACGGGTTAGGATTAAGGGACGGGTGAGGGGAAGGCTTCGGGGAAGGGTTAGGGTTAGGGTTCGGGCTAGGGTTAGGGTTAGGGGACGGGGACGCTTTAGGGTCCAGGTGAGGGTACGACAACGGTTTAGGGGGAGCGTACGTGTGAGGGCACGGGTTAGTGTGAGCGTTCGGGTTAGGATTAGGGGACGGGTGAGGGGAAGGCTTCGGGGAAGGGTTAGGGTTAGGGTTCGGGCTAGGGTTAGGTTTAGGGGACGGGGACGGTTTAGGGTCCAGGTGAGGGTATGACAACGGTTTAGGGGGAGCGTACGTGTGAGGGCGCGGGTTAGTGTGAGCGTACGGGTTAGGATTAGGGGACGGATGAGGGGAAGGCTTCGGGGAAGGGTTAGGGTTAGGGTTCGGGCTAGGGTTAGGGTTAGGGGACGGGGACGGTTTAGGGTCCAGGTGAGGGTACGACAACGGTTTAGGCGGAGCGTACGTGTGAGGGCGCGGGTTAGTGTGAGCGTACGGTTTAGGATTAGGGGACGTGTGAGGGGAAGGCTTCGGTGAAGGGTTAGGGTTAGGGTTCGGGCTAGGGTTAGGGTTAGGGGATGGGGACGCCTTAGGGTCCAGGTGAGGGTACGACAACGGTTTAGGGGGAGCGTACGTGTGAGGGCACGGGTTAGTGTGAGCGTTCGGGTTAGGATTAGGGGACGGGTGAGGGGAAGGCTTCGGGGAAGGGTTAGGGTTAGGGTTCGGGCTAGGGTTAGGGTTAGGGGACGGGGACGGTTTAGGGTCCAGGTGAGGGTACGACAACGTTTTAGGGGGAGCGTACGTGTGAGGGCGCGGGTTAGTGTGAGCGTACAGGTTAGGATTAGGGTACGGGTGAGGGGAAGGCTTCGGGGAAGGGTTAGGGTTAGGGTTCGGGCTAGGGTTAGGGTTAGTGGTCGGGGACGGTTTAGGGTCCAGGTGAGGGTACGACAACAGATTAGGGGGAGCGTACGTGTGAGGGCGCGGGTTAATGGGAGCGTACGGGTTAGGATTAAGGGACGGGTGAGGGGAAGGCTTCGGGGAAGGGTTAGGGTTAGGGTTCGGGCTAGGGTTAGGGTTAGGGGACGGGGACGCTTTAGGGTCCAGGTGAGGGTACGACAACGGTTTAGGGGGAGCGTACGTGTGAGAACACGGTTTAGTGTGAGCGTTCGGGTTAGGATTAGGGGACGGGTGAGGGGAAGGTTTCGGGGAAGGGTTAGGGTTAGGGTTCGGGCTAGGGTTAGGGTTAGTGGTCGGGGACGGTTTAGGGTCCAGGTGAGGGTACGACAACAGATTAGGGGGAGCGTACGTGTGAGGGCGCGGGTTAGTGGGAGCGTACGGGTTAGGATTAAGGGACGGGTGAGGGGAAGGCTTCGGGGAAGGGTTAGGGTTAGGGTTCGGGCTAGGGTTAGGGTTAGGGGACGGGGACGCTTTAGGGTCCAGGTGAGGGTACGACAACGGTTTAGGGGGAGCGTACGTGTGAGGGCACGGGTTAGTGTGAGCGTTCGGTTTAGGATTAGGGGACGGGTGAGGGGAAGGCTTCGGGGAAGGGTTAGGGTTAGGGTTCGGGTTAGGGTTAGGGTTAGGGGACGGGGACGGTTTAGGGTCCAGGTGAGGGTACGACAACGGTTTAGGGGGAGCGTACGTGTGAGGGCGCGGGTTAGTGTGAGCGTACGGGTTAGGATTAGGGGACGGGTGAGGGGAAGGATTCGGAGAAGGGTTAGGGTTAGGGTTCGGGCTAGGGTTAGGGTTAGGGGATGGGGACGGTTTAGGGTCCAGGTGAGGGTACGACAACGGTTTAGGGGGAGCGTACGTGTGAGGGCCCGGGTTAGTGTGAGCGTACGGGTTAGGATTAGGGGACGGGTGAGGGGAAGGCTTCGGGGAAGGGTTAGGGTTAGGGTTCGGGCTAGTGTTAGGGTTAGGGGACGGGGACGGTTTAGGGTCCAGGTGAGGGTACGACAACTGTTTAGGGGGAGCGTACGTGTGAGGGCACGGGTTAGTGTGAGCGTACGGGTTAGGCTTAGGGGACGGATGAGGGGAAGGCTTCGGGGAAGGGTTAGTGTTAGGGTTCGGGCTAAGGTTAGAGTTAGGGACGGGGACGGTTTAGGGTCCAGGTGAGGGTACGACAACGGTTTAGGGGGAGCGTACGTGTGAGGGCGCGGGTTAGTGTGAGCGTACGGGTTAGGATTAGGGGACGGGTGAGGCGAAGGCTTCGGGGAAGTGTTAGGGTTAGGGTTCGGGCTAGGGTTAGGGTTAGGGGACAGGGACGGTTTAGGGTCCAGGTGAGGGTCCGACAACGGTTTAGGGGGAGCGTACGTGTGAGGGCACGGGTTAGTGTGAGCGTACGGGTTAGGATTAGGGGATGGGTGAGGGGAAGGCTTCGGGGAATGGTTAGGGTTAGGGTTCGGGCTAGGGTTAGGGTTAGGGGACGGGGACGGTTTAGGGTCCAGGTGAGGGTACGACATCGGTTTAGGAGGAGCGTACGTGTGAGGGCGCGGGTTAGTGTGAGCGTACGGGTTAGGATTAGGGGACGGGTGAGGGGAAGGCTTCGGGGAAGGGTTAGTGTTAGGGTTCGGGCTAAGGTTAGGTTTAGGGACGGGGACGGTTTAGGGTCCAGGTGAGGGTACGACAACGGTTTAGGGGGAGCGTACGTGTGAGGGCGCGGGTTAGTGTGAGCGTACGGGTTAGGATTAGGGGATGGGTGAGGGGAAGGCTTCGGGGAAGGTTTAGGGTTAGGGTTCGGGCTAGGGTTAGGGTTAGGGGACGGGGACGGTTTACGGTCCAGGTGAGTGTACGACAACGGTTTAGGGGGAGCGTACGTGTGAGGGTGCGGGTTAGTGTGAGCGTACGGGTTAGGATTAGGGGACGGGTGAGGGGAAGGCTTCGGGGAAGGGTTAGGGTTAGGGTTCGGGCTAGGGTTAGGGTTAGGGGAAGGGGACGGTTTAGGGTCCAGGTGAGGGCACGACAACGTTTTAGGGGGAGCGTACGTGTGAGGGCGCGGGTTAGTGTGAGCGTACGTGTTAGGATTAGGGGACGGGTGAGGGGAAAGCTTCGGGGAAGGGTTAGGGTTAGGGTTCGGGCTAGGGTTAGGGTTAGGGGACGGGGACGGTTTAGGGTCCAGGTGAGGGCACGACAACGGTTTAGGGGGAGCGTACGTGTGAGGGCGCGGGTTAGTGTGAGCGTACGGGTTAGGATTAGGGGACGGGTGAGGGGAAGGCTTCGGGGAAGGGTTAGGGTTAGGGTTCGGGCTAGGGTTAGGGGACGGGGACGGTTTAGGGTCCAGGTGAGTGTACGACAACAGTTTAGGGGGAGCGTACGTGTGAGGGCGCGGGTTAGTGGGAGCGTACGGGTTAGGATTAAGGGACGGGTGAGGGGAAGGCTTCGGGGAAGGGTTAGGGTTAGGGTTCGGGCTAGGGTTAGGGTTAGGGGACGGGGACGCTTTAGGGTCCAGGTGAGGGTACGACAACGGTTTAGGGGGAGCGTACGTGTGAGGGCACGGGTTAGTGTGAGCGTTCGGGTTAGGATTAGGGGACGGGTGAGGGGAAGGCTTCGGGGAAGGGTTAGGGTTAGGGTTCGGGCTAGGGTTAGGTTTAGGGGACGGGGACGGTTTAGGGTCCAGGTGAGGGTATGACAACGGTTTAGGGGGAGCGTACGTGTGAGGGCGCGGGTTAGTGTGAGCGTACGGGTTAGGATTAGGGGACGGGTGAGGGGAAGGCTTCGGGGAAGGGTTAGGGTTAGGGTTCGGGCTAGGGTTAGGGTTAGGGGACGGGGACGGTTTAGGGTCCAGGTGAGGGTACGACAACGGTTTAGGCGGAGCGTACGTGTGAGGGCGCGGGTTAGTGTGAGCGTACGGTTTAGGATTAGGGGACGTGTGAGGGGAAGGCTTCGGTGAAGGGTTAGGGTTAGGGTTCGGGCTAGGGTTAGGGTTAGGGGACGGGGACGCTTTAGGGTCCAGGTGAGGGTACGACAACGGTTTAGGTGGAGCGTACGTGTGAGGGCACGGGTTAGTGTGAGCGTTCGGGTTAGGATTAGGGGACGGGTGAGGGGAAGGCTTCGGGGAAGGGTTAGGGTTAGGGTTCGGGCTAGGGTTAGGGTTAGGGGACGGGGACGGTTTAGGGTCCAGGTGAGGGTACGACAACGTTTTAGGGGGAGCGTACGTGTGAGGGCGCGGGTTAGTGTGAGCGTACAGGTTAGGATTAGGGGACGGGTGAGGGGAAGGCTTCGGGGAAGTGTTAGGGTTAGGGTTCGGGCTAGGGTTAGGGTTAGTGGTCGGGGACGGTTTAGGGTCCAGGTGAGGGTACGACAACAGATTAGGGGGAGCGTACGTGTGAGGGCGCGGGTTAGTGGGAGCGTACGGGTTAGGATTAAGGGACGGGTGAGGGGAAGGCTTCGGGGAAGGGTTAGGGTTAGGGTTCGGGCTAGGGTTAGGGTTAGGGGACGGGGACGCTTTAGGGTCCAGGTGAGGGTACGACAACGGTTTAGGGGGAGCGTACGTGTGAGGGCACGGGTTAGTGTGAGCGTTCGGGTTAGGATTAGGGGACGGGTGAGGGGAAGGCTTCGGGGAAGGGTTAGGGTTAGGGTTCGGGTTAGGGTTAGGGTTAGGGGACGGGGACGGTTTAGGGTCCAGGTGAGGGTACGACAACGGTTTAGGGGGAGCGTACGTGTGAGGGCGCGGGTTAGTGTGAGCGTACGGGTTATGATTAGGGGACGGGTGAGGGGAAGGATTCGGAGAAGGGTTAGGGTTAGGGTTCGGGCTAGGGTTAGGGTTAGGGGATGGGGACGGTTTAGGGTCCAGGTGAGGGTACGACAACGGTTTAGGGGGAGCGTACGTGTGAGGGCCCGGGTTAGTGTGAGCGTACGGGTTAGGATTAGGGGACGGGTGAGGGGAAGGCTTCGGGGAAGGGTTAGGGTTAGGGTTCGGGCTAGTGTTAGGGTTAGGGGACGGGGACGGTTTAGGGTCCAGGTGAGGGTACGACAACTGTTTAGGGGGAGCGTACGTGTGAGGGCACGGGTTAGTGTGAGCGTACGGGTTAGGCTTAGGGGACGGGTGAGGGGAAGGCTTCGGGGAAGGGTTAGTGTTAGGGTTCGGGCTAAGGTTAGGGTTAGGGACGGGGACGGTTTACGGTCCAGGTGAGGGTACGACAACGGTTTAGGGGGAGCGTACGTGTGAGGGCGCGGGTTAGTGTGAGTGTACGGGTTAGGATTAGGGGACGGGTGAGGCGAAGGCTTCGGGGAAGTGTTAGGGTTAGGGTTCGGGCTAGGGTTAGGGTTAGGGGACAGGGACGGTTTAGGGTCCAGGTGAGGGTCCGACAACGGTTTAGGGGGAGCGTACGTGTGAGGGCACGGGTTAGTGTGAGCGTACGGGTTAGGATTAGGGGATGGGTGAGGGGAAGGCTTCGGGGAATGGTTAGGGTTAGGGTTCGGGCTAGGGTTAGGGTTAGGGGACGGGGACGGTTTAGGGTCCAGGTGAGGGTACGACATCGGTTTAGGAGGAGCGTACGTGTGAGGGCGCGGGTTAGTGTGAGCGTACGGGTTAGGATTAGGGGACGGGTGAGGGGAAGGCTTCGGGGAAGGGTTAGGGTTAGGGTTCGGGCTAGGGTTAGGGTTAGGGGACGGGGACGGTTTAGGGTCCAGGTGAGGGTACGACAACGGTTTAGGGGGAGCGTACGTGTGAGGGCGCGGGTTACTGTGAGCGTACGGGTTAGGATTAGGGGACGGGTGAGGGGAAGGCTTCGGGGAAGTGTTAGGGTTAGGGTTCGGGCTAGGGTTAGGGTTAGGGGACGGGGACGGTTTTGGGTCCAGGTGAGGGTCCGACAACGGTTCAGGGGGAGCGTACGTGTGAGGGCGCGGGTTAGTGTGAGCGTACGGGTTAGGATTAGGGGACGGGTGAGGGGAAGGCTTCGGGGAAGGGTTAGGGTTAGGGTTCGGGCTAGGGTTAGGGTTAGGGGACGGGGACGGTTTAGGGTCCAGGTGAGGGTCCGACAAAGGTTTAGGAGGAGCGTACGTGTGAGGGCGCGGGTTAGTGTGAGCGTACGGGTTAGGATTAGGGGACGGGTGAGGGGAAGGCTTCGGGGAAGGGTTAGGGTTAGGGTTCGGGCTAGGGTTAGGGTTAGGGGACGGGGACGGTTTAGGGTCCAGGTGAGGGTACGACAACGGTTTAGGGGGAGCTTACGTGTGAGGGCACGGGTTAGTGTGAGCGTACGGGTTAGGATTAGGGGATGGGTGAGGGGAAGGCTTCGGGGCAGGGTTAGGGTTAGGGTTCGGGCTAGGGTTAGGGTTAGGGGACGGGGACGGTTTAGGGTCCAGGTGAGGGTACGACAACGGTTTAGGGGGAGCGTACGTGTGAGGGCGCGGGTTAGTGTGAGCGTACGGGTTAGGATTAGGGGACGGGTGAGGGGAAGGCTTCGGGGAAGGGTTAGGGTTAGGGTTCGGGCTAGGGTTAGGGTTAGGGGACGGGGACGGTTTAGGGTCCAGGTGAGGGTACGACAACGGTTTAGGGGGAGCGTACGTGTGAGGGCGCGGGTTAGTGTGAGCGTACGGGTTAGGATTAGGGGACGGGTAAGGGGAAGGCTTCGGTGAAGGGTTAGGGTTAGGGTTCGGGCTAGGGTTAGGGTTAGGGGACGGGGACGGTTTAGGGTCCAGGTGAGGGTACGACAACGGTTTAGGGGGAGCGTACGTGTGAGGGCGCGGGTTAGTGTGAGCGTACTGGATAGGATTAGGGGACGGGTGAGGGGAAGGCTTCGGGGAAGGGTTAGGGTTAGGGTTCGGGCTAGGGTTAGGGTTAGGGGACGGGGACGGTTTAGGGTCCAGGTGAGGGTACGACAACGGTTTAGGGGGAGCGTACGTGTGAGGGCGCGGGTGAGTGTGAGCGTACGGGTTAGGATTAGGGGACGGGTGAGGGGAAGGCTTCGGGGAAGGGTTAGGGTTAGGGTTCGGCCTAGGGTTACGGTTAGGGGACGGGGACGGTTTAGGGTCCAGGTGAGGGTACGACAACGGTTTAGGGGGAGCGTACGTGTGAGGGCGCGGGTTAGTGTGAGCGTACGGGTTAGGATTAGGGGACGGGTGAGGGGAAGGCTTCGGGGAAGGGTTAGGGTTAGGGTTCGGGCTAGGGTTAGGGTTAGGGGACGGGGACGGTTTAGGGTCCAGGTGAGGGTACGACAACGGTTTAGGGGGAGCGTACGTGTGAGGGCGCGGGTTAGTGTGAGCGTACGGGTTAGGATTAGGGGACGGGTAAGGGGAAGGCTTCGGTGAAGGGTTAGGGTTAGGGTTCGGGCTAGGGTTAGGGTTAGGGGACGGGGACGGTTTAGGGTCCAGGTGAGGGTACGACAACGGTTTAGGGGGAGCGTACGTGTGAGGGCGCGGGTTAGTGTGAGCGTACTGGATAGGATTAGGGGACGGGTGAGGGGAAGGCTTCGGGGAAGGGTTAGGGTTAGGGTTCGGGCTAGGGTTAGGGTTAGGGGACGGGGACGGTTTAGGGTCCAGGTGAGGGTACGACAACGGTTTAGGGGGAGCGTACGTGTGAGGGCGCGGGTGAGTGTGAGCGTACGGGTTAGGATTAGGGGACGGGTGAGGGGAAGGCTTCGGGGAAGGGTTAGGGTTAGGGTTCGGCCTAGGGTTACGGTTAGGGGACGGGGACGGTTTAGGGTCCAGGTGAGGGTACGACAACGGTTTAGGGGGAGCGTACGTGTGAGGGCGCGGGTTAGTGTGAGCGTACGGGTTAGGATTAGGGGACGGGTGAGGGGAAGGCTTCGGGGAAGGGTTAGGGTTAGGGTTCGGGCTAGGGTTAGGGTTAGGGGACGGGGACGGTTTAGGGTCCAGGTGAGGGTACGACAACGGTTTAGGGGGAGCGTACGTGTGAGGGCGCGGGTTAGTGTGAGCGTACGGGTTAGGATTAGGGGACGGGTGAGGGGAAGGCTTCGGGGAAGGGTTAGGGTTAGGGTTCGGGCTAGGGTTAGGGTTAGGGGACGGGGACGGTTTAGGGTCCAGGTGAGTGTACGACAACGGTTTAGGGGGAGCGTACGTATGAGGGCGCGGGTTAGTGTGAGCGTACGGGTTAGGATTAGGGGACGGGTGAGGGGAAGGCTTCGGGGAAGGGTTAGGGTTAGGGTTCGGGCTAGGGTTAGGGTTAGGGGACGGGGACGGTTTAGGGTCCAGGTGAGGGTACGACAACGGTTTAGGGGGAGCGTACGTGTGAGGGCGCGGGTTAGTGTGAGCGTACGTGTTAGGATTAGGGGACGGGTGAGAGGAAAGCTTCGGGGAAGTGTTAGGGTTAGGGTTCGGGCTAGGGTTAGGGTTAGGGGACGGGGACGGTTTAGGGTCCAGGTGAGGGTCCGACAACGGTTTAGGGGGAATGTACGTGTGAGGGCGCGGGTTAGTGTGAGCGTACGGGTTAGGATTAGGGGACGGGTGAGGTGAAGGCTTCGGGGAAGTGTTAGGGTTAGGGTTCGGGCTAGGGTTAGGGTTAGGGGACGGGGACGGTTTAGGGTCCAGGTGCGGGTCCGACAACGGTTTAGGGGGAGCGTACGTGTGAGGGCGCGGGTTAGTGTGAGCGTACGGGTTAGGATTAGGGGACGGGTGAGGGTAAGGCTTCGGGGAAGGTTTAGGGTTAGGGTTCGGGCTAGGGTTAGGATTAGGGGACGGGGACGGTTTAGGGTCCAGGTGATTGTCCGACAACGGTTTAGGGGGAGCGTACGTGTGAGGGCGCGGGTTAGTGTGAGCGTACGGGTTAGGATTAGGGAACGGGTGAGGGGAAGGCTTCGGGGAAGGGTTAGGGTTAGGGTTCGGGCTAGGGTTAGGGTTAGGGGACGGGGACGATTTAGGGTCCAGGTGAGGGTACGACAACGGTTTAGGGGGAGCGTACGTGTGAGGGCGCGGGTTAGTGTGAGCGTACGGGTTAGGATTAGGGGACGGGTGAGGGGAAGGCTTCGGGGAAGGGTTAGGGTTAGGGTTCGGGCTAGGGTTACGGTTAGGGGACGGGGACGGTTTAGGGCCCAGGTGAGGGTACGACAACGGTTTAGGGGGAGCGTACTTGTGAGGGTGCGGGTTAGTGTGAGCGTACGGGTTAGAATTAGGGGACGGGTGAGGGGAAGGCTTCGGGGAAGGGTTAGGGTTAGGGTTCGGGCTAGGGTTAGTGTTAGGGGACGGGGACGGTTTAGGGTCCAGGTGAGGGTACGACAACTGTTTAGGGGGAGCGTACGTGTGAGGGCGTGGGTTAGTGGGAGCGTAAGGGTTAGGATTAAGGGACGGGTGAGGGGAAGGCTTCGAGGAAGGGTTAGGGTTAGGGTTCGGGCTAGGGTTAGGGTTAGGGGATGGGGACGCTTTAGGGTCCAGGTGAGGGTACGACAACGGTTTAGGGGGAGCGTACGTGTGAGGGCACGGGTTAGTGTGAGCGTTCGGGTTAGGATTAGGGGACGGGTGAGGGGAAGGCTTCGGGGAAGGGTTAGGGTTCGGGCAACGTTTAGGGTTAGGGGACGGGGACGGTTTAGGGTCCAGGTGAGGGTACGAGAACGGTTTAGGGGGAGCGTACGTGTGAGGGCGCGGGTTAGTGTGAGCGTACGGGTTAGGATTAGGGGACGGGTGAGGGGAAGGCTTCGGGGAAGGGTTAGGGTTAAGGTTCGGGCTAGGGTTAGGGTTAGGAGACGGGGATGGTTTAGGGTCCAGGTGAGGGTACGACAACGGTTTAGGGGGAGCGTACGTGTGAGGGCGCGGGTTAGTGGGAGCGTACGGGTTAGGATTAGGGGACGGGTGAGGGGAAGGCTTCGGGGAAGGGTTAGGGTTAGGGTTCGGGCTAGGGTTAGGGTTAGGGGATGGGGACGGTTTAGGGTCCAGGTGAGGGTACGACAACGGTTTAGGGGGAGCGTACGTGTGAGGGCGCGGGTTAGTGTGAGCGTACGGGTTAGGATTAGGGGACGGGTGAGGGGAAGGCTTCGGGGAAGGGTTAGGGTTAGGGTTCGGGCTAGGGTTAGGGTTAGGGGACGGGGACGGTTAAGGGTCCAGGTGAGGGTACGACAACGGTTTACGGGGAGCGTACGTGTGAGGGCACGGGTTAGTGTGAGCGTACGGGTTAGGATTAGGGGACGGGTGAGTGGAAGGCTTCGGGGAAGGGTTAGGGTTAGGGTTCGGGCTAGGGTTAGGGTTAGGGTACTGGGACGGTTTAGGGTCCAGGTGAGGGTCCGACAACGGTTTAGTGGGAGCGTACGTGTGAGGGCGCGGGTTAGTGTGAGCGTACGGGTTAGGATTAGGGGGCGGGTGAGGGGAAGGCTTCGGGGCAGGGTTAGGGTTAGGGTTCGGGCTAGGGTTAGGGTTAGGGGACGGGGACGGTTTAGGGTCCAGGTGAGTGTACGACAACGGTTTAGGGGGAGCGTACGTGTGAAGGCGCGGGTTAGTGTGAGCGTACGGGTTAGGATTAGGGGACGGGTGAGGCGAAGGCTTCGGGGAAGGGTTAGGGTTAGGGTTCGGGCTAGGGTTAGGGTTAGGGGACGGGGACGGTTTAGGGTCCAGGTGAGGGTCCGACAACGGTTTAGGGGGAGCGTACGTGTGAGGGCACGGGTTAGTGTGAGCGTACGGGTTAGGATTAGGGGATGGGTGAGGGGAAGGCTTCGGGGAAGGGTTAGGGTTAGGGTTCGGGCTAGGGTTAGGGTTAGGGGACGGGGACGGTTTAGGGTGCAGGTGAGGGTACGACATCGGTTTAGGAGGAGCGTACGTGTGAGGGCGCGGGTTAGTGTGAGCGTACGGGTTAGGATTAGGGGACGGGTGAGGGGAAGGCTTCGGGGAAGGGTTAGGGTTAGGGTTCTGGCTAGGGTTAGGGTTAGGGGAAGGGGACGGTTTAGGGTCCAGGTGAGGGTACGACAACGGTTTAGGGGGAGCGTACGTGTGAGGGCGCGGGTTAGTGTGAGCGTACGGGTTAGGATTAGGGGACGTGTGAGGGGAAGGCTTCGGGGAAGGGTTAGGGTTAGGGTTCGGGCTAGGGTTAGGGTTAGAGGACGGGGACGGTTTAGGGTCCAGGTGAGGGTCCGACAACGGTTTAGGAGGAGCGTACGTGTGAGGGCGCGGGTTAGTGTGAGCGTACGGTTTAGGATTAGGGGACGGGTGAGGGGAAGGCTTCGGGGAAGGGTTAGGGTTAGGGTTCGGGCTAGGGTTAGGATTAGGGGACGGGGACGGTTTAGGGTCCAGGTGAGGGTACGACAACGGTTTAGGGGGAGCGTACGTGTGAGGGCGCGGGTTAGTGTGAGCGTACGGGTTCGGATTAGGGGACTGGTGCGGGGAAGGCTTCGGGGAAGGGTTAGTGTTAGGGTTGGGGCTAGGGTTAGGGTTAGGTGACGGGGACGGTTTAGGGTCCAGGTGACGGTACGACAACGGTTTAGGGGGAGCGTACGTGTGAGGGCGCGTGTTAGTGTGAGCGTACGGGTTAGGATTAGGGGACGGGTGAGGGGAAGGCTTCGGGGAAGGGTTAGGGTTCGGGCTAGGGTTAGGGTTAGGGGACGGGGACGGTTTAGGGTCCAGGTGAGGGTACGACAACGGTTTAGGGGGAGCCTACGTGTGAGGGCGCGGGTTAGTGTGAGCGTATGGGTTAGGATAAGGGGACGGGTGAGGGGAAGGCTTCGGGGAAGGGTTAGTGTTAGGGTTCGGTCTAGGGTTAGGGTTAGGGGACGGGGACGGTTTAGGGTCCAGGTGAGGGTACGATAACGGTTTAGGGGGAGCGTACGTGTGAGGGCGCGGGTTAGTGTGAGCGTACGGGTTAGGATTAGGGGACAGGTGAGGGGAAGGCTTCGGGGAAGGGTTAGGGTTAGGGTTCAGGCTAGGGTTAGGGTTAGGGGACGGGGACGGTTTAGGGTCCAGGTGAGGGTACGACAACGGTTTAGGGGGAGCGTACGTGTGAGGGCGCGGGTTAGTGTGAGCGTACGGGTTAGGATTAGGGGAAGGTTGAGGGGAAGGCTTCGGGGAAGGGTTAGGGTTAGGGTTCGGGCTAGGGTTAGGGTTAGGGGACGGGGACGGTTTAGGGTCCAGGTGAGGGTCCGACAACGGTTTAGGGGGAGCGTACGTGTGAGGGCGTGGGTTAGTGTGAGCGTACGGGTTAGGATTAGGGGACGGGTGAGGTTAAGGCTTCGGGGAAGGTTTAGGGTTAGGGTTCGGGCTGGGGTTAGGATTAGGGGACGGGGACGGTTTAGGGTCCAGGTGAGGGTCCGACAACGGTTTAGGGGGAGCGTACGTGTGAGGGCGCAGGTTAGTGTGAGCGTACGCGTTAGGATTAGGGGACGGGTGAGGGGAAGGCTTCGGGGAAGGGTTAGGGTTAGGGTTCGGGCTAGGGTTAGGGTTAGGGGACGGGGACGCTTTAGGGTCCAGGTGAGGGTACGACAACGGTTTAGGGGGAGCGTACGTGTGAGGGCACGGGTTAGTGTGAGCGTTCGGGTTAGGATTAGGGGACGGGTGAGGGGAAGGCTTCGGGGAAGGGTTAGGGTTAGGGTTCGGGCTAGGGTTAGGGTTAGCGGACGGGGACGGTTTAGGGTCCAGGTGAGGGTACGACAACGGTTTAGGGGGAGCGTACGTGTGAGGGCGCGGGTTGGTGTGAGCGTACGGGTTAGGATTAGGGGACGGGTGAGGGGAAGGCTTCGGGGAAGGGTTAGGGTTAAGTTTCGGGCTAGGGTTAGGGGACGGGGACGGTTTAGGGTCCAGGTGAGGGTACGACAACAGTTTAGGGGGAGCGTACGTGTGAGGGCGCGGGTTAGTGGGAGCGTACGGGTTAGGATTAAGGGACGGGTGAGGGGAAGGCTTCGGGGAAGGGTTAGGGTTAGGGTTCGGGCTAGGGTTAGGGTTAGGGGACGGGGACGCTATAGGGTCCAGGTGAGGGTACGACAACGGTTTAGGGGGAGCGTACGTGTGAGGGCACGGGTTAGTGTGAGCGTTCGGGTTAGGATTAGGGGACGGGTGAGGGGAAGGCTTCGGGGTAGGATTAGGGTTAGGGTTCGGGCTAGGGTTAGGTTTAGGGGACGGGGACGGTTTAGGGTCCAGGTGAGGGTATGACAACGGTTTAGGGGGAGCGTACGTGTGAGGGCGCGGGTTAGTGTGAGCGTACGGGTTAGGATTAGGGGACGGGTGAGGGGAAGGCTTCGGGGAAGGGTTAGGGTTAGGGTTCGGGCTAGGGTTAGGGTTAGGGGACGGGGACGGTTTAGGGTCCAGGTGAGGGTACGACAACGGTTTAGGCGGAGCGTACGTGTGAGGGCGCGGGTTAGTGTGAGCGTACGGTTTAGGATTAGGGGACGTGTGAGGGGAAGGCTTCGGTGAAGGGTTAGGGTTAGGGTTCGGGCTAGGGTTAGGGTTAGGGGACGGGGACGCTTTAGGGTCCAGGTGAGGGTACGACAACGGTTTAGGGGGAGCGTACGTGTGAGGGCACGGGTTAGTGTGAGCGTTCGGGTTAGGATTAGGGGACGGGTGAGGGGAAGGCTTCGGGGAAGGGTTAGGGTTAGGGTTCGGGCTAGGGTTAGGGTTAGGGGACGGGGACGGTTTAGGGTCCAGGTGAGGGTACGACAACGTTTTAGGGGGAGCGTACGTGTGAGGGCGCGGGTTAGTGTGAGCGTACAGGTTAGGATTAGGGGACGGGTGAGGGGAAGGCTTCGGGGAAGGGTTAGGGTTAGGGTTCGGGCTAGGGTTAGGGTTAGTGGTCGGGGACGGTTTAGGGTCCAGGTGAGGGTACGACAACAGATTAGGGGGAGCGTACGTGTGAGGGCGCGGGTTAGTGGGAGCGTACGGGTTAGGATTAAGGGACGGGTGAGGGGAAGGCTTCGGGGAAGGGTTAGGGTTAGGGTTCGGGCTAGGGTTAGGGTTAGGGGACGGGGACGATTTAGGGTCCAGGTGAGTGTACGACAACGGTTTAGGGGGAGCTTACGTGTGAGGGCACGGGTTAGTGTGAGCGTACGGGTTAGGATTAGGGGATGGGTGAGGGGAAGGCTTCGGGGCAGGGTTAGGGTTAGGGTTCGGGCTAGGGTTAGGGTTAGGGGACGGGGACGGTTTAGGGTCCAGGTGAGGGTACGACAAAGGTTTAGGGGGAGCGTACGTGTGAGGGCGCGGGTTAGTGTGAGCGTACGGGTTAGGATTAGGGGACGGGTGAGGGGAAGGCTTCGGGGAAGGGTTAGGGTTAGGGTTCGGGCTAGGGTTAGGGTTAGGGGACGGGGACGGTTTAGGGTCCAGGTGAGGGTACGACAACGGTTTAGGGGGAGCGTATGTGTGAGGGCGCGGGTTAGTGTGAGCGTACGGGTTAGGATTAGGGGATGGGTGAGGGGAAGGCTTCGGGGCAGGGTTAGGGTTAGGGTTCGGGCTAGGGTTAGGGTTAGGGGACGGGGACGGTTTAGGGTCCAGGTGAGGGTACGACAACGGTTTAGGGGGAGCGTACGTGTGAGGGCGCGGGTTAGTGTGAGCGTACGGGTTAGGATTAGGGGACGGGTGAGGGGAAGGCTTCGGGGAAGGGTTAGGGTTAGGGTTCGGGCTAGGGTTAGGGTTAGGGGACGGGGACGGTTTAGGGTCCAGGTGAGGGTACGACAACGGTTTAGGGGGAGCGTACGTGTGAGGGCGCGGGTTAGTGTGAGCGTACGGGTTAGGATTAGGGGACGGGTAAGGGGAAGGCTTCGGTGAAGGGTTAGGGTTAGGGTTCGGGCTAGGGTTAGGGTTAGGGGACGGGGACGGTTTAGGGTCTAGGAGAGGGTACGACAACGGTTTAGGGGGAGCGTACCTGTGAGGGCATGGGTTAGTGTTAGCGCACGGGTTAGGATTAGGGGACGGGTGAGAGGAAGGCTTCGGGGAAGGGTTAGGGTTAGGGTTTGGGCTAGGGTTAGGGTTAGGGGACGGGGACGGTTTAGGGTCCAGGTGAGGGTACGACAACAGTTTAGGGGGAGCGTACGTGTGAGGGCGCGGGTTAGTGGGAGCGTACGGGTTAGGATTAAGGGACGGGTGAGGGGAAGGCTTCGGGGAAGGGTTAGGGTTAGGGTTCGGGCTAGGGTTAGGGTTAGGGGACGGGGACGCTTTAGGGTCCAGGTGAGGGTACGACAACGGTTTAGGGGGAGCGTACGTGTGAGGGCACGGGTTAGTGTGAGCGTTCGGGTTAGGATTAGGGGACGGGTGAGGGGAAGGCTTCGGGGAAGGGTTAGGGTTAGGGTTCGGGCTAGGGTTAGGTTTAGGGGACGGGGACGGTTTAGGGTCCAGGTGAGGGTATGACAACGGTTTAGGGGGAGCGTACGTGTGAGGGCGCGGGTTAGTGTGAGCGTACGGGTTAGGATTAGGGGACGGATGAGGGGAAGGCTTCGGGGAAGGGTTAGGGTTAGGGTTCGGGCTAGGGTTAGGGTTAGGGGACGGGGACGGTTTAGGGTCCAGGTGAGGGTACGACAACGGTTTAGGCGGAGCGTACGTGTGAGGGCGCGGGTTAGTGTGAGCGTACGGTTTAGGATTAGGGGACGTGTGAGGGGAAGGCTTCGGTGAAGGGTTAGGGTTAGGGTTCGGGCTAGGGTTAGGGTTAGGGGACGGGGACGCTTTAGGGTCCAGGTGAGGGTACGACAACGGTTTAGGGGGAGCGTACGTGTGAGGGCACGGGTTAGTGTGAGCGTTCGGGTTAGGATTAGGGGACGGGTGAGGGGAAGGCTTCGGGGAAGGGTTAGGGTTAGGGTTCGGGCTAGGGTTAGGGTTAGGGGACGGGGACGGTTTAGGGTCCAGGTGAGGGTACGACAACGTTTTAGGGGGAGCGTACGTGTGAGGGCGCGGGTTAGTGTGAGCGTACAGGTTAGGATTAGGGGACGGGTGAGGGGAAGGCTTCGGGGAAGGGTTAGGGTTAGGGTTCGGGCTAGGGTTAGGGTTAGTGGTCGGGGACGGTTTAGGGTCCAGGTGAGGGTACGACAACAGATTAGGGGGAGCGTACGTGTGAGGGCGCGGGTTAGTGGGAGCGTACGGGTTAGGATTAAGGGACGGGTGAGGGGAAGGCTTCGGGGAAGGGTTAGGGTTAGGGTTCGGGGTAGGGTTAGGGTTAGGGGACGGGGACGCTTTAGGGTCCAGGTGAGGGTACGACAACGGTTTAAGGGGAGCGTACGTGTGAGGGCACGGGTTAGTGTGAGCGTTCGGGTTAGGATTAGGGGACGGGTGAGGGGAAGGCTTCGGGGAAGGGTTAGGGTTAGGGTTCGGGCTAGGGTTAGGGTTAGTGGTCGGGGACGGTTTAGGGTCCAGGTGAGGGTACGACAACAGATTAGGGGGAGCGTACGTGTGAGGGCGCAGGTTAGTGGGAGCGTACGGGTTAGGATTAAGGGACGGGTGAGGGGAAGGCTTCGGGGAAGGGTTAGGGTTAGGGTTCGGGCTAGGGTTAGGGTTAGGGGACGGGGACGCTTTAGGGTCCAGGTGAGGGTACGACAACGGTTTAGGGGGAGCGTACGTGTGAGGGCACGGGTTAGTGTGAGCGTTCGGTTTAGGATTAGGGGACGGGTGAGGGGAAGGCTTCGGGGAAGGGTTAGGGTTAGGGTTCGGGTTAGGGTTAGGGTTAGGGGACGGGGACGGTTTAGGGTCCAGGTGAGGGTACGACAACGGTTTAGGGGGAGCGTACGTGTGAGGGCGCGGGTTAGTGTGAGCGTACGGGTTAGGATTAGGGGACGGGTGAGGGGAAGGATTCGGAGAAGGGTTAGGGTTAGGGTTCGGGCTAGGGTTAGGGTTAGGGGATGGGGACGGTTTAGGGTCCAGGTGAGGGTACGACAACGGTTTAGGGGGAGCGTACGTGTGAGGGCCCGGGTTAGTGTGAGCGTACGGGTTAGGATTAGGGGACGGGTGAGGGGAAGGCTTCGGGGAAGGGTTAGGGTTAGGGTTCGGGCTAGTGTTAGGGTTAGGGGACGGGGACGGTTTAGGGTCCAGGTGAGGGTACGACAACTGTTTAGGGGGAGCGTAAGTGTGAGGGCACGGGTTAGTGTGAGCGTACGGGTTAGGCTTAGGGGACGGGTGAGGGGAAGGCTTCGGGGAAGGGTTAGTTTTAGGGTTCGGGCTAAGGTTAGGGTTAGGGACGGGGACGGTTTAGGGTCCAGGTGAGGGTACGACAACGGTTTAGGGGGAGCGTACGTGTGAGGGCGCGGGTTAGTGTGAGCGTACGGGTTAGGATTAGGGGACGGGTGAGGCGAAGGCTTCGGGGAAGGGTTAGGGTTAGGGTTCGGGCTAGGGTTAGGGTTAGGGGACGGGGACGGTTTAGGGTCCAGGTGAGGGTACGACAACGGTTTAGGGGGAGCGTACGTGTGAGGGCGCGGGTTAGTGTGAGCGTACGGGTTAGGATTAGGGGACGGGTAAGGGGAAGGCTTCGGTGAAGGGTTAGGGTTAGGGTTCGGGCTAGGGTTAGGGTTAGGGGACGGGGACGGTTTAGGGTCTAGGAGAGGGTACGACAACGGTTTAGGGGGAGCGTACCTGTGAGGGCATGGGTTAGTGTTAGCGCACGGGTTAGGATTAGGGGACGGGTGAGAGGAAGGCTTCGGGGAAGGGTTAGGGTTAGGGTTTGGGCTAGGGTTAGGGTTAGGGGACGGGGACGGTTTAGGGTCCAGGTGAGGGTACGACAACAGTTTAGGGGGAGCGTACGTGTGAGGGCGCGGGTTAGTGGGAGCGTACGGGTTAGGATTAAGGGACGGGTGAGGGGAAGGCTTCGGGGAAGGGTTAGGGTTAGGGTTCGGGCTAGGGTTAGGGTTAGGGGACGGGGACGCTTTAGGGTCCAGGTGAGGGTACGACAACGGTTTAGGGGGAGCGTACGTGTGAGGGCACGGGTTAGTGTGAGCGTTCGGGTTAGGATTAGGGGACGGGTGAGGGGAAGGCTTCGGGGAAGGGTTAGGGTTAGGGTTCGGGCTAGGGTTAGGTTTAGGGGACGGGGACGGTTTAGGGTCCAGGTGAGGGTATGACAACGGTTTAGGGGGAGCGTACGTGTGAGGGCGCGGGTTAGTGTGAGCGTACGGGTTAGGATTAGGGGACGGATGAGGGGAAGGCTTCGGGGAAGGGTTAGGGTTAGGGTTCGGGCTAGGGTTAGGGTTAGGGGACGGGGACGGTTTAGGGTCCAGGTGAGGGTACGACAACGGTTTAGGCGGAGCGTACGTGTGAGGGCGCGGGTTAGTGTGAGCGTACGGTTTAGGATTAGGGGACGTGTGAGGGGAAGGCTTCGGTGAAGGGTTAGGGTTAGGGTTCGGGCTAGGGTTAGGGTTAGGGGATGGGGACGCTTTAGGGTCCAGGTGAGGGTACGACAACGGTTTAGGGGGAGCGTACGTGTGAGGGCACGGGTTAGTGTGAGCGTTCGGGTTAGGATTAGGGGACGGGTGAGGGGAAGGCTTCGGGGAAGGGTTAGGGTTAGGGTTCGGGCTAGGGTTAGGGTTAGGGGACGGGGACGGTTTAGGGTCCAGGTGAGGGTACGACAACGTTTTAGGGGGAGCGTACGTGTGAGGGCGCGGGTTAGTGTGAGCGTACAGGTTAGGATTAGGGTACGGGTGAGGGGAAGGCTTCGGGGAAGGGTTAGGGTTAGGGTTCGGGCTAGGGTTAGGGTTAGTGGTCGGGGACGGTTTAGGGTCCAGGTGAGGGTACGACAACAGATTAGGGGGAGCGTACGTGTGAGGGCGCGGGTTAATGGGAGCGTACGGGTTAGGATTAAGGGACGGGTGAGGGGAAGGCTTCGGGGAAGGGTTAGGGTTAGGGTTCGGGCTAGGGTTAGGGTTAGGGGACGGGGACGCTTTAGGGTCCAGGTGAGGGTACGACAACGGTTTAGGGGGAGCGTACGTGTGAGGGCACGGGTTAGTGTGAGCGTTCGGGTTAGGATTAGGGGACGGGTGAGGGGAAGGTTTCGGGGAAGGGTTAGGGTTAGGGTTCGGGCTAGGGTTAGGGTTAGTGGTCGGGGACGGTTTAGGGTCCAGGTGAGGGTACGACAACAGATTAGGGGGAGCGTACGTGTGAGGGCGCGGGTTAGTGGGAGCGTACGGGTTAGGATTAAGGGACGGGTGAGGGGAAGGCTTCGGGGAAGGGTTAGGGTTAGGGTTCGGGCTAGGGTTAGGGTTAGGGGACGGGGACGCTTTAGGGTCCAGGTGAGGGTACGACAACGGTTTAGGGGGAGCGTACGTGTGAGGGCACGGGTTAGTGTGAGCGTTCGGTTTAGGATTAGGGGACGGGTGAGGGGAAGGCTTCGGGGAAGGGTTAGGGTTAGGGTTCGGGTTAGGGTTAGGGTTAGGGGACGGGGACGGTTTAGGGTCCAGGTGAGGGTACGACAACGGTTTAGGGGGAGCGTACGTGTGAGGGCGCGGGTTAGTGTGAGCGTACGGGTTAGGATTAGGGGACGGGTGAGGGGAAGGATTCGGAGAAGGGTTAGGGTTAGGGTTCGGGCTAGGGTTAGGGTTAGGGGATGGGGACGGTTTAGGGTCCAGGTGAGGGTACGACAACGGTTTAGGGGGAGCGTACGTGTGAGGGCCCGGGTTAGTGTGAGCGTACGGGTTAGGATTAGGGGACGGGTGAGGGGAAGGCTTCGGGGAAGGGTTAGGGTTAGGGTTCGGGCTAGTGTTAGGGTTAGGGGACGGGGACGGTTTAGGGTCCAGGTGAGGGTACGACAACTGTTTAGGGGGAGCGTACGTGTGAGGGCACGGGTTAGTGTGAGCGTACGGGTTAGGCTTAGGGGACGGATGAGGGGAAGGCTTCGGGGAAGGGTTAGTGTTAGGGTTCGGGCTAAGGTTAGGGTTAGGGACGGGGACGGTTTAGGGTCCAGGTGAGGGTACGACAACGGTTTAGGGGGAGCGTACGTGTGAGGGCGCGGGTTAGTGTGAGCGTACGGGTTAGGATTAGGGGACGGGTGAGGCGAAGGCTTCGGGGAAGTGTTAGGGTTAGGGTTCGGGCTAGGGTTAGGGTTAGGGGACAGGGACGGTTTAGGGTCCAGGTGAGGGTCCGACAACGGTTTAGGGGGAGCGTACGTGTGAGGGCACGGGTTAGTGTGAGCGTACGGGTTAGGATTAGGGGATGGGTGAGGGGAAGGCTTCGGGGAATGGTTAGGGTTAGGGTTCGGGCTAGGGTTAGGGTTAGGGGACGGGGACGGTTTAGGGTCCAGGTGAGGGTACGACATCGGTTTAGGAGGAGCGTACGTGTGAGGGCGCGGGTTAGTGTGAGCGTACGGGTTAGGATTAGGGGACGGGTGAGGGGAAGGCTTCGGGGAAGGGTTAGTGTTAGGGTTCGGGCTAAGGTTAGGTTTAGGGACGGGGACGGTTTAGGGTCCAGGTGAGGGTACGACAACGGTTTAGGGGGAGCGTACGTGTGAGGGCGCGGGTTAGTGTGAGCGTACGGGTTAGGATTAGGGGACAGGTGAGGGGAAGGCTTCAGGGAAGGTTTAGGGTTAGGGTTCGGGCTAGGGTTAGGGTTAGGGGACGGGGACGGTTTACGGTCCAGGTGAGTGTACGACAACGGTTTAGGGGGAGCGTACGTGTGAGGGTGCGGGTTAGTGTGAGCGTACGGGTTAGGATTAGGGGACGGGTGAGGGGAAGGCTTCGGGGAAGGGTTAGGGTTAGGGTTCGGGCTAGGGTTAGGGTTAGGGGAAGGGGACGGTTTAGGGTCCAGGTGAGGGCACGACAACGTTTTAGGGGGAGCGTACGTGTGAGGGCGCGGGTTAGTGTGAGCGTACGTGTTAGGATTAGGGGACGGGTGAGGGGAAAGCTTCGGGGAAGGGTTAGGGTTAGGGTTCGGGCTAGGGTTAGGGTTAGGGGACGGGGACGGTTTAGGGTCCAGGTGAGGGCACGACAACGGTTTAGGGGGAGCGTACGTGTGAGGGCGCGGGTTAGTGTGAGCGTACGGGTTAGGATTAGGGGACGGGTGAGGGGAAGGCTTCGGGGAAGGGTTAGGGTTAGGGTTCGGGCTAGGGTTAGGGGACGGGGACGGTTTAGGGTCCAGGTGAGTGTACGACAACAGTTTAGGGGGAGCGTACGTGTGAGGGCGCGGGTTAGTGGGAGCGTACGGGTTAGGATTAAGGGACGGGTGAGGGGAAGGCTTCGGGGAAGGGTTAGGGTTAGGGTTCGGGCTAGGGTTAGGGTTAGGGGACGGGGACGCTTTAGGGTCCAGGTGAGGGTACGACAACGGTTTAGGGGGAGCGTACGTGTGAGGGCACGGGTTAGTGTGAGCGTTCGGGTTAGGATTAGGGGACGGGTGAGGGGAAGGCTTCGGGGAAGGGTTAGGGTTAGGGTTCGGGCTAGGGTTAGGTTTAGGGGACGGGGACGGTTTAGGGTCCAGGTGAGGGTATGACAACGGTTTAGGGGGAGCGTACGTGTGAGGGCGCGGGTTAGTGTGAGCGTACGGGTTAGGATTAGGGGACGGGTGAGGGGAAGGCTTCGGGGAAGGGTTAGGGTTAGGGTTCGGGCTAGGGTTAGGGTTAGGGGACGGGGACGGTTTAGGGTCCAGGTGAGGGTACGACAACGGTTTAGGCGGAGCGTACGTGTGAGGGCGCGGGTTAGTGTGAGCGTACGGTTTAGGATTAGGGGACGTGTGAGGGGAAGGCTTCGGTGAAGGGTTAGGGTTAGGGTTCGGGCTAGGGTTAGGGTTAGGGGACGGGGACGCTTTAGGGTCCAGGTGAGGGTACGACAACGGTTTAGGTGGAGCGTACGTGTGAGGGCACGGGTTAGTGTGAGCGTTCGGGTTAGGATTAGGGGACGGGTGAGGGGAAGGCTTCGGGGAAGGGTTAGGGTTAGGGTTCGGGCTAGGGTTAGGGTTAGGGGACGGGGACGGTTTAGGGTCCAGGTGAGGGTACGACAACGTTTTAGGGGGAGCGTACGTGTGAGGGCGCGGGTTAGTGTGAGCGTACAGGTTAGGATTAGGGGACGGGTGAGGGGAAGGCTTCGGGGAAGTGTTAGGGTTAGGGTTCGGGCTAGGGTTAGGGTTAGTGGTCGGGGACGGTTTAGGGTCCAGGTGAGGGTACGACAACAGATTAGGGGGAGCGTACGTGTGAGGGCGCGGGTTAGTGGGAGCGTACGGGTTAGGATTAAGGGACGGGTGAGGGGAAGGCTTCGGGGAAGGGTTAGGGTTAGGGTTCGGGCTAGGGTTAGGGTTAGGGGACGGGGACGCTTTAGGGTCCAGGTGAGGGTACGACAACGGTTTAGGGGGAGCGTACGTGTGAGGGCACGGGTTAGTGTGAGCGTTCGGGTTAGGATTAGGGGACGGGTGAGGGGAAGGCTTCGGGGAAGGGTTAGGGTTAGGGTTCGGGTTAGGGTTAGGGTTAGGGGACGGGGACGGTTTAGGGTCCAGGTGAGGGTACGACAACGGTTTAGGGGGAGCGTACGTGTGAGGGCGCGGGTTAGTGTGAGCGTACGGGTTATGATTAGGGGACGGGTGAGGGGAAGGATTCGGAGAAGGGTTAGGGTTAGGGTTCGGGCTAGGGTTAGGGTTAGGGGATGGGGACGGTTTAGGGTCCAGGTGAGGGTACGACAACGGTTTAGGGGGAGCGTACGTGTGAGGGCCCGGGTTAGTGTGAGCGTACGGGTTAGGATTAGGGGACGGGTGAGGGGAAGGCTTCGGGGAAGGGTTAGGGTTAGGGTTCGGGCTAGTGTTAGGGTTAGGGGACGGGGACGGTTTAGGGTCCAGGTGAGGGTACGACAACTGTTTAGGGGGAGCGTACGTGTGAGGGCACGGGTTAGTGTGAGCGTACGGGTTAGGCTTAGGGGACGGGTGAGGGGAAGGCTTCGGGGAAGGGTTAGTGTTAGGGTTCGGGCTAAGGTTAGGGTTAGGGACGGGGACGGTTTAGGGTCCAGGTGAGGGTACGACAACGGTTTAGGGGGAGCGTACGTGTGAGGGCGCGGGTTAGTGTGAGTGTACGGGTTAGGATTAGGGGACGGGTGAGGCGAAGGCTTCGGGGAAGTGTTAGGGTTAGGGTTCGGGCTAGGGTTAGGGTTAGGGGACAGGGACGGTTTAGGGTCCAGGTGAGGGTCCGACAACGGTTTAGGGGGAGCGTACGTGTGAGGGCACGGGTTAGTGTGAGCGTACGGGTTAGGATTAGGGGATGGGTGAGGGGAAGGCTTCGGGGAATGGTTAGGGTTAGGGTTCGGGCTAGGGTTAGGGTTAGGGGACGGGGACGGTTTAGGGTCCAGGTGAGGGTACGACATCGGTTTAGGAGGAGCGTACGTGTGAGGGCGCGGGTTAGTGTGAGCGTACGGGTTAGGATTAGGGGACGGGTGAGGGGAAGGCTTCGGGGAAGGGTTAGGGTTAGGGTTCGGGCTAGGGTTAGGGTTAGGGGACGGGGACGGTTTAGGGTCCAGGTGAGGGCACGACAACGGTTTAGGGGGAGCGTACGTGTGAGGGCGCGGGTTAGTGTGAGCGTACGGGTTAGGATTAGGGGACGGGTGAGGGGAAGGCTTCGGGGAAGGGTTAGGGTTAGGGTTCGGGCTAGGGTTAGGGGACGGGGACGGTTTAGGGTCCAGGTGAGTGTACGACAACAGTTTAGGGGGAGCGTACGTGTGAGGGCGCGGGTTAGTGGGAGCGTACGGGTTAGGATTAAGGGACGGGTGAGGGGAAGGCTTCGGGGAAGGGTTAGGGTTAGGGTTCGGGCTAGGGTTAGGGTTAGGGGACGGGGACGGTTTAGGGTCCAGGTGAGGGTCCGACAAAGGTTTAGGAGGAGCGTACGTGTGAGGGCGCGGGTTAGTGTGAGCGTACGGGTTAGGATTAGGGGACGGGTGAGGGGAAGGCTTCGGGGAAGGGTTAGGGTTAGGGTTCGGGCTAGGGTTAGGGTTAGGGGACGGGGACGGTTTAGGGTCCAGGTGAGGGTACGACAACGGTTTAGGGGGAGCTTACGTGTGAGGGCACGGGTTAGTGTGAGCGTACGGGTTAGGATTAGGGGATGGGTGAGGGGAAGGCTTCGGGGCAGGGTTAGGGTTAGGGTTCGGGCTAGGGTTAGGGTTAGGGGACGGGGACGGTTTAGGGTCCAGGTGAGGGTACGACAAAGGTTTAGGGGGAGCGTACGTGTGAGGGCGCGGGTTAGTGTGAGCGTACGGGTTAGGATTAGGGGACGGGTGAAGGGAAGGCTTCGGGGAAGGGTTAGGGTTAGGGTTCGGGCTAGGGTTAGGGTTAGGGGACGGGGACGGTTTAGGGTCCAGGTGAGGGTACGACAACGGTTTAGGGAGAGCGTACGTGTGAGGGCGCGGGTTAGTGTGAGCGTACGGGTTAGGATTAGGGGATGGGTGAGGGGAAGGCTTCGGGGCAGGGTTAGGGTTAGGGTTCGGGCTAGGGTTAGGGTTAGGGGACGGGGACGGTTTAGGGTCCAGGTGAGGGTACGACAACGGTTTAGGGGGAGCGTACGTGTGAGGGCGCGGGTTAGTGTGAGCGTACGGGTTAGGATTAGGGGACGGGTGAGGGGAAGGCTTCGGGGAAGGGTTAGGGTTAGGGTTCGGGCTAGGGTTAGGGTTAGGGGACGGGGACGGTTTAGGGTCCAGGTGAGGGTACGACAACGGTTTAGGGGGAGCGTACGTGTGAGGGCGCGGGTTAGTGTGAGCGTACGGGTTAGGATTAGGGGACGGGTAAGGGGAAGGCTTCGGTGAAGGGTTAGGGTTAGGGTTCGGGCTAGGGTTAGGGTTAGGGGACGGGGACGGTTTAGGGTCCAGGTGAGGGTACGACAACGGTTTAGGGGGAGCGTACGTGTGAGGGCGCGGGTTAGTGTGAGCGTACTGGATAGGATTAGGGGACGGGTGAGGGGAAGGCTTCGGGGAAGGGTTAGGGTTAGGGTTCGGGCTAGGGTTAGGGTTAGGGGACGGGGACGGTTTAGGGTCCAGGTGAGGGTACGACAACGGTTTAGGGGGAGCGTACGTGTGAGGGCGCGGGTGAGTGTGAGCGTACGGGTTAGGATTAGGGGACGGGTGAGGGGAAGGCTTCGGGGAAGGGTTAGGGTTAGGGTTCGGCCTAGGGTTACGGTTAGGGGACGGGGACGGTTTAGGGTCCAGGTGAGGGTACGACAACGGTTTAGGGGGAGCGTACGTGTGAGGGCGCGGGTTAGTGTGAGCGTACGGGTTAGGATTAGGGGACGGGTGAGGGGAAGGCTTCGGGGAAGGGTTAGGGTTAGGGTTCGGGCTAGGGTTAGGGTTAGGGGACGGGGACGGTTTAGGGTCCAGGTGAGGGTACGACAACGGTTTAGGGGGAGCGTACGTGTGAGGGCGCGGGTTAGTGTGAGCGTACGGGTTAGGATTAGGGGACGGGTAAGGGGAAGGCTTCGGTGAAGGGTTAGGGTTAGGGTTCGGGCTAGGGTTAGGGTTAGGGGACGGGGACGGTTTAGGGTCCAGGTGAGGGTACGACAACGGTTTAGGGGGAGCGTACGTGTGAGGGCGCGGGTTAGTGTGAGCGTACTGGATAGGATTAGGGGACGGGTGAGGGGAAGGCTTCGGGGAAGGGTTAGGGTTAGGGTTCGGGCTAGGGTTAGGGTTAGGGGACGGGGACGGTTTAGGGTCCAGGTGAGGGTACGACAACGGTTTAGGGGGAGCGTACGTGTGAGGGCGCGGGTGAGTGTGAGCGTACGGGTTAGGATTAGGGGACGGGTGAGGGGAAGGCTTCGGGGAAGGGTTAGGGTTAGGGTTCGGCCTAGGGTTACGGTTAGGGGACGGGGACGGTTTAGGGTCCAGGTGAGGGTACGACAACGGTTTAGGGGGAGCGTACGTGTGAGGGCGCGGGTTAGTGTGAGCGTACGGGTTAGGATTAGGGGACGGGTGAGGGGAAGGCTTCGGGGAAGGGTTAGGGTTAGGGTTCGGGCTAGGGTTAGGGTTAGGGGACGGGGACGGTTTAGGGTCCAGGTGAGGGTACGACAACGGTTTAGGGGGAGCGTACGTGTGAGGGCGCGGGTTAGTGTGAGCGTACGGGTTAGGATTAGGGGACGGGTGAGGGGAAGGCTTCGGGGAAGGGTTAGGGTTAGGGTTCGGGCTAGGGTTAGGGTTAGGAGACGGGGACGCTTTAGGGTCCAGGTGAGGGTACGACAACGGTTTAGGGGGAGCGTACGTGTGAGGGCACGGGTTAGTGTGAGCGTTCGGGTTAGGATTAGGGGACGGGTGAGGGTAAGGCTTCGGGGAAGTGTTAGGGTTAGGGTTCGGGCTAGGGTTAGGGTTAGGGGACGGGGACGGTTTAGGGTCCAGGTGAGGGTACGACAACGGTTTAGGGGGAGCGTACGTGTGAGGGCGCGGGTTAGTGTGAGCGTTCGGGTTAGGATTAGGGGACGGGTGAGGGGAAGGCTTCGGGGAAGGGTTAGGGTTTGGGTTCGGGCTAGGGTTAGGGTTAGGGGTCGGGGACGGTTTAGGGTCCAGGTGAGGGTACGACAACGGATTAGGGGGAGCATACGTGTGAGGGCGCGGGTTAGTGGGAGCGTACGGGTTAGGATTAAGGGACGGGTGAGGGGAAGGCTTCGGGGAAGGGTCAGGGTTAGGGTTCGGGCTAGGGTTAGGGTTAGGCGACGGGGACGCTTTAGGGTCCAGGTGAGGGTACGACAACGGTTTAGGGGGAGCGTATGTGTGAGGGCACGGGTTAGTGTGAGCGTTCGGGTTAGGATTAGGGGACGGGTGAGGGGAAGGCTTCGGGGAAGGGTTAGGGTTAGGGTTCGGGTTAGGGTTAGGGTTAGGGGACGGGGACGGTTTAGGGTCAAGGTGAGGGTACGACAACGGTTTAGGGGGAGCGTACGTGTGAGGGCGCGGGTTAGTGTGAGCGTACGGGTTAGGATTAGGGGACGGGTGAGGGGAAGGATTCAGAGAAGGGTTAGGGTTAGGGTTCGGGCTAGGGTTAGGGTTAGGGGATGGGGACGGTTTAGGGTCCAGGTGAGGGTACGACAACGGTTTAGGGGGAGTGTACGTGTGAGGGCCCGGGTTAGTGTGAGCGTACGGGTTAGGATTAGGGGACGGGTGAGGGGAAGGCTTCGGGGAAGGGTTAGGTTTAGGGTTCGGGCTAGTGTTAGGGTTAGGGGACGGGGACGGTTTAGGGTCCAGGTGAGGGTACGACAACTGTTTAGGGGGAGCGTACGTGTGAGGGCACGGGTTAGTGTGAGCGTACGGGTTAGGCTTAGGGGACGGGTGAGGGGAAGGCTTCGGGGAAGGGTTAGGGTTCGGGCTAGGGTTAGGGTTAGGGACGGGGACGGTTTAGGGTCCAGGTGAGGGTACGACAACGGTTTAGGGGGAGCGTACGTGTGAGGGCGCGGGTTAGTGTGAGCGTACGGGTTAGGATTAGGGGACGGGTGAGGAGAAGGCTTCGGGGAAGGGTTAGGGTTAGGGTTCGGGCTAGGGTTAGGGTTAGGGGACGGGGACGGTTTAGGGTCCAGGTGAGGGTCCGACAACGGTTTAGGGGGAGCGTACGTGTGAGGGCACGGGTTAGTGTGAGCGTACGGGTTAGGATTAGGGGACGGGTTAGGGGAAGGCTTCGGGGAAGGGTTAGGGTTAGGGTTCGGGCTAGGGTTAGGGTTAGGGGACGGGGACGGTTTAGGGTCCAGGTGAGGGTACGACAACGGTTTAGGGGGAGCGTACGTGTGAGGGCCTGTGTTACTGTGAGCGTACGGGTTAGGATTAGGGGACGGGTGAGGGGAAGGCTTCGGGGAAGTGTTAGGGTTAGGGTTCGGGCTAGGGTTAGGGTTAGGGGACGGGGACGGTTTAGGGTCCAGGTGAGGGTCCGACAACGGTTTAGGGGGAGCGTACGTGTGAGGGCGCGGGTTAGTGTGAGCGTACGGGTTAGGATTAGGGGACGGGTGAGGGGAAGGCTTCGGGGAAGGGTTACGGTTAGGGTTCGGGCTAGGGTTAGGGTTAGGGGACGGGGACGGTTTAGGGTCCAGGTGAGGGTACGACAACGGTTTAGGGGTAGCGTACGTGTGAGGGCGCGGGTTAGTGTGGGCGTACGGGTTAGGATTAGGGTACGGTTGAGGGGAAGGCTTCGGGGAAGGGTTAGGGTTCGGGTTAGGGTTCGGGCTAGGGTTAGGGGACGGGGACGGTTTAGGGTCCAGGTGAGGGTACGACAACGGTTTAGGGGGAGCGTACGTGTGAGGGCGCGGGTTAGTGTGAGCGTACGGGTTAGGATTAGGGGACGGGTGAGGGGAAGGCTTCGGGGAAGGGTTAGGGTTAGGGTTCGGGCTAGGGTTAGGGTTAGGGGACGGGGACGGTTTAGGGTCCAGGTGAGGGTACGACAACGGTTTAGGCGGAGCATACGTCTGAGGGTGCGGGTTAGTGTGAGCGTACGTGTTAGGATTAGGGGACGGGTGAGGGGAAAGCTTCGGGGAAGTGTTAGGGTTAGGGTTCGGGCTAGGGTTAGGTTTAGGGGACGGGGACGGTTTAGGGTCCAGCTGAGGGTACGACAACGGTTTAGGGGGAGCGTACGTGTGAGGGCGCGGGTTAGTGTGAGCGTACGGGTTAGGATTAGGGGACGGGTGAGGGGAAGGCTTCGGGGAAGGGTTAGGGTTAGGGTTCGGGCTAGGGTTAGGGTTAGGGGACGGGGACGGTTTAGGGTCCAGGTGAGGGTACGACAACGGTTTAGGGGGAGCGTACGTGTGAGGGCGCGGGTTAGTGGGAGCGTACGGGTTAGGATTAAGGGACGGGAGAGGGGAAGGCTTCGGGGAAGGGTTAGGGTTAGGGTTCGGGCTAGGGTTAGGATTAGGGGACGGGGACGGTTTAGGGTCCAGGTGAGGGTACGACAACGGTTTAGGGGGAGCGTACGTGTGACGGCGCGGGTTAGTGTGAGCATACGGGTTAGGATTAGGGGACGGGTGAGGGGAAGGCTTCGGGGAAGGGTTAGGGTTAGGGTTCGGGCTAGGGTTAGGGGACGGGGACGGTTTAGGGTCCAGGTGAGGGTACGACAACGGTTTAGGGGGAGCGTACGTGTGAGGGCGCGGGTTAGTGTGAGGGTACGGGTTAGGATTAGGGGACGGGTGAGGGGAAGGCTTCGGGGAAGGGTTAGGGTTAGGGTTCGGGCTAGGGTTAGGGTTAGGGGACGGGGACGGTTTAGGGTCCAGGTGAGGGTACGACAACGGTTTAGGGGGAGCGTACGTGTGAGGGCGCGGGTTAGTGTGAGAGTACGGGTTAGGATTAGGGGACGGGTGAGGGGAAGGCTTCGGGGAAGGGTTAGGGTTAGGGTTCGGGCTAGGGTTAGGGTTAGGGGACGGGACGGTTTAGGGTTCAGGTGAGGGTACGACAACGGTTTAGGGGGAGCGTACGTGTGAGGGCGTGGGTTAGTGTGTGCGTACGGGTTAGGTTTAGGGGACGGGTGTGGGGAAGGCTTCGGGGAAGGGTTAGGGTTAGGGTTCGGGCTAGGGTTAGGGTTAGGGGACGGGGACGGTTTAGGGTCCAGGTGAGGGTCCGACAACGGTTTAGGGGGAGCGTATGTGTGAGGGCGCGGGTTAGTGTGAGCGTACGGGTTAGGATTAGGGGAAGGGTGAGGGGAAAGCTTCGGGGAAGGGTTAGGGTTAGGGTTCGGGCTAGGGTTAGGGTTAGGGGACAGGGACGGTTTAGGGTCCAGGTGAGGGTCCGACAACGGTTTAGGGGGAGCGTACGTCTGAGGGCGCGGGTTAGTGTGATCGTACGGGTTAGGATTAGGGGACGGGTGAGGGGAAGGCTTCGGGGCAGGGTTAGGGTTAGGGTTCGGGCTAGGGTTAGGGTTAGGGGACGGGGACGGTTTAGGGTCCAGGTGAGGGTACGACAACGGTTTAGGGGGAGCGTACGTGTGAGGGCGCGGGTTAGTGGGAGCGTACGGGTTAGGATAAAGGGACGGGTGAGGGGAAGGCTTCGGGGAAGGGTTAGGGTTAGGGTTCGGGCTAGGGTTAGGGTTAGGGGACGGGGACGCTTTAGGGTCCAGGTGAGGGTACGACAACGGTTTAGGGGGAGCGTACGTGTGAGGGCACGGGTTAGTGTGAGCGTTCGGGTTAGGATTAGGGGACGGGTGAGGGGAAGGCTTCGGGGAAGGGTTAGGGTTAGGGTTCGGGTTAGGGTTAGGGTTAGGGGACGGGGACGGTTTAGGGTCCAGGTGAGGGTACGACAACGGTTTAGGGGGAGCGTACGTGTGAGGGCGCGGGTTAGTGTGAGCGTACGGGTTAGGATTAGGGGACGGGTGAGGGGAAGGATTCGGAGAAGGGTTAGGGTTAGGGTTCGGGCTAGGGTTAGGGTTAGGGGATGGGGACGGTTTAGGGTCCAGGTGAGGGTACGACAACGGTTTAGGGGGAGCGTACGTGTGAGGGCCCGGGTTAGTGTGAGCGTACGGGTTAGGATTAGGGGACGGGTGAGGGGAAGGCTTCGGGGAAGGGTTAGGGTTAGGGTTCGGGCTAGTGTTAGGGTTAGGGGACGGGGACGGTTTAGGGTCCAGGTGAGGGTACGACAACTGTTTAGGGGGAGCGTACGTGTGAGGGCACGGGTTAGTGTGAGCGTACGGGTTAGGCTTAGGGGACGGGTGAGGGGAAGGCTTCGGGGAAGTGTTAGGGTTAGGGTTCGGGCTAGGGTTAGGGTTAGGGGACGGGGACGGTTTAGGGTCCAGGTGAGGGTACGACAACGGTTTAGGGGGAGCGTACGTGTGAGGGCGCGGGTTAGTGTGAGCGTACGGGTTAGGATTAGGGGACGGGTGAGGGGAAGGCTTCGGGGAAGGGTTAGGGTTAGGGTTCGGGCTAGGGTTAGGGTTAGGGGACGGGGACGGTTTAGGGTCCAGGTGAGGGTCCGACAACGGTTTAGGAGGAGCGTACGTGTGAGGGCGCGGGTTAGTGTGCGCGTACGGGTTAGGATTAGGGGACGGGTGAGGGGAAGGCTTCGGGGAAGGGTTAGGGTTAGGGTTCGGGCTAGGGTTAGGGTTAGGGGACGGGGACGGTTTAGGGTCCAGGTGAGGGTACGACAACGGTTTAGGGGGAGCTTACGTGTGAGGGCACGGGTTAGTGTGAGCGTACGGGTTAGGATTAGGGGATGGGTGAGGGGAAGGCTTCGGGGCAGGGTTAGGGTTAGGGTTCGGGCTAGGGTTAGGGTTAGGGGACGGGGACGGTTTAGGGTCCAGGTGAGGGTACGACAACGGTTTAGGGGGAGTGTACGTGTGAGGGCGCGGGTTAGTGTGAGCGTACGGGTTAGGATTAGGGGACGGGTGAGGGGAAGGCTTCGGGGAAGGGTTAGGGTTAGGGTTCGGGCTAGGGTTAGGGTTAGGGGACGGGGACGGTTTAGGGTCCAGGTGAGGGTACGACAACGGTTTAGGGGGAGCGTACGTGTGAGGGCGTGGGTTAGTGTGAGCGTACGGGTTAGGATTAGGGGATGGGTGAGGGGAAGGCTTCGGGGCAGGGTTAGGGTTAGGGTTCGGGCTAGGGTTAGGGTTAGGGGATGGGGACGGTTTAGGGTCCAGGTGAGGGTACGACAACGGTTTAGGGGGAGCGTACGTGTGAGGGCGCGGGTTAGTGTGAGCGTACGGGTTAGGATTAGGGGACGGGTGAGGGGAAGGCTTCGGGGAAGGGTTAGGGTTAGGGTTCGGGCTAGGGTTAGGGTTAGGGGACGGGGACGGTTTAGGGTCCAGGTGAGGGTACGACAACGGTTTAGGGGGAGCGTACGTGTGAGGGCGCGGGTTAGTGTGAGCGTACGGGTTAGGATTAGGGGACGGGTAAGGGGAAGGCTTCGGTGAAGGGTTAGGGTTAGGGTTCGGGCTAGGGTTAGGGTTAGGGGACGGGGACGGTTTAGGGTCTAGGAGAGGGTACGACAACGTTTTAGGGGGAGCGTACGTGTGAGGGCGCGGGTTAGTGTTAGCGCACGGGTTAGGATTAGGGGACGGGTGAGAGGAAGGCTTCGGGGAAGGGTTAGGGTTAGGGTTTGGGCTAGGGTTAGGGTTAGGGGACGGGGACGGTTTAGGGTCCAGGTGAGGGTACGACAACGGTTTAGGCGGACCTTACGTGTGAGGGCGCGGGTTAGTGTGAGCGTACGGGTTAGGATTAGGGGACGGGTGAGGGGAAGGCTTCGGGGAAGGGTTAGGGTTAGGGTTCGGGCTAGGGTTAGGGTTAGGGGACGGGGACGGTTTAGGGTCCAGGTGAGGGTACGACAACGGTTTAGGGGGAGCGTACGTGTGAGGGCGCGGGTTAGTGTGAGCGTACGTGTTAGGATTAGGCGACGGGTGAGGGGAAGGCTTCGGGGAAGGGTTAGGGTTAGGGTTCGGGTTAGAGTTAGGGTTAGGGGACGGGGACGGTTTAGGGTCCAGGTGTGGGTACGACAACGGTTTAGGGGAACGTACGTGTGAGGGCGTGGGTTAGAGTGAGCGTACGGGTTAGGATTAGGGGACGGGTGAGGGGAAGGCTTCGGGGAAGGGTTAGGGTTAGGGTTCGGGCTAGGGTTAGGGTTAGGGGACGGGGACGGTTTAGGGTCCAGGTGAGGGTACGACAACGGTTTAGGGGGAGCGTACGTGTGAGGGCGCGGGTTAGTGTGAGCGTACTGGATAGGATTAGGGGACGGGTGAGGGGAAGGCTTCGGGGAAGGGTTAGGGTTAGGGTTCGGGCTAGGGTTAGGGTTAGGGGACGGGGACGGTTTAGGGTCCAGGTGAGGGTACGACAACGGTTTAGGGGGAGCTTACGTGTGAGGGCACGGGTTAGTGTGAGCGTACGGGTTAGGATTAGGGGACGGGTGAGGGGAAGGCTTCGGGGCAGGGTTAGGGTTAGGGTTCGGGCTAGGGTTAGGGTTAGGGGACGGGGACGGTTTAGGGTCCAGGTGAGGGTACGACAACGGTTTAGGGGGAGTGTACGTGTGAGGGCGCGGGTTAGTGTGAGCGTACGGGTTAGGATTAGGGGACGGGTGAGGGGAAGGCTTCGGGGAAGGGTTAGGGTTAGGGTTCGGGCTAGGGTTAGGGTTAGGGGACGGGGACGGTTTAGGGTCCAGGTGAGGGTACGACAACGGTTTAGGGGGAGCGTACGTGTGAGGGCGTCGGTTAGTGTGAGCGTACGGGTTAGGATTATGGGATGGGTGAGGGGAAGGCTTCGGGGCAGGGTTAGGGTTAGGGTTCGGGCTAGGGTTAGGGTTAGGGGACGGGGACGGTTTAGGGTCCAGGTGAGGGTACGACAACGGTTTAGGGGGAGTGTACGTGTGAGGGCGCGGGTTAGTGTGAGCGTACGGGTTAGGATTAGGGGACGGGTGAGGGGAAGGCTTCGGGGAAGTGTTAGGGTTAGGGTTCGGGCTAGGGTTAGGGTTAGGGGACGGGGACGGTTTAGGGTCCAGGTGAGGGTACGACAACGGTTTAGGGGGAGCGTACGTGTGAGGGCGTGGGTTAGTGTGAGCGTACGGGTTAGGATTAGGGGATGGGTGAGGGGAAGGCTTCGGGGCAGGGTTAGGGTTAGGGTTCGGGCTAGGGTTAGGGTTAGGGGACGGGGACGGTTTAGGGTCCAGGTGAGGGTACGACAACGGTTTAGGGGGAGCGTACGTGTGAGGGCGCGGGTTAGTGTGAGCGTACGGGTTAGGATTAGGGGACGGGTGAGGGGAAGGCTTCGGGGAAGGGTTAGGGTTAGGGTTCGGGCTAGGGTTAGGGTTAGGGGACGGGGACGCTTTAGGGTCCAGGTGAGGGTACGACAACGGTTTAGGGGGAGCGTACGTGTGAGGGCACGGGTTAGTGTGAGCGTTCGGGTTAGGATTAGGGGACGGGTGAGGGGAAGGCTTCGGGGAAGGGTTAGGGTTAGGGTTCGGGCTAGGGTTAGGGTTAGGGGACGGGGACGGTTTAGGGTCCAGGTGAGGGTACGACAACGGCTTAGGGGGAGCGTACGTGTGAGGGCGCGGGTTAGTGTGAGCGTACAGGTTAGGATTAGGGGACGGGTGAGGGGAAGGCTTCGGGGAAGGGTTAGGGTTAGGGTTCGGGCTAGGGTTAGGGTTAGGGGTCGGGGACGGTTTAGGGTCCAGGTGAGGGTACGACAACAGATTAGGGGGAGCGTACGTGTGAGGGCGCGGGTTAGTGGGAGCGTACGGGTTAGGATAAAGGGACGGGTGAGGGGAAGGCTTCGGGGAAGGGTTAGGGTTAGGGTTCGGGCTAGGGTTAGGGTTAGGGGACGGGGACGCTTTAGGGTCCAGGTGAGGGTACGACAACGGTTTAGGGGGAGCGTACGTGTGAGGGCACGGGTTAGTGTGAGCGTTCGGGTTAGGATTAGGGGACGGGTGAGGGGAAGGCTTCGGGGAAGGGTTAGGGTTAGGGTTCGGGTTAGGGTTAGGGTTAGGGGACGGGGACGGTTTAGGGTCCAGGTGAGGGTACGACAACGGTTTAGGGGGAGCGTACGTGTGAGGGCGCGGGTTAGTGTGAGCGTACGGGTTAGGATTAGGGGACGGGTGAGGGGAAGGATTCGGAGAAGGGTTAGGGTTAGGGTTCGGGCTAGGGTTAGGGTTAGGGGATGGGGACGGTTTAGGGTCCAGGTGAGGGTACGACAACGGTTTAGGGGGAGCGTACGTGTGAGGGCCCGGGTTAGTGTGAGCGTACGGGTTAGGATTAGGGGACGGGTGAGGGGAAGGCTTCGGGGAAGGGTTAGGGTTAGGGTTCGGGCTAGTGTTAGGGTTAGGGGACGGGGACGGTTTAGGGTCCAGGTGAGGGTACGACAACTGTTTAGGGGGAGCGTACGTGTGAGGGCACGGGTTAGTGTGAGCGTACGGGTTAGGCTTAGGGGACGGGTGAGGGGAAGGCTTCGGGGAAGGGTTAGGGTTAGGGTTCGGGCTAGGGTTAGGGTTAGGGGACGGGGACGGTTTAGGGTCCAGGTGAGGGTACGACAACGGTTTAGGGGGAGCGTACGTGTGAGGGCGCGGGTTAGTGTGAGCGTACGGGTTAGGAATAGGGGACGGGTGAGGCGAAGGCTTCGGGGAAGGGTTAGGGTTAGGGTTCGGGCTAGGGTTAGGGTTAGGGGACGGGGACGGTTTAGGGTCCAGGTGAGGGTCCGACAACGGTTTAGGGGGAGCGTACGTGTGAGGGCACGGGTTAGTGTGAGCGTACGGGTTAGGATTAGGGGATGGGTGAGGGGAAGGCTTCGGGGAATGGTTAGGGTTAGGGTTCGGGCTAGGGTTAGGGTTAGGGGACGGGGACGGTTTAGGGTCCAGGTGAGGGTACGACATCGGTTTAGGAGGAGCTTACGTGTGAGGGCGCGGGTTAGTGTGAGCGTACGGGTTAGGATTAGGGGACGGGTGAGGGGAAGGCTTCGGGGAAGGGTTAGGGTTAGGGTTCGGGCTAGGGTTAGGGTTAGGGGACGGGGACGGTTTAGGGTCCAGGTGAGGGTCCGACAACGGTTTAGGAGGAGCGTACGTGTGAGGGCGCGGGTTAGTGTGAGCGTACGGGTTAGGATTAGGGGACGGGTGAGGGGAAGGCTTCGGGGAAGGGTTAGGTTTAGGGTTCGGGCTAGGGTTAGGGTTAGGGGACGGGGACGGTTTAGGGTCCAGGTGAGGGTACGACAACGGTTTAGGGGGAGCTTACGTGTGAGGGCACGGGTTAGTGTGAGCGTACGGGTTAGGATTAGGGGATGGGTGAGGGGAAGGCTTCGGGGCAGGGTTAGGGTTAGGGTTCGGGCTAGGGTTAGGGTTAGGGGACGGGGACGGTTTAGGGTCCAGGTTAGGGTACGACAACGGTTTAGGGGGAGCGTACGTGTGAGGGCGCGGGTTAGTGTGAGCGTACGGGTTAGGATTAGGGGACGGGTGAGGGGAAGGCTTTGGGGAAGGGTTAGGGTTAGGGTTCGGGCTAGGGTTAGGGTTAGGGGACGGGGACGGTTTAGGGTCCAGGTGAGGGTACGACAACGGTTTAGGGGGAGCGTACGTGTGAGGGCGCGGGTTAGTGTGAGAGTACGGGTTAGGATTAGGGGACGGGTGAGGGGAAGGCTTCGGGGAAGGGTTAGGGTTAGGGTTCGGGCTAGGGTTAGGGTTAGGGGACGGGGACGGTTTAGGGTTCAGGTGAGGGTACGACAACGGTTTAGGGGGAGCGTACGTGTGAGGGCGCGGGTTAGTGTGTGCGTACGGGTTAGGATTAGGGGACGGGTGAGGGGAAGGCTTCGGGGAAGGGTTAGGGTTAGGGTTCGGGCTAGGGTTAGGGTTAGGGGACGGGGACGGTTTAGGGTCCAGGTGAGGGTCCGACAACGGTTTAGGGGGAGCGTATGTGTGAGGGCGCGGGTTAGTGTGAGCGTACGGGTTAGGATTAGGGGAAGGGTGAGGGGAAAGCTTCGGGGAAGGGTTAGGGTTAGGGTTCGGGCTAGGGTTAGGGTTAGGGGACGGGGACGGTTTAGGGTCCAGGTGAGGGTCCGACAACGGTTTAGGGGGAGCGTACGTGTGAGGGCGCAGGTTAGTGTGATCGTACGGGTTAGGATTAGGGGACGGGTGAGGGGAAGGCTTCGGGGCAGGGTTAGGGTTAGGGTTCGGGCTAGGGTTAGGGTTAGGGGACGGGGACGGTTTAGGGTCCAGGTGAGGGTACGACAACGGTTTAGGGGGAGCTTACGTGTGAGGGCTCGGGTTAGTGTGAGCGTACGGGTTAGGATTAGGGGATGGGTGAGGGGAAGGCTTCGGGGCAGGGTTAGGGTTAGGGTTCGGGCTAGGGTTAGGGTTAGGGGACGGGGACGGTTTAGGGTCCAGGTGAGGGTACGACAACGGTTTAGGGGGAGTGTACGTGTGAGGGCGCGGGTTAGTGTGAGCGTACGGGTTAGGATTAGGGGACGGGTGAGGGGAAGGCTTCGGGGATGGGTTAGGGTTAGGGTTCGGGCTAGGGTTAGGGTTACGGGACGGGGACGGTTTAGGGTCCAGGTGAGGGTACGACAACGGTTTAGGCGGAGCGTACGTGTGAGGGCGCGGGTTAGTGTGAGCGTACGGGTTAGGATTAGGGGACGTGTGAGGGGAAGGCTTCGGTGAAGGGTTAGGGTTAGGGTTCGGGCTAGGGTTAGGGTTAGGGGACGGGGACGCTTTAGGGTCCAGGTGAGGGTACGACAACGGTTTAGGGGGAGCGTACGTGTGAGGGCACGGGTTAGTGTGAGCGTTCGGGTTAGGATTAGGGGACGGGTGAGGGGAAGGCTTCGGGGAAGGGTTAGGGTTAGGGTTCGGGCTAGGGTTAGGGTTAGGGGACGGGGACGGTTTAGGGTCCAGGTGAGGGTACGACAACGGTTTAGGGGGAGCGTACGTGTGAGGGCGCGGGTTAGTGTGAGCGTACAGATTAGGATTAGGGGACGGGTGAGGGGAAGGCTTCGGGGCAGGGTTAGGGTTAGGGTTCGGGCTAGGGTTAGGGTTAGGGGACGGGGACGGTTTAGGGTCCAGGTGAGGGTACGACAACGGTTTAGGGGGAGTGTACGTGTGAGGGCGCGGGTTAGTGTGAGCGTACGGGTTAGGATTAGGGGACGGGTGAGGGGAAGGCTTCGGGGATGGGTTAGGGTTAGGGTTCGGGCTAGGGTTAGGGTTACGGGACGGGGACGGTTTAGGGTCCAGGTGAGGGTACGACAACGGTTTAGGCGGAGCGTACGTGTGAGGGCGCGGGTTAGTGTGAGCGTACGGGTTAGGATTAGGGGACGTGTGAGGGGAAGGCTTCGGTGAAGGGTTAGGGTTAGGGTTCGGGCTAGGGTTAGGGTTAGGGGACGGGGACGCTTTAGGGTCCAGGTGAGGGTACGACAACGGTTTAGGGGGAGCGTACGTGTGAGGGCACGGGTTAGTGTGAGCGTTCGGGTTAGGATTAGGGGACGGGTGAGGGGAAGGCTTCGGGGAAGGGTTAGGGTTAGGGTTCGGGCTAGGGTTAGGGTTAGGGGACGGGGACGGTTTAGGGTCCAGGTGAGGGTACGACAACGGTTTAGGGGGAGCGTACGTGTGAGGGCGCGGGTTAGTGTGAGCGTACAGATTAGGATTAGGGGACGGGTGAGGGGAAGGCTTCGGGGAAGGGTTAGGGTTAGGGTTCGGGCTAGGGTTAGGGTTAGGGGTCGGGGACGGTTTAGGGTCCAGGTGAGGGTACGACAACAGATTAGGGGGAGCGTACGTGTGAGGGCGCGGGTTAGTGGGAGCGTACGGATTAGGATAAAGGGATGGGTGAGGGGAAGGCTTCGGGGAAGGGTTAGGGTTAGGGTTCGGGCTAGGGTTAGGGTTAGGGGACGGGGACGCTTTAGGGTCCAGGTGAGGGTACGACAACGGTTTAGGGGGAGCGTACGTGTGAGGGCACGGGTTAGTGTGAGCGTTCGGGTTAGGATTAGGGGACGGGTGAGGGGAAGGCTTCGGGGAAGGGTTAGGGTTAGGGTTCGGGTTAGGGTTAGGGTTAGGGGACGGGGACGGTTTAGGGTCCAGGTGAGGGTACGACAACGGTTTAGGGGGAGCGTACGTGTGAGGGCGCGGGTTAGTGTGAGCGTACGGGTTAGGATTAGGGGACGGGTGAGGGGAAGGTTTCGGAGAAGGGTTAGGGTTAGGGTTCGGGCTAGGGTTAGGGTTAGGGGATCGGGACGGTTTAGGGTCCAGGTGAGGGTACGACAACGGTTTAGGGGGAGCGTACGTGTGAGGGCCCGGGTTAGTGTGAGCGTACGGGTTAGGATTAGGGGACGGGTGAGGGGAAGGCTTCGGGGAAGGGTTAGGGTTAGGGTTCGGGCTAGTGTTAGGGTTAGGGGACGGGGACGGTTTAGGGTCCAGGTGAGGGTACGACAACTGTTTAGGGGGAGCGTACGTGTGAGGGCACGGGTTAGTGTGAGCGTACGGGTTAGGCTTAGGGGACGGGTGAGGGGAAGGCTTCGGGGAAGGGTTAGGGTTAGGGTTCGGGCTAGGGTTAGGGTTAGGGGACGGGGACGGTTTAGGGTCCAGGTGAGGGTACGACAACGGTTTAGGGGGAGCGTACGTGTGAGGGCGCCGGTTAGTGTGAGCGTACGGGTTAGGAATAGGGGACGGGTGAGGCGAAGGCTTCGGGGAAGGGTTAGGGTTAGGGTTCGGGCTAGGGTTAGGGTTAGGGGACGGGGACGGTTTAGGGTCCAGGTGAGGGTCCGACAACGGTTTAGGGGGAGCGTACGTGTGAGGGCACGGGTTAGTGTGAGCGTACGGGTTAGGATTAGGGGATGGGTGAGGGGAAGGCTTCGGGGAATGGTTAGGGTTAGGGTTCGGGCTAGGGTTAGGGTTAGGGGACGGGGACGGTTTAGGGTCCAGGTGAGGGTACGACATCGGTTTAGGAGGAGCTTACGTGTGAGGGCGCGGGTTAGTGTGAGCGTACGGGTTAGGATTAGGGGACGGGTGAGGGGAAGGCTTCGGGGAAGGGTTAGGGTTAGGGTTCGGGCTAGGGTTAGGGTTAGGGGACGGGGACGGTTTAGGGTCCAGGTGAGGGTCCGACAACGGTTTAGGAGGAGCGTACGTGTGAGGGCGCGGGTTAGTGTGAGCGTACGGGTTAGGATTAGGGGACGGGTGAGGGGAAGGCTTCGGGGAAGGGTTAGGTTTAGGGTTCGGGCTAGGGTTAGGGTTAGGGGACGGGGACGGTTTAGGGTCCAGGTGAGGGTACGACAACGGTTTAGGGGGAGCTTACGTGTGAGGGCACGGGTTAGTGTGAGCGTACGGGTTAGGATTAGGGGATGGGTGAGGGGAAGGCTTCGGGGCAGGGTTAGGGTTAGGGTTCGGGCTAGGGTTAGGGTTAGGGGACGGGGACGGTTTAGGGTCCAGGTTAGGGTACGACAACGGTTTAGGGGGAGCGTACGTGTGAGGGCGCGGGTTAGTGTGAGCGTACGGGTTAGGATTAGGGGACGGGTGAGGGGAAGGCTTCGGGGAAGGGTTAGGGTTAGGGTTCGGGCTAGGGTTAGGGTTAGGGGACGGGGACGGTTTAGGGTCCAGGTGAGGGTACGACAACGGTTTAGGGGGAGCGTACGTGTGAGGGCGCGGGTTAGTGTGAGCGTACGGGTTAGGATTAGGGGATGGGTGAGGGGAAGGCTTCGGGGCAGGGTTAGGGCTAGGGTTCGGGCTAGGGTTAGGGTTAGGGGACGGGGACGGTTTAGGTCCAGGTGAGGGTACGACAACGGTTTAGGGGGAGCGTACGTGTGAGGGCGCGGGTTAGTGTGAGCCTACGGGTTAGGATTAGGGGACGGGTGAGGGGAAGGCTTCGGGGAAGGGTTAGGGTTAGGGTTCGGGCTAGGGTTAGGGTTAGGGGACGGGGACGCTTTAGGGTCCAGGTGAGTGTACGACAACGGTTTAGGGGGAGCGTACGTGTGAGGGCACGGGTTAGTGTGAGCGTTCGGGTTAGGATTAGGGGACGGGTGAGGGGAAGGCTTCGGGGAAGGGTTAGGGTTAGGGTTCGGGTTAGGGTTAGGGTTAGGGGACGAGGACGGTTTAGGGTCCAGGTGAGGGTACGACAACGGTTTAGGGGGAGCGTACGTGTGAGGGCGCGGGTTAGTGTGAGCGTACGGGTTAGGATTAGGGGACGGGTGAGGGGAAGGATTCGGAGAAGGGTTAGGGTTAGGGTTCGGGCTAGGGTTAGGGTTAGGGGATGGGGACGGTTTAGGGTCCAGGTGAGGGTACGACAACGGTTTAGGGGGAGCGTACGTGTGAGGGCCCGGGTTAGTGTGAGCGTACGGGTTAGGATTAGGGGACGGGTGAGGGGAAGGCTTCGGGGAAAGGTTAGGGTTAGGGTTCGGGCTAGTGTTAGGGTTAGGGGACGGGGACGGTTTAGGGTCCAGGTGAGGGTACGACAACTGTTTAGGGGGAGCGTACGTGTGAGGGCACGGGTGAGTGTGAGCGTACGGGTTAGGCTTAGGGGACGGGTGAGGGGAAGGCTTCGGGGAAGGGTTAGGGTTAGGGTTCGGGCTAGGGTTAGGGGACGGGGACGGTTTAGGGTCCAGGTGAGGGTACGACAACGGTTTAGGGGGAGCGTACGTGTGAGGGCGCGGGTTAGTGTGAGGGTACGGGTTAGGATTAGGGGACGGGTGAGGGGAAGGCTTCGGGGAAGGGTTAGGGTTAGGGTTCTGGCTAGGGTTAGGGTTAGGGGACGGGGACGGTTTAGGGTCCAGGTGAGGGCACGACAACGGTTTAGGCGGAGCGTACATGTGAGTGTGCGGGTTAGTGTGAGCGTACGTGTTAGGATTAGGGGACGGGTGAGGGGAAAGCTTCGGGGAAGTGTTAGGGTTAGGGTTCGGGCTAGGGTTAGGTTTAGAGGACGGGGACGGTTTAGGGTCCAGGTGAGGGTACGACAACGGTTTAGGGGGAGCGTACGTGTGAGGGCTCGGGTTAGTGTGAGCGTACGGGTTAGGATTAGGGGACGGGTGAGGGGAAGGCTTCGTGGAAGTGTTAGGTTTAGGGTTCGGGCTAGGGTTAGGGTTAGGGGACGGGGACGGTTTAGGGTCCAGGTGAGGGTACGACAACGGTTTAGGGGGAGCGTACGTGTGAGGGCGCGGGTTAGTGTGAGCGTACGGGTTAGGATTAGGGGACGGGTGAGGGGAAGGCTTCGGGGAAGGGTTAGGGTTAGGGTTCGGGCTAGGGTTAGGGTTAGGGGACGGGGACGGTTTAGGGTCCAGGTGAGGGTACGACAACGGTTTAGGGGGAGCGTACGTGTGAGGGCGCGGGTTAGTGTGAGAGTACGGGTTAGGATTAGGGGACGGGTGAGGGGAAGGCTTCGGGGAAGGGTTAGGGTTAGGGTTCGGGCTAGGGTTAGGGTTAGGGGACGGGGACGGTTTAGGGTTCAGGTGAGGGTACGACAACGGTTTAGGGGGAGCGTACGTGTGAGGGCGCGGGTTAGTGTGTGCGTACGGGTTAGGATTAGGGGACGGGTGAGGGGAAGGCTTCGGGGAAGGGTTAGGGTTAGGGTTCGGGCTAGGGTTAGGGTTAGGGGACGGGGACGGTTTAGGGTCCAGGTGAGGGTCCGACAACGGTTTAGGGGGAGCGTATGTGTGAGGGCGCGGGTTAGTGTGAGCGTACGGGTTAGGATTAGGGGAAGGGTGAGGGGAAAGCTTCGGGGAAGGGTTAGGGTTAGGGTTCGGGCTAGGGTTAGGGTTAGGGGACGGGGACGGTTTAGGGTCCAGGTGAGGGTCCGACAACGGTTTAGGGGGAGCGTACGTGTGAGGGCGCAGGTTAGTGTGATCGTACGGGTTAGGATTAGGGGACGGGTGAGGGGAAGGCTTCGGGGCAGGGTTAGGGTTAGGGTTCGGGCTAGGGTTAGGGTTAGGGGACGGGGACGGTTTAGGGTCCAGGTGAGGGTACGACAACGGTTTAGGGGGAGCGTACGTGTGAGGGCGCGGGTTAGTGTGAGCGTACGGGTTAGGATTAGGGGACGGGTGAGGGGAAGGCTTCGGGGAAGGGTTAGGGTTAGGGTTCGGGCTAGGGTTAGGGTTAGGGGACGGGGACGGTTTAGGATACAGATGAGCGTACGACAACGGTTTAGGGGGAGCGTACGTGTGAGGGCGTGGGTTAGTGTGAGCGTACGGGTTAGGATTAGGGGACGGGTGAGGGGAAGGCTTCGGGGAAGGGTTAGGGTTAGGGTTCGGGCTAGGGTTAGGGTTAGGGGACGGGGACGGTTTAGGGTCCAGGTGAGGGTCCGACAACGGTTTAGGAGGAGCGTACGTGTGAGGGCGCGGGTTAGTGTGAGCATACGGGTTAGGATTAGGGGACGGGTGAGGGGAAGGCTTCGGGGAAGGATTAGGGTTAGGGTTCGGGTTAGGGATAGGGTTAGGGGACGGGGACGGTTTAGGGTCCAGGTGAGGGTACGACAACGGTTTAGGGGGAGCGTACGTGTGAGGGCGCGGGTTAGTGTGAGCATACGGGTTAGGATTAGGGGACGGGTGAGGGGAAGGCTTCGGGGAAGGGTTAGGGTTAGGGTTCGGGCTAGGGTTAGGGGACGGGGACGGTTTAGGGTCCAGGTGAGGGTACGACAACGGTTTAGGGGGAGCGTACGTGTGAGGGCGCGGGTTAGTGTGAGGGTACGTGTTAGGATTAGGGGACGGGTGAGGGGAAGGCTTCGGGGAAGGGTTAGGGTTAGGGTTCGGGCTAGGGTTAGGGTTAGGGGACGGGGACGGTTTAGGGTCCAGGTGAGGGTACGACAACGGTTTAGGGGGAGCGTACGTGTGAGGGCGCGGGTTAGTGTGAGCGTACGGGTTAGGATTAGGGGACGGGTGAGGGGAAGGCTTCGTGGAAGTGTTAGGTTTAGGGTTCGGGCTAGGGTTAGGGTTAGGGGACGGGGACGGTTTAGGGTCCAGGTGAGGGTACGACAACGGTTTAGGGGAAGCGTACGTGTGAGGGCGCGGGTTAGTGTGAGCGTACGGGTTAGGATTAGGGGACGGGTGAGGGGAAGGCTTCGGGGAAGGGTTAGGGTTAGGGTTCGGGCTAGGGTTAGGGTTAGGGGACGGGGACGGTTTAGGGTCCAGGTGAGGGTACGACAACGGTTTAGGGGGAGCGTACGTGTGAGGGCGCGGGTTAGTGTGAGAGTACGGGTTAGGATTAGGGGACGGGTGAGGGGAAGGCTTCGGGGAAGGGTTAGGGTTAGGGTTCGGGCTAGGGTTAGGGTTAGGGGACGGGACGGTTTAGGGTTCAGGTGAGGGTACGACAACGGTTTAGGGGGAGCGTACGTGTGAGGGCGTGGGTTAGTGTGTGCGTACGGGTTAGGTTTAGGGGACGGGTGAGGGGAAGGCTTCGGGGAAGGGTTAGGGTTAGGGTTCGGGCTAGGGTTAGGGTTAGGGGACGGGGACGGTTTAGGGTCCAGGTGAGGGTCCGACAACGGTTTAGGGGGAGCTTATGTGTGAGGGCGCGGGTTAGTGTGAGCGTACGGGTTAGGATTAGGGGAAGGGTGAGGGGAAAGCTTCGGGGAAGGGTTAGGGTTAGGGTTCGGGCTAGGGTTAGGGTTAGGGGACAGGGACGGTTTAGGGTCCAGGTGAGGGTCCGACAACGGTTTAGGGGGAGCGTACGTCTGAGGGCGCGGGTTAGTGTGATCGTACGGGTTAGGATTAGGGGACGGGTGAGGGGAAGGCTTCGGGGCAGGGTGAGGGTTAGGGTTCGGGCTAGGGTTAGGGTTAGGGGACGGGGACGGTTTAGGGTCCAGGTGAGGGTACGACAACGGTTTAGGGGGAGCATACGTGTGAGGGCGCGGGTTAGTGTGAGCGTACGGGTTAGGATTAGGGGACGGGTGAGGGGAAGGCTTCGGGGAAGGGTTAGGGTTAGGGTTAGGGCTAGGGTTAGGGTTAGGTGACGGGGACGGTTTAGGGTACAGGTGAGGGTACGACAACGGTTTAGGGGGAGCGTACGTGTGAGGGCGCGGGTTAGTGTGAGCGTACGGGTTAGGATTAGGGGACGGGTGAGGGGAAGGCTTCGGGGAAGGGTTACGGTTAGGGTTCGGGCTAGGGTTAGGGTTAGGGGACGGGGACGGTTTAGGGTCCAGGTGAGGGTACGACAACGGTTTAGGGGGAGCGTACGTGTGAGGGCGCGGGTTAGTGTGGGCGTACGGGTTAGGATTAGGGTACGGTTGAGGGGAAGGCTTCGGGGAAGGGTTAGGGTTCGGGTTAGGGTTCGGGCTAGGGTTAGGGGACGGGGACGGTTTAGGGTCCAGGTGAGGGTACGACAACGGTTTAGGGGGAGCGTACGTGTGAGGGCGCGGGTTAGTGTGAGCGTACGGGTTAGGATTAGGGGACGGGTGAGGGGAAGGCTTCGGGGAAGGGTTAGGGTTAGGGTTCGGGCTAGGGTTAGGGTTAGGGGACGGGGACGGTTTAGGGTCCAGGTGAGGGTACGACAACGGTTTAGGCGGAGCATACGTGTGAGGGTGCGGGTTAGTGTGAGCGTACGTGTTAGGATTAGGGGACGGGTGAGGGGAAAGCTTCGGGGAAGTGTTAGGGTTAGGGTTCGGGCTAGGGTTAGGTTTAGGGGACGGGGACGGTTTAGGGTCCAGCTGAGGGTACGACAACGGTTTAGGGGGAGCGTACGTGTGAGGGCGCGGGTTAGTGGGAGCGTACGGGTTAGGATTAAGGGACGGGAGAGGGGAAGGCTTCGGGGAAGGGTTAGGGTTAGGGTTCGGGCTAGGGTTAGGATTAGGGGACGGGGACGGTTTAGGGTCCAGGTGAGGGTACGACAACGGTTTAGGGGGAGCGTACGTGTGAGGGCGCGGGTTAGTGTGAGCGTACGGGTTAGGATTAGGGGACGGGTGAGGGGAAGGCTTCGGGGAAGGGTTAGGGTTAGGGTTCGGGCTAGGGTTAGGGTTAGGGGACGGGGACAGTTTAGGGTCCAGGTGAGGGTACGACAATGGTTTAGGGGGAGCGTACGTGTGAGGGCGCGGGTTAGTGTGAGAGTACGGGTTAGGATTAGGGGACGGGTGAGGGGAAGGCTTCGGGGAAGGGTTAGGGTTAGGGTTCGGGCTAGGGTTAGGGTTAGGGGACGGGACGGTTTAGGGTTCAGGTGAGGGTACGACAACGGTTTAGGGGGAGCGTACGTGTGAGGGCGTGGGTTAGTGTGTGCGTACGGGTTAGGATTAGGGGACGGGTGAGGGGAAGGCTTCGGGGAAGGGTTAGGGTTAGGGTTCGGGCTAGGGTTAGGGTTAGGGGACGGGGACGGTTTAGGGTCCAGGTGAGGGTCCGACAACGGTTTAGGGGGAGCGTATGTGTGAGGGCGCGGGTTAGTGTGAGCGTACGGGTTAGGATTAGGGGAAGGGTGAGGGGAAAGCTTCGGGGAAGGGTTAGGGTTAGGGTTCGGGCTAGGGTTAGGGTTAGGGGACAGGGACGGTTTAGGGTCCAGGTGAGGGTCTGACAACGGTTTAGGGGGAGCGTACGTCTGAGGGCGCGGGTTAGTGTGATCGTACGGGTTAGGATTAGGGGACGGGTGAGGGGAAGGCTTCGGGGCAGGGTTAGGGTTAGGGTTCGGGCTAGGGTTAGGGTTAGGGGACGGGGACGGTTTAGGGTCCAGGTGAGGGTACGACAACGGTTTAGGGGGAGCGTACGTGTGAGGGCGCGGGTTAGTGTGAGCGTACGGGTTAGGATTAGGGGACGGGTGAGGGGAAGGCTTCGGGGAAGGGTTAGGGTTAGGGTTCGGGCTAGGGTTAGGGTTAGGTGACGGGGACGGTTTAGGGTACAGGTGAGGGTACGACAACGGTTTAGGGGGAGCGTACGTGTGAGGGCGCGGGTTAGTGTGAGCGTACGGGTTAGGATTAGGGGACGGGTGAGGGGAAGGCTTCGGGGAAGAGTTACGGTTAGGGTTCGGGCTAGGGTTAGGGTTAGGGGACGGGGACGGTTTAGGGTCCAGGTGAGGGTACGACAACGGTTTAGGGGGAGCGTACGTGTGAGGGCGCGGGTTAGTGTGGGCGTACGGGTTAGGATTAGGGTACGGTTGAGGGGAAGGCTTCGGGGAAGGGTTAGGGTTCGGGTTAGGGTTCGGGCTAGGGTTAGGGGACGGGGACGGTTTAGGGTCCAGGTGAGGGTACGACAACGGTTTAGGGGGAGCGTACGTGTGAGGGCGCGGGTTAGTGTGAGCGTACGGGTTAGGATTAGGGGACGGGTGAGGGGAAGGCTTCGGGGAAGGGTTAGGGTTAGGGTTCGGGCTAGGGTTAGGGTTAGGGGACGGGGACGGTTTAGGGTCCAGGTGAGGGTACGACAACGGTTTAGGCAGAGCATACGTGTGAGGGTGCGGGTTAGTGTGAGCGTACGTGTTAGGATTAGGGGACGGGTGAGGGGAAAGCTTCGGGGAAGTGTTAGGGTTAGGGTTCGGGCTAGGGTTAGGTTTAGGGGACGGGGACGGTTTAGGGTCCAGCTGAGGGTACGACAACGGTTTAGGGGGAGCGTACGTGTGAGGGCGCGGGTTAGTGTGAGCGTACGGGTTAGGATTAGGGGACGGGTGAGGGGAAGGCTTCGGGGAAGGGTTAGGGTTAGGGTTCGGGCTAGGGTTAGGGTTAGGGGACGGGGACGGTTTAGGGTCCAGGTGAGGGTACGACAACGGTTTAGGGGGAGCGTACGTGTGAGGGCGCGGGTTAGTGGGAGCGTACGGGTTAGGATTAAGGGACGCGAGAGGGGAAGGCTTCGGGGAAGGGTTAGGGTTAGGGTTCGGGCTAGGGTTAGGATTAGGGGACGGGGACGGTTTAGGGTCCAGGTGAGGGTACGACAACGGTTTAGGGGGAGCGTACGTGTGAGGGCGCGGGTTAGTGTGAGCGTACGGGTTAGGATTAGGGGACGGGTGAGGGGAAGGCTTCGGGGAAGGTTTAGGGTTAGGGTTCGGGCTAGGGTTACGGTTAGGGGACGGGGACGGTTTAGGGTCCAGGTGAGGGTACGACAACAGTTTAGGGGGAGCGTACGTGTGAGGGCGCGGGTTAGTGTGAGCGTACGGGTTAGGATTAAGGGACGGGTGAGGGGAAGGCTTCGGAGAAGGGTTAGGGTTAGGGTTCGGGCTAGTGTTAGGGTTAGGGGACGGGGACGCTTTAGGGTCCAGGTGAGGGTACGACAACGGTTTAGGGGGAGCGTACGTGTGAGGGCATGGGTTAGTGTGAGCGTTTGGGTTAGGATTAGGGGACGGGTGAGGGGAAGGCTTCGGGGAAGGGTTAGGGTTAGGGTTCGGGCTAGGGTTAGGGTTAGGGGACGGGGACGGTTTAGGGTCCAGGTGAGGGTACGACAACGGTTTAGGGGGAGCGTACGTGTGAGGGCGTGGGTTAGTGTGAGCGTACGTGTTAGGATTAGGGGACGGGTGAGGGGAAGACTACGGGGAAGGGTTAGGGTTAGGGTTTGGGCTAGGGTTAGGGTTAGGGGACGGGGACGGTTTAGGGTCCAGGTGAGGGTACGACAACGGTTTAGGGGGAGCGTACGTGTGAGGGCGCGGGTTAGTGTGAGCATACGGGTTAGGATTAGGGGACGGGTGAGGGGAAGGCTTCTGGGAAGGGTTAGGGTTAGGGTTCGGGCTAGGGTTAGGGTTAGGGGACGGGGACGGTTTAAGGTCCAGGTGAGGGTACGACAACGGTTTAGGGGGAGCGTACGTGTGAGGGCGAGGGTTAGTGTGAGCGTACGGGTTAGGATTAGGGGACGGGGGAGGGGAAGGCTTCGGGGAAGGGTTAGGGTTAGGGTTCGGGCTAGGGTTAGGGTTAGGGGACGGGGACGGTTTAGGGTCCAGGTGAGGGTACGACAACGGTTTAGGCGGAGCGTACGTGTGAGGGCGCGGGTTAGTGTGAGCGTACGGGTTAGGATTAGGGGACGTTTGATGGGAAGGCTTCGGGGAAGGGTTAGGGTTAGGGTTCGGGCTAGGGTTAGGGTTAGGGTACGGGGACGCTTTAGGGTCCAGGTGAGGGTACGACAAAGGTTTAGGGGGAGCGTACGTGTGAGGGCACGGGTTAGTGTGAGCGTTCGGGTTAGGATTAGGGGACGGGTGAGGGGAAGGCTTCGGGGAAGGGTTAGGGTTAGGGTTCGGGCTAGGGTTAGGGTTAGGGGACGGGGACGGTTTAGGGTCCAGGTGAGGGTACGACAACGGTTTAGGGGGAGCGTACGTGTGAGGGCACGGGTTAGTGTGAGCGTACGGGTTAGGCTTAGGGGACGGGTGAGGGGAAGGCTTCGGGGAAGGGTTAGGGTTAGGGTTCGGGCTAGGGTTAGCGTTAGGGACGGGGACGGTTTAGGGTCCAGGTGAGGGTACGACAACGGTTTAGGGGGAGCGTACATGTGAGGGCGCGGGTTAGTGTGAGCGTACGGGTTAGGATTAGGGGACGGGTGAGGGGAAGGCTTCGGGCAAGGGTTAGGGTTAGGGTTCGGGCTAGGGTTAGGGTTAGGGGACGGGGACGGTTTAGGGTCCAGGTGAGGGTACGACAACGGTTTAGGGGGAGCGTACGTGTGAGGGCGCGGGTTAGTGTGGGCGTACGGGTTAGGATTAGGGTACGGTTGAGGGGAAGGCTTCGGGGAAGGGTTAGGGTTCGGGTTAGGGTTCGGGCTAGGGTTAGGCGACGGGGACGGTTTAGGGTCCAGGTGAGGGTACGACAACGGTTTAGGGGGAGCGTACGTGTGAGGGCGCGGGTTAGTGTGAGCGTACGGGTTAGGATTAGGGGACGGGTGAGGGGAAGGCTTCGGGGAAGGGTTAGGGTTAGGGTTCGGGCTAGGGTTAGGGTTAGGGGACGGGGACGGTTTAGGGTCCAGGTGAGGGCACGACAACGGTTTAGGCGGAGCGTACGTGTGAGGGTGCGGGTTAGTGTGAGCGTACGTGTTAGGATTAGGGGACGGGTGAGGGGAAAGCTTCGGGGAAGTGTTAGGGTTAGGGTTCGGGCTAGGGTTAGGTTTAGGGGACGGGGACGGTTTAGGGTCCAGGTGAGGGTACGACAACGGTTTAGGGGGAGCGTACGTGTGAGGGCGCGGGTTAGTGTGAGCGTACGGGTTAGGATTAGGGGACGGGTGAGGGGAAGGCTTCGGGGAAGGGTTAGGGTTAGGGTTCGGGCTAGGGTTAGGGTTAGGGGACGGGGACGGTATAGGGTCCAGGTGAGGGTACGACAACGGTTTAGGGGGAGCGTACGTGTGAGGGCGCGGGTTAGTGTGAGCGTACGGGTTAGGATTAGGGGACGGGTGAGGGGAAGGCTTCGGGGAAGGGTTAGGGTTAGGGTTCGGGCTAGGGTTAGGGTTAGGGGACGGGGACGGTTTAGGGTCCATGTGAGTGTACGACAACTGTTTAGGGGGAGCGTACGTGTGAGGGCGCGGGTTAGTGTGAGCGTACGGTTTAGGATTAGGGGACGGGTGAGGGGAAGGCTTCGGGGAAGGGTTAGGGTTAGGGTTCGGGCTAGGGTTAGAGTAAGGGGACGGGGACGGTTTAGGGTCCAGGTGAGGGTACGACAACGGTTTAGGGGGAGCGTACGTGTGAGGGCGCGGGTTAGTGTGAGCGTACGGGTTAGGATTAGGGGACGGGTGAGGGGAAGGCTTCGGGGAAGGGTTAGGGTTAGGGTTCGGGCTAGGGTTAGGGTTAGGGGACGGGGACGGTTTAGGGTCCAGGTGAGGGTACGACAACGGTTTAGGGGGAGCGTACGTGTGAGGGCGCGGGTTAGTGTGAGCGTACGGGTTAGGATTAGGGGACGGGTGAGGGGAAGGCTTCGGGGAAGTGTTAGGGTTAGGGTTCGGGCTAGGGTTAGGGTTAGGGGACGGGGACGGTTTAGGGTCCAGGTGAGGGTACGACAACGGTTTCGGGGGAGCGTACGTGTGAGGGCGCGGGTTAGTGTGAGCGTACGGGTTAGGATTAGGGGACGGGTGAGGGGAAGGCTTCGGGGAAGGGTTAGGTTTAGGGTTCGGGATAGGCTTAGTGTTAGGGGACGGGGACGGTTTAGGGTCCAGGTGAGGGTACGACAACGGTTTAGGGGGAGCGTACGTGTGAGGGCACGGGTTAGTGTGAGCGTGCGGGTTAGAATTAGGGGACGGGTGAGGGGAAGGTTTCGGGGAAGGGTTAGGGTTAGGGTTCGGGCTAGGGTTAGGGTTAGGGGACGGGGACGGTTTAGGGTCCAGGTGAGGGTCCGACAACGGTTTAGGCGGAGCGTACGTGTGAGGGCGCGGGTTAGTGTGAGCGTACGGGTTAGGATTAGGGGACGGGTGAGGGGAAGGCTTCGGGGAAGGGTTAGGGTTAGGGTTCGGGCTAGGGTTAGGGTTAGGGGACGGGGACGGTTTAGGGTCCAGGTGAGGGTACGACAACGGTTTAGGGGGAGCGTACGTGTGAGGGCGCGGGTTAGTGTGAGCGTACGGGTTAGGATTAGGGGACGGTTGAGGGGAAGTCTTCGGGGAAGGGTTAGGGTTAGGGTTCGGGCTAGGGTTAGGGTTAGGAGACGGGGACGGTTTAGGGTCCAGGTGAGGGTACGACAACGGTTTAGGGGGAGCGTACGTGTGAGGGCGCGGGTTAGTGTGAGCGTACGGGTTAGGATTAGGGGACGGGTGAGGGGAAGGCTTCGGGGAAGGATAAGGGTTAGGGTTCGGGCTAGGGATAGGGTTAGGGGACGGGGACGGTTTAGGGTCCAGGTGAGGGTACGACAACGGTTTAGGGGGAGCGTACGTGTGAGGGCGCGGGTTAGTGTGAGCATACGGGTTAGGATTAGGGGACGGGTGAGGGGAAGGCTTCGGGGAAGGGTTAGGGTTAGGGTTCGGGCTAGGGTTAGGGGACGGGGACGGTTTAGGGTCCAGGTGAGGGTACGACAACGGTTTAGGGGGAGCGTACGTGTGAGGGCGCGGGTTAGTGTGAGGGTACGGGTTAGGATTAGGGGACGGGTGAGGGGAAGGCTTCGGGGAAGGGTTAGGGTTAGGGTTCGGGCTAGGGTTAGGGTTAGGGGACGGGGACGGTTTAGGGTCCAGGTGAGGGCACGACAACGGTTTAGGCGGAGCGTACGTGTGAGTGTGCGGGTTAGTGTGAGCGTACGTGTTAGGATTAGGGGACGGGTGAGGGGAAAGCTTCGGGGAAGTGTTAGGGTTAGGGTTTGGGCTAGGGTTAGGTTTAGAGGACGGGGACGGTTTAGGGTCCAGGTGAGGGTACGACAACGGTTTAGGGGGAGCGTACGTGTGAGGGCGCGGGTTAGTGTGAGCGTACGGGTTAGGATTAGGGGACGGGTGAGGGGAAGGCTTCGTGGAAGTGTTAGGTTTAGGGTTCGGGCTAGGGTTAGGGTTAGGGGACGGGGACGGTTTAGGGTCCAGGTGAGGGTACGACAACGGTATAGGGGGAGCGTACGTGTGAGGGCGCGGGTTAGTGTGAGCGTACGGGTTAGGATTAGGGGACGGGTGAGGGGAAGGCTTCGGGGAAGTGTTAGGGTTAGGGTTCGGGCTAGGGTTAGGGTTAGGGGACGGGGACGGTTTAGGGTCCAGGTGAGGGTACGACAACGGTTTAGGGGGAGCGTACGTGTGAGGGCGCGGGTTAGTGTGAGCGTACGGGTTAGGCTTAGGGGACGGGTGAGGGGAAGGCTTCGGGGAAGGGTTAGGGTTAGGGTACGGGCTAGGGTTAGGGTTAGGGACGGGGACGGTTTAGGGTCCAGGTGAGGGTACGACAACGGTTTAGGGGGAGCGTACGTGTGAGGGCGCGGGTTAGTGTGAGCGTACGGGTTAGGATTAGGGGACGGGTGAGGGGAAGGCTTCGGGGAAGGGTTAGGGTTAGGGTTCGGGCTAGGGTTAGGGTTAGGGGACGGGGACGGTTTAGGGTCCAGGTGAGGGTACGACAACGGTTTATGGGGAGCGTACGTGTGAGGGCGCGGGTTAGTGTGGGCGTACGGGTTAGGATTAGGGTACGGTTGAGGGGAAGGCTTCGGGGAAGGGTTAGTGTTCGGGTTAGGGTTCGGGCTAGGGTTAGCCGACGGGGACGGTTTAGGGTCCAGGTGAGGGTACGACAACGGTTTAGGGGGAGCGTACGTGTGAGGGCGCGGGTTAGTGTGAGCGTACGGGTTAGGATTAGGGGACGGGTGAGGGGAAGGCTTCGGGTAAGGGTTAGGGTTAGGGTTCGGGCTAAGGTTAGGGTTAGGGGACGGGGACGGTTTAGAGTCCAGGTGAGGGCACGACAACGGTTTAGGCGGAGCGTACGTGTGAGGGTGCGGGTTAGTGTGAGCGTACGTGTTAGGATTAGGGGACGGGTGAGGGGAAAGCTTCGGGGAAGTGTTAGGGTTAGGGTTCGGGCTAGGGTTAGGGTTAGGGGACGGGGACGGTTTAGGGTCCAGGTGAGGGTACGACAACGGTTTAGGGGGAGCGTACGTGTGAGGGCGCGGGTTAGTGTGAGCGTACGGGTTAGGATTAGGGGACGGGTGAGGGGAAGGCTTCGGGGAAGGGTTAGGGTTAGGGTTCGGGCTAGGGTTATGGTTAGGGGACGGGGACGGTTTAGGGTCCAGGTGAGGGTACGACAACGGTTTAGGGGGAGCGTACGTGTGAGGGCGCGGGTTAGTGGGAGCGTACGGGTTAGGATTAGGGGACGGGTGAGGGGAAGGCTTCGGGGAAGGGTTAGGGTTAGGGTTCGGGCTAGGGTTAGGGTTAGGGGACGGGGACGGTTTAGGGTCCAGGTGAGGGTACGACAACGGTTTAGGGGGAGCGTACGTGTGAGGGCGCGGGTTAGTGTGAGCGTACGGGTTAGGATTAGGGGACGGGTGAGGGGAAGGCTTCGGGGAAGGGTTAGGGTTAGGGTTCGGGCTAGGGTTAGGGTTAGGGGACGGGGACGCTTTAGGGTCCAGGTGAGGGTACGACAACGGTTTAGGGGGAGCGTACGTGTGAGGGCGCGGGTTAGTGTGAGCGTACGGGTTAGGATTAGGGGACGGGTGAGGGGAAGGCTTCGGGGAAGGGTTAGGGTTAGGGTTCGGGCTAGGGTTAGGGTTAGGGAATGGGGACGGTTTAGGGTCCCGGTGAGGGTACGACAACGGTTTAGGGGGAGCGTACGTGTGAGGGCGCGGGTTAGTGTGAGCGTACGGGTTAGGATTAGGGGACGGGTGAGGGGAAGGCTTCGGGGAAGGGTTAGGGTTAGGGTTCGGGCTAGGGTTAGGGTTAGGGGACGGGGACGGTTTAGGGTCCAGGTGAGGGTCTGACAACGGTTTAGGAGGAGCGAACGTGTGAGGGCGCGGGTTAGTGTGAGCGTACGGGTTAGGATTAGGGGACGGGTGAGGGGAAGGCTTCGGGGAAGGGTTAGGGTTAGGGTTCGGGCTAGGGTTAGGGTTAGGGGACGGGGACGGTTTAGGGTCCAGGTGAGGGTACGACAACGGTTTAGGGGGAGCGTACGTGTGAGGGCGCGGGTTAGTGTGAGCGTACGGGTTAGGATTAGGGGATGGGTGAGGGGAAGGCTTCGGGGCAGGGTTAGGTTTAGTGTTCGGGCTAGGGTTAGGGTTAGGGGACGGGGACGGTTTAGGGTCCAGGTGAGGGTACGACAACGGTTTAGGGGGAGCGTACGTGTGAGGGCGCGGGTTAGTGTGAGCGTACGGGTTAGGATTAGGGGACGGGTAAGGGGAAGGCTTCGGTGAAGGGTTAGGGTTAGGGTTCGGGCTAGGGTTAGGGTTAGGGGACGGGGACGGTTTAGGGTCTAGGAGAGGGTACGACAACGGTTTAGGGGGAGCGTACGTGTGAGGGCACGGGTTAGTGTGAGCGCACGGGTTAGGATTAGGGGACGGGTGAGAGGAAGGCTTCGGGGAAGGGTTAGGGTTAGGGTTTGGGCTAGGGTTAGGGTTAGGGGACGGGGACGGTTTAGGGTCCAGGTGAGGGTACGACAACGGTTTAGGCGGAGCGTACGTGTGAGGGCGCGGGTTAGTGTGAGCGTACATGTTAGGATTAGGGGACGGGTGAGGGGAAGGCTTCGGGGAAGTGTTAGGGTTAGGGTTCGGTCTAGGGTTAGGGTTAGGGGACGGGGACGGTTTAGGGTCCAGGTGAGGGTACGACAACGGTTTAGGGGGAGCGTACGTGTGAGGGCGCGGGTTAGTGTGAGCGTACGGGTTAGGATTAGGGGACGGGTGAGGGGAAGGCTTCGGGGAAGGGTTAGGGTTAGGGTTCGGGCTAGGGTTAGGGTTAGGGGACGGGGACGGTTTAGGGTCCAGGTGAGGGTACGACATCGGTTTAGGGGGAGCGTACGTGTGAGGGCGCGGGTTAGTGTGAGCGTACGGGTTAGGATTAGGGGACTGGTGAGGGGAAGGCTTCGGGGAAGGGTTAGGGTTAGGGTTCGGGCTAGGGTTAGTGTTAGGGGACGGGGACGGTTTAGGGTCCAGGTGAGGGTACGACAATGGTTTAAGGGGAGCGTACGTGTGAGGGCGCGGGTTAGTGTGAGCGTACGGGTTAGGATTAGGGGACGGGTGAGGAGAAGGCTTCGGGGAAGGGTTAGGGTTAGGGTTCGGGCTAGGGTTAGGGGACGGGGACGGGGACGGTTTAGGGTCCAGGTGAGGGTACGACAACGGTTTAGGGGGAGCGTACGTGTGAGGGCGCGGGTTAGTGTGAGCGTACGGGTTAGGATTAGGGGACGGGTGAGGGGAAGGCTTCGGGGAAGGGTTAGGGTTAGGGTTCGGCCTAGGGTTACGGTTAGGGGACGGGGACGGTTTAGGGTCCAGGTGAAGGTACGACAACGGTTTAGGGGGAGGGTACGTGTGAGGGCGCGGGTTAGTGTGAGCGTACGGGTTAGGATTAGGGGACGGGTGAGGGGAAGGCTTCAGGGAAGGGTTAGGGTTAGGGTTCGGGCTAGGGTTAGGGTTAGGGGACGGGGACGGTTTAGGGTCCAGGTGAGGGTACGACAACGGTTTAGGGGGAGCGTACGTGTGAGGGCGCGGGTTAGTGTGAGCGTACGGGATAGGATTAGGGGACGGGTGAGGGGAAGGCTTCGGGGAAGGGTTAGGGTTAGGGTTCGGGCTAGGGTTAGGGTTAGGGGACGGGGACGGTTTAGGGTCCAGGTGAGGGTACGACAACGGTTTAGGGGGAGCGTACGTGTGAGGGCGCGGGTGAGTGTGAGCGTACGGGTTAGGATTAGGGGACGGGTGAGGGGAAGGCTTCGGGGAAGGGTTAGGATTAGGGTTCGGACTAGGGTTAGGGTTAGGGGACGGGGACGGTTTAGGGTCCAGGTGAGGGTACGACAAAGGTTTAGGGGGAGCGTAAGTGTGAGGGCGCGGGTTAGTGTGAGCGTACGGGTTAGGATTAGGGGACGGGTGAGGGGAAGGCTTCGGGGAAGGGTTAGGGTTAGGGTTCGGGCTAGGGTTAGGGTTAGGGGACGGGGACGGTTTAGGGTCCAGGTGAGGGTACGACAACGGTTTCGGGGGAGCGTACGTGTGAGGGCGCGGGTTAGTGTGAGCGTACGGGTTAGGATTAGGGGACGGGTGAGGGGAAGGCTTCGGGGAAGGGTTAGGGTTAGGGTTCGGGCTAGGGTTAGGGTTAGGGGACGGGGACGGTTTAGGGTCCAGGTGAGGGTACGACAACGGTTTAGGGGGAGCGTACGTGTGAGGGCGCGGGTTAGTGTGAGCATACGGGTTAGGATTAGGGGACGGGTGAGGGGAAGGCTTCGGGGAAGGGTTAGGGTTAGGGTTCGGGCTAGGGTTAGGGGACGGGGACGGTTTAGGGTCCAGGTGAGGGTACGACAACGGTTTAGGGGGAGCGTACGTGTGAGGGCGCGGGTTAGTGTGAGGGTACGGGTTAGGATTAGGGGACGGGTGAGGGGAAGGCTTCGGGGAAGGGTTAGGGTTAGGGTTCGGGCTAGGGTTAGGGTTAGGGGACGGGGACGGTTTAGGGTCCAGGTGAGGGCACGACAACGGTTTAGGCGGAGCGTACGTGTGAGTGTGCGGGTTAGTGTGAGCGTACGTGTTAGGATTAGGGGACGGGTGAGGGGAAAGCTTCGGGGAAGTGTTAGGGTTAGGGTTTGGGCTAGGGTTAGGTTTAGAGGACGGGGACGGTTTAGGGTCCAGGTGAGGGTACGACAACGGTTTAGGGGGAGCGTACGTGTGAGGGCGCGGGTTAGTGTGAGCGTACGGGTTAGGATTAGGGGACGGGTGAGGGGAAGGCTTCGTGGAAGTGTTAGGTTTAGGGTTCGGGCTAGTGTTAGGGTTAGGGGACGGGGACGGTTTAGGGTCCAGGTGAGGGTACGACAACGGTATAGGGGGAGCGTACGTGTGAGGGCGCGGGTTAGTGTGAGCGTACGGGTTAGGATTAGGGGACGGGTGAGGGGAAGGCTTCGGGGAAGGGTTAGGGTTAGGGTTCGGGCTAGGGTTAGGGTTAGGGGACGGGGACGGTTTAGGGTCCAGGTGAGGGTACGACAACGGTTTAGGGGGAGCGTACGTGTGAGGGCGCGGGTTAGTGTGAGAGTACGGGTTAGGATTAGGGGACGGGTGAGGGGAAGGCTTCGGGGAAGGGTTAGGGTTAGGGTTCGGGCTAGGGTTAGGGTTAGGGGACGGGGACGGTTTAGGGTTCAGGTGAGGGTACGACAACGGTTTAGGGGGAGCGTACGTGTGAGGGCGCGGGTTAGTGTGTGCGTACGGGTTAGGATTAGGGGACGGGTGAGGGGAAGGCTTCGGGAAAGGGTTAGGGTTAGGGTTCGGGCTAGGGTTAGGGTTAGGGGACGGGGACGGTTTAGGGTCCAGGTGAGGGTCCGACAACGGTTTAGGGGGAGCGTATGTGTGAGGGCGCGGGTTAGTGTGAGCGTACGGGTTAGGATTAGGGGAAGGGTGAGGGGAAAGCTTCGGGGAAGGGTTAGGGTTAGGGTTCGGGCTAGGGTTAGGGTTAGGGGACGGGGACGGTTTAGGGTCCAGGTGAGGGTTCGACAACGGTTTAGGGGGAGCGTACGTGTGAGGGCGCGGGTTAGTGTGATCGTACGGGTTAGGATTAGGGGACGGGTGAGGGGAAGGCTTCGGGGCAGGGTTAGGGTTAGGGTTCGGGCTAGGGTTAGGGTTAGGGGACGGGGACGGTTTAGGGTCCAGGTGAGGGTACGACAACGGTTTAGGGGGAGCGTACGTGTGAGGGCGCGGGTTAGTGTGAGCGTACGGGTTAGGATTAGGGGACGGGTGAGGGGAAGGCTTCGGGGAAGGGTTAGGGTTAGGGTTTGGGCTAGGGTTAGGGTTAGGGGATGGGGACGGTTTAGGGTACAGGTGAGGGTACGACAACGGTTTAGGGGGAGCGTACGTGTGAGGGCGCGGGTTAGTGTGAGCGTACGGGTTAGGATTAGGGGACGGGTGAGGGGAAGGCTTCGGGGAAGGGTTAGGGTTAGGGTTCGGGCTAGGGTTAGGGTTAGGGGACGGGGACGGTTTAGGGTCCAGGTGAGGGTACGACAACGGTTTAGGGGGAGCGTACGTGTGAGGGCGCGGGTTAGTGTGGGCGTACGGGTTAGGATTATGGTACGGTTGAGGGGAAGGCTTCGGGGAAGGGTTAGGGTTCGGGTTAGGGTTCAGGCTAGGGTTAGGGGACGGGGACGCTTTAGGGTCCAGGTGAGGGTACGACAACGGTTTAGGGGGAGCGTACGTGTGAGGGCGCGGGTTAGTGTGAGCGTACGGGTTAGGATTAGGGGACGGGTGAGGGGAAGGCTTCGGGGAAGGGTTAGGGTTAGGGTTCGGGCTAGGGTTAGGGTTAGGGAATGGGGACGGTTTAGGGTCCCGGTGAGGGTACGACAACGGTTTAGGGGGAGCGTACGTGTGAGGGCGCGGGTTAGTGTGAGCGTACGGGTTAGGATTAGGGGACGGGTGAGGGGAAGGCTTCGGGGAAGGGTTAGGGTTAGGGTTCGGGCTAGGGTTAGGGTTAGGGGACGGGGACGGTTTAGGGTCCAGGTGAGGGTCCGACAACGGTTTAGGAGGAGCGTACGTGTGAGGGCGCGGGTTAGTGTGAGCGTACGGGTTAGGATTAGGGGACGGGTGAGGGGAAGGCTTCGGGGAAGGGTTAGGGTTAGGGTTCGGGCTAGGGTTAGGGTTAGGGGACGGGGACGGTTTAGGGTCCAGGTGAGGGTACGACAACGGTTTAGGGGGAGCGTACGTGTGAGGGCGCGGGTTAGTGTGAGCGTACGGGTTAGGATTAGGGGATGGGTGAGGGGAAGGCTTCGGGGCAGGGTTAGGTTTAGTGTTCGGGCTAGGGTTAGGGTTAGGGGACGGGGACGGTTTAGGGTCCAGGTGAGGGTACGACAACGGTTTAGGGGGAGCGTACGTGTGAGGGCGCGGGTTAGTGTGAGCGTACGGGTTAGGATTAGGGGACGGGTGAGGGGAAGGCTTCGGGGAAGGGTTAGGGTTAGGGTTCGGGCTAGGGTTAGGGTTAGGGGACGGGGACGGTTTAGGGTCCAGGTGAGGGTACGACATCGGTTTAGGGGGAGCGTACGTGTGAGGGCGCGGGTTAGTGTGAGCGTACGGGTTAGGATTAGGGGACTGGTGAGGGGAAGGCTTCGGGGAAGGGTTAGGGTTAGGGTTCGGGCTAGGGTTAGTGTTAGGGGACGGGGACGGTTTAGGGTCCAGGTGAGGGTACGACAATGGTTTAAGGGGAGCGTACGTGTGAGGGCGAGGGTTAGTGTGAGCGTACGGGTTAGGATTAGGGGACGGGTGAGGAGAAGGCTTCGGGGAAGGGTTAGGGTTAGGGTTCGGGCTAGGGTTAGGGTTAGGGGACGGGGACGGTTTAGGGTCCAGGTGAGGGTACGACAACGGTTTAGGGGGAGCGTACGTGTGAGGGCGCGGGTTAGTGTGAGCGTACGGGTTAGGATTAGGGGACGGGTGAGGGGAAGGCTTCGGGGAAGGGTTAGGGTTAGGGTTCGGCCTAGGGTTACGGTTAGGGGACGGGGACGGTTTAGGGTCCAGGTGAAGGTACGACAACGGTTTAGGGGGAGGGTACGTGTGAGGGCGCGGGTTAGTGTGAGCGTACGGGTTAGGATTAGGGGACGGGTGAGGGGAAGGCTTCGGGGAAGGGTTAGGGTTAGGGTTCGGGCTAGGGTTAGGGTTAGGGGACGGGGACGGTTTAGGGTCCAGGTGAGGGTACGACAACGGTTTAGGGGGAGCGTACGTGTGAGGGCGCGGGTTAGTGTGAGCGTACGGGATAGGATTAGGGGACGGGTGAGGGGAAGGCTTCGGGGAAGGGTTAGGGTTAGGGTTCGGGCTAGGGTTAGGGTTAGGGGATGGGGACGGTTTAGGGTCCAGGTGAGGGTACGACAACGGTTTAGGGGGAGCGTACGTGTGAGGGCGCGGGTGAGTGTGAGCGTACGGGTTAGGATTAGGGGACGGGTGAGGGGAAGGCTTCGGGGAAGGGTTAGGGTTAGGGTTCGGACTAGGGTTAGGGTTAGGGGACGGGGACGGTTTAGGGTCCAGGTGAGGGTACGACAAAGGTTTAGGGGGAGCGTAAGTGTGAGGGCGCGGGTTAGTGTGAGCATACGGGTTAGGATTAGGGGACGGGTGAGGGGAAGGCTTCGGGGAAGGGTTAGGGTTAGGGTTCGGGCTAGGGTTAGGGTTAGGGGACGGGGACGGTTTAGGGTCCAGGTGAGGGTACGACAACGGTTTCGGGGGAGCGTACGTGTGAGGGCGCGGGTTAGTGTGAGCGTACGGGTTAGGATTAGGGGACGGGTGAGGGGAAGGCTTCGGGGAAGGGTTAGGGTTAGGGTTCGGGCTAGGGTTAGGGTTAGGGGACGGGGACGGTTTAGGGTCCAGGTGAGGGTACGACAACGGTTTAGGGGGAGCGTACGTGTGAGGGCACGGGTTAGTGTGAGCGTACGGGTTAGGATTAGGGGACGGGTGAGGGGAAGGCTTCGGGGAAGGGTTAGGGTTAGGGTTCGGGCTAGGGTTAGGGTTAGGGGACGGGGACGGTTTAGGGTCCAGGTGAGGGTACGACAACGGTTTAGGGGGAGCGTACGTGTGAGGCGCTGGTTAGTGTGAGCGTACGGGTTAGGATTAGGGGACGGGTGAGGGGAAGGCTTCGGGGAAGATTTAGGGTTAGGGTTCGGGCTAGGGTTAGGGTTAGGGGACGGGGACGGTTTAGGGTCCAGGTGAGGGTACGACAACGGTTTAGGGGGAGCGTACGTGTTAGGGCGCGGGTTAGTGTGAGCATACGGGTTAGGATTAGGGGACGGGTGAGGGGAAGGCTTCGGGGAAGGGTTAGGGTTAGGGTTCGGGCTAGGGTTAGGGGACGGGGACGGTTTAGGGTCCAGGTGAGGGTACGACAACGGTTTAGGGGGAGCGTACGTGTGAGGGCGCGGGTTAGTGTGAGGGTACGGGTTAGGATTAGGGGACGGGTGAGGGGAAGGCTTCGGGGAAAGGTTAGGGATAGGGTTCGGGGTAGGGTTAGGGTTAGGGTTAGGGGACGGTTTAGGGTCCAGGTGAGGGCACGACAACGGTTTAGGCGGAGCGTATGTGTGAGGGTGCGGGTTAGTGTGAGCGTACGTGTTAGGATTAGGGGACGGGTGAGGGGAAAGCTTCGGGGAAGTGTTAGGGTTAGGGTTCGGGCTAGGGTTAGGTTTAGGGGACGGGGACGGTTTAGGGTCCAGGTGAGGGTACGACAACGGTTTAGGGGGAGCGTACGTGTGAGGGCGCGGGTTAGTGTGAGCGTACGGGTTAGGATTAGGGGACGGGTGAGGGGAAGGCTTCGTGGAAGTGTTAGGTTTAGGGTTCGGGCTAGGGTTAGGGTTAGGGGACGGGGACGGTTTAGGGTCCAGGTGAGGGTACGACAACGGTTTAGGGGGAGCGTACGTGTGAGGGCGCGGGTTAGTGTGAGCGTACGGGTTAGGATTAGGGGACGGGTGAGAGGAAGGCTTCGGGGAAGGGTTAGGGTTAGGGTTCGGGCTAGGGTTAGGGTTAGGGGACGGGGACGGTTTAGGGTCCAGGTGAGGGTACGACAACGGTTTAGGGGGAGCGTACGTGTGAGGGCGCGGGTTAGTGTGAGAGTACGGGTTAAGATTAGGGGACGGGTGAGGGGAAGGCTTCGGGGAAGGGTTAGGGTTAGGGTTCGGGCTAGGGTTAGGGTTAGGGGACGGGGACGGTTTAGGGTTCAGGTGAGGGTACGACAACGGTTTAGGGGGAGCGTACGTGTGAGGGCGCGGGTTAGTGTGTGCGTACGGGTTAGGATTAGGGGACGGGTGAGGGGAAGGCTTCGGGGAAGGGTTAGGGTTAGGGTTCGGGCTAGGGTTAGGGTTAGGGGACGGGGACGGTTTAGGGTCCAGGTGAGGGTACGACAACGGTTTAGGGGGAGCGTACGTGTGAGGGCGCGGGTTAGTGTGAGCGTACGGGTTAGGTTTAGGGGACGGGTGAGGGGAAGGCTTAGGGGCAGGGTTAGGGTTAGGGTTCGGGCTAGGGTTAGGGTTAGGGGACGGGGACGGTTTAGGGTCCAGGTGAGGGTACGACAACGGTTTAGGGGGAGCGTACGTGTGAGGGCACTGGTTAGTGTGAGCGTACGGGTTAGGATTAGGGGACGGGTGAGGGGAAGGCTTCGGGGAAGTGTTAGGGTTAGGTTTCGGGCTAGGTTTAGGGTTAGGGGACGGGGACGGTTTAGGGTCCAGGTGAGGGTACGACAACGGTTTAGGGGGAGCGTACGTGTGAGGGCGCGGGTTAGTGTGAGCGTATGGGTTAGGATTAGGGGACGGGTGAGGGGAAGGCTTCGGGGAAGGGTTAGGGTTAGGGTTCGGGCTAGGGTTAGGGTTAGGGGACGGGGACGGTTTAGGGTCCAGGTGAGGGTACGACAACGGTTTAGGGGGAGCCTACGTGTGAGTGCGCGGGTTAGTGTGAGGGTACGGGTTAGGATTAGGGTACGGTTGAGGGGAAGGCTTCGGGGAAGGGTTAGGGTTCGGGTTAGGGTTCGGGCTAGGGTTAGGGGACGGGGACGGTTTAGGGTCCAGGTGAGGGTACGACAACGGTTTAGGGGGAGCGTACGTGTGAGGGCGCGGGTTAGTGTGAGCGTACGGGTTAGGATTATGGGACGGGTGAGGCGAAAGCTTCGGGGAAGGGTTAGGGTTAGGGTTCGGGCTAGGGTTAGGGTTAGGGGACGGGGACGGTTTAGGGTCCAGGTGAGGGTCCGACAACGGTTTAGGGGGAGCGTACGTGTGAGGGCACGGGTTAGTGTGAGCGTACGGGTTAGGATTAGGGGATGTGTGAGGGGAAGGCTTCGGGGAAGGGTTAGTGTTAGGGTTCGGGCTAGGGTTAGGGTTAGGGGACGGGGACGGTTTAGGGTCCAGGTGAGGGTACGACAACGGTTTAGGAGGAGCGTACGTGTGAGGGCGCGGGTTAGTGTGAGCGTACGGGTTAGGATTAGGGGACGGGTGAGGGGAAGGCTTCGGGGAAGGGTTAGGGTTAGGGTTCGGGCTAGGGTTAGGGTTAGGGGACGGGGACGGTTTAGGGTCCAGGTGAGGGTACGACAACGGTTTAGGGGGAGCGTACGTGTGAGGGCGCGGGTTAGTGTGAGCGTACGGGTTAGGATTAGAGGACGGGTGAGGGGAAGGCTTCGGGGAAGGGTTAGGGTTAGGGTTCGGGCTAGGGTTAGGGTTAGGGGACGGGGACGGTTTAGGGTCCAGGTGAGGGTACGACAACGGTTTAGGGGGAGCGTACGTGTGAGGGCGCGGGTTAGTGTGAGCGTACGGGTTAGGATTATGGGACGGGTGAGGGGAAGGCTTCGGGGAAGGATTAGGTTTAGGGTTCGGGCTAGGGTTAGGGTTAGGGGACGGGGACGGTTTAGGGTCCAGGTGAGGGTACGACAACGGTTTAGGGGGAGCGTACGTGTGAGGGCGCGGGTTAGTGTGAGCGTACGGGTTAGGATTAGGGGATGGGTGAGGGGAACGCTTCGGGGCAGGGTTAGGGTTAAGGTTCGGGCTAGGGTTAGGGTTAGGGTATGGGGACGGTTTAGGGTCCAGGTGAGGGTACGACAACGGTTTAGGGGGAGCGTACGTGTGAGGGCGCGGGTTAGTGTGAGCGTACGGGTTAGGATTAGGGGACGGGTGAGGGGAAGGCTTCGGGGAAGGGTTAGGGTTAGGGTTCGGGCTAGGGTTAGGGTTAGGGGCGGGGACGGTTTAGGGTCCAGGTTAGGGTACGACAACGGTTAGGGGGAGCGTACGTGTGAGGGCGCGGGTTAGTGTGAGCGTACGGGTTAGGATTAGGGGACGGGCAAGGGGAAGGCTTCGGTGAAGGGTTAGGGTTAGGGTTCGGGCTAGGGTTAGGGTTAGGGGACGGGGACGGTTTAGGGTCTAGGAGAGGGTACGACAACGGTTTAGGGGGAGCGTAAGTGTGAGGGCACGGGTTAGTGTGAGCGCATGGGTTAGGATTAGGGGACAGGTGAGAGGAAGGCTTCGGGGAAGGGTTAGGGTTAGGGTTTGGGCTAGGGTTAGGGTTAGGGGACGGGGACGGTTTAGGGTCCAAGTGAGGGTACGACAACGGTTTAGGCGGAGCGTACGTGTGAGGGCGCGGGTTAGTGTGAGCGTACATGTTAGGATTAGGGGACGGGTGAGGGGAAGGCTTCGGGGAAGTGTTAGGGTTAGGGTTCGGTCTAGGGTTAGGGTTAGGGGACGGGGACGGTTTAGGGTCCAGGTGAGGGTACGACAACGGTTTAGGGGGAGCGTACGTGTGAGGGCGCGGGTTAGTGTGAGCCTTCGGGTTAGGATTAGGGGACGGGTAGGGGAAGGCTTCGGGGAAGGGTTAGGGTTAGGGTTCGGGCTAGGGTTAGGGTTAGGGGACGGGGACGGTTTAGGGTCCAGGTTAGGGTACGACAACGGTTTAGGGGGAGCGTACGTGTGAGGGCGCGGGTTAGTGTGAGCGTACGGGTTAGGATTAGGGGACCGGTGAGGGGAAGGCTTCGGGGAAGGGTTAGGGTTAGTGTTCGGGCTAGGGTTAGGGTTAGGGGAAGGGGACGGTTTAGGGTCCAGGTGAGGGTACGACAACGGTTTAGGGGGAGCGTACGTGTGAGGGCGCGGGTTAGTGTGAGCGTACGGGTTAGGATTAGGGGACGGGTAGGGGAAGGCTTTGGGGAAGGGTTAGGGTTAGGGTTCGGGCTAGGGTTAGGGTTAGGGGACGGGAACGGTTTAGGGTCCAGGTGAGGGTACGACAACGGTTTAGGGGGAGCGTACGTGTGAGGGCGCGGGTTAGTGTGAGCGTACGGGTTAGGATTAGAGGACGGGTGAGGGGAAGGCTTCGGGGAAGGGTTAGGGTTAGGGTTCGGGCTAGGGTTAGGGTTAGGGGACGGGGACGGTTCAGGGTCCAGGTGAGGGTACGACAACGGTTTAGGCGGAGCGTACGTGTGAGGGCGCGGGTTAGTGTGAGCGTACGGGTTAGGATTAGGGGACGTGTGATGGGAAGGCTTCGGGGAAGGGTTAGGGTTAGGGTTCGGGCTAGGGTTAGGGTTAGGGTACGGGGACGCTTTAGGGTCCAGGTGAGGGTACGACAACGGTTTAGGGGGAGCGTACGTGTGAGGGCACGGGTTAGTGTGAGCGTTCGGGTTAGGATTAGGGGACGGGTGAGGGGAAGGCTTCGGGGAAGGGTTAGGGTTAGGGTTCGGGCTAGGGTTAGGGTTAGGGGACGGGGACGGTTTAGGGTCCAGGTGAGGGTACGACAACGGTTTAGGGGGAGCGTACGTGTGAGGGCACGGGTTAGTGTGAGCGTACGGGTTAGGCTTAGGGGACGGGTGAGGGGAAGGCTTCGGGGAAGGGTTAGGGTTAGGGTTCGGGCTAGGGTTAGCGTTAGGGACGGGGACGGTTTAGGGTCCAGGTGAGGGTACGACAACGGTTTAGGGGGAGCGTACGTGTGAGGGCGCGGGTTAGTGTGAGCGTACGGGTTAGGATTAGGGGACGGGTGAGGGGAAGGCTTCGGGCAAGGGTTAGGGTTAGGGTTCGGGCTAGGGTTAGGGTTAGGGGACGGGGACGGTTTAGGGTCCAGGTGAGGGTACGACAACGGTTTAGGGGGAGCGTACGTGTGAGGGCGCGGGTTAGTGTGGGCGTACGGGTTAGGATTAGGGTACGGTTGAGGGGAAGGCTTCGGGGAAGGGTTAGGGTTCGGGTTAGGGTTCGGGCTAGGGTTAGGCGACGGGGACGGTTTAGGGTCCAGGTGAGGGTACGACAACGGTTTAGGGGGAGCGTACGTGTGAGGGCGCGGGTTAGTGTGAGCGTACGGGTTAGGATTAGGGGACGGGTGAGGGGAAGGCTTCGGGGAAGGGTTAGGGTTAGGGTTCGGGCTAGGGTTAGGGTTAGGGGACGGGGACGGTTTAGGGTCCAGGTGAGGGCACGACAACGGTTTAGGCGGAGCGTACGTGTGAGGGTGCGGGTTAGTGTGAGCGTACGTGTTAGGATTAGGGGACGGGTGAGGGGAAAGCTTCGGGGAAGTGTTAGGGTTAGGGTTCGGGCTAGGGTTAGGTTTAGGGGACGGGGACGGTTTAGGGTCCAGGTGAGGGTACGACAACGGTTTAGGGGGAGCGTACGTGTGAGGGCGCGGGTTAGTGTGAGCGTACGGGTTAGGATTAGGGGACGGGTGAGGGGAAGGCTTCGGGGAAGGGTTAGGGTTAGGGTTCGGGCTAGGGTTAGGGTTAGGGGACGGGGACGGTATAGGGTCCAGGTGAGGGTACGACAACGGTTTAGGGGGAGCGTACGTGTGAGGGCGCGGGTTAGTGTGAGCGTACGGGTTAGGATTAGGGGACGGGTGAGGGGAAGGCTTCGGGGAAGGGTTAGGGTTAGGGTTCGGGCTAGGGTTAGGGTTAGGGGACGGGGACGGTTTAGGGTCCATGTGAGTGTACGACAACTGTTTAGGGGGAGCGTACGTGTGAGGGCGCGGGTTAGTGTGAGCGTACGGTTTAGGATTAGGGGACGGGTGAGGGGAAGGCTTCGGGGAAGGGTTAGGGTTAGGGTTCGGGCTAGGGTTAGAGTAAGGGGACGGGGACGGTTTAGGGTCCAGGTGAGGGTACGACAACGGTTTAGGGGGAGCGTACGTGTGAGGGCGCGGGTTAGTGTGAGCGTACGGGTTAGGATTAGGGGACGGGTGAGGGGAAGGCTTCGGGGAAGGGTTAGGGTTAGGGTTCGGGCTAGGGTTAGGGTTAGGGGACGGGGACGGTTTAGGGTCCAGGTGAGGGTACGACAACGGTTTAGGGGGAGCGTACGTGTGAGGGCGCGGGTTAGTGTGAGCGTACGGGTTAGGATTAGGGGACGGGTGAGGGGAAGGCTTCGGGGAAGTGTTAGGGTTAGGGTTCGGGCTAGGGTTAGGGTTAGGGGACGGGGACGGTTTAGGGTCCAGGTGAGGGTACGACAACGGTTTCGGGGGAGCGTACGTGTGAGGGCGCGGGTTAGTGTGAGCGTACGGGTTAGGATTAGGGGACGGGTGAGGGGAAGGCTTCGGGGAAGGGTTAGGTTTAGGGTTCGGGATAGGCTTAGTGTTAGGGGACGGGGACGGTTTAGGGTCCAGGTGAGGGTACGACAACGGTTTAGGGGGAGCGTACGTGTGAGGGCACGGGTTAGTGTGAGCGTGCGGGTTAGAATTAGGGGACGGGTGAGGGGAAGGTTTCGGGGAAGGGTTAGGGTTAGGGTTCGGGCTAGGGTTAGGGTTAGGGGACGGGGACGGTTTAGGGTCCAGGTGAGGGTCCGACAACGGTTTAGGCGGAGCGTACGTGTGAGGGCGCGGGTTAGTGTGAGCGTACGGGTTAGGATTAGGGGACGGGTGAGGGGAAGGCTTCGGGGAAGGGTTAGGGTTAGGGTTCGGGCTAGGGTTAGGGTTAGGGGACGGGGACGGTTTAGGGTCCAGGTGAGGGTACGACAACGGTTTAGGGGGAGCGTACGTGTGAGGGCGCGGGTTAGTGTGAGCGTACGGGTTAGGATTAGGGGACGGTTGAGGGGAAGTCTTCGGGGAAGGGTTAGGGTTAGGGTTCGGGCTAGGGTTAGGGTTAGGAGACGGGGACGGTTTAGGGTCCAGGTGAGGGTACGACAACGGTTTAGGGGGAGCGTACGTGTGAGGGCGCGGGTTAGTGTGAGCGTACGGGTTAGGATTAGGGGACGGGTGAGGGGAAGGCTTCGGGGAAGGATAAGGGTTAGGGTTCGGGCTAGGGATAGGGTTAGGGGACGGGGACGGTTTAGGGTCCAGGTGAGGGTACGACAACGGTTTAGGGGGAGCGTACGTGTGAGGGCGCGGGTTAGTGTGAGCATACGGGTTAGGATTAGGGGACGGGTGAGGGGAAGGCTTCGGGGAAGGGTTAGGGTTAGGGTTCGGGCTAGGGTTAGGGGACGGGGACGGTTTAGGGTCCAGGTGAGGGTACGACAACGGTTTAGGGGGAGCGTACGTGTGAGGGCGCGGGTTAGTGTGAGGGTACGGGTTAGGATTAGGGGACGGGTGAGGGGAAGGCTTCGGGGAAGGGTTAGGGTTAGGGTTCGGGCTAGGGTTAGGGTTAGGGGACGGGGACGGTTTAGGGTCCAGGTGAGGGCACGACAACGGTTTAGGCGGAGCGTACGTGTGAGTGTGCGGGTTAGTGTGAGCGTACGTGTTAGGATTAGGGGACGGGTGAGGGGAAAGCTTCGGGGAAGTGTTAGGGTTAGGGTCTGGGCTAGGGTTAGGTTTAGAGGACGGGGACGGTTTAGGGTCCAGGTGAGGGTACGACAACGGTTTAGGGGGAGCGTACGTGTGAGGGCGCGGGTTAGTGTGAGCGTACGGGTTAGGATTAGGGGACGGGTGAGGGGAAGGCTTCGTGGAAGTGTTAGGTTTAGGGTTCGGGCTAGGGTTAGGGTTAGGGGACGGGGACGGTTTAGGGTCCAGGTGAGGGTACGACAACGGTATAGGGGGAGCGTACGTGTGAGGGCGCGGGTTAGTGTGAGCGTACGGGTTAGGATTAGGGGACGGGTGAGGGGAAGGCTTCGGGGAAGTGTTAGGGTTAGGGTTCGGGCTAGGGTTAGGGTTAGGGGACGGGGACGGTTTAGGGTCCAGGTGAGGGTACGACAACGGTTTAGGGGGAGCGTACGTGTGAGGGCGCGGGTTAGTGTGAGCGTACGGGTTAGGCTTAGGGGACGGGTGAGGGGAAGGCTTCGGGGAAGGGTTAGGGTTAGGGTTCGGGCTAGGGTTAGGGTTAGGGACGGGGACGGTTTAGGGTCCAGGTGAGGGTACGACAACGGTTTAGGGGGAGCGTACGTGTGAGGGCGCGGGTTAGTGTGAGCGTACGGGTTAGGATTAGGGGACGGGTGAGGGGAAGGCTTCGGGGAAGGGTTAGGGTTAGGGTTCGGGCTAGGGTTAGGGTTAGGGGACGGGGACGGTTTAGGGTCCAGGTGAGGGTACGACAACGGTTTATGGGGAGCGTACGTGTGAGGGCGCGGGTTAGTGTGGGCGTACGGGTTAGGATTAGGGTACGGTTGAGGGGAAGGCTTCGGGGAAGGGTTAGTGTTCGGGTTAGGGTTCGGGCTAGGGTTAGCCGACGGGGACGGTTTAGGGTACAGGTGAGGGTACGACAACGGTTTAGGGGGAGCGTACGTGTGAGGGCGCGGGTTAGTGTGAGCGTACGGGTTAGGATTAGGGGACGGGTGAGGGGAAGGCTTCGGGTAAGGGTTAGGGTTAGGGTTCGGGCTAAGGTTAGGGTTAGGGGACGGGGACGGTTTAGAGTCCAGGTGAGGGCACGACAACGGTTTAGGCGGAGCGTACGTGTGAGGGTGCGGGTTAGTGTGAGCGTACGTGTTAGGATTAGGGGACGGGTGAGGGGAAAGCTTCGGGGAAGTGTTAGGGTTAGGGTTCGGGCTAGGGTTAGGGTTAGGGGACGGGGACGGTTTAGGGTCCAGGTGAGGGTACGACAACGGTTTAGGGGGAGCGTACGTGTGAGGGCGCGGGTTAGTGTGAGCGTACGGGTTAGGATTAGGGGACGGGTGAGGGGAAGGCTTCGGGGAAGGGTTAGGGTTAGGGTTCGGGCTAGGGTTATGGTTAGGGGACGGGGACGGTTTAGGGTCCAGGTGAGGGTACGACAACGGTTTAGGGGGAGCGTACGTGTGAGGGCGCGGGTTAGTGGGAGCGTACGGGTTAGGATTAGGGGACGGGTGAGGGGAAGGCTTCGGGGAAGGGTTAGGGTTAGGGTTCGGGCTAGGGTTAGGGTTAGGGGACGGGGACGGTTTAGGGTCCAGGTGAGGGTACGACAACGGTTTAGGGGGAGCGTACGTGTGAGGGCGCGGGTTAGTGTGAGCGTACGGGTTAGGATTAGGGGACGGGTGAGGGGAAGGCTTCGGGGAAGGGTTAGGGTTAGGGTTCGGGCTAGGGTTAGGGTTAGGGGACGGGGACGCTTTAGGGTCCAGGTGAGGGTACGACAACGGTTTAGGGGGAGCGTACGTGTGAGGGCGCGGGTTAGTGTGAGCGTACGGGTTAGGATTAGGGGACGGGTGAGGGGAAGGCTTCGGGGAAGGGTTAGGGTTAGGGTTCGGGCTAGGGTTAGGGTTAGGGAATGGGGACGGTTTAGGGTCCCGGTGAGGGTACGACAACGGTTTAGGGGGAGCGTACGTGTGAGGGCGCGGGTTAGTGTGAGCGTACGGGTTAGGATTAGGGGACGGGTGAGGGGAAGGCTTCGGGGAAGGGTTAGGGTTAGGGTTCGGGCTAGGGTTAGGGTTAGGGGACGGGGACGGTTTAGGGTCCAGGTGAGGGTCTGACAACGGTTTAGGAGGAGCGAACGTGTGAGGGCGCGGGTTAGTGTGAGCGTACGGGTTAGGATTAGGGGACGGGTGAGGGGAAGGCTTCGGGGAAGGGTTAGGGTTAGGGTTCGGGCTAGGGTTAGGGTTAGGGGACGGGGACGGTTTAGGGTCCAGGTGAGGGTACGACAACGGTTTAGGGGGAGCGTACGTGTGAGGGCGCGGGTTAGTGTGAGCGTACGGGTTAGGATTAGGGGATGGGTGAGGGGAAGGCTTCGGGGCAGGGTTAGGTTTAGTGTTCGGGCTAGGGTTAGGGTTAGGGGACGGGGACGGTTTAGGGTCCAGGTGAGGGTACGACAACGGTTTAGGGGGAGCGTACGTGTGAGGGCGCGGGTTAGTGTGAGCGTACGGGTTAGGATTAGGGGACGGGTAAGGGGAAGGCTTCGGTGAAGGGTTAGGGTTAGGGTTCGGGCTAGGGTTAGGGTTAGGGGACGGGGACGGTTTAGGGTCTAGGAGAGGGTACGACAACGGTTTAGGGGGAGCGTACGTGTGAGGGCACGGGTTAGTGTGAGCGCACGGGTTAGGATTAGGGGACGGGTGAGAGGAAGGCTTCGGGGAAGGGTTAGGGTTAGGGTTTGGGCTAGGGTTAGGGTTAGGGGACGGGGACGGTTTAGGGTCCAGGTGAGGGTACGACAACGGTTTAGGCGGAGCGTACGTGTGAGGGCGCGGGTTAGTGTGAGCGTACATGTTAGGATTAGGGGACGGGTGAGGGGAAGGCTTCGGGGAAGTGTTAGGGTTAGGGTTCGGTCTAGGGTTAGGGTTAGGGGACGGGGACGGTTTAGGGTCCAGGTGAGGGTACGACAACGGTTTAGGGGGAGCGTACGTGTGAGGGCGCGGGTTAGTGTGAGCGTACGGGTTAGGATTAGGGGACGGGTGAGGGGAAGGCTTCGGGGAAGGGTTAGGGTTAGGGTTCGGGCTAGGGTTAGGGTTAGGGGACGGGGACGGTTTAGGGTCCAGGTGAGGGTACGACATCGGTTTAGGGGGAGCGTACGTGTGAGGGCGCGGGTTAGTGTGAGCGTACGGGTTAGGATTAGGGGACTGGTGAGGGGAAGGCTTCGGGGAAGGGTTAGGGTTAGGGTTCGGGCTAGGGTTAGTGTTAGGGGACGGGGACGGTTTAGGGTCCAGGTGAGGGTACGACAATGGTTTAAGGGGAGCGTACGTGTGAGGGCGCGGGTTAGTGTGAGCGTACGGGTTAGGATTAGGGGACGGGTGAGGGGAAGGCTTCGGGGAAGGGTTAGGGTTAGGGTTCGGGCTAGGGTTAGGGTTAGGGGACGGGGACGGTTTAGGGTCCAGGTGAGGGTACGACAACGGTTTATGGGGAGCGTACGTGTGAGGGCGCGGGTTAGTGTGGGCGTACGGGTTAGGATTAGGGTACGGTTGAGGGGAAGGCTTCGGGGAAGGGTTAGTGTTCGGGTTAGGGTTCGGGCTAGGGTTAGCCGACGGGGACGGTTTAGGGTCCAGGTGAGGGTACGACAACGGTTTAGGGGGAGCGTACGTGTGAGGGCGCGGGTTAGTGTGAGCGTACGGGTTAGGATTAGGGGACGGGTGAGGGGAAGGCTTCGGGTAAGGGTTAGGGTTAGGGTTCGGGCTAAGGTTAGGGTTAGGGGACGGGGACGGTTTAGAGTCCAGGTGAGGGCACGACAACGGTTTAGGCGGAGCGTACGTGTGAGGGTGCGGGTTAGTGTGAGCGTACGTGTTAGGATTAGGGGACGGGTGAGGGGAAAGCTTCGGGGAAGTGTTAGGGTTAGGGTTCGGGCTAGGGTTAGGGTTAGGGGACGGGGACGGTTTAGGGTCCAGGTGAGGGTACGACAACGGTTTAGGGGGAGCGTACGTGTGAGGGCGCGGGTTAGTGTGAGCGTACGGGTTAGGATTAGGGGACGGGTGAGGGGAAGGCTTCGGGGAAGGGTTAGGGTTAGGGTTCGGGCTAGGGTTATGGTTAGGGGACGGGGACGGTTTAGGGTCCAGGTGAGGGTACGACAACGGTTTAGGGGGAGCGTACGTGTGAGGGCGCGGGTTAGTGGGAGCGTACGGGTTAGGATTAGGGGACGGGTGAGGGGAAGGCTTCGGGGAAGGGTTAGGGTTAGGGTTCGGGCTAGGGTTAGGGTTAGGGGACGGGGACGGTTTAGGGTCCAGGTGAGGGTACGACAACGGTTTAGGGGGAGCGTACGTGTGAGGGCGCGGGTTAGTGTGAGCGTACGGGTTAGGATTAGGGGACGGGTGAGGGGAAGGCTTCGGGGAAGGGTTAGGGTTAGGGTTCGGGCTAGGGTTAGGGTTAGGGGACGGGGACGCTTTAGGGTCCAGGTGAGGGTACGACAACGGTTTAGGGGGAGCGTACGTGTGAGGGCGCGGGTTAGTGTGAGCGTACGGGTTAGGATTAGGGGACGGGTGAGGGGAAGGCTTCGGGGAAGGGTTAGGGTTAGGGTTCGGGCTAGGGTTAGGGTTAGGGAATGGGGACGGTTTAGGGTCCCGGTGAGGGTACGACAACGGTTTAGGGGGAGCGTACGTGTGAGGGCGCGGGTTAGTGTGAGCGTACGGGTTAGGATTAGGGGACGGGTGAGGGGAAGGCTTCGGGGAAGGGTTAGGGTTAGGGTTCGGGCTAGGGTTAGGGTTAGGGGACGGGGACGGTTTAGGGTCCAGGTGAGGGTCTGACAACGGTTTAGGAGGAGCGAACGTGTGAGGGCGTGGGTTAGTGTGAGCGTACGGGTTAGGATTAGGGGACGGGTGAGGGGAAGGCTTCGGGGAAGGGTTAGGGTTAGGGTTCGGGCTAGGGTTAGGGTTAGGGGACGGGGACGGTTTAGGGTCCAGGTGAGGGTACGACAACGGTTTAGGGGGAGCGTACGTGTGAGGGCGCGGGTTAGTGTGAGCGTACGGGTTAGGATTAGGGGATGGGTGAGGGGAAGGCTTCGGGGCAGGGTTAGGTTTAGTGTTCGGGCTAGGGTTAGGGTTAGGGGACGGGGACGGTTTAGGGTCCAGGTGAGGGTACGACAACGGTTTAGGGGGAGCGTACGTGTGAGGGCGCGGGTTAGTGTGAGCGTACGGGTTAGGATTAGGGGACGGGTAAGGGGAAGGCTTCGGTGAAGGGTTAGGGTTAGGGTTCGGGCTAGGGTTAGGGTTAGGGGACGGGGACGGTTTAGGGTCTAGGAGAGGGTACGACAACGGTTTAGGGGGAGCGTACGTGTGAGGGCACGGGTTAGTGTGAGCGCACGGGTTAGGATTAGGGGACGGGTGAGAGGAAGGCTTCGGGGAAGGGTTAGGGTTAGGGTTTGGGCTAGGGTTAGGGTTAGGGGACGGGGACGGTTTAGGGTCCAGGTGAGGGTACGACAACGGTTTAGGCGGAGCGTACGTGTGAGGGCGCGGGTTAGTGTGAGCGTACATGTTAGGATTAGGGGACGGGTGAGGGGAAGGCTTCGGGGAAGTGTTAGGGTTAGGGTTCGGTCTAGGGTTAGGGTTAGGGGACGGGGACGGTTTAGGGTCCAGGTGAGGGTACGACAACGGTTTAGGGGGAGCGTACGTGTGAGGGCGCGGGTTAGTGTGAGCGTACGGGTTAGGATTAGGGGACGGGTGAGGGGAAGGCTTCGGGGAAGTGTTAGGGTTAGGGTTCGGGCTAGGGTTAGGGTTAGGGGACGGGGACGGTTTAGGGTCCAGGTGAGGGTACGACATCGGTTTAGGGGGAGCGTACGTGTGAGGGCGCGGGTTAGTGTGAGCGTACGGGTTAGGATTAGGGGACTGGTGAGGGGAAGGCTTCGGGGAAGGGTTAGGGTTAGGGTTCGGGCTAGGGTTAGTGTTAGGGGACGGGGACGGTTTAGGGTCCAGGTGAGGGTACGACAATGGTTTAAGGGGAGCGTACGTGTGAGGGCGCGGGTTAGTGTGAGCGTACGGGTTAGGATTAGGGGACGGGTGAGGAGAAGGCTTCGGGGAAGGGTTAGGGTTAGGGTTCGGGCTAGGGTTAGGGGACGGGGACGGGGACGGTTTAGGGTCCAGGTGAGGGTACGACAACGGTTTAGGGGGAGCGTACGTGTGAGGGCGCGGGTTAGTGTGAGCGTACGGGTTAGGATTAGGGGACGGGTGAGGGGAAGGCTTCGGGGAAGGGTTAGGGTTAGGGTTCGGCCTAAGGTTACGGTTAGGGGACGGGGACGGTTTAGGGTCCAGGTGAAGGTACGACAACGGTTTAGGGGGAGGGTACGTGTGAGGGCGCGGGTTAGTGTGAGCGTACGGGTTAGGATTAGGGGACGGGTGAGGGGAAGGCTTCAGGGAAGGGTTAGGGTTAGGGTTCGGGCTAGGGTTAGGGTTAGGGGACGGGGACGGTTTAGGGTCCAGGTGAGGGTACGACAACGGTTTAGGGGGAGCGTACGTGTGAGGGCGCGGGTTAGTGTGAGCGTACGGGATAGGATTAGGGGACGGGTGAGGGGAAGGCTTCGGGGAAGGGTTAGGGTTAGGGTTCGGGCTAGGGTTAGGGTTAGGGGACGGGGACGGTTTAGGGTCCAGGTGAGGGTACGACAACGGTTTAGGGGGAGCGTACGTGTGAGGGCGCGGGTGAGTGTGAGCGTACGGGTTAGGATTAGGGGACGGGTGAGGGGAAGGCTTCGGGGAAGGGTTAGGATTAGGGTTCGGACTAGGGTTAGGGTTAGGGGACGGGGACGGTTTAGGGTCCAGGTGAGGGTACGACAAAGGTTTAGGGGGAGCGTAAGTGTGAGGGCGCGGGTTAGTGTGAGCGTACGGGTTAGGATTAGGGGACGGGTGAGGGGAAGGCTTCGGGGAAGGGTTAGGGTTAGGGTTCGGGCTAGGGTTAGGGTTAGGGGACGGGGACGGTTTAGGGTCCAGGTGAGGGTACGACAACGGTTTCGGTGGAGCGTACGTGTGAGGGCGCGGGTTAGTGTGAGCGTACGGGTTAGGATTAGGGGACGGGTGAGGGGAAGGCTTCGGGGAAGGGTTAGGGTTAGGGTTCGGGCTAGGGTTAGGGTTAGGGGACGGGGACGGTTTAGGGTCCAGGTGAGGGTACGACAACGGTTTAGGGGGAGCGTACGTGTGAGGGCGCGGGTTAGTGTAAGCATACGGGTTAGGATTAGGGGACGGGTGAGGGGAAGGCTTCGGGGAAGGGTTAGGGTTAGGGTTCGGGCTAGGGTTAGGGGACGGGGACGGTTTAGGGTCCAGGTGAGGGTACGACAACGGTTTAGGGGGAGCGTACGTGTGAGGGCGCGGGTTAGTGTGAGGGTACGGGTTAGGATTAGGGGACGGGTGAGGGGAAGGCTTCGGGGAAGGGTTAGGGTTAGGGTTCGGGCTAGGGTTAGGGTTAGGGGACGGGGACGGTTTAGGGTCCAGGTGAGGGCACGACAACGGTTTAGGCGGAGCGTACGTGTGAGTGTGCGGGTTAGTGTGAGCGTACGTGTTAGGATTAGGGGACGGGTGAGGGGAAAGCTTCGGGGAAGTGTTAGGGTTAGGGTTTGGGCTAGGGTTAGGTTTAGAGGACGGGGACGGTTTAGGGTCCAGGTGAGGGTACGACAACGGTTTAGGGGGAGCGTACGTGTGAGGGCGCGGGTTAGTGTGAGCGTACGGGTTAGGATTAGGGGACGGGTGAGGGGAAGGCTTCGTGGAAGTGTTAGGTTTAGGGTTCGGGCTAGTGTTAGGGTTAGGGGACGGGGACGGTTTAGGGTCCAGGTGAGGGTACGACAACGGTATAGGGGGAGCGTACGTGTGAGGGCGCGGGTTAGTGTGAGCGTACGGGTTAGGATTAGGGGACGGGTGAGGGGAAGGCTTCGGGGAAGGGTTAGGGTTAGGGTTCGGGCTAGGGTTAGGGTTAGGGGACGGGGACGGTTTAGGGTCCAGGTGAGGGTACGACAACGGTTTAGGGGGAGCGTACGTGTGAGGGCGCGGGTTAGTGTGAGAGTACGGGTTAGGATTAGGGGACGGGTGAGGGGAAGGCTTCGGGGAAGGGTTAGGGTTAGGGTTCGGGCTAGGGTTAGGGTTAGGGGACGGGGACGGTTTAGGGTTCAGGTGAGGGTACGACAACGGTTTAGGGGGAGCGTACGTGTGAGGGCGCGGGTTAGTGTGTGCGTACGGGTTAGGATTAGGGGACGGGTGAGGGGAAGGCTTCGGGAAAGGGTTAGGGTTAGGGTTCGGGCTAGGGTTAGGGTTAGGGGACGGGGACGGTTTAGGGTCCAGGTGAGGGTCCGACAACGGTTTAGGGGGAGCGTATGTGTGAGGGCGCGGGTTAGTGTGAGCGTACGGGTTAGGATTAGGGGAAGGGTGAGGGGAAAGCTTCGGGGAAGGGTTAGGGTTAGGGTTCGGGCTAGGGTTAGGGTTAGGGGACGGGGACGGTTTAGGGTCCAGGTGAGGGTTCGACAACGGTTTAGGGGGAGCGTACGTGTGAGGGCGCGGGTTAGTGTGATCGTACGGGTTAGGATTAGGGGACGGGTGAGGGGAAGGCTTCGGGGCAGGGTTAGGGTTAGGGTTCGGGCTAGGGTTAGGGTTAGGGGACGGGGACGGTTTAGGGTCCAGGTGAGGGTACGACAACGGTTTAGGGGGAGCGTACGTGTGAGGGCGCGGGTTAGTGTGAGCGTACGGGTTAGGATTAGGGGACGGGTGAGGGGAAGGCTTCGGGGAAGGGTTAGGGTTAGGGTTTGGGCTAGGGTTAGGGTTAGGGGATGGGGACGGTTTAGGGTACAGGTGAGGGTACGACAACGGTTTAGGGGGAGCGTACGTGTGAGGGCGCGGGTTAGTGTGAGCGTACGGGTTAGGATTAGGGGACGGGTGAGGGGAAGGCTTCGGGGAAGGGTTAGGGTTAGGGTTCGGGCTAGGGTTAGGGTTAGGGGACGGGGACGGTTTAGGGTCCAGGTGAGGGTACGACAACGGTTTAGGGGGAGCGTACGTGTGAGGGCGCGGGTTAGTGTGGGCGTACGGGTTAGGATTATGGTACGGTTGAGGGGAAGGCTTCGGGGAAGGGTTAGGGTTCGGGTTAGGGTTCAGGCTAGGGTTAGGGGACGGGGACGCTTTAGGGTCCAGGTGAGGGTACGACAACGGTTTAGGGGGAGCGTACGTGTGAGGGCGCGGGTTAGTGTGAGCGTACGGGTTAGGATTAGGGGACGGGTGAGGGGAAGGCTTCGGGGAAGGGTTAGGGTTAGGGTTCGGGCTAGGGTTAGGGTTAGGGAATGGGGACGGTTTAGGGTCCCGGTGAGGGTACGACAACGGTTTAGGGGGAGCGTACGTGTGAGGGCGCGGGTTAGTGTGAGCGTACGGGTTAGGATTAGGGGACGGGTGAGGGGAAGGCTTCGGGGAAGGGTTAGGGTTAGGGTTCGGGCTAGGGTTAGGGTTAGGGGACGGGGACGGTTTAGGGTCCAGGTGAGGGTCCGACAACGGTTTAGGAGGAGCGTACGTGTGAGGGCGCGGGTTAGTGTGAGCATACGGGTTAGGATTAGGGGACGGGTGAGGGGAAGGCTTCGGGGAAGGGTTAGGGTTAGGGTTCGGGCTAGGGTTAGGGTTAGGGGACGGGGACGGTTTAGGGTCCAGGTGAGGGTACGACAACGGTTTAGGGGGAGCGTACGTGTGAGGGCGCGGGTTAGTGTGAGCGTACGGGTTAGGATTAGGGGATGGGTGAGGGGAAGGCTTCGGGGCAGGGTTAGGTTTAGTGTTCGGGCTAGGGTTAGGGTTAGGGGACGGGGACGGTTTAGGGTCCAGGTGAGGGTACGACAACGGTTTAGGGGGAGCGTACGTGTGAGGGCGCGGGTTAGTGTGAGCGTACGGGTTAGGATTAGGGGACGGGTGAGGGGAAGGCTTCGGGGAAGGGTTAGGGTTAGGGTTCGGGCTAGGGTTAGGGTTAGGGGACGGGGACGGTTTAGGGTCCAGGTGAGGGTACGACATCGGTTTAGGGGGAGCGTACGTGTGAGGGCGCGGGTTAGTGTGAGCGTACGGGTTAGGATTAGGGGACTGGTGAGGGGAAGGCTTCGGGGAAGGGTTAGGGTTAGGGTTCGGGCTAGGGTTAGTGTTAGGGGACGGGGACGGTTTAGGGTCCAGGTGAGGGTACGACAATGGTTTAAGGGGAGCGTACGTGTGAGGGCGAGGGTTAGTGTGAGCGTACGGGTTAGGATTAGGGGACGGGTGAGGAGAAGGCTTCGGGGAAGGGTTAGGGTTAGGGTTCGGGCTAGGGTTAGGGTTAGGGGACGGGGACGGTTTAGGGTCCAGGTGAGGGTACGACAACGGTTTAGGGGGAGCGTACGTGTGAGGGCGCGGGTTAGTGTGAGCGTACGGGTTAGGATTAGGGGACGGGTGAGGGGAAGGCTTCGGGGAAGGGTTAGGGTTAGGGTTCGGCCTAGGGTTACGGTTAGGGGACGGGGACGGTTTAGGGTCCAGGTGAAGGTACGACAACGGTTTAGGGGGAGGGTACGTGTGAGGGCGCGGGTTAGTGTGAGCGTACGGGTTAGGATTAGGGGACGGGTGAGGGGAAGGCTTCGGGGAAGGGTTAGGGTTAGGGTTCGGGCTAGGGTTAGGGTTAGGGGACGGGGACGGTTTAGGGTCCAGGTGAGGGTACGACAACGGTTTAGGGGGAGCGTACGTGTGAGGGCGCGGGTTAGTGTGAGCGTACGGGATAGGATTAGGGGACGGGTGAGGGGAAGGCTTCGGGGAAGGGTTAGGGTTAGGGTTCGGGCTAGGGTTAGGGTTAGGGGATGGGGACGGTTTAGGGTCCAGGTGAGGGTACGACAACGGTTTAGGGGGAGCGTACGTGTGAGGGCGCGGGTGAGTGTGAGCGTACGGGTTAGGATTAGGGGACGGGTGAGGGGAAGGCTTCGGGGAAGGGTTAGGGTTAGGGTTCGGACTAGGGTTAGGGTTAGGGGACGGGGACGGTTTAGGGTCCAGGTGAGGGTACGACAAAGGTTTAGGGGGAGCGTAAGTGTGAGGGCGCGGGTTAGTGTGAGCATACGGGTTAGGATTAGGGGACGGGTGAGGGGAAGGCTTCGGGGAAGGGTTAGGGTTAGGGTTCGGGCTAGGGTTAGGGTTAGGGGACGGGGACGGTTTAGGGTCCAGGTGAGGGTACGACAACGGTTTCGGGGGAGCGTACGTGTGAGGGCGCGGGTTAGTGTGAGCGTACGGGTTAGGATTAGGGGACGGGTGAGGGGAAGGCTTCGGGGAAGGGTTAGGGTTAGGGTTCGGGCTAGGGTTAGGGTTAGGGGACGGGGACGGTTTAGGGTCCAGGTGAGGGTACGACAACGGTTTAGGGGGAGCGTACGTGTGAGGGCACGGGTTAGTGTGAGCGTACGGGTTAGGATTAGGGGACGGGTGAGGGGAAGGCTTCGGGGAAGGGTTAGGGTTAGGGTTCGGGCTAGGGTTAGGGTTAGGGGACGGGGACGGTTTAGGGTCCAGGTGAGGGTACGACAACGGTTTAGGGGGAGCGTACGTGTGAGGCGCTGGTTAGTGTGAGCGTACGGGTTAGGATTAGGGGACGGGTGAGGGGAAGGCTTCGGGGAAGATTTAGGGTTAGGGTTCGGGCTAGGGTTAGGGTTAGGGGACGGGGACGGTTTAGGGTCCAGGTGAGGGTACGACAACGGTTTAGGGGGAGCGTACGTGTTAGGGCGCGGGTTAGTGTGAGCATACGGGTTAGGATTAGGGGACGGGTGAGGGGAAGGCTTCGGGGAAGGGTTAGGGTTAGGGTTCGGGCTAGGGTTAGGGGACGGGGACGGTTTAGGGTCCAGGTGAGGGTACGACAACGGTTTAGGGGGAGCGTACGTGTGAGGGCGCGGGTTAGTGTGAGGGTACGGGTTAGGATTAGGGGACGGGTGAGGGGAAGGCTTCGGGGAAAGGTTAGGGATAGGGTTCGGGGTAGGGTTAGGGTTAGGGTTAGGGGACGGTTTAGGGTCCAGGTGAGGGCACGACAACGGTTTAGGCGGAGCGTATGTGTGAGGGTGCGGGTTAGTGTGAGCGTACGTGTTAGGATTAGGGGACGGGTGAGGGGAAAGCTTCGGGGAAGTGTTAGGGTTAGGGTTCGGGCTAGGGTTAGGTTTAGGGGACGGGGACGGTTTAGGGTCCAGGTGAGGGTACGACAACGGTTTAGGGGGAGCGTACGTGTGAGGGCGCGGGTTAGTGTGAGCGTACGGGTTAGGATTAGGGGACGGGTGAGGGGAAGGCTTCGTGGAAGTGTTAGGTTTAGGGTTCGGGCTAGGGTTAGGGTTAGGGGACGGGGACGGTTTAGGGTCCAGGTGAGGGTACGACAACGGTTTAGGGGGAGCGTACGTGTGAGGGCGCGGGTTAGTGTGAGCGTACGGGTTAGGATTAGGGGACGGGTGAGAGGAAGGCTTCGGGGAAGGGTTAGGGTTAGGGTTCGGGCTAGGGTTAGGGTTAGGGGACGGGGACGGTTTAGGGTCCAGGTGAGGGTACGACAACGGTTTAGGGGGAGCGTACGTGTGAGGGCGCGGGTTAGTGTGAGAGTACGGGTTAAGATTAGGGGACGGGTGAGGGGAAGGCTTCGGGGAAGGGTTAGGGTTAGGGTTCGGGCTAGGGTTAGGGTTAGGGGACGGGGACGGTTTAGGGTTCAGGTGAGGGTACGACAACGGTTTAGGGGGAGCGTACGTGTGAGGGCGCGGGTTAGTGTGTGCGTACGGGTTAGGATTAGGGGACGGGTGAGGGGAAGGCTTCGGGGAAGGGTTAGGGTTAGGGTTCGGGCTAGGGTTAGGGTTAGGGGACGGGGACGGTTTAGGGTCCAGGTGAGGGTACGACAACGGTTTAGGGGGAGCGTACGTGTGAGGGCGCGGGTTAGTGTGAGCGTACGGGTTAGGTTTAGGGGACGGGTGAGGGGAAGGCTTAGGGGCAGGGTTAGGGTTAGGGTTCGGGCTAGGGTTAGGGTTAGGGGACGGGGACGGTTTAGGGTCCAGGTGAGGGTACGACAACGGTTTAGGGGGAGCGTACGTGTGAGGGCACTGGTTAGTGTGAGCGTACGGGTTAGGATTAGGGGACGGGTGAGGGGAAGGCTTCGGGGAAGTGTTAGGGTTAGGTTTCGGGCTAGGTTTAGGGTTAGGGGACGGGGACGGTTTAGGGTCCAGGTGAGGGTACGACAACGGTTTAGGGGGAGCGTACGTGTGAGGGCGCGGGTTAGTGTGAGCGTATGGGTTAGGATTAGGGGACGGGTGAGGGGAAGGCTTCGGGGAAGGGTTAGGGTTAGGGTTCGGGCTAGGGTTAGGGTTAGGGGACGGGGACGGTTTAGGGTCCAGGTGAGGGTACGACAACGGTTTAGGGGGAGCGTACGTGTGAGTGCGCGGGTTAGTGTGAGGGTACGGGTTAGGATTAGGGTACGGTTGAGGGGAAGGCTTCGGGGAAGGGTTAGGGTTCGGGTTAGGGTTCGGGCTAGGGTTAGGGGACGGGGACGGTTTAGGGTCCAGGTGAGGGTACGACAACGGTTTAGGGGGAGCGTACGTGTGAGGGCGCGGGTTAGTGTGAGCGTACGGGTTAGGATTATGGGACGGGTGAGGCGAAAGCTTCGGGGAAGGGTTAGGGTTAGGGTTCGGGCTAGGGTTAGGGTTAGGGGACGGGGACGGTTTAGGGTCCAGGTGAGGGTCCGACAACGGTTTAGGGGGAGCGTACGTGTGAGGGCACGGGTTAGTGTGAGCGTACGGGTTAGGATTAGGGGATGTGTGAGGGGAAGGCTTCGGGGAAGGGTTAGTGTTAGGGTTCGGGCTAGGGTTAGGGTTAGGGGACGGGGACGGTTTAGGGTCCAGGTGAGGGTACGACAACGGTTTAGGAGGAGCGTACGTGTGAGGGCGCGGGTTAGTGTGAGCGTACGGGTTAGGATTAGGGGACGGGTGAGGGGAAGGCTTCGGGGAAGGGTTAGGGTTAGGGTTCGGGCTAGGGTTAGGGTTAGGGGACGGGGACGGTTTAGGGTCCAGGTGAGGGTACGACAACGGTTTAGGGGGAGCGTACGTGTGAGGGCGCGGGTTAGTGTGAGCGTACGGGTTAGGATTAGAGGACGGGTGAGGGGAAGGCTTCGGGGAAGGGTTAGGGTTAGGGTTCGGGCTAGGGTTAGGGTTAGGGGACGGGGACGGTTTAGGGTCCAGGTGAGGGTACGACAACGGTTTAGGGGGAGCGTACGTGTGAGGGCGCGGGTTAGTGTGAGCGTACGGGTTAGGATTATGGGACGGGTGAGGGGAAGGCTTCGGGGAAGGATTAGGTTTAGGGTTCGGGCTAGGGTTAGGGTTAGGGGACGGGGACGGTTTAGGGTCCAGGTGAGGGTACGACAACGGTTTAGGGGGAGCGTACGTGTGAGGGCGCGGGTTAGTGTGAGCGTACGGGTTAGGATTAGGGGATGGGTGAGGGGAACGCTTCGGGGCAGGGTTAGGGTTAAGGTTCGGGCTAGGGTTAGGGTTAGGGTATGGGGACGGTTTAGGGTCCAGGTGAGGGTACGACAACGGTTTAGGGGGAGCGTACGTGTGAGGGCGCGGGTTAGTGTGAGCCTACGGGTTAGGATTAGGGGACGGGTGAGGGGAAGGCTTCGGGGAAGGGTTAGGGTTAGGGTTCGGGCTAGGGTTAGGGTTAGGGGCGGGGACGGTTTAGGGTCCAGGTTAGGGTACGACAACGGTTAGGGGGAGCGTACGTGTGAGGGCGCGGGTTAGTGTGAGCGTACGGGTTAGGATTAGGGGACGGGCAAGGGGAAGGCTTCGGTGAAGGGTTAGGGTTAGGGTTCGGGCTAGGGTTAGGGTTAGGGGACGGGGACGGTTTAGGGTCTAGGAGAGGGTACGACAACGGTTTAGGGGGAGCGTAAGTGTGAGGGCACGGGTTAGTGTGAGCGCATGGGTTAGGATTAGGGGACAGGTGAGAGGAAGGCTTCGGGGAAGGGTTAGGGTTAGGGTTTGGGCTAGGGTTAGGGTTAGGGGATGGGGACGGTTTAGGGTCCAAGTGAGGGTACGACAACGGTTTAGGCGGAGCGTACGTGTGAGGGCGCGGGTTAGTGTGAGCGTACATGTTAGGATTAGGGGACGGGTGAGGGGAAGGCTTCGGGGAAGTGTTAGGGTTAGGGTTCGGTCTAGGGTTAGGGTTAGGGGACGGGGACGGTTTAGGGTCCAGGTGAGGGTACGACAACGGTTTAGGGGGAGCGTACGTGTGAGGGCGCGGGTTAGTGTGAGCCTTCGGGTTAGGATTAGGGGACGGGTAGGGGAAGGCTTCGGGGAAGGGTTAGGGTTAGGGTTCGGGCTAGGGTTAGGGTTAGGGGACGGGGACGGTTTAGGGTCCAGGTTAGGGTACGACAACGGTTTAGGGGGAGCGTACGTGTGAGGGCGCGGGTTAGTGTGAGCGTACGGGTTAGGATTAGGGGACCGGTGAGGGGAAGGCTTCGGGGAAGGGTTAGGGTTAGTGTTCGGGCTAGGGTTAGGGTTAGGGGAAGGGGACGGTTTAGGGTCCAGGTGAGGGTACGACAACGGTTTAGGGGGAGCGTACGTGTGAGGGCGCGGGTTAGTGTGAGCGTACGGGTTAGGATTAGGGGACGGGTAGGGGAAGGCTTTGGGGAAGGGTTAGGGTTAGGGTTCGGGCTAGGGTTAGGGTTAGGGGACGGGAACGGTTTAGGGTCCAGGTTAGGGTACGACAAAGGTTTAGGGGGAGCGTACGTGTGAGGGCGCGGGTTAGTGTGAGCGTACGGGTTAGGATTAGGGGACGGGTGAGGGGAAGGCTTCGGGGAAGGGTTAGGGTTAGCGTTCGGGCTAGGGTTACGGTTAGGGGACGGGGACGGTTTAGGGTCCAGGTGAGGGTACGACAACGGTTTAGGGGGAGCGTACGTGTGAGGGCGCGGGTTAGTGTGAGCGTACGGGTTAGGATTAGGGGACGGGTGAGGGGAAGGCTTCGGGGAAGGGTTAGGGTTAGGGTTCGGGCTAGGGTTAGGGTTAGGGGACGGGGACGGTTTAGGGTCCAGGTGAGGGTACGACAACGCTTTAGGGGGAGCGTACGTGTGAGGGCGCGGGTTAGTGTGAGCGTACGGGATAGGATTAGGGGACGGGTGAGGGGAAGGCTTCGGGGAAGGGTTAGGGTTAGGGTTCGGGCTAGGGTTAGGGTTAGGGGACGGGGACGGTTTAGGGTCCAGGTGAGGGTATGACAACGGTTTAGGGGGAGCGTACGTGTGAGGGCGCGGGTAGGTGTGAGCGTACGGGTTAGGATTAGGGGACGGGTGAGGGGAAGGCTTCGGGGAAGGGTTAGGGTTAGGGTTCGGGCTAGGGTTAGGGTTAGGGGACGGGGACGGTTTAGGGTCCAGGTGAGGGTCCGACAACGGTTTAGGGGGAGCGTATGTGTGAGGGCGTGGGTTAGTGTGAGCATACGGGTTAGGATTAGGGGACGGGTGAGGGGAAGGCTTCGGGGAAGGGTTAGGGTTAGGGTTCGGGCTAGGGTTAGGGTTAGGGGACGGGGACGGTTTAGGGTCCAGGTGAGGGTCCGACAACGGTTTAGGGGGAGCGTACGTGTGAGGGCGCGGGTTAGTGTGAGCGTACGGGTTAGGATTAGGGGACGGGTGAGGGGAAGGCTTCGGGGAAGGGTTAGGGTTAGGGTTCGGGCTAGGGATACGGTTAGGGGACGGGGACGGTTTAGGGTCCAGGTGAGGGTACGACAACGGTTTAGGGGGAGCGTACGTGTGAGGGCGCGGGTTAGTGTGAGCGTACGGTTTAGGATTAGGGGACGGGTGAGGGGAAGGCTTCGGGGAAGGGTTAGGGTTAGGGTTCGGGCTAGGGTTAGGGTTAGGGGACGGGGACGGTTTAGTGTCCAGGTGAGGGTACGACAACGGTTGAGGGGGAGCGTACGTGTGAGGGCGCGGGTTAGTGTGAGCGTACGGGTTAGGATTAGGGGACGGGTGAAGGGAAGGCTTCGGGGAAGTGTTAGGGTTAGGGTTCGGGCTAGGGATAGGGTTAGGGGACGGGGACGGTTTAGGGTCCAGGTGAGGGTACGACAACGGTTTAGGGGGAGCGTACGTGTGAGGGCGCGGGTTAGTGTGAGCGTACGGGTTAGGATTAGGGGACGGGTGAGGGGAAGGCTTCGGGGAAGGGTTAGGGTTAGGGTTCGGGCTAGGGTTAGCGTTAGGGGACGGGGACGGTTTAGGGTCCAGGTGACGGTCCGACAACGGTTTAGGGGGAGCGTACGTGTGAGGGCGCGGGTTAGTGTGAGCGTACGGGTTAGGATTAGGGGACGGGTGAGGGGAAGGCTTCGGGGAAGGGTTAGGGTTAGGGTTCGGGCTAGGGTTAGGGTTAGGGGACGGGGACGGTATAGGGTCCAGGTGAGGGTACGACAACGGTTTAGTGGGAGCGTACGTGTGAGGGCACGGGTTAGTGGGAGCATACGGGTTACGAATAGGGGACGGGTGAGGGGAAGGCTTCGGGGAAGTGTTAGGGTTAGGGTTCGGGCTAGGGTTAGGGTTTGGAGACGGGGACGGTTTAGGGTCCAGGTGAGGGTACGACAACGGTTTAGGGGGAGCGTACGTGTGAGGGCGCGGGTTAGTGTGATCGTACGGTTTAGGATTAGGGGACGGGTGAGGGGAAGGCTTCGGGGAAGGGTTAGGGTTAGGGTTCGGGCTAGGGTTAGGGTTAGGGGACGGGGACGGTTTAGGTTCCAGGTGAGGGTACGACAACGGTTTAGGGGGAGCGTACGTGTGAGGGCGCGGGTTAGTGTGAGCGTACGGGTTAGGATTAGGGGACGGGTGAGGGGAAGGCTTCGGGGAAGGGTTAGGGTTAGGGTTTAGGCTAGGGTTAGGGTTAGGGGACGGGGACGGTTTAGGGACCAGGTGAGGGTCCGACAACGGTTTAGGGGGAGCGTACGTGTGAGGGCGCGGGTTAGTGTGAGCGTACGGGTTAGGATTAGGGGACGGGTGAGGGGAAGGCTTCGGGGAAGGGTTAGGGTTAGGGTTCGGGCTAGGGTTAGGGTTAGGGGACGGGGACGGTTTAGGGTCCAGGTGAGGGTCCGACAACGGTTTAGGGGGAGCGTACGTGTGAGGGCGCGGGTTGGTGTGAGCGTACGGGTTAGGATTAGGGGACGGGTGAGGGGAAGGCTTCGGGGAAGGGTTAGGGTTAGGGTTCGGGCTAGGGTTAGGGTTAGGGGACGGGGACGGTTTAGGGTCCAGGTGAGGGTAAGACAACGGTTTAGGGGGAGCGTAGGTGTGAGGGCGCGGGTTAGTGAGAGCGTACGGGTTAGGATTAGGGGACGGGTGAGGGGAAGGCTTCGGGGAAGGGTTAGGGTTAGGGTTCGGGCTAGGATTAGGGTTAGGGGACGGGGACGGTTTAGGGTCCAGGTGAGGGTCCGACAACGGTTTAGGGGGAGCGTACGTGTGAGGGCGCGGGTTAGTGTGAGCGTACGGGTTAGGATTAGGGGACGGGTGAGGGGAAGGCTTCGGGGAAGGGTTAGGGTTAGGGTTTGGGCTAGGGTTAGGGTTAGGGGACGGGGACGGTTTAGGGTCCAGGTGAGGGTACGACAACGGTTTAGGGGGAGCGTACGTGTGAGGGCGCGGGTTAGTGTGAGCGTACGGGTTAGGATTAGGGGACGGGTGAGGGGAAGGCTTCGGGGAAGGGTTAGGGTTAGGGTTCGGGCTAGGGTTAGGGTTAGGGGACGGGGACGGTTTAGGGTCCAGCTGAGGGTACGACAACGGTTTAGGGGGAGAGTACGTGTGAGGGCGCGGGTTAGTGTGATCGTACGGGTTAGGATTAGGAGACGGGTGAGGGGAAGGCTTCGGGGAAGGGTTAGGGTTAGGGTTCGGGCTAGGGTTAGGGTTAGGGGACGGGGACGGTTTAGGGTCCAGGTGAGGGTACGACAACGGTTTAGGGGGAGCGTACGTGTGAGGGTGCGGGTTAGTGTGAACGTACGGGTTAGGATTAGGGGACGGGTGAGGGGAAGGCTTCGGGGAAGGGTTAGGGTTAGGGTTCGGGCTAGGGTTAGGGTTAGGAGATGGGGACTGTTTAGAGTCCAGGTGAGGGTACGACAACAGTTTAGGGGTAGCGTACGTGTGAGGGCGCGGGTTAGTGTGAGCGTACGGGTTAGGATTAGGGGACGGGTGAGGGGAAGGCTTCAGGGAAGGGTTAGGGTTAGGGTTCGGGCTAGGGTTACGGATAGGTGACGGGGACAGTTTAGGGTCCAGGTGAGGGTACGACAACGGTTTAGGGGGAGCGTACGTGTGAGGGCGCGGGTTAGAGTGAGCGTACGGGTTAGGATTAGGGGACGGGTGAGGGGAAGGCTTCGGGGAAGGGTTAGGGTTAGGGTTCGGGCTAGGGTTAGGGTTAGGGGACGGGGACGGTTTAGGGTCCAGGTGAGGGTACGACAACGGTTTAGGGGGAGCGTACGTGTGAGGGCGCGGGTTAGTGTGAGCGTACGGGTTAGGATTAGGGGACGGGTGAGGGGAAGGCTTCGGGGAAGTGTTAGGCTTAGGGTTCGGGCTAGGGTTAGGGTTAGGGGACGGGGACGGTTTAGGGTCCAGGTGAGGGTACGACAACGGTTTAGGGGGAGCGTACGTGTGAGGGCGCGGGTTAGTGTGAGCGTACGGGTTAGGATTAGGGGACGGGTGAGGGGAAGGCTTCGGGGAAGGGTTAGGGTTAGGGTTCGGGCTAGGGTTAGGGTTAGGGAACGGGGACGGTTTAGGGTCCAGGTGAGGGTACGACAACGGTTTAGGGGGAGCGTACGTGTGAGGGCGCGGGTTAGTGTGAGCGTACGGTTTAGGATTAGGGGACGGGTGAGGGGAAGGCTTCGGGGAAGGCTTAGGGTTAGGGTTCGGGCTAGGGTTAGGGTTAGGGGACGGGGACGGTTTAGGGTCCAGGTGAGGGTACGACAACGGTTGAGGGGGAGCGTACCTGTGAGGGCGCGGGTTAGTGTGAGCGTACGGGTTAGGATAAGGGGACGGGTGAGGGGAAGGTTTCGGGGAAGTGTTAGGGTTAGGGTTCGGGCTAGGGTTAGGTTTAGGGGACGGGGACGGTTTAGGGTCCAGGTTAGGGTCCGACAACGGTTTAGGGGGAGCGTACGTGTGAGGGCGCGGGTTAGTGTGAGCGTACGGGTTAGGATTAGGGGACGGGTGAGGGGAAGTCTTCAGGGAAGGGTTAGGGTTAGGGTTCGGGCTAGGGTTAGGGTTAGGTGACGGGGACGGTTTAGGGTCCAGGTGAGGGTACGACAACGGTTTAGGGGGAGCGTACGTGTGAGGGCGCGGGTTAGTGTGAGCGTACGGGTTAGGATTAGGGGACGGGTGAGGGGAAGGCTTCGGGGAAGGGTTAGGGTTAGGGTTCGGGCTAGGGTTAGCGTTAGGGGACGGGGACGGTTTAGGGTCCAGGTGAGGGTCCGACAGCGGTTTAGGGGGAGCGTACGTGTGAGGGCGCGGGTTAGTGTGAGCGTACGGGTTAGGATTAGGGGACGGGTGAGGGGAAGGCTTCGGGGAAGGGTTAGGGTTAGGGTTCGGGCTAGGGTTAGGGTTAGGGGACGGGGACGGTTTAGGGTCCAGGTGAGGGTACGACAACGGTTTAGGGGGAGCTTACGTGTGAGGGCACGGGTTAGTGTGAGCGTACGGGTTAGGATTAGGGGACGGGTGAGGGGAAGGCTTCGGGGAAGGGTTAGGGTTAGGGTTCGGTCTAGGGTTAGGGTTAGGGGACGGGGACGGTTTAGGGTCCAGGTGAGGGTACGACAACGGTTTAGGGGGAGCGTACGTGTGAGGGCGCGGGTTAGTGTGAGCGTACGGGTTAGGATTAGGGGACGGTTGAGGGGAAGGCTTCGGGGAAGGATTAGGGTTAGGGTTCGGGCTAGGGTTAGGGTTAGGGGACGGGGACGGTTTAGGGTCCAGGTGAGGGTCCGACAACGGTTTAGGGGGAGCGTACGTGTGAGGGCGCAGGTTAGTGTGAGCGTACGTGTTAGGATTAGGGGACGGGTGAGGGGAAGGCTTCGGGGAAGGGTTAGGGTTAGTGTTCGGGCTAGGGTTAGGGGACGGGGACGGTTTAGGGTCCAGGTGAGGGTACGACAACGGTTTAGGGGGAGCGTACGTGTGAGGGCGCGGGTTAGTGTGAGCGTACGGGTTAGGATTAGGGGACGGGTGAGGGGAAGGCTTCGGGGAAGGTTTAAGGTTAGGGTTCGGGCTAGGGTTAGGGTTAGGGGACGGGGACGGTTTAGGGTCCAGGTGAGGGTACGACAACGGTTTAGGGGTAGCGTACGTGTGAGGGCGCGGGTTAGTGTGAGCGTACGGGTTAGGATTAGGGGACGGGTGAGGGGAAGGCTTCGGGGAAGTGTTAGGGTTACGGTTCGGGCTAGGTTTAGGGTTAGGGGACGGGGACGGTTTAGGGTCCAGGTGAGGGTACGACAACGGTTTAGGGGGAGCGTACGTGTGAGGGCGTGGGTTAGTGTGAGCGTACGTGTTAGGATTAGGGGACGGGTGAGGGGAAGGCTTCGGGGAAGGGTTAGGGTTAGGGTTCGGGCTAGGGTTAGGGTTAGGGGACGGGGACGGTTTAGTATCCAGGTGAGGGTACGACAACGGTTTAGGGGGAGCGTACGTGTGAGGGTGCGAGTTGGTGTGAACGTACGGGTTAGGATTAGGGGACGGGTGAGGGGAAGGCTTCGGGGAAGGGTTAGGGTTAGGGTTCGGTCTAGGGTTAGGGTTAGGAGACGGGGACGGTTTAGAGTCCAGGTGAGGGTACGACAACGGTTTAGGGGTAGCGTACGTGTGAGGGCGCGGGTTAGTGTGAGCGTACGTGTTAGGATTAGGGGACGGGTGAGGGGAAGGCTTCGGGGAAGGGTTAGGGTTAGTGTTCGGGCTAGGGTTACGGTTAGGGGATGGGGACAGTTTAGGGTCCAGGTGAGGGTACGACAACGGTTTAGGGGGAGCGTACGTGTGAGGGCGCGGGTTAGTGTGAGCGTACGGGTTAGGATTAGGGGACGGGTGAGGGGAAGGCTTCGGGGAAGGGTTAGGGTTAGGGTTCGGGCTAGGGTTAGGGTTAGGGGACGGGGACGGTTTAGGGTCCAGGTGAGGGTACGACAACGGTTTAGGGGGAGCGTACGTGTGAGGGCGTGGGTTAGTGTGAGCGTACGGGTTAGGATTAGGGGACGGGTGAGGGGAAGGCTTCGGGGAAGGGTTAGGGTTAGGGTTCAGGCTAGGGTTAGGGTTAGGGGACGGGGACGGTTTAGGGTCCAGGTGAGGGTACGACAACGGTTTAGGGGGAGCGTACGTGTGAGGGCGCGGGTTAGTGTGAGCGTACGGGTTAGGAATAGGGGACAGATGAGGGGAAGGCTTCGGGGAAGGGTTAGGGTTAGGGTTCGGGTTAGGGTTAGGGTTAGGGGACGGGGACGGTTTAGGGTCCAGGTGAGGGCACGACAACGGTTTAGGCGGAGCATACGTGTGAGGGCGCGGGTTAGTGTGAGCGTACGGGTTAGGATTAGGGGACGGGTGAGGGCAAGCTTCGGGGAAGTGTTAGGGTTAGGGTTCGGGCTAGGGTTAGGGTTAGGGGACGGGGACGGTTTAGGGTCCAGGTGAGGGTACGACAACGGTTTAGGGGGAGCGTACGTGTGAGGGCTCGGGTTAGTGTGAGCGTACGGGTTAGGATTAGGGTACGGGTGAGGGGAAAGCCTTGGGGAAGGGTTAGGGTTAGGGTTCGGGCTAGGGTTAGGGTTAGGGGACGGGGACGGTTTAGGGTCCAGGTGAGGGTACGACAACGGTTTAGGGGGAGCGTACGTGTGAGGGCGCGGGTTAGTGTGAGCGTACGGGTTAGGATTAGGGGACGGGTGAGGGGAAGGCTTCGGGGAAGTGTTAGGGTTAGGGTTCGGGCTAGGGTTAGGGTTAGGGGACGGGGACGGTTTAGGGTCCAGGTGAGGGTACGACAACGGTTTAGGGGGAGCGTACGTGTGAGGGCGCGGGTTAGTGTGAGTGTACGGGTTAGGATTAGGGGACGGGTGAGGGGAAGGCTTCAGGGAAGGGTTAGGGTTAGGGTTCGGGCTAGGGTTAGGGTTAGGTGACGGGGTAGGTTTAGGGTCCAGGTGAGGGTCCGACAACGGTTTAGGGGGAGCGTACGTGTGAGGGCGCGGGTTAGTGTGAGCGTACGGGTTAGGATTAGGGGACGGGTGAGGGGAAGGCTTCGGGGAAGGGTTAGGGTTAGGGTTCAGGCTAGGGTTAGCGTTAGGGGACGGGGACGGTTTAGGGTCCAGGTGAGGATCCGACAACGGTTTAGGGGGAGCGTACGTGTGAGGGCGCGGGTTAGTGTGAGCGTACGGGTTAGGATTAGGGGACGGGTGAGGGGAAGGCTTCGGGGAAGGGTTAGGGTTAGGTTTCGGGCTAGGGTTAGGGTTAGGGGACGGGGACGGTTTAGGGTCCAGGTGAGTGTACGACAACGGTTTAGGGGGAGCGTACGTGTGAGGGCACGGGTTAGTGGGAGCGTACGGGTTTGGAATAGGGGACGGGTGAGGGGAAGGCTTCGGGGAAGTGTTAGGGTTAGGGTTCGGGCTAGGGTTAGGGTTTGGGGACGGGGACGGTTTAGGGTCCAGGTGAGGGTACGACAACGGTTTAGGGGGAGCGTACGTGTGAGGGCGCGGGTTAGTGTGAGCGTACGGTTTAGGATTAGGGGACGGGTGAGGGAAGGCTTCGGGGAAGGGTTAGGGTTAGGGTTCGGGCTAGGGTTAGGGTTAGGGGACGGGGACGGTTTAGGTTCCAGGTGAGGGTACGACAACGGTTTAGGGGGAGCGTACGTGTGAGGGCGCGGGTTAGTGGGAGCGTACGGGTTAGGATTAGGGGACGGGTGAGGGGAAGGCTTCGGGGAAGGGTTAGGGTTAGGGTTCGGGCTAGGGTTAGGGTTAGGGGACGGGGACGGTTTAGGGTCCAGGTGAGGGTCCGACAACGGTTTAGGGGGAGCGTACGTGTGAGGGCGCGGGTTAGTGTGAGCGTACGGGTTAGGATTAGGGGACGGGTGAGGGGAAGGCTTCGGGGAAGGGTTAGGGTTAGGGTTCGGGCTAGGGTTAGGGTTAGGGGACGGGGACGGTTTAGGGTCCAGGTGAGGGTACGACAACGGTTTAGGGGGAGCGTACGTGTGAGGGCGCGGGTTAGTGTGAGCGTACGGGTTAGGATTAGGGGACGGGTGAGGGGAAGGCTTCGGGGAAGGGTTAGGGTTAGGGTTCGGGCTAGGGTTAGGGTCAGGGGACGGGGACGGTTTAGGGTCCAGGTGAGGGTACGACAACGGTTTAGGGGGAGCGTACGTGTGAGGGCGCGGGTTAGTGTGAGCGTACGGGTTAGGATTAGGGGACGGGTGAGGGGAAGGCTTCGGGGAAGTGTTAGGGTTAGGGTTCGGGCTAGGGTTAGGGTTAGGGGACGGGGACGGTTTAGGGTCCAGGTGAGGGTACGACAACAGTTTTGGGGGAGAGTACGTGTGAGGGCGCGGGTTAGTGTGATCGTACGGGTTAGGATTAGGAGACGGGTGAGAGGAAGGCTTCGGGGAAGGGTTAGGTTTAGGGTTCGGGCTAGGGTTAGGGTTAGGGGACGGGGACGGTTTAGGGTCCAGGTGAGGGTACGACAACGGTTTAGGGGGAGCGTACGTGTGAGGGTGCGGGTTAGTGTGAACGTACGGGTTAGGATTAGGGGACGGGTGAGGGGAAGGCTTCGGGGAAGGGTTAGGGTTAGGGTTCGGGCTAGGGTTAGGGTTAGGAGACGGGGACGGTTTAGAGTCCAGGTGAGGGTACGACAACAGTTTAGGGGGAGCGTACGTGTGAGGGCGCGGGTTAGTGTGAGTGTACGGGTTAGGATTAGGGGACGGGTGAGGGGAAGGCTTCGGGGAAGGGTTAGGGTTAGGGTTCGGGCTAGGGTTAAGGTTAGGGGACGGGGACAGTTTAGGGTCCAGGTGAGGGTACGACAACGGTTTAGGGGGAGCGTACGTGTGAGGGTGCGGCTTAGTGTGAGCGTACGGGTTAGGATTAGGGGACGGGTGAGGGGAAGGCTTCGGGGAAGGGTTAGGGTTAGGGTTCGGGCTAGGGTTAGGGTTAGGGGACGGGGACGGTTTAGGGTCCAGGTGAGGGTACGACAACGGTTTAGGGGGAGCGTACGTGTGAGGGCGCGGGTTAGTGTGAGCGTACGGGTTAGGATTAGGGGACGGGTGAGGGGAAGGCTTCGGGGAAGGGTTAGGCTTAGGGTTCGGGCTAGGGTTAGGGTTAGGGGACGGGGACGGTTTAGGGTCCAGGTGAGGGTACGACAACGGTTTAGGGGGAGCGTACGTGTGAGGGCGCGGGTTAGTGTGAGCGTACGGGTTAGGATTAGGGGACGGGTGAGGGGAAGGCTTCGGGGAAGTGTTAGGGTTAGGGTTCGGGCTAGGGTTAGGGTTAGGGGACGGGGACGGTTTAGGGTCCAGGTGAGGGTACGACAACTGTTTAGGGGGAGCGTACGTGTGAGGGCGCGGGTTAGTGTGAGCGTACGGTTTAGGATTAGGGGACTGGTGAGGGGAAGGCTTCGGGGAAGGGTTAGGGTTAGGGTTCGGGCTAGGGTTAGGGTTAGGGGACGGGGACGGTTTAGGGTCCAGGTGAGGGTCCGACAACGGTTGAGGGGGAGCGTACGTGTGAGGGCGCGGGTTAGTGTGAGCGTACGGGTTAGGATTAGGGGACGGGTGAGGGGAAGGCTTCAGGGAAGGGTTAGGGTTAGGGTTCGGGCTAGGGTTAGGGTTAGGTGACGGGGACGGTTTAGGGTCCAGGTGAGGGTACGACAACGGTTTAGGGGGAGCGTACGTGTGAGGGCGCGGGTTAGTGTGAGCGTACGGGTTAGGATTAGGGGACGGGTGAGGGGAAGGCTTCGTGGAAGTGTTAGGGTTAGGGTTCGGGCTAGGGTTAGGGTTAGGGGATGGGGACGGTTTAGGGTCCAGGTGAGGGTCCGACAACGGTTTAAGGGGAGCGTACGTGTGAAGGCGCGGGTTAGTGTGAGCGTACGGGTTAGGATTAGGGGACGGGTGAGGGGAAGGCTTCGGGGAAGGGTTAGGGTTAGGGTTCGGGCTAGGGTTAGGGTTAGGGGACGGGGACGGTTTAGGGTCCAGGTGAGGGTACGACAACGGTTTAGGGGGAGCGTACGTGTGAGGGCGCAGGTTAGTGTGAGCGTACGGGTTAGGATTAGGGGACGGGTGAGGGGAAGGCTTCGTGGAAGTGTTAGGGTTAGGGTTCGGGCTAGGGTTAGGGTTAGGGGACGGGGACGGTTTAGGGTCCAGGTGAGGGTACGGCAACGGTTTAGGGGGAGCGTACGTGTGACGGCGCGGGTTAGTGTGAGCATACGGGTTAGGATTAGGGGACGGGTGAGGGGAAGGCTTCGGGGAAGTGTTAGGGTTAGGGTTCGGGCTAGGGTTAGGGTTAGGGGACGGGGACGGTTTAGGGTCCAGGTGAGGGTACGAGAACGGTTTAGGGGGAGCGTACGTGTGAGGGTGCGGGTTAGTGTGAGCGTACGGGTTAGGATTAGGTACGGGTGAGGGGAAGGCTTCGGGGAAGGGTTAGGGTTAGGGTTCGGGCTAGGGTTAGGGTTAGGGGACGGGGACGGTTTAGGGTCCAGGTGAGGGCACGACAACGGTTTAGGCGGATCATACGTGTGAGGGCGCAGGTGAGTGTGAGCGTACGGGTTACGATTAGGGGATGGGTGAGGGCAAGCTTCGGGGAAGTGTTAGGGTTAGGGTTCGGGCTAGGGTTAGGGTTAGGGGACGGGGACGGTTTAGGGTCCAGGTGAGGGTACGACAACGGTTTAGGGGGAGCGTACGTGTTAGGGCGCGGGTTAGTGTGAGCGTACGGGTTAGGATTAGGGGACGGGTGAGGGGAAGGCTTCGGGGAAGGGTTAGGGTTAGGGTTCGGGCTAGGGTTAGGGTTAGGGGAAGGGGACGGTTTAGGGTCCAGGTGAGGGTACGACAACGGTTTAGGGGGAGCGTACGTGTGAGGGTGCGAGTTAGTGTGAACTTACGGGTTAGGATTAGGGGACGGGTGAGGGGAAGGCTTCGGGGAAGGGTTAGGGTTAGGGTTCGGGCTAGGGTTAGGGTTAGGAGACGGGGACGGTTTAGAGTCCAGGTGAGGGTACGACAACGGTTTAGGGGTAGCGTACGTGTGAGGGCGCGGGTTAGTGTGAGCGTACGGGTTAGGATTACGGGACGGGTGAGGGGAAGGCTTCGGGGAAGGGTTAGGGTTAGGGTTCGGGCTAGGGTTAGGGTTACGGGACGGGGACGGTTTAGGGTCCAGGTGAGGGTACGACAACGGTTTAGGGGGAGCGTACGTGTGAGGGCGCGGGTTAGTGTGAGCGTACGGGTTAGGATTAGGGGACGGGTGAGGGGAAGGCTTCGGGGAAGGGTTAGGGTTAGGGTTCGGGCTAGGGTTAGGGTTAGGGGACGGGGATGGTTTAGGGTCCAGGTGAGGGTACGACAACGGTTTAGGGGGAGAGTACGTGTGAGGGCGCGGGTTAGTGTGAGCGTACGGGTTAGGATTAGGGGACGGGTGAGGGGAAGGCTTCGGGGAAGGGTTAGGGTTAGGGTTCGGGCTAGGGTAAGGGTTAGGGGACGGGGACGGTTTAGGGTCCAGGTGAGGGTACGACAACGGTTTAGGGGGAGCGTACGTGTGAGGGCGCGGGTTAGTGTGAGCGTACGGGTTAGGATTAGGGGACGGGTGAGGGGAAGGCTTCGGGGAAGGGTTAGGGTTAGGGTTCGGGCTAGGGTTAGGGTTAGGGGACGGGGACGGTTTAGGGTCCAGGTGAGGGTACGACAACGGTTTAGGGGGAGCGTACGTGTGAGGGCGTGGGTTAGTGTGAGCGTACGGGTTAGGATTAGGGGACGGGTGAGGGGAAGGCTTCGGGGAAGGGTTAGGGTTAGGGTTAGGGTTAGGGGACGGGGACGGTTTAGGGTCCAGGTGAGGGTACGACAACGGTTTAGGGGGAGCGTACGTGTGAGGGCGCGGGTTAGTGTGAGCGTACGGGTTAGGATTAGGGGACGGGTGAGGGGAAGGCTTCGGGGAAGGGTTAGGGTTAGGGTTCGGGCTAGGGTTAGGGTTAGGGGACGGGGACGGTTTAGGGTCCAGGTGAGGGTACGACAACGGTTTAGGGGGAGCGTATGTGTGAGGGAGCGGGTTAGTGTGAGCGTACGGGTTAGGATTAGGGGACGGGTGAGGGGAAAGCTTCGGGGAAGGGTTAGGGTTAGGGTTCGGGCTAGGGTTAGGGTTAGGGGACGGGGACGGTTTAGGGTCCAGGTGAGGGTACGGCAACGGTTTAGGGGGAGCGTACGTGTGAGGGCGCGGGTTAGTGTGAGCATACGGGTTAGGATTAGGGGACGGGTGAGGGGAAGGCTTCGGGGAAGTGTTAGGGTTAGGGTTCGGGCTAGGGTTAGGGTTAGGGGACGGGGACGGTTTAGGGTCCAGGTGAGGGTACGAGAACGGTTTAGGGGGAGCGTACGTGTGAGGGTGCGGGTTAGTGTGAGCGTACGGGTTAGGATTAGGTACGGGTGAGGGGAAGGCTTCGGGGAAGGGTTAGGGTTAGGGTTCGGGCTAGGGTTAGGGTTAGGGGACGGGGACGGTTTAGGGTCCAGGTGAGGGCACGACAACGGTTTAGGCGGAGCATACGTGTGAGGGCGCAGGTGAGTGTGAGCGTACGGGTTACGATTAGGGGATGGGTGAGGGCAAGCTTCGGGGAAGTGTTAGGGTTAGGGTTCGGGCTAGGGTTAGGGTTAGGGGACGGGGACGGTTTAGGGTCCAGGTGAGGGTACGACAACGGTTTAGGGGGAGCGTACGTGTTAGGGCGCGGGTTAGTGTGAGCGTACGGGTTAGGATTAGGGGACGGGTGAGGGGAAGGCTTCGGGGAAGGGTTAGGGTTAGGGTTCGGGCTAGGGTTAGGGTTAGGGGAAGGGGACGGTTTAGGGTCCAGGTGAGGGTACGACAACGGTTTAGGGGGAGCGTACGTGTGAGGGCGCGGGTTAGTGTGAGCGTACGGGTTAGGATTAGGGGACGGGTGAGGGGAAAGCTTCGGGGAAGGGTTAGGGTTAGGGTTCGGGCTAGGGTTAGGGTTAGGGGACGGGGACGGTTTAGGGTCCAGGTGAGGGTACGACAACGGTTTAGGGGGAGCGTACGTGTGAGGGCGCGGGTTAGTGTGAGCGTACGGGTTAGGATTAGGGGACGGGTGAGGGGAAGGCTTCAGGGAAGGGGTTAGGGTTAGGGTTCGGGCTAGGGTTAGGGTTAGGTGACGGGGTCGGTTTAGGGTCCAGGTGAGGGTACGACAACGGTTTAGGGGGAGCGTACGTGTGAGGGCACGGGTTAGTGTGAGCGTACGGGTTAGGATTAGGGGACGGGTGAGGGGAAGGCTTCGGGGAAGGGTTAGGGTTAGGGTTCGGGCTAGGTTTAGCGTTAGGGGACGGGGACGGTTTAGGGTCCAGGTGAGGATCCGACAACGGTTTAGGGGGAGCGTAAGTGTGAGGGCGCGGGTTAGTGTGAGCGTACGGGTTAGGATTAGGGGACGGGTGAGGGGAAGGCTTCGGGGAAGGGTTAGGGTTAGGGTTCGGGCTAGGGTTAGGATTAGGGGACGGGGACGGTTTAGGGTCCAGGTGAGTGTACGACAACGGTTTAGGAGGAGCTTACATGTGAGAGAATGGGTTAGTGTGAGCGTATGGGTTAGGATTAGGGGACGGGTGAGGGGAAGGCTTCGGGGAAGGGTTAGGGTTAGGTTTTGGGCTAGGGTTAGGGTTAGGGGACGGGGACGGTTTAGGGTCCAGGTGAGGGCACGACAACGGTTTAGGCGGAGCGTACGTGTGAGGGCGCGGATTAGTGTGAGCGTACGTGTTAGGATTAGGGGACGGGTGAGGGGAAAGCTTCGGGGAAGTGTTAGGGTTAGGGTTCGGGCTAGGGTTAGGTTTAGGTGACGGGGACGGTTTAGGGTCCAGGTGAGGGTACGACAACGGTTTAGGGGGAGCGTACGTGTGAGGGCGAGGGTTAGTGTGAGCGTACGGGTTAGGATTAGGGGACGGGTGAGGGGAAGGCTTCGGGGAAGGGTTAGGGTTAGGGTTCGGGTTAGGGTTAGGGTTAGGGGAAGGGGACGGTTTAGGTTCCAGGTGAGGGTACGACAACGGTTTAGGTGGAGCGAACGTGTGAGGGCGCGGGTTAGTGTGAGCGTACGGGTTAGGATTAGGGCACGGGTGAGGGGAAGGCTTCGGGGAAGGGTTAGGGTTAGGGTTCGGGCTAGGGTTAGTGTTAGGGGACGGGGACGGTTTAGGGTCCAGGTGACGGTACGACAACGGTTTAGGGGGAGCGTACGTGTGAGGGCGCGGGTTAGTGTGAGCGTACGGGTTAGGATTAGGGGACGGGTGAGGGGAAGGCTTCGGGGAAGGGTTAGGGTTAGGGTTCGTGCTAGGGATAGGGTTAGGGGACGGGGACGGTTTAGGGTCCAGCTGAGGGTACGACAACGGTGTAGGGGGAGCATACGTGTGAGGGCGCGGGTTAGTGTGAGCGTACGGGTTAGGATTAGGGGACGGGTGAGGGGAAGGCTTCGGGGAAGGGTTAGGGTTAGGGTTCGGGCTAGGGTTAGGGTTCGGGGACGGGGACGGTTTAGGGTCCAGGTGAGGGTACGACAACGGTTTAGGGGGAGCGTACGTTTGAGGGCGCGGGTTAGTGTGAGCGTACGGTTTAGGATTAGGGGACGGGTGAGGGGAAGGCTTTGGGGAAGGGTTAGGGTTAGGGTTCGGGCTAGGGTTAGGGTTAGGGGACGGGGACGGTTTAGGGTCCAGGTGAGGGTCCGACAACGGTTTAGGGGGAGCATACGTGTGAGGGCGCGGGTTAGTGGGAGCGTACGGGTTAGGATTAGGGGACGGGTGAGGGGAAGGCTTCGGGGAAGTGTTAGGGTTAGGGTTGGGGCTAGGGTTAGGGTTAGGGGACGGGGACGGTTTAGGGTCCAGGTGAGGGTACGACAACGGTTTAGGGGGAGCGTACGTGTGAGGGTGCGGGTTAGTGGGAGCGTACGGGTTAGGATTAGGGGACGGGTGAGGGGAAGGCTTCGGGGAAGGGTTAGGGTTTGGGTTCGGGCTAGGGTTAGGGTTAGGGGACGGGGAAGGTTTAGGGTCCAGGTGAGGGTACGACAACGGTTTAGGGGGAGCGTACGTGTGAGGGCGTGGGTTAGTGTGAGCGTACGGGTTAGGATTAGGGGACGGGTGAGGGGAAGGCTTCGGGGAAGGGTTAGGGTTAGGGTTCGGGCTAGGGTTAGGGTTAGGGGACGGGGACGGTTTAGGGTCCAGGTGAGGGTACGAGAACGGTTTAGGGGGAGCGTACGTGTGAGGGCGCGGGTTAGTGTGAGCGTACGGGTTAGGATGAGGGGACGGGTGATGGGAAGGCTTCGTGGCAGGGTTATGGTAAGGGTTCGGGCTAGGGTTAGGCTTAGGGGACGGGGACGGTTTAGGGTCCAGGTGAGGGTACGACAACGGTTTAGGGGGAGCGTACGTGTGAGGGCGCGGGTTAGTGTGAGCGTACGGGTTAGGATTAGGGGACGGGTGAGGGGAAGGCTTCGGGGAAGGGTTAGGGTTAGGGTTCGGCCTAGGGTTAGGGTTAGGGGACGGGGACGGTTTAGGGTCCAGGTGAGGGTCCGACAACGGTTTAGGGGGAGCGTATGTGTGAGTGCGCTGGTTAGTGTGAGCGTACGGGTTAGGATTAGGGGACGGGTGAGGGGAAGGCTTCGGGGAAGGGTTAGGGTTAGGGTTCGGGCTAGGGTTAGGGTTAGGTGACGGGGACGGTTTAGGGTCCAGGTGAGGGTACGACAACGGTTTAGGGGGAGCGTACGTGTGAGGGCGCGGGTTAGTGTGAGCGTACGGGTTAGGATTAGGGGACGGGTGAGGGGAAGGCTTCGGGGAAGGGTTAGGGTTAGGGTTCGGGCTAGGGTTAGCGTTAGGGGACGGGGACGGTTTAGGGTCCAGGTGAGGGTCCGACAGCGGTTTAGGGGGAGCGTACGTGTGAGGGCGCGGGTTAGTGTGAGCGTACGGGTTAGGATTAGGGGACGGGTGAGGGGAAGGCTTCGGGGAAGGGTTAGGGTTAGGGTTCGGGCTAGGGTTAGGGTTAGGGGACGGGGACGGTTTAGGGTCCAGGTGAGGGTACGACAACGGTTTAGGGGGAGCTTACGTGTGAGGGCACGGGTTAGTGTGAGCGTACGGGTTAGGATTAGGGGACGGGTGAGGGGAAGGCTTCGGGGAAGGGTTAGGGTTAGGGTTCGGTCTAGGGTTAGGGTTAGGGGACGGGGACGGTTTAGGGTCCAGGTGAGGGTACGACAACGGTTTAGGGGGAGCGTACGTGTGAGGGCGCGGGTTAGTGTGAGCGTACGGGTTAGGATTAGGGGACGGTTGAGGGGAAGGCTTCGGGGAAGGATTAGGGTTAGGGTTCGGGCTAGGGTTAGGGTTAGGGGACGGGGACGGTTTAGGGTCCAGGTGAGGGTCCGACAACGGTTTAGGGGGAGCGTACGTGTGAGGGCGCAGGTTAGTGTGAGCGTACGTGTTAGGATTAGGGGACGGGTGAGGGGAAGGCTTCGGGGAAGGGTTAGGGTTAGTGTTCGGGCTAGGGTTAGGGGACGGGGACGGTTTAGGGTCCAGGTGAGGGTACGACAACGGTTTAGGGGGAGCGTACGTGTGAGGGCGCGGGTTAGTGTGAGCGTACGGGTTAGGATTAGGGGACGGGTGAGGGGAAGGCTTCGGGGAAGGTTTAAGGTTAGGGTTTGGGCTAGGGTTAGGGTTAGGGGACGGGGACGGTTTAGGGTCCAGGTGAGGGTACGACAACGGTTTAGGGGTAGCGTACGTGTGAGGGCGCGGGTTAGTGTGAGCGTACGGTTTAGGATTAGGGGACGGGTGAGGGGAAGGCTTCGGGGAAGTGTTAGGGTTACGGTTCGGGCTAGGTTTAGGGTTAGGGGACGGGGACGGTTTAGGGTCCAGGTGAGGGTACGACAACGGTTTAGGGGGAGCGTACGTGTGAGGGCGTGGGTTAGTGTGAGCGTACGTGTTAGGATTAGGGGACGGGTGAGGGGAAGGCTTCGGGGAAGGGTTAGGGTTAGGGTTCGGGCAAGGGTTAGGGTTAGGGGACGGGGACGGTTTAGTATCCAGGTGAGGGTACGACAACGGTTTAGGGGGAGCGTACGTGTGAGGGTGCGAGTTGGTGTGAACGTACGGGTTAGGATTAGGGGACGGGTGAGGGGAAGGCTTCGGGGAAGGGTTAGGGTTAGGGTTCGGTCTAGGGTTAGGGTTAGGAGACGGGGACGGTTTAGAGTCCAGGTGAGGGTACGACAACGGTTTAGGGGTAGCGTACGTGTGAGGGCGCGGGTTAGTGTGAGCGTACGTGTTAGGATTAGGGGACGGGTGAGGGGAAGGCTTCGGGGAAGGGTTAGGGTTAGGGTTCGCGCTAGGGTTACGGTTAGGGGATGGGGACAGTTTAGGGTCCAGGTGAGGGTACGACAACGGTTTAGGGGGAGCGTACGTGTGAGGGCGCGGGTTAGTGTGAGCGTACGGGTTAGGATTAGGGGACGGGTGAGGGGAAGGCTTCGGGGAAGGGTTAGGGTTAGGGTTCGGGCTAGGGTTAGGGTTACGGGACGGGGACGGTTTAGGGTCCAGGTGAGGGTACGACAACGGTTTAGGGGGAGCGTACGTGTGAGGGCGCGGGTTAGTGTGAGCGTACGGGTTAGGATTAAGGGACGGGTGAGGGGAAGGCTTCGGGGAAGGGTTAGGGTTAGGGTTCGGGCTAGGGTTAGGGTTAGGGGACGGGGACGGTTTAGGGTCCAGGTGAGGGTACGACAACGGTTTAGGGGGAGCGTACGTGTGAGGGCGTGGGTTAGTGTGAGCGTACGGGTTAGGATTAGGAGACGGGTGAGGGGAAGGCTTCGGGGAAGGGTTAGGGTTAGGGTTCAGGCTAGGGTTATGGTTAGGGGACGGGGACGGTTTAGGGTCCAGGTGAGGGTACGACAACGGTTTAGGGGGAGCGTACGTGTGAGGGCGCGGGTTAGTGTGAGCGTACGGGTTAGGAATAGGGGACGGATGAGGGGAAGGCTTCGGGGAAGGGTTAGGGTTAGGGTTCGGGCTAGGGTTAGGGTTAGGGGACGGGGACGGTTTAGGGTCCAGGTGAGGCCACGACAACGGTTTAGGCGGAGCATACGTGTGAGGGCGCGGGTTAGTGTGAGCGTACGGGTTAGGATTAGGGGACGGGTGAGGGCAAGCTTCGGGGAAGTGTTAGGGTTAGGGTTCGGGCTAGGGTTAGGGTTAGGGGACGGGGACGGTTTAGGGTCCAGGTGAGGGTACGACAACGGTTTAGGGGGAGCGTACGTGTGAGGGCTCGGGTTAGTGTGAGCGTACGGGTTAGGATTAGGGTACGGGTGAGGGGAAAGCCTCGGGGAAGGGTTAGGGTTAGGGTTCGGGCTAGGGTTAGGGTTAGGGGACGGGGACGGTTTAGGGTCCAGGTGAGGGTACGACAACGGTTTAGGGGGAGCGTACGTGTGAGGGCGCGGGTTAGTGTGAGCGTACGGGTTAGGATTAGGGGACGGGTGAGGGGAAGGCTTCGGGGAAGTGTTAGGGTTAGGGTTCGGGCTAGGGTTAGGGTTAGGGGACGGGGACGGTTTATGGTCCAGGTGAGGGTACGACAACGGTTTAGGGGGAGCGTACGTGTGAGGGCGCGGGTTAGTGTGAGCGTACGGGTTAGGATTAGGGGACGGGTGAGGGGAAGGCTTCAGGGAAGGGTTAGGGTTAGGGTTCGGGCTAGGGTTAGGGTTAGGTGACGGGGTCGGTTTAGGGTCCAGGTGAGGGTCCGACAACGGTTTAGGGGGAGCGTACGTGTGAGGGCGCGGGTTAGTGTGAGCGTACGGGTTAGGATTAGGGGACGGGTGAGGGGAAGGCTTCGGGGAAGGGTTAGGGTTAGGGTTCAGGCTAGGGTTAGCGTTAGGGGACGGGGACGGTTTAGGGTCCAGGTGAGGATCCGACAACGGTTTAGGGGGAGCGTACGTGTGAGGGCGCGGGTTAGTGTGAGCGTACGGGTTAGGATTAGGGGACGGGTGAGGGGAAGGCTTCGGGGAAGGGTTAGGGTTAGGGTTCGGGCTAGGGTTAGGGTTAGGGGACGGGGACGGTTTAGGGTCCAGGTGAGTGTACGACAACGGTTTAGGGGGAGCGTACGTGTGAGGGCACGGGTTAGTGGGAGCGTACGGGTTTGGAATAGGGGACGGGTGAGGGGAAGGCTTCGGGGAAGTGTTAGGGTTAGGGTTCGGGCTAGGGTTAGGGTTTGGGGACGGGGACGGTTTAGGGTCCAGGTGAGGGTACGACAACGGTTTAGGGGGAGCGTACGTGTGAGGGCGCGGGTTAGTGTGAGCGTACGGTTTAGGATTAGGGGACGGGTGAGGGAAGGCTTCGGGGAAGGGTTAGGGTTAGGGTTCGGGCTAGGGTTAGGGTTAGGGGACGGGGACGGTTTAGGTTCCAGGTGAGGGTACGACAACGGTTTAGGGGGAGCGTACGTGTGAGGGCGCGGGTTAGTGTGAGCGTACGGGTTAGGATTAGGGGACGGGTGAGGGGAAGGCTTCGGGGAAGGGTTAGGGTTAGGGTTCGGGCTAGGGTTAGGGTTAGGGGACGGGGACGGTTTAGGGTCCAGGTGAGGGTCCGACAACGGTTTAGGGGGAGCGTACGTGTGAGGGCGCGGGTTAGTGTGAGCGTACGGGTTAGGATTAGGGGACGGGTGAGGGGAAGGCTTCGGGGAAGGGTTAGGGTTAGGGTTCGGGCTAGGGTTAGGGTTAGGGGACGGGGACGGTTTAGGGTCCAGGTGAGGGTACGACAACGGTTTAGGGGGAGCGTACGTGTGAGGGCGCGAGTTAGTGTGAGCGTACGGGTTAGGATTAGGGGACGGGTGAGGGGAAGGCTTCGGGGAAGGGTTAGGGTTAGGGTTCGGGCTAGGGTTAGGGTTAGGGGACGGGGACGGTTTAGGGTCCAGGTGAGGGTACGACAACGGTTTAGGGGGAGCGTACGTGTGAGGGCGCGGGTTAGTGTGAGCGTACGGGTTAGGATTAGGGGACGGGTGAGGGGAAGGCTTCGGGGAAGGGTTAGGGTTAGGGTTCGGGCTAGGGTTAGGGTTAGGGGACGGGGACGGTTTAGGGTCCAGGTGAGGGTACGACAACGGTTTAGGGGGAGCGTACGTGTGAGGGCGCGGGTTAGTGTGAGCGTACGGGTTAGGATTAGGGGACGGGTGAGGGGAAGGCTTCGGGGAAGTGTTAGGGTTAGGGTTCGGGCTAGGGTTAGGGTTAGGGGACGGGGACGGTTTAGGGTCCAGGTGAGGGTACGACAACGGTTTATGGGGAGCGTACGTGTGAGGGCGCGGGTTAGTGTGAGCGTACGGGTTAGGATTAGGGGACGGGTGAGGGGAAGGCTTCAGGGAAGGGTTAGGGTTAGGGTTCGGGCTAGGGTTAGGGTTAGGGGACGGGGACGGTTTAGGGTCCAGGTGAGGGTACGACAACGGTTTAGGGGGAGCGTACGTGTGAGGGCGCGGGTTAGTGTGAGCGTACGGGTTAGGATTAGGGGACGGGTGAGGGGAAGGCTTCGTGGAAGTGTTAGGGTTAGGGTTCGGGCTAGGGTTAGGGTTAGGGGACGGGGACGGTTTAGGGTCCAGGTGAGGGTCCGACAACGGTTTAAGGGGAGCATACGTGTGAAGGCGCGGGTTAGTGTGAGCGTACAGGTTAGGATTAGGGGACGGGTGAGGGGAAGGCTTCGGGGAAGGGTTAGGGTTAGGGTTCGGGCTAGGGTTAGGGTTAGGGGACGGGGACGGTTTAGGGTCCAGGTGAGGGTACGACAACGGTTTAGGGGGAGCGTACGTGTGAGGGCACGGGTTAGTGTGAGCGTACGGGTTAGGATTAGGGGACGGGTGAGGGGAAGGCTTCGGGGAAGGGTTAGGGTTAGGGTTCGGGCTAGGGTTAGGGTTAGGGGACGGGGACGGTTTAGGGTCCAGGTGAGGGTACGACAACGGTTTAGGGGGAGCGTACGTGTGAGGGCGCGAGTTAGTGTGAGCGTACGGGTTAGGATTAGGGGACGGGTGAGGGGAAGGCTTCGGGGAAGGGTTAGGGTTAGGGTTCAGGCTAGGGTTAGGGTTAGGGTACGGGGACGGTTTAGGGTCCAGGTGAGGGTACGACAACGGTTTACGGGGAGCGTACGTGTGAGGGCGCGGGTTAGTGTGAGCGTACGGGTTAGGATTAGGGGACGGGTGAGGGGAAGGCTTCGGGGAAGGGTTAGGGTTAGGGTTCGGGCTAGGGTTAGGGTTAGGAGACGGGGACGGTTTAGAGTCCAGGTGAGGGTACGACAACGGTTTAGGGGTAGCGTACGTGTGAGGGCGCGGGTTAGTGTGAGCGTACGGGTTAGGATTACGGGACGGGTGAGGGGAAGGCTTCGGGGAAGGGTTAGGTTTAGGGTTCGGGCTAGGGTTAGGGTTACGGGACGGGGACGGTTTAGGGTCCAGGTGAGGGTACGACAACGGTTTAGGGGGAGCGTACGTGTGAGGGCGCGGGTTAGTGTGAGCGTACGGGTTAGGATTAGGGGACGGGTGAGGGGAAGGCTTCGGGGAAGGGTTAGGGTTAGGGTTCGGGCTAGGGTTAGGGTTAGGGGACGGGGATGGTTTAGGGTCCAGGTGAGGGTACGGCAACGGTTTAGGGGGAGAGTACGTGTGAGGGCGCGGGTTAGTGTGAGCGTACGGGTTAGGATTAGGGGACGGGTGAGGGGAAGGCTTCGGGGAAGGGTTAGGGTTAGGGTTCGGGCTAGGGTAAGGGTTAGGGGACGGGGACGGTTTAGGGTCCAGGTGAGGGTACGACAACGGTTTAGGGGGAGCGTACGTGTGAGGGCGCGGGTTAGTGTGAGCGTACGGGTTAGGATTAGGGGACGGGTGAGGGGAAGGCTTCGGGGAAGGGTTAGGGTTAGGGTTCGGGCTAGGGTTAGGGTTAGGGGACGGGGACGGTTTAGGGTCCAGGTGAGGGTACGACAACGGTTTAGGGGGAGCGTACGTGTGAGGGCGTGGGTTAGTGTGAGCATACGGGTTAGGATTAGGGGACGGGTGAGGGGAAGGCTTCGGGGAAGGGTTAGGGTTAGGGTTCGGGCTAGGGTAAGGGTTAGGGGACGGGGACGGTTTAGGGTCCAGGTGAGGGTACGACAACGGTTTAGGGGGAGCGTACGTGTGAGGGCGCGGGTTAGTGTGAGCGTACGGGTTAGGATTAGGGGACGGGTGAGGGGAAGGCTTCGGGGAAGCGTTAGGGTTAGGGTTCGGGCTAGGGTTAGGGTTAGGGGACGGGGACGGTTTAGGGTCCAGGTGAGGGTACGACAACGGTTTAGGGGGAGCGTACGTGTGAGGGCGTGGGTTAGTGTGAGCGTACGGGTTAGGATTAGGGGACGGGTGAGGGGAAGGCTTCGGGGAAGGGTTAGGGTTAGGGTTAGGGTTAGGGGACGGGGACGGTTTAGGGTCCAGGTGAGGGTACGACAACGGTTTAGGGGGAGCGTACGTGTGAGGGCGCGGGTTAGTGTGAGCGTACGGGTTAGGATTAGGGGACGGGTGAGGGGAAGGCTTCGGGGAAGGGTTAGGGTTAGGGTTCGGGCTAGGGTTAGGGTTAGGGGACGGGGACGGTTTAGGGTCCAGGTGAGGGTACGACAACGGTTTAGGGGGAGCGTATGTGTGAGGGCGCGGGTTAGTGTGAGCGTACGGGTTAGGATTAGGGGACGGGTGAGGGGAAAGCTTCGGGGAAGGGTTAGGGTTAGGGTTCGGGCTAGGGTTAGGGTTAGGGGACGGGGACGGTTTAGGGTCCAGGTGAGGGTACGGCAACGGTTTAGGGGGAGCGTACGTGTGAGGGCGCGGGTTAGTGTGAGCATACGGGTTAGGATTAGGGGACGGGTGAGGGGAAGGCTTCGGGGAAGTGTTAGGGTTAGGGTTCGGGCTAGGGTTAGGGTTAGGGGACGGGGACGGTTTAGGGTCCAGGTGAGGGTACGAGAACGGTTTAGGGGGAGCGTACGTGTGAGGGTGCGGGTTAGTGTGAGCGTACGGGTTAGGATTAGGTACGGGTGAGGGGAAGGCTTCGGGGAAGGGTTAGGGTTAGGGTTCGGGCTAGGGTTAGGGTTAGGGGACGGGGACGGTTTAGGGTCCAGGTGAGGGCACGACAACGGTTTAGGCGGAGCATACGTGTGAGGGTGCAGGTGAGTGTGAGCGTACGGGTTACGATTAGGGGATGGGTGAGGGCAAGCTTCGGGGAAGTGTTAGGGTTAGGGTTCGGGCTAGGGTTAGGGTTAGGGGACGGGGACGGTTTAGGGTCCAGGTGAGGGTACGACAACGGTTTAGGGGGAGCGTACGTGTTAGGGCGCGGGTTAGTGTGAGCGTACGGGTTAGGATTAGGGGACGGGTGAGGGGAAGGCTTCGGGGAAGGGTTAGGGTTAGGGTTCGGGCTAGGGTTAGGGTTAGGGGAAGGGGACGGTTTAGGGTCCAGGTGAGGGTACGACAACGGTTTAGGGGGAGCGTACGTGTGAGGGCGCGGGTTAGTGTGAGCGTACGGGTTAGGATTAGGGGACGGGTGAGGGGAAAGCTTCGGGGAAGGGTTAGGGTTAGGGTTCGGGCTAGGGTTAGGGTTAGGGGACGGGGACGGTTTAGGGTCCAGGTGAGGGTACGACAACGGTTTAGGGGGAGCGTACGTGTGAGGGCGCGGGTTAGTGTGAGCGTACGGGTTAGGATTAGGGGACGGGTGAGGGGAAGGCTTCAGGGAAGGGGTTAGGGTTAGGGTTCGGGCTAGGGTTAGGGTTAGGTGACGGGGTCGGTTTAGGGTCCAGGTGAGGGTACGACAACGGTTTAGGGGGAGCGTACGTGTGAGGGCACGGGTTAGTGTGAGCGTACGGGTTAGGATTAGGGGACGGGTGAGGGGAAGGCTTCGGGGAAGGGTTAGGGTTAGGGTTCGGGCTAGGGTTAGCGTTAGGGGACGGGGACGGTTTAGGGTCCAGGTGAGGATCCGACAACGGTTTAGGGGGAGCGTACGTGTGAGGGCGCGGGTTAGTGTGAGCGTACGGGTTAGGATTAGGGGACGGGTGAGGGGAAGGCTTCGGGGAAGGGTTAGGGTTAGGGTTCGGGCTAGGGTTAGGATTAGGGGACGGGGACGGTTTAGGGTCCAGGTGAGTGTACGACAACGGTTTAGGAAGAGCTTACATGTGAGAGAATGGGTTAGTGTGAGCGTATGGGTTAGGATTAGGGGACGGGTGAGGGGAAGGCTTCGGGGAAGGGTTAGGGTTAGGTTTTGGGCTAGGGTTAGGGTTAGGGGACGGGGACGGTTTATGGTCCAGGTGAGGGCACGACAACGGTTTAGGCGGAGCGTACGTGTGAGGGCGCGGGTTAGTGTGAGCGTACGTGTTAGGATTAGGGGACGGGTGAGGGGAAAGCTTCGGGGAAGTGTTAGGGTTAGGGTTCGGGCTAGGGTTAGGTTTAGGTGACGGGGACGGTTTAGGGTCCAGGTGAGGGTACGACAACGGTTTAGGGGGAGCGTACGTGTGAGGGCGAGGGTTAGTGTGAGCGTACGGGTTAGGATTAGGGGACGGGTGAGGGGAAGGCTTCGGGGAAGGGTTAGGGTTAGGGTTCGGGTTAGGGTTAGGGTTAGGGGAAGGGGACGGTTTAGGTTCCAGGTGAGGTTACGACAACGGTTTAGGTGGAGCGAACGTGTGAGGGCGCGGGTTAGTGTGAGCGTACGGGTTAGGATTAGGGCACGGGTGAGGGGAAGGCTTCGGGGAAGGGTTAGGGTTAGGGTTCGGGCTAGGGTTAGGGTTAGGGGACGGGGACGGTTTAGGGTCCAGGTGACGGTACGACAACGGTTTAGGGGGAGCGTACGTGTGAGGGCGCGGGTTAGTGTGAGCGTACGGGTTAGGATTAGGGGACGGGTGAGGGGAAGGCTTCGGGGAAGGGTTAGGGTTAGAGTTCGTGCTAGGGATAGGGTTAGGGGACGGGGACGGTTTAGGGTCCAGCTGAGGGTACGACAACGGTTTAGGGGGAGCATACGTGTGAGGGCGCGGGTTAGTGTGAGCGTACGGGTTAGGATTAGGGGACGGGTGAGGGGAAGGCTTCGGGGAAGGGTTAGGGTTAGGGTTCGGGCTAGGGTTAGGGTTCGGGGACGGGGACGGTTTAGGGTCCAGGTGAGGGTACGACAACGGTTTAGGGGGAGCGTACGTGTGAGGGCGCGTGTTAGTGTGAGCGTACGGGTTAGGATTAGGGGACGGGTGAGGGGAAGGCTTTGGGGAAGGGTTAGGGTTAGGGTTCGGGCTAGGGTTAGGGTTAGGGGACGGGGACGGTTTAGGGTCCAGGTGAGGGTCCGACAACGGTTTAGGGGGAGCATACGTGTGAGGGCGCGGGTTAGTGGGAGCGTACGGGTTAGGATTAGGGGACGGGTGAGGGGAAGGCTTCGGGGAAGTGTTAGGGTTAGGGTTGGGGCTAGGGTTAGGGTTAGGGGACGGGGACGGTTTAGGGTCCAGGTGAGGGTACGAGAACGGTTTAGGGGGAGCGTACGTGTGAGGGCGCGGGTTAGTGTGAGCGTACGGGTTAGGATGAGGGGACGGGTGATGGGAAGGCTTCGTGGCAGGGTTATGGTAAGGGTTCGGGCTAGGGTTAGGCTTAGGGGACGGGGACGGTTTAGGGTCCAGGTGAGGATACGACAACGGTTTAGGGGGAGCGTACGTGTGAGGGCGCGGGTTAGTGTGAGCGTACGGGTTAGGATTAGGGGACGGGTGAGGGGAAGGCTTCGGGGAAGGGTTAGGTTTAGGGTTCGGCCTAGGGTTAGGGTTAGGGGACGGGGACGGTTTAGGGTCCAGGTGAGGGTCCGACAACGGTTTAGGGGGAGCGTATGTGTGAGTGCGCTGGTTAGTGTGAGCGTACGGGTTAGGATTAGGGGACGGGTGAGGGGAAGGCTTCGGGGAAGGGTTAGGGTTAGGGTTCGGGCTAGGGTTAGGGTTAGGGGACGGGGACGGTTTAGGGTCCAGGTGAGGGTACGACAACGGTTTAGGGGGAGCGTACGTGTGAGGGCGCGGGTTAGTGTGAGCGTACGGGTTAGGATTAGGGGACGGGTGAGGGGAAGGCTTCGGGGAAGGGTTAGGGTTAGGGTTCGGGCTAGGGTTAGGGTTAGGGGACGGGGACGGTTTAGGGTCCAGGTGAGGGTACGACAACGGTTTAGGGGGAGCGTACGTGTGAGGGCGCGGGTTAGTGTGAGCGTACGGGTTAGGATTAGGGGACGGGTGAGGGGAAGGCTTCGGGGAAGGGTTAGGTTTAGGGTTCGGGCTAGGGTTAGGGTTAGGGGACGGGAACGGTTTTGGGTCCAGGTGAGGGTCCGACAACGGTTTAGGTGGAGCGTACGTGTGAGGGCGCGGGTTAGTGTGAGCGTACGGGTTAGCATTAGGGGACGGGTGAGAGGAAGGCTTCGGGGAAGGGTTAGGGTTAGGGTTCGGGCTAGGGTTAGGGTTAGGGGATGGGGACGGTTTAGGGTCCAGGTGAGGGTCCGACAACGGTTTAGGGGGAGCGTACGTGTGAGGGCGCGGGTTAGTGTGAGCGTACGGGTTAGGATTAGGGCACGGGTGAGGGGAAGGCTTCGGGGAAGGGTTAGGGTTAGGGTTCGGGCTAGGGTTAGGGTTAGGGAACGGGGACGGTTTAGGGTCCAGGTGAGGGTACAACAACGGTTTAGGGGGAGCATACGTGTGAGGTCGCGGGTTAGTGTGAGCGTACGGGTTAGGATTAGGGGACGGGTGAGGGGAAGGCTTCGGGGAAGGGTTAGGGTTAGGGTTCGGGCTAGGGTTAGGGTTAGGGGACGGGGACGGTTTAGGGTCCAGGTGAGGGTACGACAACGGTTTAGGGGGAGCGTACGTGTGAGGGCGCGGGTTAGTTTGAGCGTACGGGTTAGGATTAGGGGAAGCGTGAGGGGAAGGCTTCGGGGAAGGGTTAGGGTTAGGGTTCGGGCTAGGGTTAGGGTTAGGGGACGGGGACGGTTTAGGGTCCAGGTGAGGGTACGACAACGGTTTAGGGGGAGCGTATGTGTGAGGGCACGGGTTAGTGTGAGCGTACGGGTTAGGATTAGGGGACGGGTGAGGGGAAGGCTTCGGGGAAGGGTTAGGGTTAGGGTTCGGGCTAGGGTTAGGGTTAGGGGACGGGGACGGTTTAGGGTCCAGGTGAGGGTACGACAACGGTTTAGGGGGAGCGTATGTGTGAGGGCACGGGTTAGTGTGAGCGTACGGGTTAGGATTAGGGGACGGGTGAGGGGAAGGCTTCGGGGAAGTGTTAGGGTTAGGGTTCGGGCTAGGGTTAGGGTTAGGGGACGGGGACGGTTTAGGGTCCAGGTGAGGGTACGACAACGGTTTAGGGGGAGCGTACGTGTGAGGGCGCGGGTTAGTGGGAGCGTACGGGTTAGGATTAGGGGACGGGTGAGGGGAAGGCTTCGGGGAAGGGTTAGGGTTAGGGTTCGGGCTAGGGTTAGGGTTCGGGGACGGGGACGGTTTAGGGTCCAGGTGAGGGTACGACAATGGTTTAGGGAGAGCGTACGTGTGAGGGCGCGGGTTAGTGTGAGCGTACGTGTTAGGATTAGGGGACGGGTGAGGGGAAAGCTTCGGGGAAGTGTTAGGGTTAGGGTTCGGGCTAGGGTTAGGGTTAGGGGACGGGGACGGTTTAGGGTCCACGTGAGTGTACGACAACGGTTTAGGGGGAGCGTACGTGTGAGGGCGCGGGTTAGTGGGAGCATACGGGTTAGGATTAGGGGACGGGTGAGGGGAAGGCTTCGGGGAAGGGTTAGGGTTAGGGTTCGGTCTAGGGTTAGGGTTAGGGGACGGGGACGGTTAAGGGTCCAGGTGAGGGTACGACAACGGTTTCGGGGAGCGTACGTGTGAGGGCGCGGGTTAGTGTGAGCGTACGTGTTAGGATTAGGGGACGGGTGAGGGGAAGGCTTCGGGGAAGGGTTAGGGTTAGGGTTCGGTCTAGGGTTAGGGTTAGGGGACGGGGACGGTTTAGGGTCCAGGTGAGGGTACGACAACGGTTTAGGGGGAGCGTACGTGTGAGGGCGCGGGTTAGTGTGAGCGTACGGGTTAGGATTAGGGGACGGGTGAGGGGAAGGCTTCGGGGAAGGGTTAGGGTTAGGGTTCGGGCTAGGGTTAGGATTAGGGGACGGGGACGGTTTAGGGTCCAGGTGAGGGTACGACAACGGTTTAGGGGGAGCGTACGTGTGAGGGCGTGGGTTAGTGGGAGCGTACGGGTTAGGATTAGGGGACGGGTGAAGGGAAGGCTTCGGGGAAGGTTTAGGGTTAGGGTTCGGGCTAGTGTTAGGGTTAGGGGACGGGGACGGTTTAGGGTCCAGGTGAGGGTACGACAACGGTTTAGGGGGAGCGTACGTGTGAGGGCGCGGGTTAGTGGGAGCGTACGGGTTAGGATTAGGGGACGGGTGAGGGGAAGGCTTCGGGGAAGGGTTAGGGTTAGGGTTCGGGCTAGGGTTAGGGTTAGGGGACGGGGACGGTTTAGGGTCCAGGTGAGGGTACGACAACGGTTTCGGAGAGCGTACGTGTGAGGGCGCGGGTTAGTGTGAGCGTACGGGTTAGGATTAGGGGACGGGTGAGGGGAAGGCTTCGGGGAAGGGTTAGGGTTAGGGTTCGGGCTAGGGTTAGGGTTAGGGGACGGGGACGGTTTAGGGTCCAGGTGAGGGTACGACAACGGTTTAGGGGGAGCGTACGTGTGAGGGCACGGGTTAGTGTGAGCGTACGGATTAGGATTATGGGACGGGTGAGGGGAAGGCTTCGGGGAAGGGTTAAGGTTAGGGTTCGGGCTAGGGTTAGTGTTAGGGGACGGAGACGGTGTAGGGTCCAGGTGAGGGTACGACAACGGTTTAGGGGGAGCGTACGTGTGAGGGCGCGGGTTAGTGTGAGCGTACGGGTTAGGATTAGGGGACGCGTGAGGGGAAGGCTTCGGGGAAGGGTTAGGGTTAGGGTTCGGGCTAGGGTTAGGGTTAGGGGACGGGGACGGTTTAGGGTCCAGGTGAGGGTACGACAACGGTTTAGGGGGAGCGTATGTGTGAGGGAACGGGTTAGTGTGAGCGTACGGGTTAGGATTAGGGGACGGGTGAGGGGAAGGCTTCGGGGAAGGGTTAGGGTTAGGGTTCGGGCTAGGGTTAGGGTTAGGGGACGGGGACGGTTTAGGGTCCAGGTGAGGGTACGTCAACGGTTTAGGGGGAGCGTATGTGTGAGGGCACGGGTTAGTGTGAGCGTACGGGTTAGGATTAGGGGACGGGTGAGGGGAAGGCTTCGGGGAAGGGTTAGGGTTAGGGTTCGGGCTAGGGTTAGGGTTAGGGGACGGGGACGGTTTAGGGTCCAGGTGAGGGTACGACAACGGTTTAGGGGGAGCGTACGTGTGAGGGCGCAGGTTAGTGGGAGCGTACGGGTTAGGATTAGGGGACGGGTGAGGGGAAGGCTTCGGGGAAGGGTTAGGGTTAGGGTTCGGGCTAGGGTTAGGGTTCGGGGACGGGGATGGTTTAGGGTCCAGGTGAGGGTACGACAATGGTTTAGGGAGAGCGTACGTGTGAGGGCGCGGGTTAGTGTGAGCGTACGTGTTAGGATTAGGGGACGGGTGAGGGGAAAGCTTCAGGGAATTGTTAGGGTTAGGGTTCGGGCTAGGGTTAGGGTTAGGGGACGGGGACGGTTTAGGGTCCAGGTGAGTGTACGACAACGGTTTAGGGGGAGCGTACGTGTGAGGGCGCGGGTTAGTGGGAGCATACGGGTTAGGATTAGGGGACGGGTGAGGGGAAGGCTTCGGGGAAGGGTTAGGGTTAGGGTTCGGGCTAGGGTTAGGGTTAGGGGACGGGGACGGTTTAGGGTCCAGGTGAGGGTACGACAACGGTTTCGGGGAGCGTACGTGTGAGGGCGCGGGTTAGTGTGAGCGTACGTGTTAGGATTAGGGGACGGGTGAGGGGAAGGCTTCGGGGAAGGGTTAGGGTTAGGGTTCGGTCTAGGGTTAGGGTTAGGGGACGGGGACGGTTTAGGGTCCAGGTGAGGGTACGACAACGGTTTAGGGGGAGCGTACGTGTGAGGGCGCGGGTTAGTGTGAGCGTACGGGTTAGGATTAGGGGACGGGTGAGGGGAAGGCTTCGGGGAAGGGTTAGGGTTAGGGTTCGGGCTAGGGTTAGGATTAGGGCACGGGGACGGTTTAGGGTCCAGGTGAGGGTACGACAACGGTTTAGGGGGAGCGTACGTGTGAGGGCGTGGGTTAGTGGGAGCGTTCGGGTTAGGATTAGGGGACGGGTGAAGGGAAGGCTTCGGGGAAGGGTTAGGGTTAGGGTTCGGGCTAGTGTTAGGGTTAGGGGACGGGGACGGTTTAGGGTCCAGGTGAGGGTACGACAACGGTTTAGGGGGAGCGTACGTGTGAGGGCGCGGGTTAGTGGGAGCGTACGGGTTAGGATTAGGGGACGGGTGAGGGGAAGGCTTCGGGGAAGGGTTAGGGTTAGGGTTCGGGCTAGGGTTAGGGTTAGGGGACGGGGACGGTTTAGGGTCCAGGTGAGGGTACGACAACGGTTTCGGAGAGCGTACGTGTGAGGGCGCGGGTTAGTGTGAGCGTACGGGTTAGGATTAGGGGACGGGTGAGGGGAAGGCTTCGGGGAAGGGTTAGGGTTAGGGTTCGGGCTAGGGTTAGGGTTAGGGGACGGGGACGGTTTAGGGTCCAGGTGAGGTTACGACAACGGTTTAGGGGGAGCGTACGTGTGAGGGCACGGGTTAGTGTGAGCGTACGTGTTAGGATTAGGGGACGGGTGAGGGGAAGGCTTCGGGGAAGGGTTAGGGTTAGGGTTCGGGCTAGGGTTAGGGTTAGGGGACGGGGACGGTTTAGGGTCCAGGTGAGGGTACGACAACGGTTTAGGGGGAGCGTACGTGTGAGGGCGCAGGTTAGTGTGAGCGTACGGGTTAGGATTAGGGGACGGGTGAGGGGAAGGCTTCGGGGAAGGGTTAGGGTTAGGGTTCGGGCTAGGGTTAGGGTTCGGGGACGGGGACGGTTTAGGGTCCAGGTGAGGGTACGACAATGGTTTAGGGAGAGCGTACGTGTGAGGGCGCGGGTTCGTGTGAGCGTACGTGTTAGGATTAGGGGACGGGTGAGGGGAAAGCTTCGGGGAAGTGTTAGGGTTAGGGTTCGGGCTAGGGTTAGGGTTAGGGGACGGGGACAGTTTAGGGTCCAGGTGAGTGTACGACAACGGTTTAGGGGGAGCGTACGTGTGAGGGCGCGGGTTAGTGGGAGCATACGGGTTAGGATTAGGGGACGGGTGAGGGGAAGGCTTCGGGGAAGGGTTAGGGTTAGGGTTCGGGCTAGGGTTAGGGTTAGGGGACGGGGACGGTTTAGGGTCCAGGTGAGGGTACGACAACGGTTTCGGGGAGCGTACGTGTGAGGGCGCGGGTTAGTGTGAGCGTACGTGTTAGGATTATGGGACGGGTGAGGGGAAGGCTTCGGGGAAGGGTTAGGGTTAGGGTTCGGTCTAGGGTTAGGGTTAGGGGACGGGGACGGTTTAGGGTCCAGGTGAGGGTACGACAACGGTTTAGGGGGAGCGTACGTGTGAGGGCGCGGGTTAGTGTGAGCGTACGGGTTAGGATTAGGGGACGGGTGAGGGGAAGGCTTCGGGGAAGGGTTAGGGTTAGGGTTCGGGCTAGTGTTAGGGTTAGGGGACGGGGACGGTTTAGGGTCCAGGTGAGTGTACGACAATGGTTTAGGGGGAGCGTACGTGTGAGGGCGCGGGTTAGTGTGAGCGTACGGGTTAGGATTAGGGGACGGGTGAGGGGAAGGCTTCGGGGAAGGGTGAGGGGAAGGCTTCGGGGAAGGGTTAGGGTTAGGGTTCGGGCTAGGGTTAGGGTTAGGGGACGGGGACGGTTTAGGGTCCAGGTGAGGGTCCGACAACGGTTTAGGGGGAGCGTACGTGTGAGGGCGCGGGTTAGGGTGAGCGTACGGGTTAGGATTAGGGGACGGGTGAGGGGAAGGCTTCGGGGAAGGGTTAGGGTTAGGGTTCGGGTTAGGGTTAGTGTTAGGGGACGGGGACGGTTTAGGGTCCAGGTGAGGGTACGACAACGGTTTAGGGGGAGCGTACGTGTGAGGGCACGGGTTAGTGTGAGCGTACGGGTTAGGATTAGGGGACGGGTGAGGGGAAGGCTTCGGGGAAGGGTTAGGGTTAGGGTTCGGGCTAGGGTTAGGGTTAGGGGACGGGGACGGTTTAGGGTCCAGGTGAGGGTACGACAACGGTTTAGGGGGAGTGTACGTGTGAGGGCGCGGGTTAGTGTGAGCGTACGTGTTAGGATTAGGGGACGGGTGAGGGGAAAGCTTCGGGGAAGTGTTAGGGTTAGGGTTCGGGCTAGGGTTAGGGTTAGGGGACGGGGACGGTTTAGGGTCCAGGTGAGGGTCCGACAACGGTTTAGTGGGAGCGTACGTGTGAGGGCGCGGGTTAGTGTGAGCGAACGGGTTAGGATTAGGGGACGGGTGAGGGGAAGGCTTCGGGGAAGGGTTAGGGTTAGTGTTCGGGCTAGGGTTAGGGTTCGGGGACGGGGACGGTTTAGGGTCCAGGTGAGGGTACGACAACGGTTTAGGGGGAGCGTACGAGTGAGGGCGCGGGTTAGTGTGAGCGTACGTGTTAGGATTAGGGGACGGGTGAGGGGAAAGCTTCGGGGAAGTGTTAGGGTTAGGGTTCGGGCTAGGGTTAGGGTTAGGGGACGGGGACGGTTTAGGGTCCAGGTGAGTGTACGACAATGGTTTAGGGGGAGCGTACGTGTGAGGGCGCTGGTTAGTGTGTGCGTACGGGTTAGGATTAGGGGACGGGTGAGGGGAAGGCTTCGGGGAAGGGTGAGGGGAAGGCTTCGGGGAAGGGTTAGGGTTAGGGTTCGGGCTAGGGTTAGGGTTAGGGGACGGGGACGGTTTAGGGTCCAGGTGAGGGTACGACAACGGTTTAGGGGGAGCGTACGTGTGAGGGCGTGGGTTAGTGTGAGCGTACGGGTTAGGATTAGGGGACGTGTGAGGGGAAGGCTTCGGGGAAGGGTTAGGGTTAGGGTTCGGGCTAGGGTTAGGGTTAGGGGACGGGGACGGTTTAGGGTCCAGGTGAGGGTACGACAACGGTTTAGGGGGAGCGTACGTGTGAGGGCGCGAGTTAGTGGGAGCGTACGGGTTAGGATTAGGGGACGGGTGAGGGGAAGGCTTCGGGGAGGGTTAGGGTTAGGGTTCGGGCTAGGGTTAGGGTTAGGGGACGGGGACGGTGTAGGGTCCAGGTGAGGGTACGACAACGGTTTAGGGGGAGCGTACGTGTGAGGGTGCGGGTTAGTGTGAGCGTACGGGTTAGGATTAGGGGACGGGTGAGGGGAAGGCTTCGGGGAAGGGTTAGGGTTAGGGTTCGGGCTAGGGTTAGGGTTAGGGGACGGGGACGGTTTAGGGTCCAGGTGAGGGTACGACAACGGTTTATGGGGAGCGTACGTGTGAGGGCGCGGGTTAGTGTGAGCGTACGGGTTAGGATTAGGGGACGGGTGAGGGGAAGGCTTCGGGGAAGGGTTAGGGTTAGGGTTCGGGCTAGGGTTAGGGTTCGGGGACGGGGACGGTTTAGGGTCCAGGTGAGGGTACGACAATGGTTTAGGGAGAGCGTACGTGTGAGGGCGCGGGTTAGTGTGAGCGTACGTGTTAGGATTAGGGGACGGGTGAGGGGAAAGCTTCGGGGAAGTGTTAGGGTTAGGGTTCGGGCTAGGGTTAGGGTTAGGGGACGGGGACGGTTTAGGGTCCAGGTGAGTGTACGACAACGGTTTAGGGGGAGCGTACGTGTGAGGGCGCGGGTTAGTGGGAGCATACGGGTTAGGATTAGGGGACGGGTGAAGGGAAGGCTTCGGGGAAGGGTTAGGGTTAGGGTTCGGGCTAGGGTTAGGGTTAGGGGACGGGGACGGTTTAGGGTCCAGGTGAGGGTACGACAACGGTTTCGGGGAGCGTACGTGTGAGGGCGCGGGTTAGTGTGAGCGTACGTGTTAGGATTAGGGGACGGGTGAGGGGAAGGCTTCGGGGAAGGGTTAGGTTTAGGGTTCGGTCTAGGGTTAGGGTTAGGGGACGGGGACGGTTTAGGGTCCAGGTGAGGGTACGACAACGGTTTAGGGGGAGCGTACGTGTGAGGGCGCGGGTTAGTGTGAGCGTACGGGTTAGGATTAGGGGACGGGTGAGGGGAAGGCTTCGGGGAAGGGTTAGGGTTAGGGTTCGGGCTAGGGTTAGGATTAGGGGACGGGGACGGTTTAGGGTCCAGGTGAGGGTACGACAACGGTTTAGGGGGAGCGTACGTGTGAGGGCGTGGGTTAGTGGGAGCGTACGGGTTAGGATTAGGGGACGGGTGAGGGGAAGGCTTCGGGGAAGGGTTAGGGTTAGGGTTCGGGCTAGTGTTAGGGTTAGGGGACGGGGATGGTTTAGGGTCCAGGTGAGGGTACGACAACGGTTTAGGGGGAGCGTACGTGTGAGGGCGCGGGTTAGTGGGAGCGTACGGGTTAGGATTAGGGGACGGGTGAGGGGAAGGCTTCGGGGAAGGGTTAGGGTTAGGGTTCGGGCTAGGGTTAGGGTTAGGGGACGGGGACGGTTTAGGGTCCAGGTGAGGGTACGACAACGGTTTCGGAGAGCGTACGTGTGAGGGCGCGGGTTAGTGTGAGCGTACGGGTTAGGATTAGGGGACGGGTGAGGGGAAGGCTTCGGGGAAGGGTTAGGGTTAGGGTTCGGGCTAGGGTTAGGGTTAGGGGACGGGGACGGTTTAGGGTCCAGGTGAGGGTACGACAACGGTTTAGGGGGAGCGTACGTGTGAGGGCGCGGGTTAGTGTGAGCGTACGGGTTAGGATTATGGGACGGGTGAGGGGAAGGCTTCGGGGAAGGGTTAGGGTTAGGGTTCGGGCTAGGGTTAGGGTTAGGGGACGGGGACGGTTGAGGGTCCAGGTGAGGGTACGACAACGGTTTAGGGGGAGTGTACGTGTGAGGGCGCGGGTTAGTGTGAGCGTACGTGTTAGGATTAGGGGACGGGTGAGGGGAAAGCTTCGGGGAAGTGTTAGGGTTAGGGTTCGGGCTAGGGTTAGGGTTAGGGGACGGGGACGGTTTAGGGTCCAGGTGAGGGTCCGACAACGGTTTAGTGGGAGCGTACGTGTGAGGGCGCGGGTTAGTGTGAGCGTACGGGTTAGGATTAGGGGACGGGTGAGGGGAAGGCTTCGGGGAAGGGTTAGGGTTAGGGTTCGGGCTAGGGTTAGGATTAGGGGACGGGGACGGTTTAGGGTCCAGGTGAGGGTACGACAACGGTTTAGGGGGAGCGTACGTGTGAGGGCGTGGGTTAGTGGGAGCGTACGGGTTAGGATTAGGGGACGGGTGAAGGGAAGGCTTCGGGGAAGTGTTAGGGTTAGGGTTCGGGCTAGTGTTAGGGTTAGGGGACGGGGACGGTTTAGGGTCCAGGTGAGGGTACGACAACGGTTTAGGGGGAGCGTACGTGTGAGGGCGCGGGTTAGTGGGAGCGTACGGGTTAGGATTAGGGGACGGGTGAGGGGAAGGCTTCGGGGAAGGGTTAGGGTTAGGGTTCGGGCTAGGGTTAGGGTTAGGGGACGGGGACGGTTTAGGGTCCAGGTGAGGGTACGACAACGGTTTCGGAGAGCGTACGTGTGAGGGCGCGGGTTAGTGTGAGCGTACGGGTTAGGATTAGGGGACGGGTGAGGGGAAGGCTTCGGGGAAGGGTTAGGGTTAGGGTTCGGGCTAGGGTTAGGGTTAGGGGACGGGGACGGTTTAGGGTCCAGGTGAGGGTACGACAACGGTTTAGGGGGAGCGTACGTGTGAGGGCACGGGTTAGTGTGAGCGTACGGGTTAGGATTACGGGACGGGTGAGGGGAAGGCTTCGGGGAAGGGTTAAGGTTAGGGTTCGGGCTAGGGTTAGTGTTAGGGGACGGGGACGGTGTAGGGTCCAGGTGAGGGTACGACAACGGTTTAGCGGGAGCGTACGTGTGAGGGCGCGGGTTAGTGTGAGCGTACGGGTTAGGATTAGGGGACGGGTGAGGGGAAGGCTTCGGGGAAGGGTTAGGGTTAGGGTTCGGGCTAGGGTTAGGGTTAGGGGACGGGGACAGTGTAGGGTCCAGGTGAGGGTACGACAACGGTTTAGGGGGAGCGTACGTGTGAGGGTGCGGGTTAGTGTGAGCGTACGGGTTAGGATTAGGGGACGGGTGAGGGGAAGGCTTCGGGGAAGGGTTAGGGTTAGGGTTCGGGCTAGGGTTAGGGTTAGGGGACGGGGACGGTTTAGGGTCCAGGTGAGGGTACGACAACGGTTTAGGGGGAGCGTACGTGTGAGGGCGCAGGTTAGTGTGAGCGTACGGGTTAGGATTAGGGGACGGGTGAGGGGAAGGCTTCGGGGAAGGGTGAGGGGAAGGCTTCGGGGAAGGGTTAGGGTTAGGGTTCGGGCTAGGGTTAGGGTTAGGGGACGGGGACGGTTTAGGGTCCAGGTGAGGGTACGACAACGGTTTAGGGGGAGCGTACGTGTGAGGGCGCGGGTTAGTGTGAGCTACGGGTTAGGATTAGGGGACGTGTGAGGGGAAGGCTTCGGGGAAGGGTTAGGGTTAGGGTTCGGGCTAGGGTTAGGGTTAGGGGACGGGGACGGTTTAGGGTCCAGGTGAGGGTACGACAACGGTTTAGGGGGAGCGTACGTGTGAGGGCGCGGGTTAGTGGGAGCGTACGGGTTAGGATTAGGGGACGGGTGAGGGGAAGGCTTCGGGGAGGGTTAGGGTTAGGGTTCGGGCTAGGGTTAGGGTTAGGGGACGGGGACGGTGTAGGGTCCAGGTGAGGGTACGACAACGGTTTAGGGGGAGCGTACGTGTGAGGGTGCGGGTTAGTGTGAGCGTACGGGTTAGGATTAGGGGACGGGTGAGGGGAAGGCTTCGGGGAAGGGTTAGGGTTAGGGTTCGGGCTAGGGTTAGGGTTAGGGGACGGGGACGGTTTAGGGTCCAGGTGAGGGTACGACAACGGTTTATGGGGAGCGTACGTGTGAGGGCGCGGGTTAGTGTGAGCGTACGGGTTAGGATTAGGGGACGGGTGAGGGGAAGACTTCGGGGAAGTGTTAGGGTTAGGGTTCGGGCTAGGGTTAGGGTTCGGGGACGGGGACGGTTTAGGGTCCAGGTGAGGGTACGACAATGGTTTAGGGAGAGCGTACGTGTGAGGGCGCGGGTTAGTGTGAGCGTACGTGTTAGGATTAGGGGACGGTTGAGGGGAAAGCTTCGGGGAAGTGTTAGGGTTAGGGTTCGGGCTAGGGTTAGGGTTAGGGGACGGGGACGGTTTAGGGTCCAGGTGAGTGTACGACAACGGTTTAGGGGGAGCGTACGTGTGAGGGCGCGGGTTAGTGGGAGCATACGGGTTAGGATTAGGGGACGGGTGAAGGGAAGGCTTCGGGGAAGGGTTAGGGTTAGGGTTCGGGCTAGGGTTAGGGTTAGGGGACGGGGACGGTTTAGGGTCCAGGTGAGGGTACGACAACGGTTTCGGGGAGCGTACGTGTGAGGGCGCGGGTTAGTGTGAGCGTACGTGTTAGGATTAGGGGACGGGTGAGGGGAAGGCTTCGGGGAAGGGTTAGGTTTAGGGTTCGGTCTAGGGTTAGGGTTAGGGGACGGGGACGGTTTAGGGTCCAGGTGAGGGTACGACAACGGTTTAGGGGGAGCGTACGTGTGAGGGCGCGGGTTAGTGTGAGCGTACGGGTTAGGATTAGGGGACGGGTGAGGGGAAGGCTTCGGGGAAGGGTTAGGGTTAGGGTTCGGGCTAGGGTTAGGATTAGGGGACGGGGACGGTTTAGGGTCCAGGTGAGGGTACGACAACGGTTTAGGGGGAGCGTACGTGTGAGGGCGTGGGTTAGTGGGAGCGTACGGGTTAGGATTAGGGGACGGGTGAGGGGAAGGCTTCGGGGAAGGGTTAGGGTTAGGGTTCGGGCTAGTGTTAGGGTTAGGGGACGGGGATGGTTTAGGGTCCAGGTGAGGGTACGACAACGGTTTAGGGGGAGCGTACGTGTGAGGGCGCGGGTTAGTGGGAGCGTACGGGTTAGGATTAGGGGACGGGTGAGGGGAAGGCTTCGGGGAAGGGTTAGGGTTAGGGTTCGGGCTAGGGTTAGGGTTAGGGGACGGGGACGGTTTAGGGTCCAGGTGAGTGTACGACAACGGTTTAGGGGGAGCGTACGTGTGAGGGCGCGGGTTAGTGGGAGCATACGGGTTAGGATTAGGGGACGGGTGAGGGGAAGGCTTCGGGGAAGGGTTAGGGTTAGGGTTCGGGCTAGGGTTAGGGTTAGGGGACGGGGACGGTTTAGGGTCCAGGTGAGGGTACGACAACGGTTTCGGGGAGCGTACGTGTGAGGGCACGGGTTAGTGTGAGCGTACGTGTTAGGATTAGGGGACGGGTGAGGGGAAGGCTTCGGGGAAGGGTTAGGGTTAGGGTTCGGTCTAGGGTTAGGGTTAGGGGACGGGGACGGTTTAGGGTCCAGGTGAGGGTACGACAACGGTTTAGGGGGAGCGTACGTGTGAGGGCGCGGGTTAGTGTGAGCGTACGGGTTAGGATTAGGGGACGGGTGAGGGGAAGGCTTCGGGGAAGGGTTAGGGTTAGGGTTCGGGCTAGGGTTAGGGTTAGGGGACGGGGACGGTTTTGGGTCCAGGTGAGGGTACGACAACGGTTTAGGGGGAGCGTACGTGTGAGGGCGTGGGTTAGTGGGAGCGTACGGGTTAGGATTAGGGGACGGGTGAGGGGAAGGCTTCGGGGAAGGGTTAGGGTTAGGGTTCGGGCTAGGGTTAGGGTTAGGGGACGGGGACGGTTTAGGGTCCAGGTGAGGGTACGACAACGGTTTAGGGGGAGCGTACGTGTGAGGGCGCGGGTTAGTGGGAGCGTACGGGTTAGGATTAGGGGACGGGTGAGGGGAAGGCTTCGGGGAAGGGTTAGGGTTAGGGTTCGGGCTAGGGTTAGGGTTAGGGGACGGGGACGGTTTAGGGTCCAGGTGAGGGTACGACAACGGATTCGGAGAGCGTACGTGTGAGGGCGCGGGTTAGTGTGAGCGTACGGGTTAGGATTAGGGGACCGGTGATGGGAAGGCTTCGGGGAAGGGTTAGGGTTAGGGTTCGGGCTAGGGTTAGGGTTAGGGGACGGGGACGGTTTAGGGTCCAGGTGAGGGTACGACAACGGTTTAGGGGGAGCGTACGTGTGAGGGCGCGGGTTAGTGTGAGCGTACGGGTTAGGATTATGGGACGGGTGAGGGGAAGGCTTCGGGGAAGGGTTAGGGTTAGGGTTCGGGCTAGGGTTAGGGTTAGGGGACGGGGAAGGTTTAGGGTCCAGGTGAGGGTCCGACAACGGTTTAGGGGGAGCGTACGTGTGAGGGCGCGGGTTAGGGTGAGCGTACGGGTTAGGATTAGGGGACGGGTGAGGGGAAGGCTTCGGGGAAGGGTTAGGGTTAGGGTTCGGGTTAGGGTTAGTGTTAGGGGACGGGGACGGTTTAGGGTCCAGGTGAGGGTACGACAACGGTTTAGGGGGAGCGTACGTGTGAGGGCACGGGTTAGTGTGAGCGTACGGGTTAGGATTAGGGGACGGGTGAGGGGAAGGCTTCGGGGAAGGGTTAGGGTTAGGGTTCGGGCTAGGGTTAGGGTTAGGGGACGGGGACGGTTTAGGGTCCAGGTGAGGGTACGACAACGGTTTAGGGGGAGCGTACGTGTGAGGGCGCGGGTTAGTGTGAGCGTACGTGTTAGGATTAGGGGACGGGTGAGGGGAAGCTTCGGGGAAGTGTTAGGGTTAGGGTTCGGGCTAGGGTTAGGGTTAGGGGACGGGGACGGTTTAGGGTCCAGGTGAGGGTCCGACAACGGTTTAGGGGGAGCGTACGTGTGAGGGCGCGGGTTAGTGTGAGCGTACGGGTTAGGATTAGGGGACGGGTGAGGGGAAGGCTTCGGGGAAGGGTTAGGGTTAGGGTTCGGGTTAGGGTTAGTGTTAGGGGACGGGGACGGTTTAGGGTCCAGGTGAGGGTACGACAACGGTTTAGGAGGAGCGTACGTGTGAGGGCACGTGTTAGTGTGAGCGTACGGGTTAGGATTAGGGGACGGGTGAGGGGAAGGCTTCGGGGAAGGGTTAGGGTTAGGGTTCGGGCTAGGGTTAGGGTTAGGGGACGGGGACGGTTTAGGGTCCAGGTGAGGGTACGACAACTGTTTAGGGGGAGCGTACGTGTGAGGGCGCGGGTTAGTGTGAGCGTACGGTTTAGGATTAGGGGACGGGTGAGGGGAAGGCTTCGGGGAAGGGTTAGGGTTAGGGTTCGGGCTAGGGTTAGGGTTAGGGGACGGGGACGGTTTAGGGTCCAGGTGAGGGTACGACAACGGTTGAGGGGGAGCGTACGTGTGAGGGCGCGGGTTAGTGTGAGCGTACGGGTTAGGATTAGGGGACGGGTGAGGGGAAGGCTTCGGGGAAGGGTTAGGGTTAGGGTTCGGGCTAGGGTTAGGGTTAGGGGACGGGGACGGTTTAGGGTCCAGGTGAGGGTACGACAACGGTTTAGGGGGAGCGTACGTGTGAGGGCGCGGGTTAGTGTGAGCGTACGTGTTAGGATTAGGGGACGGGTGAGGGGAAGCTTCGGGGAAGTGTTAGGGTTAGGGTTCGGGCTAGGGTTAGGGTTAGGGGACGGGGACGGTTTAGGGTCCAGGTGAGGGTCCGACAACGGTTTAGGGGGAGCGTACGTGTGAGGGCGCGGGTTAGTGTGAGCGTACGGGTTAGGATTAGGGGACGGGTGAGGGGAAGGCTTCGGGGAAGGGTTAGGGTTAGGGTTCGGGTTAGGGTTAGTGTTAGGGGACGGGGACGGTTTAGGGTCCAGGTGAGGGTACGACAACGGTTTAGGAGGAGCGTACGTGTGAGGGCACGTGTTAGTGTGAGCGTACGGGTTAGGATTAGGGGACGGGTGAGGGGAAGGCTTCGGGGAAGGGTTAGGGTTAGGGTTCGGGCTAGGGTTAGGGTTAGGGGACGGGGACGGTTTAGGGTCCAGGTGAGGGTACGACAACTGTTTAGGGGGAGCGTACGTGTGAGGGCGCGGGTTAGTGTGAGCGTACGGTTTAGGATTAGGGGACGGGTGAGGGGAAGGCTTCGGGGAAGGGTTAGGGTTAGGGTTCGGGCTAGGGTTAGGGTTAGGGGACGGGGACGGTTTAGGGTCCAGGTGAGGGTACGACAACGGTTGAGGGGGAGCGTACGTGTGAGGGCGCGGGTTAGTGTGAGCGTACGGGTTAGGATTAGGGGACGGGTGAGGGGAAGGCTTCGGGGAAGTGTTAGGGTTAGGGTTCGGGCTAGGGTTAGGGTTAGGGGACGGGGACGGTTTAGGGTCCAGGTGAGGGTCCGACAACGGTTTAGGGGGAGCGTACGTGTGAGGGCGCGGGTTAGTGTGAGCGTACGGGTTAGGATTAGGGGACGGGTGAGGGGAAGGCTTCAGGGAAGGGTTAGGGTTAGGGTTCGGGCTAGGGTTAGGGTTAGGTGACGGGGACGGTTTAGGGTCCAGGTGAGGGTACGACAACGGTTTAGGGGGAGCGTACGTGTGAGGGCGCGGGTTAGTGTGAGCGTACGGGTTAGGATTAGGGGACGGGTGACGGGAAGGCTTCGGGGAAGGGTTAGGGTTAGGGTTCGGGCTAGGGTTAGGGTTAGGGGACGGGGACGGTTTAGGGTCCAGGTGAGGGTCCGACAACGGTTTAAGGGGAGCGTACGTGTGAAGGCGCGGGTTAGTGGGAGCGTACGGGTTAGGATTAGGGGACGGGTGAGGGGAAGGCTTCGGGGAAGGGTTAGGGTTAGGGTTCGGGCTAGGGTTAGGTTTAGGTGACGGGGACGGTTTAGGGTCCAGGTGAGTGTACGACAACGGTTTAGGAGGAGCTTACATGTGAGAGAATGGGTTAGTGTGAGCGTATGGGTTAGGATTAGGGGACGGGTGAGGGGAAGGCTTCGGGGAAGGGTTAGGGTTAGGTTTTGGGCTAGGGTTAGGGTTAGGGGACGGGGACGGTTTAGGGTCCAGGTGAGGGCACGACAACGGTTTAGGCGGAGCGTACGTGTGAGGGCGCGGGTTAGTGTGAGCGTACGTGTTAGGATTAGGGGACGGGTGAGGGGAAAGCTTCGGGGAAGTGTTAGGGTTAGGGTTCGGGCTAGGGTTAGGTTTAGGTGACGGGGACGGTTTAGGGTCCAGGTGAGGGTACGACAACGGTTTAGGGGGAGCGTACGTGTGAGGGCGAGGGTTAGTGTGAGCGTACGGGTTAGGATTAGGGGACGGGTGAGGGGAAGGCTTCGGGGAAGGGTTAGGGTTAGGGTTCGGGTTAGGGTTAGGGTTAGGGGAAGGGGACGGTTTAGGTTCCAGGTGAGGGTACGACAACGGTTTAGGTGGAGCGAACGTGTGAGGGCGCGGGTTAGTGTGAGCGTACGGGTTAGGATTAGGGCACGGGTGAGGGGAAGGCTTCGGGGAAGGGTTAGGGTTAGGGTTCGGGCTAGGGTTAGGGTTAGGGGACGGGGACGGTTTAGGGTCCAGGTGACGGTACGACAACGGTTTAGGGGGAGCGTACGTGTGAGGGCGCGGGTTAGTGTGAGCGTACGGGTTAGGATTAGGGGACGGGTGAGGGGAAGGCTTCGGGGAAGGGTTAGGGTTAGAGTTCGTGCTAGGGATAGGGTTAGGGGACGGGGACGGTTTAGGGTCCAGCTGAGGGTACGACAACGGTGTAGGGGGAGCATACGTGTGAGGGCGCGGGTTAGTGTGAGCGTACGGGTTAGGATTAGGGGACGGGTGAGGGGAAGGCTTCGGGGAAGGGTTAGGGTTAGGGTTCGGGCTAGGGTTAGGGTTCGGGGACGGGGACGGTTTAGGGTCCAGGTGAGGGTACGACAACGGTTTAGGGGGAGCGTACGTGTGAGGGCGCAGGTTAGTGTGAGCGTACGTGTTAGGATTAGGGGACGGGTGAGGGGAAGGCTTCGGGGAAGGGTTAGGGTTAGTGTTCGGGCTAGGGTTAGGGGACGGGGACGGTTTAGGGTCCAGGTGAGGGTACGACAACGGTTTAGGGGGAGCGTACGTGTGAGGGCGCGGGTTAGTGTGAGCGTACGGGTTAGGATTAGGGGACGGGTGAGGGGAAGGCTTCGGGGAAGGTTTAAGGTTAGGGTTCGGGCTAGGGTTAGGGTTAGGGGACGGGGACGGTTTAGGGTCCAGGTGAGGGTACGACAACGGTTTAGGGGTAGCGTACGTGTGAGGGCGCGGGTTAGTGTGAGCGTACGGGTTAGGATTAGGGGACGGGTGAGGGGAAGGCTTCGGGGAAGTGTTAGGGTTACGGTTCGGGCTAGGTTTAGGGTTAGGGGACGGGGACGGTTTAGGGTCCAGGTGAGGGTACGACAACGGTTTAGGGGGAGCGTACGTGTGAGGGTGTGGGTTAGTGTGAGCGTACGTGTTAGGATTAGGGGACGGGTGAGGGGAAGGCTTCGGGGAAGGTTTAGGGTTAGGGTTCGGGCACGGGTTAGGGTTAGGGGACGGGGACGGTTTAGTATCCAGGTGAGGGTACGACAACGGTTTAGGGGGAGCGTACGTGTGAGGGTGCGAGTTGGTGTGAACGTACGGGTTAGGATTAGGGGACGGGTGAGGGGAAGGCTTCGGGGAAGGGTTAGGGTTAGGGTTCGGTCTAGGGTTAGGGTTAGGAGACGGGGACGGTTTAGAGTCCAGGTGAGGGTACGACAACGGTTTAGGGGTAGCGTACGTGTGAGGGCGCGGGTTAGTGTGAGCGTACGTGTTAGGATTAGGGGACGGGTGAGGGGAAGGCTTCGGGGAAGGGTTAGGGTTAGGGTTCGCGCTAGGGTTACGGTTAGGGGATGGGGACAGTTTAGGGTCCAGGTGAGGGTACGACAACGGTTTAGGGGGAGCGTACGTGTGAGGGCGCGGGTTAGTGTGAGCGTACGGGTTAGGATTAGGGGACGGGTGAGGGGAAGGCTTCGGGGAAGGGTTAGGGTTAGGGTTCGGGCTAGGGTTAGGGTTACGGGACGGGGACGGTTTAGGGTCCAGGTGAGGGTACGACAACGGTTTAGGGGGAGCGTACGTGTGAGGGCGCGGGTTAGTGTGAGCGTACGGGTTAGGATTAAGGGACGGGTGAGGGGAAGGCTTCGGGGAAGGGTTAGGGTTAGGGTTCGGGCTAGGGTTAGGGTTAGGGGACGGGGACGGTTTAGGGTCCAGGTGAGGGTACGACAACGGTTTAGGGGGAGCGTACGTGTGAGGGCGCGGGTTAGTGTGAGCGTACGGGTTAGGATTAGGGGACGGGTGAGGGGAAGGCTTCGGGGAAGGGTTAGGGTTAGGGTTCGGGCTAGGGTTAGGGTTAGCGGACGGGGACGGTTTAGGGTCCAGGTGAGGGTACGACAACTGTTTAGGGGGAGCGTACGTGTGAGGGCGCGGGTTAGTGTGAGCGTACGGTTTAGGATTAGGGGACGGGTGAGGGGAAGGCTTCGGGGAAGGGTTAGGGTTAGGGTTCGGGCTAGGGTTAGGGTTAGGGGACGGGGACGGTTTAGGGTCCAGGTGAGGGTACGACAACGGTTGAGGGGGAGCGTACGTGTGAGGGCGCGGGTTAGTGTGAGCGTACGGGTTAGGATTAGGGGACGGGTGAGGGGAAGGCTTCGGGGAAGTGTTAGTGTTAGGGTTCGGGCTAGGGTTAGGGTTAGGGGACGGGGACGGTTTAGGGTCCAGGTGAGGGTCCGACAACGGTTTAGGGGGAGCGTACGTGTGAGGGCGCGGGTTAGTGTGAGCGTACGGGTTAGGATTAGGGGACGGGTGAGGGGAAGGCTTCAGGGAAGGGTTAGGGTTAGGGTTCGGGCTAGGGTTAGGGTTAGGTGACGGGGACGGTTTAGGGTCCAGGTGAGGGTACGACAACGGTTTAGGGGGAGCGTACGTGTGAGGGCGCGGGTTAGTGTGAGCGTACGGGTTAGGATTAGGGGACGGGTGAGGGGAAGGCTTCGTGGAAGTGTTAGGGTTAGGGTTCGGGCTAGGGTTAGGGTTAGGGGACGGGGACGGTTTAGGGTCCAGGTGAGGGTCCGACAACGGTTTAAGGGGAGCGTACGTGTGAAGGCGCGGGTTAGTGTGAGCGTACAGGTTAGGATTAGGGGACGGGTGAGGGGAAGGCTTCGGGGAAGGGTTAGGGTTAGGGTTCGGGCTAGGGTTAGGGTTAGGGGACGGGGACGGTTTAGGGTCCAGGTGAGGGTACGACAACGGTTTAGGGGGAGCGTACGTGTGAGGGCACGGGTTAGTGAGAGCGTACGGGTTAGGATTAGGGGACGGGTGAGGGGAAGGCTTCGGGGAAGGGTTAGGGTTAGGGTTCGGGCTAGGGTTAGGGTTAGGGGACGGGGACGGTTTAGGGTCCAGGTGAGGGTACGACAACGGTTTAGGGGGAGCGTACGTGTGAGGGCGTGGGTTAGTGTGAGCGTACGGGTTAGGATTAGGGGACGGGTGAGGGGAAGGCTTCGGGGAAGGGTTAGGGTTAGGGTTCGGGCTAGGGTTAGTGTTAGGGTACGGGGACGGTTTAGGGTCCAGGTGAGGGTACGACAACGGTTTACGGGGAGCGTACGTGTGAGGGCGCGGGTTAGTGTGAGCGTACGGGTTAGGATTAGGGGACGGGTGAGGGGAAGGCTTCGGGGAAGGGTTAGGGTTAGGGTTTGGGCTAGGGTTAGGGTTAGGGGACGGGGAAGGTTTAGGGTCCAGGTGAGGGTACGACAACGGTTTAGGGGGAGCGTACGTGTGAGGGCGCGGGTTAGTGTGAGCGTACGGGTTAGGATTAGGGGACGGGTGAGGGGAAGGCTTCGGGGAAGGGTTAGGGTTAGGGTTCGGGCTAGGGTTAGGGTTAGGGGACGGGGACGGTTTAGGGTCCAGGTGAGGGTACGAAAACGGTTTAGGGGGAGAGTACGTGTGAGGGCGCGGGTTAGTGTGATCGTACGGGTTAGGATTAGGAGACGGGTGAGGGGAAGGCTTCGGGGAAGGTTTAGGGTTAGGGTTCGGGCTAGGGTTAGGGTTAGGGGACGGGGACGGTTTAGGGTCCAGGTGAGGGTACGACAACAGTTTAGGGGGAGCGTACGTGTGAGGGTGCGAGTTAGTGTGAACTTACGGGTTAGGATTAGGGGACGGGTGAGGGGAAGGCTTCGGGGAAGGGTTAGGGTTAGGGTTCGGGCTAGGGTTAGGGTTAGGAGACGGGGACGGTTTAGAGTCCAGGTGAGGGTACGACAACGGTTTAGGGGTAGCGTACGTGTGAGGGCGCGGGTTAGTGTGAGCGTACGGGTTAGGATTACGGGACGGGTGAGGGGAAGGCTTCGGGGAAGGGTTAGGGTTAGGGTTCGGGCTAGGGTTAGGGTTACGGGACGGGGACGGTTTAGGGTCCAGGTGAGGGTACGACAACGGTTTAGGGGGAGCGTACGTGTGAGGGTGCGGGTTAGTGTGAGCGTACGGGTTAGGATTAGGGGACGGGTGAGGGGAAGGCTTCGGGGAAGGGTTAGGGTTAGGGTTCGGGCTAGGGTTAGGGTTAGGGGACGGGGATGGTTTAGGGTCCAGGTGAGGGTACGACAACGGTTTAGGGGGAGAGTACGTGTGAGGGCGCGGGTTAGTGTGAGCGTACGGGTTAGGATTAGGGGACGGGTGAGGGGAAGGCTTCGGGGAAGGGTTAGGGTTAGGGTTCGGGCTAGGGTAAGGGTTAGGGGACGGGGACGGTTTAGGGTCCAGGTGAGGGTACGACAACGGTTTAGGGGGAGCGTACGTGTGAGGGCGCGGGTTAGTGTGAGCGTACGGGTTAGGATTAGGGGACGGGTGAGGGGAAGGCTTCGGGGAAGGGTTAGGGTTAGGGTTCGGGCTAGGGTTAGGTTTAGGGGACGGGGACGGTTTAGGGTCCAGGTGAGGGTACGACAACGGTTTAGGGGGAGAGTACGTGTGAGGGCGTGGGTTAGTGTGAGCGTACGGGTTAGGATTAGGGGACGGGTGAGGGGAAGGCTTCGGGGAAGGGTTAGGGTTAGGGTTCGGGCTAGGGTAAGGGTTAGGGGACGGGGACGGTTTAGGGTCCAGGTGAGGGTACGACAACGGTTTAGGGGGAGCGTACGTGTGAGGGCGCGGGTTAGTGTGAGCGTACGGGTTAGGATTAGGGGACGGGTGAGGGGAAGGCTTCGGGGAAGGGTTAGGGTTAGGGTTCGGGCTAGGGTTAGGGTTAGGGGACGGGGACGGTTTAGGGTCCAGGTGAGGGTACGACAACGGTTTAGAGGGAGCGTACGTGTGAGGGCGCGGGTTAGTGTGAGCGTACGTGTTAGGATTAGGGGACGGGTGAGGGGAAAGCTTCGGGGAAGTGTTAGGGTTAGGGTTCGGGCTAGGGTTAGGTTTAGGTGACGGGGACGGTTTAGGGTCCAGGTGAGGGTACGACAACGGTTTAGGGGGAGCGTACGTGTGAGGGCGAGGGTTAGTGTGAGCGTACGGGTTAGGATTAGGGGACGGGTGAGGGGAAGGCTTCGGGGAAGGGTTAGGGTTAGGGTTCGGGTTAGGGTTAGGGTTAGGGGAAGGGGACGGTTTAGGTTCCAGGTGAGGTTACGACAACGGTTTAGGTGGAGCGAACGTGTGAGGGCGCGGGTTAGTGTGAGCGTACGGGTTAGGATTAGGGCACGGGTGAGGGGAAGGCTTCGGGGAAGGGTTAGGGTTAGGGTTCGGGCTAGGGTTAGGGTTAGGGGACGGGGACGGTTTAGGGTCCAGGTGACGGTACGACAACGGTTTAGGGGGAGCGTACGTGTGAGGGCGCGGGTTAGTGTGAGCGTACGGGTTAGGATTAGGGGACGGGTGAGGGGAAGGCTTCGGGGAAGGGTTAGGGTTAGAGTTCGTGCTAGGGATAGGGTTAGGGGACGGGGACGGTTTAGGGTCCAGCTGAGGGTACGACAACGGTTTAGGGGGAGCATACGTGTGAGGGCGCGGGTTAGTGTGAGCGTACGGGTTAGGATTAGGGGACGGGTGAGGGGAAGGCTTCGGGGAAGGGTTAGGGTTAGGGTTCGGGCTAGGGTTAGGGTTCGGGGACGGGGACGGTTTAGGGTCCAGGTGAGGGTACGACAACGGTTTAGGGGGAGCGTACGTGTGAGGGCGCGTGTTAGTGTGAGCGTACGGGTTAGGATTAGGGGACGGGTGAGGGGAAGGCTTTGGGGAAGGGTTAGGGTTAGGGTTCGGGCTAGGGTTAGGGTTAGGGGACGGGGACGGTTTAGGGTCCAGGTGAGGGTCCGACAACGGTTTAGGGGGAGCATACGTGTGAGGGCGCGGGTGAGTGGGAGCGTACGGGTTAGGATTAGGGGACGGGTGAGGGGAAGGCTTCGGGGAAGTGTTAGGGTTAGGGTTGGGGCTAGGGTTAGGGTTAGGGGACGGGGACGGTTTAGGGTCCAGGTGAGGGTACGAGAACGGTTTAGGGGGAGCGTACGTGTGAGGGCGCGGGTTAGTGTGAGCGTACGGGTTAGGATGAGGGGACGGGTGATGGGAAGGCTTCGTGGCAGGGTTATGGTAAGGGTTCGGGCTAGGGTTAGGCTTAGGGGACGGGGACGGTTTAGGGTCCAGGTGAGGATACGACAACGGTTTAGGGGGAGCGTACGTGTGAGGGCGCGGGTTAGTGTGAGCGTACGGGTTAGGATTAGGGGACGGGTGAGGGGAAGGCTTCGGGGAAGGGTTAGGTTTAGGGTTCGGCCTAGGGTTAGGGTTAGGGGACGGGGACGGTTTAGGGTCCAGGTGAGGGTCCGACAACGGTTTAGGGGGAGCGTATGTGTGAGTGCGCTGGTTAGTGTGAGCGTACGGGTTAGGATTAGGGGACGGGTGAGGGGAAGGCTTCGGGGAAGGGTTAGGGTTAGGGTTCGGGCTAGGGTTAGGGTTAGGGGACGGGGACGGTTTAGGGTCCAGGTGAGGGTACGACAACGGTTTAGGGGGAGCGTACGTGTGAGGGCGCGGGTTAGTGTGAGCGTACGGGTTAGGATTAGGGGACGGGTGAGGGGAAGGCTTCGGGGAAGGGTTAGGGTTAGGGTTCGGGCTAGGGTTAGGGTTAGGGGACGGGGACGGTTTAGGGTCCAGGTGAGGGTACGACAACGGTTTAGGGGGAGCGTACGTGTGAGGGCGCGGGTTAGTGTGAGCGTACGGGTTAGGATTAGGGGACGGGTGAGGGGAAGGCTTCGGGGAAGGGTTAGGTTTAGGGTTCGGGCTAGGGTTAGGGTTAGGGGACGGGAACGGTTTTGGGTCCAGGTGAGGGTCCGACAACGGTTTAGGTGGAGCGTACGTGTGAGGGCGCGGGTTAGTGTGAGCGTACGGGTTAGCATTAGGGGACGGGTGAGAGGAAGGCTTCGGGGAAGGGTTAGGGTTAGGGTTCGGGCTAGGGTTAGGGTTAGGGGATGGGGACGGTTTAGGGTCCAGGTGAGGGTCCGACAACGGTTTAGGGGGAGCGTACGTGTGAGGGCGCGGGTTAGTGTGAGCGTACGGGTTAGGATTAGGGCACGGGTGAGGGGAAGGCTTCGGGGAAGGGTTAGGGTTAGGGTTCGGGCTAGGGTTAGGGTTAGGGAACGGGGACGGTTTAGGGTCCAGGTGAGGGTACAACAACGGTTTAGGGGGAGCATACGTGTGAGGTCGCGGGTTAGTGTGAGCGTACGGGTTAGGATTAGGGGACGGGTGAGGGGAAGGCTTCGGGGAAGGGTTAGGGTTAGGGTTCGGGCTAGGGTTAGGGTTAGGGGACGGGGACGGTTTAGGGTCCAGGTGAGGGTACGACAACGGTTTAGGGGGAGCGTACGTGTGAGGGCGCGGGTTAGTTTGAGCGTACGGGTTAGGATTAGGGGAAGCGTGAGGGGAAGGCTTCGGGGAAGGGTTAGGGTTAGGGTTCGGGCTAGGGTTAGGGTTAGGGGACGGGGACGGTTTAGGGTCCAGGTGAGGGTACGACAACGGTTTAGGGGGAGCGTATGTGTGAGGGCACGGGTTAGTGTGAGCGTACGGGTTAGGATTAGGGGACGGGTGAGGGGAAGGCTTCGGGGAAGGGTTAGGGTTAGGGTTCGGGCTAGGGTTAGGGTTCGGGGACGGGGATGGTTTAGGGTCCAGGTGAGGGTACGACAACGGTTTAGGGGGAGCGTATGTGTGAGGGCACGGGTTAGTGTGAGCGTACGTGTTAGGATTAGGGGACGGGTGAGGGGAAAGCTTCAGGGAATTGTTAGGGTTAGGGTTCGGGCTAGGGTTAGGGTTAGGGGACGGGGACGGTTTAGGGTCCAGGTGAGTGTACGACAACGGTTTAGGGGGAGCGTACGTGTGAGGGCGCGGGTTAGTGGGAGCGTACGGGTTAGGATTAGGGGACGGGTGAGGGGAAGGCTTCGGGGAAGGGTTAGGGTTAGGGTTCGGGCTAGGGTTAGGGTTAGGGGACGGGGACGGTTTAGGGTCCAGGTGAGGGTACGACAACGGTTTCGGGGAGCGTACGTGTGAGGGCGCGGGTTAGTGTGAGCGTACGTGTTAGGATTAGGGGACGGGTGAGGGGAAGGCTTCGGGGAAGGGTTAGGGTTAGGGTTCGGGCTAGGGTTAGGGTTAGGGGACGGGGACGGTTTAGGGTCCAGGTGAGGGTACGACAACGGTTTAGGGGGAGCGTACGTGTGAGGGCGCGGGTTAGTGTGAGCGTACGGGTTAGGATTAGGGGACGGGTGAGGGGAAGGCTTCGGGGAAGGGTTAGGGTTAGGGTTCGGGCTAGGGTTAGGATTAGGGCACGGGGACGGTTTAGGGTCCAGGTGAGGGTACGACAACGGTTTAGGGGGAGCGTACGTGTGAGGGCGTGGGTTAGTGGGAGCGTTCGGGTTAGGATTAGGGGACGGGTGAAGGGAAGGCTTCGGGGAAGGGTTAGGGTTAGGGTTCGGGCTAGTGTTAGGGTTAGGGGACGGGGACGGTTTAGGGTCCAGGTGAGGGTACGACAACGGTTTAGGGGGAGCGTACGTGTGAGGGCGCGGGTTAGTGGGAGCGTACGGGTTAGGATTAGGGGACGGGTGAGGGGAAGGCTTCGGGGAAGGGTTAGGGTTAGGGTTCGGGCTAGGGTTAGGGTTAGGGGACGGGGACGGTTTAGGGTCCAGGTGAGGGTACGACAACGGTTTCGGAGAGCGTACGTGTGAGGGCGCGGGTTAGTGTGAGCGTACGGGTTAGGATTAGGGGACGGGTGAGGGGAAGGCTTCGGGGAAGGGTTAGGGTTAGGGTTCGGGCTAGGGTTAGGGTTAGGGGACGGGGACGGTTTAGGGTCCAGGTGAGGTTACGACAACGGTTTAGGGGGAGCGTACGTGTGAGGGCACGGGTTAGTGTGAGCGTACGTGTTAGGATTAGGGGACGGGTGAGGGGAAGGCTTCGGGGAAGGGTTAGGGTTAGGGTTCGGGCTAGGGTTAGGGTTAGGGGACGGGGACGGTTTAGGGTCCAGGTGAGGGTACGACAACGGTTTAGGGGGAGCGTACGTGTGAGGGCGCAGGTTAGTGTGAGCGTACGGGTTAGGATTAGGGGACGGGTGAGGGGAAGGCTTCGGGGAAGGGTTAGGGTTAGGGTTCGGGCTAGGGTTAGGGTTCGGGGACGGGGACGGTTTAGGGTCCAGGTGAGGGTACGACAATGGTTTAGGGAGAGCGTACGTGTGAGGGCGCGGGTTCGTGTGAGCGTACGTGTTAGGATTAGGGGACGGGTGAGGGGAAAGCTTCGGGGAAGTGTTAGGGTTAGGGTTCGGGCTAGGGTTAGGGTTAGGGGACGGGGACAGTTTAGGGTCCAGGTGAGTGTACGACAACGGTTTAGGGGGAGCGTACGTGTGAGGGCGCGGGTTAGTGGGAGCATACGGGTTAGGATTAGGGGACGGGTGAGGGGAAGGCTTCGGGGAAGGGTTAGGGTTAGGGTTCGGGCTAGGGTTAGGGTTAGGGGACGGGGACGGTTTAGGGTCCAGGTGAGGGTACGACAACGGTTTCGGGGAGCGTACGTGTGAGGGCGCGGGTTAGTGTGAGCGTACGTGTTAGGATTATGGGACGGGTGAGGGGAAGGCTTCGGGGAAGGGTTAGGGTTAGGGTTCGGTCTAGGGTTAGGGTTAGGGGACGGGGACGGTTTAGGGTCCAGGTGAGGGTACGACAACGGTTTAGGGGGAGCGTACGTGTGAGGGCGCGGGTTAGTGTGAGCGTACGGGTTAGGATTAGGGGACGGGTGAGGGGAAGGCTTCGGGGAAGGGTTAGGGTTAGGGTTCGGGCTAGTGTTAGGGTTAGGGGACGGGGACGGTTTAGGGTCCAGGTGAGTGTACGACAATGGTTTAGGGGGAGCGTACGTGTGAGGGCGCGGGTTAGTGTGAGCGTACGGGTTAGGATTAGGGGACGGGTGAGGGGAAGGCTTCGGGGAAGGGTGAGGGGAAGGCTTCGGGGAAGGGTTAGGGTTAGGGTTCGGGCTAGGGTTAGGGTTAGGGGACGGGGACGGTTTAGGGTCCAGGTGAGGGTCCGACAACGGTTTAGGGGGAGCGTACGTGTGAGGGCGCGGGTTAGGGTGAGCGTACGGGTTAGGATTAGGGGACGGGTGAGGGGAAGGCTTCGGGGAAGGGTTAGGGTTAGGGTTCGGGTTAGGGTTAGTGTTAGGGGACGGGGACGGTTTAGGGTCCAGGTGAGGGTACGACAACGGTTTAGGGGGAGCGTACGTGTGAGGGCACGGGTTAGTGTGAGCGTACGGGTTAGGATTAGGGGACGGGTGAGGGGAAGGCTTCGGGGAAGGGTTAGGGTTAGGGTTCGGGCTAGGGTTAGGGTTAGGGGACGGGGACGGTTTAGGGTCCAGGTGAGGGTACGACAACGGTTTAGGGGGAGTGTACGTGTGAGGGCGCGGGTTAGTGTGAGCGTACGTGTTAGGATTAGGGGACGGGTGAGGGGAAAGCTTCGGGGAAGTGTTAGGGTTAGGGTTCGGGCTAGGGTTAGGGTTAGGGGACGGGGACGGTTTAGGGTCCAGGTGAGGGTCCGACAACGGTTTAGTGGGAGCGTACGTGTGAGGGCGCGGGTTAGTGTGAGCGAACGGGTTAGGATTAGGGGACGGGTGAGGGGAAGGCTTCGGGGAAGGGTTAGGGTTAGTGTTCGGGCTAGGGTTAGGGTTCGGGGACGGGGACGGTTTAGGGTCCAGGTGAGGGTACGACAACGGTTTAGGGGGAGCGTACGAGTGAGGGCGCGGGTTAGTGTGAGCGTACGTGTTAGGATTAGGGGACGGGTGAGGGGAAAGCTTCGGGGAAGTGTTAGGGTTAGGGTTCGGGCTAGGGTTAGGGTTAGGGGACGGGGACGGTTTAGGGTCCAGGTGAGTGTACGACAATGGTTTAGGGGGAGCGTACGTGTGAGGGCGCTGGTTAGTGTGTGCGTACGGGTTAGGATTAGGGGACGGGTGAGGGGAAGGCTTCGGGGAAGGGTGAGGGGAAGGCTTCGGGGAAGGGTTAGGGTTAGGGTTCGGGCTAGGGTTAGGGTTAGGGGACGGGGACGGTTTAGGGTCCAGGTGAGGGTACGACAACGGTTTAGGGGGAGCGTACGTGTGAGGGCGCGGGTTAGTGTGAGCGTACGGGTTAGGATTAGGGGACGTGTGAGGGGAAGGCTTCGGGGAAGGGTTAGGGTTAGGGTTCGGGCTAGGGTTAGGGTTAGGGGACGGGGACGGTTTAGGGTCCAGGTGAGGGTACGACAACGGTTTAGGGGGAGCGTACGTGTGAGGGCGCGAGTTAGTGGGAGCGTACGGGTTAGGATTAGGGGACGGGTGAGGGGAAGGCTTCGGGGAGGGTTAGGGTTAGGGTTCGGGCTAGGGTTAGGGTTAGGGGACGGGGACGGTGTAGGGTCCAGGTGAGGGTACGACAACGGTTTAGGGGGAGCGTACGTGTGAGGGTGCGGGTTAGTGTGAGCGTACGGGTTAGGATTAGGGGACGGGTGAGGGGAAGGCTTCGGGGAAGGGTTAGGGTTAGGGTTCGGGCTAGGGTTAGGGTTAGGGGACGGGGACGGTTTAGGGTCCAGGTGAGGGTACGACAACGGTTTATGGGGAGCGTACGTGTGAGGGCGCGGGTTAGTGTGAGCGTACGGGTTAGGATTAGGGGACGGGTGAGGGGAAGGCTTCGGGGAAGGGTTAGGGTTAGGGTTCGGGCTAGGGTTAGGGTTCGGGGACGGGGACGGTTTAGGGTCCAGGTGAGGGTACGACAATGGTTTAGGGAGAGCGTACGTGTGAGGGCGCGGGTTAGTGTGAGCGTACGTGTTAGGATTAGGGGACGGGTGAGGGGAAAGCTTCGGGGAAGTGTTAGGGTTAGGGTTCGGGCTAGGGTTAGGGTTAGGGGACGGGGACGGTTTAGGGTCCAGGTGAGTGTACGACAACGGTTTAGGGGGAGCGTACGTGTGAGGGCGCGGGTTAGTGGGAGCATACGGGTTAGGATTAGGGGACGGGTGAAGGGAAGGCTTCGGGGAAGGGTTAGGGTTAGGGTTCGGGCTAGGGTTAGGGTTAGGGGACGGGGACGGTTTAGGGTCCAGGTGAGGGTACGACAACGGTTTCGGGGAGCGTACGTGTGAGGGCGCGGGTTAGTGTGAGCGTACGTGTTAGGATTAGGGGACGGGTGAGGGGAAGGCTTCGGGGAAGGGTTAGGTTTAGGGTTCGGTCTAGGGTTAGGGTTAGGGGACGGGGACGGTTTAGGGTCCAGGTGAGGGTACGACAACGGTTTAGGGGGAGCGTACGTGTGAGGGCGCGGGTTAGTGTGAGCGTACGGGTTAGGATTAGGGGACGGGTGAGGGGAAGGCTTCGGGGAAGGGTTAGGGTTAGGGTTCGGGCTAGGGTTAGGATTAGGGGACGGGGACGGTTTAGGGTCCAGGTGAGGGTACGACAACGGTTTAGGGGGAGCGTACGTGTGAGGGCGTGGGTTAGTGGGAGCGTACGGGTTAGGATTAGGGGACGGGTGAGGGGAAGGCTTCGGGGAAGGGTTAGGGTTAGGGTTCGGGCTAGTGTTAGGGTTAGGGGACGGGGATGGTTTAGGGTCCAGGTGAGGGTACGACAACGGTTTAGGGGGAGCGTACGTGTGAGGGCGCGGGTTAGTGGGAGCGTACGGGTTAGGATTAGGGGACGGGTGAGGGGAAGGCTTCGGGGAAGGGTTAGGGTTAGGGTTCGGGCTAGGGTTAGGGTTAGGGGACGGGGACGGTTTAGGGTCCAGGTGAGGGTACGACAACGGTTTCGGAGAGCGTACGTGTGAGGGCGCGGGTTAGTGTGAGCGTACGGGTTAGGATTAGGGGACGGGTGAGGGGAAGGCTTCGGGGAAGGGTTAGGGTTAGGGTTCGGGCTAGGGTTAGGGTTAGGGGACGGGGACGGTTTAGGGTCCAGGTGAGGGTACGACAACGGTTTAGGGGGAGCGTACGTGTGAGGGCGCGGGTTAGTGTGAGCGTACGGGTTAGGATTATGGGACGGGTGAGGGGAAGGCTTCGGGGAAGGGTTAGGGTTAGGGTTCGGGCTAGGGTTAGGGTTAGGGGACGGGGACGGTTGAGGGTCCAGGTGAGGGTACGACAACGGTTTAGGGGGAGTGTACGTGTGAGGGCGCGGGTTAGTGTGAGCGTACGTGTTAGGATTAGGGGACGGGTGAGGGGAAAGCTTCGGGGAAGTGTTAGGGTTAGGGTTCGGGCTAGGGTTAGGGTTAGGGGACGGGGACGGTTTAGGGTCCAGGTGAGGGTCCGACAACGGTTTAGTGGGAGCGTACGTGTGAGGGCGCGGGTTAGTGTGAGCGTACGGGTTAGGATTAGGGGACGGGTGAGGGGAAGGCTTCGGGGAAGGGTTAGGGTTAGGGTTCGGGCTAGGGTTAGGATTAGGGGACGGGGACGGTTTAGGGTCCAGGTGAGGGTACGACAACGGTTTAGGGGGAGCGTACGTGTGAGGGCGTGGGTTAGTGGGAGCGTACGGGTTAGGATTAGGGGACGGGTGAAGGGAAGGCTTCGGGGAAGTGTTAGGGTTAGGGTTCGGGCTAGTGTTAGGGTTAGGGGACGGGGACGGTTTAGGGTCCAGGTGAGGGTACGACAACGGTTTAGGGGGAGCGTACGTGTGAGGGCGCGGGTTAGTGGGAGCGTACGGGTTAGGATTAGGGGACGGGTGAGGGGAAGGCTTCGGGGAAGGGTTAGGGTTAGGGTTCGGGCTAGGGTTAGGGTTAGGGGACGGGGACGGTTTAGGGTCCAGGTGAGGGTACGACAACGGTTTCGGAGAGCGTACGTGTGAGGGCGCGGGTTAGTGTGAGCGTACGGGTTAGGATTAGGGGACGGGTGAGGGGAAGGCTTCGGGGAAGGGTTAGGGTTAGGGTTCGGGCTAGGGTTAGGGTTAGGGGACGGGGACGGTTTAGGGTCCAGGTGAGGGTACGACAACGGTTTAGGGGGAGCGTACGTGTGAGGGCACGGGTTAGTGTGAGCGTACGGGTTAGGATTACGGGACGGGTGAGGGGAAGGCTTCGGGGAAGGGTTAAGGTTAGGGTTCGGGCTAGGGTTAGTGTTAGGGGACGGGGACGGTGTAGGGTCCAGGTGAGGGTACGACAACGGTTTAGCGGGAGCGTACGTGTGAGGGCGCGGGTTAGTGTGAGCGTACGGGTTAGGATTAGGGGACGGGTGAGGGGAAGGCTTCGGGGAAGGGTTAGGGTTAGGGTTCGGGCTAGGGTTAGGGTTAGGGGACGGGGACAGTGTAGGGTCCAGGTGAGGGTACGACAACGGTTTAGGGGGAGCGTACGTGTGAGGGTGCGGGTTAGTGTGAGCGTACGGGTTAGGATTAGGGGACGGGTGAGGGGAAGGCTTCGGGGAAGGGTTAGGGTTAGGGTTCGGGCTAGGGTTAGGGTTAGGGGACGGGGACGGTTTAGGGTCCAGGTGAGGGTACGACAACGGTTTAGGGGGAGCGTACGTGTGAGGGCGCAGGTTAGTGTGAGCGTACGGGTTAGGATTAGGGGACGGGTGAGGGGAAGGCTTCGGGGAAGGGTGAGGGGAAGGCTTCGGGGAAGGGTTAGGGTTAAGGTTCGGGCTAGGGTTAGGGTTAGGGGACGGGGACGGTTTAGGGTCCAGGTGAGGGTACGACAACGGTTTAGGGGGAGCGTACGTGTGAGGGCGCGGGTTAGTGTGAGCTACGGGTTAGGATTAGGGGACGTGTGAGGGGAAGGCTTCGGGGAAGGGTTAGGGTTAGGGTTCGGGCTAGGGTTAGGGTTAGGGGACGGGGACGGTTTAGGGTCCAGGTGAGGGTACGACAACGGTTTAGGGGGAGCGTACGTGTGAGGGCGCGGGTTAGTGGGAGCGTACGGGTTAGGATTAGGGGACGGGTGAGGGGAAGGCTTCGGGGAGGGTTAGGGTTAGGGTTCGGGCTAGGGTTAGGGTTAGGGGACGGGGACGGTGTAGGGTCCAGGTGAGGGTACGACAACGGTTTAGGGGGAGCGTACGTGTGAGGGTGCGGGTTAGTGTGAGCGTACGGGTTAGGATTAGGGGACGGGTGAGGGGAAGGCTTCGGGGAAGGGTTAGGGTTAGGGTTCGGGCTAGGGTTAGGGTTAGGGGACGGGGACGGTTTAGGGTCCAGGTGAGGGTACGACAACGGTTTATGGGGAGCGTACGTGTGAGGGCGCGGGTTAGTGTGAGCGTACGGGTTAGGATTAGGGGACGGGTGAGGGGAAGACTTCGGGGAAGTGTTAGGGTTAGGGTTCGGGCTAGGGTTAGGGTTCGGGGACGGGGACGGTTTAGGGTCCAGGTGAGGGTACGACAATGGTTTAGGGAGAGCGTACGTGTGAGGGCGCGGGTTAGTGTGAGCGTACGTGTTAGGATTAGGGGACGGTTGAGGGGAAAGCTTCGGGGAAGTGTTAGGGTTAGGGTTCGGGCTAGGGTTAGGGTTAGGGGACGGGGACGGTTTAGGGTCCAGGTGAGTGTACGACAACGGTTTAGGGGGAGCGTACGTGTGAGGGCGCGGGTTAGTGGGAGCATACGGGTTAGGATTAGGGGACGGGTGAAGGGAAGGCTTCGGGGAAGGGTTAGGGTTAGGGTTCGGGCTAGGGTTAGGGTTAGGGGACGGGGACGGTTTAGGGTCCAGGTGAGGGTACGACAACGGTTTCGGGGAGCGTACGTGTGAGGGCGCGGGTTAGTGTGAGCGTACGTGTTAGGATTAGGGGACGGGTGAGGGGAAGGCTTCGGGGAAGGGTTAGGTTTAGGGTTCGGTCTAGGGTTAGGGTTAGGGGACGGGGACGGTTTAGGGTCCAGGTGAGGGTACGACAACGGTTTAGGGGGAGCGTACGTGTGAGGGCGCGGGTTAGTGTGAGCGTACGGGTTAGGATTAGGGGACGGGTGAGGGGAAGGCTTCGGGGAAGGGTTAGGGTTAGGGTTCGGGCTAGGGTTAGGATTAGGGGACGGGGACGGTTTAGGGTCCAGGTGAGGGTACGACAACGGTTTAGGGGGAGCGTACGTGTGAGGGCGTGGGTTAGTGGGAGCGTACGGGTTAGGATTAGGGGACGGGTGAGGGGAAGGCTTCGGGGAAGGGTTAGGGTTAGGGTTCGGGCTAGTGTTAGGGTTAGGGGACGGGGATGGTTTAGGGTCCAGGTGAGGGTACGACAACGGTTTAGGGGGAGCGTACGTGTGAGGGCGCGGGTTAGTGGGAGCGTACGGGTTAGGATTAGGGGACGGGTGAGGGGAAGGCTTCGGGGAAGGGTTAGGGTTAGGGTTCGGGCTAGGGTTAGGGTTAGGGGACGGGGACGGTTTAGGGTCCAGGTGAGTGTACGACAACGGTTTAGGGGGAGCGTACGTGTGAGGGCGCGGGTTAGTGGGAGCATACGGGTTAGGATTAGGGGACGGGTGAGGGGAAGGCTTCGGGGAAGGGTTAGGGTTAGGGTTCGGGCTAGGGTTAGGGTTAGGGGACGGGGACGGTTTAGGGTCCAGGTGAGGGTACGACAACGGTTTCGGGGAGCGTACGTGTGAGGGCACGGGTTAGTGTGAGCGTACGTGTTAGGATTAGGGGACGGGTGAGGGGAAGGCTTCGGGGAAGGGTTAGGGTTAGGGTTCGGTCTAGGGTTAGGGTTAGGGGACGGGGACGGTTTAGGGTCCAGGTGAGGGTACGACAACGGTTTAGGGGGAGCGTACGTGTGAGGGCGCGGGTTAGTGTGAGCGTACGGGTTAGGATTAGGGGACGGGTGAGGGGAAGGCTTCGGGGAAGGGTTAGGGTTAGGGTTCGGGCTAGGGTTAGGGTTAGGGGACGGGGACGGTTTTGGGTCCAGGTGAGGGTACGACAACGGTTTAGGGGGAGCGTACGTGTGAGGGCGTGGGTTAGTGGGAGCGTACGGGTTAGGATTAGGGGACGGGTGAGGGGAAGGCTTCGGGGAAGGGTTAGGGTTAGGGTTCGGGCTAGGGTTAGGGTTAGGGGACGGGGACGGTTTAGGGTCCAGGTGAGGGTACGACAACGGTTTAGGGGGAGCGTACGTGTGAGGGCGCGGGTTAGTGGGAGCGTACGGGTTAGGATTAGGGGACGGGTGAGGGGAAGGCTTCGGGGAAGGGTTAGGGTTAGGGTTCGGGCTAGGGTTAGGGTTAGGGGACGGGGACGGTTTAGGGTCCAGGTGAGGGTACGACAACGGATTCGGAGAGCGTACGTGTGAGGGCGCGGGTTAGTGTGAGCGTACGGGTTAGGATTAGGGGACCGGTGATGGGAAGGCTTCGGGGAAGGGTTAGGGTTAGGGTTCGGGCTAGGGTTAGGGTTAGGGGACGGGGACGGTTTAGGGTCCAGGTGAGGGTACGACAACGGTTTAGGGGGAGCGTACGTGTGAGGGCGCGGGTTAGTGTGAGCGTACGGGTTAGGATTATGGGACGGGTGAGGGGAAGGCTTCGGGGAAGGGTTAGGGTTAGGGTTCGGGCTAGGGTTAGGGTTAGGGGACGGGGAAGGTTTAGGGTCCAGGTGAGGGTCCGACAACGGTTTAGGGGGAGCGTACGTGTGAGGGCGCGGGTTAGGGTGAGCGTACGGGTTAGGATTAGGGGACGGGTGAGGGGAAGGCTTCGGGGAAGGGTTAGGGTTAGGGTTCGGGTTAGGGTTAGTGTTAGGGGACGGGGACGGTTTAGGGTCCAGGTGAGGGTACGACAACGGTTTAGGGGGAGCGTACGTGTGAGGGCACGGGTTAGTGTGAGCGTACGGGTTAGGATTAGGGGACGGGTGAGGGGAAGGCTTCGGGGAAGGGTTAGGGTTAGGGTTCGGGCTAGGGTTAGGGTTAGGGGACGGGGACGGTTTAGGGTCCAGGTGAGGGTACGACAACGGTTTAGGGGGAGCGTACGTGTGAGGGCGCGGGTTAGTGTGAGCGTACGTGTTAGGATTAGGGGACGGGTGAGGGGAAGCTTCGGGGAAGTGTTAGGGTTAGGGTTCGGGCTAGGGTTAGGGTTAGGGGACGGGGACGGTTTAGGGTCCAGGTGAGGGTCCGACAACGGTTTAGGGGGAGCGTACGTGTGAGGGCGCGGGTTAGTGTGAGCGTACGGGTTAGGATTAGGGGACGGGTGAGGGGAAGGCTTCGGGGAAGGGTTAGGGTTAGGGTTCGGGTTAGGGTTAGTGTTAGGGGACGGGGACGGTTTAGGGTCCAGGTGAGGGTACGACAACGGTTTAGGAGGAGCGTACGTGTGAGGGCACGTGTTAGTGTGAGCGTACGGGTTAGGATTAGGGGACGGGTGAGGGGAAGGCTTCGGGGAAGGGTTAGGGTTAGGGTTCGGGCTAGGGTTAGGGTTAGGGGACGGGGACGGTTTAGGGTCCAGGTGAGGGTACGACAACTGTTTAGGGGGAGCGTACGTGTGAGGGCGCGGGTTAGTGTGAGCGTACGGTTTAGGATTAGGGGACGGGTGAGGGGAAGGCTTCGGGGAAGGGTTAGGGTTAGGGTTCGGGCTAGGGTTAGGGTTAGGGGACGGGGACGGTTTAGGGTCCAGGTGAGGGTACGACAACGGTTGAGGGGGAGCGTACGTGTGAGGGCGCGGGTTAGTGTGAGCGTACGGGTTAGGATTAGGGGACGGGTGAGGGGAAGGCTTCGGGGAAGGGTTAGGGTTAGGGTTCGGGCTAGGGTTAGGGTTAGGGGACGGGGACGGTTTAGGGTCCAGGTGAGGGTACGACAACGGTTTAGGGGGAGCGTACGTGTGAGGGCGCGGGTTAGTGTGAGCGTACGTGTTAGGATTAGGGGACGGGTGAGGGGAAGCTTCGGGGAAGTGTTAGGGTTAGGGTTCGGGCTAGGGTTAGGGTTAGGGGACGGGGACGGTTTAGGGTCCAGGTGAGGGTCCGACAACGGTTTAGGGGGAGCGTACGTGTGAGGGCGCGGGTTAGTGTGAGCGTACGGGTTAGGATTAGGGGACGGGTGAGGGGAAGGCTTCGGGGAAGGGTTAGGGTTAGGGTTCGGGTTAGGGTTAGTGTTAGGGGACGGGGACGGTTTAGGGTCCAGGTGAGGGTACGACAACGGTTTAGGAGGAGCGTACGTGTGAGGGCACGTGTTAGTGTGAGCGTACGGGTTAGGATTAGGGGACGGGTGAGGGGAAGGCTTCGGGGAAGGGTTAGGGTTAGGGTTCGGGCTAGGGTTAGGGTTAGGGGACGGGGACGGTTTAGGGTCCAGGTGAGGGTACGACAACTGTTTAGGGGGAGCGTACGTGTGAGGGCGCGGGTTAGTGTGAGCGTACGGTTTAGGATTAGGGGACGGGTGAGGGGAAGGCTTCGGGGAAGGGTTAGGGTTAGGGTTCGGGCTAGGGTTAGGGTTAGGGGACGGGGACGGTTTAGGGTCCAGGTGAGGGTACGACAACGGTTGAGGGGGAGCGTACGTGTGAGGGCGCGGGTTAGTGTGAGCGTACGGGTTAGGATTAGGGGACGGGTGAGGGGAAGGCTTCGGGGAAGTGTTAGGGTTAGGGTTCGGGCTAGGGTTAGGGTTAGGGGACGGGGACGGTTTAGGGTCCAGGTGAGGGTCCGACAACGGTTTAGGGGGAGCGTACGTGTGAGGGCGCGGGTTAGTGTGAGCGTACGGGTTAGGATTAGGGGACGGGTGAGGGGAAGGCTTCAGGGAAGGGTTAGGGTTAGGGTTCGGGCTAGGGTTAGGGTTAGGTGACGGGGACGGTTTAGGGTCCAGGTGAGGGTACGACAACGGTTTAGGGGGAGCGTACGTGTGAGGGCGCGGGTTAGTGTGAGCGTACGGGTTAGGATTAGGGGACGGGTGACGGGAAGGCTTCGGGGAAGGGTTAGGGTTAGGGTTCGGGCTAGGGTTAGGGTTAGGGGACGGGGACGGTTTAGGGTCCAGGTGAGGGTCCGACAACGGTTTAAGGGGAGCGTACGTGTGAAGGCGCGGGTTAGTGGGAGCGTACGGGTTAGGATTAGGGGACGGGTGAGGGGAAGGCTTCGGGGAAGGGTTAGGGTTAGGGTTCGGGCTAGGGTTAGGTTTAGGTGACGGGGACGGTTTAGGGTCCAGGTGAGTGTACGACAACGGTTTAGGAGGAGCTTACATGTGAGAGAATGGGTTAGTGTGAGCGTATGGGTTAGGATTAGGGGACGGGTGAGGGGAAGGCTTCGGGGAAGGGTTAGGGTTAGGTTTTGGGCTAGGGTTAGGGTTAGGGGACGGGGACGGTTTAGGGTCCAGGTGAGGGCACGACAACGGTTTAGGCGGAGCGTACGTGTGAGGGCGCGGGTTAGTGTGAGCGTACGTGTTAGGATTAGGGGACGGGTGAGGGGAAAGCTTCGGGGAAGTGTTAGGGTTAGGGTTCGGGCTAGGGTTAGGTTTAGGTGACGGGGACGGTTTAGGGTCCAGGTGAGGGTACGACAACGGTTTAGGGGGAGCGTACGTGTGAGGGCGAGGGTTAGTGTGAGCGTACGGGTTAGGATTAGGGGACGGGTGAGGGGAAGGCTTCGGGGAAGGGTTAGGGTTAGGGTTCGGGTTAGGGTTAGGGTTAGGGGAAGGGGACGGTTTAGGTTCCAGGTGAGGGTACGACAACGGTTTAGGTGGAGCGAACGTGTGAGGGCGCGGGTTAGTGTGAGCGTACGGGTTAGGATTAGGGCACGGGTGAGGGGAAGGCTTCGGGGAAGGGTTAGGGTTAGGGTTCGGGCTAGGGTTAGGGTTAGGGGACGGGGACGGTTTAGGGTCCAGGTGACGGTACGACAACGGTTTAGGGGGAGCGTACGTGTGAGGGCGCGGGTTAGTGTGAGCGTACGGGTTAGGATTAGGGGACGGGTGAGGGGAAGGCTTCGGGGAAGGGTTAGGGTTAGAGTTCGTGCTAGGGATAGGGTTAGGGGACGGGGACGGTTTAGGGTCCAGCTGAGGGTACGACAACGGTGTAGGGGGAGCATACGTGTGAGGGCGCGGGTTAGTGTGAGCGTACGGGTTAGGATTAGGGGACGGGTGAGGGGAAGGCTTCGGGGAAGGGTTAGGGTTAGGGTTCGGGCTAGGGTTAGGGTTCGGGGACGGGGACGGTTTAGGGTCCAGGTGAGGGTACGACAACGGTTTAGGGGGAGCGTACGTGTGAGGGCGCAGGTTAGTGTGAGCGTACGTGTTAGGATTAGGGGACGGGTGAGGGGAAGGCTTCGGGGAAGGGTTAGGGTTAGTGTTCGGGCTAGGGTTAGGGGACGGGGACGGTTTAGGGTCCAGGTGAGGGTACGACAACGGTTTAGGGGGAGCGTACGTGTGAGGGCGCGGGTTAGTGTGAGCGTACGGGTTAGGATTAGGGGACGGGTGAGGGGAAGGCTTCGGGGAAGGTTTAAGGTTAGGGTTCGGGCTAGGGTTAGGGTTAGGGGACGGGGACGGTTTAGGGTCCAGGTGAGGGTACGACAACGGTTTAGGGGTAGCGTACGTGTGAGGGCGCGGGTTAGTGTGAGCGTACGGGTTAGGATTAGGGGACGGGTGAGGGGAAGGCTTCGGGGAAGTGTTAGGGTTACGGTTCGGGCTAGGTTTAGGGTTAGGGGACGGGGACGGTTTAGGGTCCAGGTGAGGGTACGACAACGGTTTAGGGGGAGCGTACGTGTGAGGGTGTGGGTTAGTGTGAGCGTACGTGTTAGGATTAGGGGACGGGTGAGGGGAAGGCTTCGGGGAAGGTTTAGGGTTAGGGTTCGGGCAAGGGTTAGGGTTAGGGGACGGGGACGGTTTAGTATCCAGGTGAGGGTACGACAACGGTTTAGGGGGAGCGTACGTGTGAGGGTGCGAGTTGGTGTGAACGTACGGGTTAGGATTAGGGGACGGGTGAGGGGAAGGCTTCGGGGAAGGGTTAGGGTTAGGGTTCGGTCTAGGGTTAGGGTTAGGAGACGGGGACGGTTTAGAGTCCAGGTGAGGGTACGACAACGGTTTAGGGGTAGCGTACGTGTGAGGGCGCGGGTTAGTGTGAGCGTACGTGTTAGGATTAGGGGACGGGTGAGGGGAAGGCTTCGGGGAAGGGTTAGGGTTAGGGTTCGCGCTAGGGTTACGGTTAGGGGATGGGGACAGTTTAGGGTCCAGGTGAGGGTACGACAACGGTTTAGGGGGAGCGTACGTGTGAGGGCGCGGGTTAGTGTGAGCGTACGGGTTAGGATTAGGGGACGGGTGAGGGGAAGGCTTCGGGGAAGGGTTAGGGTTAGGGTTCGGGCTAGGGTTAGGGTTACGGGACGGGGACGGTTTAGGGTCCAGGTGAGGGTACGACAACGGTTTAGGGGGAGCGTACGTGTGAGGGCGCGGGTTAGTGTGAGCGTACGGGTTAGGATTAAGGGACGGGTGAGGGGAAGGCTTCGGGGAAGGGTTAGGGTTAGGGTTCGGGCTAGGGTTAGGGTTAGGGGACGGGGACGGTTTAGGGTCCAGGTGAGGGTACGACAACGGTTTAGGGGGAGCGTACGTGTGAGGGCGCGGGTTAGTGTGAGCGTACGGGTTAGGATTAGGGGACGGGTGAGGGGAAGGCTTCGGGGAAGGGTTAGGGTTAGGGTTCGGGCTAGGGTTAGGGTTAGCGGACGGGGACGGTTTAGGGTCCAGGTGAGGGTACGACAACTGTTTAGGGGGAGCGTACGTGTGAGGGCGCGGGTTAGTGTGAGCGTACGGTTTAGGATTAGGGGACGGGTGAGGGGAAGGCTTCGGGGAAGGGTTAGGGTTAGGGTTCGGGCTAGGGTTAGGGTTAGGGGACGGGGACGGTTTAGGGTCCAGGTGAGGGTACGACAACGGTTTAGGGGGAGCGTACGTGTGAGGGCGCGGGTTAGTGTGAGCGTACGTGTTAGGATTAGGGGACGGGTGAGGGGAAGCTTCGGGGAAGTGTTAGGGTTAGGGTTCGGGCTAGGGTTAGGGTTAGGGGACGGGGACGGTTTAGGGTCCAGGTGAGGGTCCGACAACGGTTTAGGGGGAGCGTACGTGTGAGGGCGCGGGTTAGTGTGAGCGTACGGGTTAGGATTAGGGGACGGGTGAGGGGAAGGCTTCGGGGAAGGGTTAGGGTTAGGGTTCGGGTTAGGGTTAGTGTTAGGGGACGGGGACGGTTTAGGGTCCAGGTGAGGGTACGACAACGGTTTAGGAGGAGCGTACGTGTGAGGGCACGTGTTAGTGTGAGCGTACGGGTTAGGATTAGGGGACGGGTGAGGGGAAGGCTTCGGGGAAGGGTTAGGGTTAGGGTTCGGGCTAGGGTTAGGGTTAGGGGACGGGGACGGTTTAGGGTCCAGGTGAGGGTACGACAACTGTTTAGGGGGAGCGTACGTGTGAGGGCGCGGGTTAGTGTGAGCGTACGGTTTAGGATTAGGGGACGGGTGAGGGGAAGGCTTCGGGGAAGGGTTAGGGTTAGGGTTCGGGCTAGGGTTAGGGTTAGGGGACGGGGACGGTTTAGGGTCCAGGTGAGGGTACGACAACGGTTGAGGGGGAGCGTACGTGTGAGGGCGCGGGTTAGTGTGAGCGTACGGGTTAGGATTAGGGGACGGGTGAGGGGAAGGCTTCGGGGAAGTGTTAGGGTTAGGGTTCGGGCTAGGGTTAGGGTTAGGGGACGGGGACGGTTTAGGGTCCAGGTGAGGGTCCGACAACGGTTTAGGGGGAGCGTACGTGTGAGGGCGCGGGTTAGTGTGAGCGTACGGGTTAGGATTAGGGGACGGGTGAGGGGAAGGCTTCAGGGAAGGGTTAGGGTTAGGGTTCGGGCTAGGGTTAGGGTTAGGTGACGGGGACGGTTTAGGGTCCAGGTGAGGGTACGACAACGGTTTAGGGGGAGCGTACGTGTGAGGGCGCGGGTTAGTGTGAGCGTACGGGTTAGGATTAGGGGACGGGTGACGGGAAGGCTTCGGGGAAGGGTTAGGGTTAGGGTTCGGGCTAGGGTTAGGGTTAGGGGACGGGGACGGTTTAGGGTCCAGGTGAGGGTCCGACAACGGTTTAAGGGGAGCGTACGTGTGAAGGCGCGGGTTAGTGGGAGCGTACGGGTTAGGATTAGGGGACGGGTGAGGGGAAGGCTTCGGGGAAGGGTTAGGGTTAGGGTTCGGGCTAGGGTTAGGTTTAGGTGACGGGGACGGTTTAGGGTCCAGGTGAGTGTACGACAACGGTTTAGGAGGAGCTTACATGTGAGAGAATGGGTTAGTGTGAGCGTATGGGTTAGGATTAGGGGACGGGTGAGGGGAAGGCTTCGGGGAAGGGTTAGGGTTAGGTTTTGGGCTAGGGTTAGGGTTAGGGGACGGGGACGGTTTAGGGTCCAGGTGAGGGCACGACAACGGTTTAGGCGGAGCGTACGTGTGAGGGCGCGGGTTAGTGTGAGCGTACGTGTTAGGATTAGGGGACGGGTGAGGGGAAAGCTTCGGGGAAGTGTTAGGGTTAGGGTTCGGGCTAGGGTTAGGTTTAGGTGACGGGGACGGTTTAGGGTCCAGGTGAGGGTACGACAACGGTTTAGGGGGAGCGTACGTGTGAGGGCGAGGGTTAGTGTGAGCGTACGGGTTAGGATTAGGGGACGGGTGAGGGGAAGGCTTCGGGGAAGGGTTAGGGTTAGGGTTCGGGTTAGGGTTAGGGTTAGGGGAAGGGGACGGTTTAGGTTCCAGGTGAGGGTACGACAACGGTTTAGGTGGAGCGAACGTGTGAGGGCGCGGGTTAGTGTGAGCGTACGGGTTAGGATTAGGGCACGGGTGAGGGGAAGGCTTCGGGGAAGGGTTAGGGTTAGGGTTCGGGCTAGGGTTAGGGTTAGGGGACGGGGACGGTTTAGGGTCCAGGTGACGGTACGACAACGGTTTAGGGGGAGCGTACGTGTGAGGGCGCGGGTTAGTGTGAGCGTACGGGTTAGGATTAGGGGACGGGTGAGGGGAAGGCTTCGGGGAAGGGTTAGGGTTAGAGTTCGTGCTAGGGATAGGGTTAGGGGACGGGGACGGTTTAGGGTCCAGCTGAGGGTACGACAACGGTGTAGGGGGAGCATACGTGTGAGGGCGCGGGTTAGTGTGAGCGTACGGGTTAGGATTAGGGGACGGGTGAGGGGAAGGCTTCGGGGAAGGGTTAGGGTTAGGGTTCGGGCTAGGGTTAGGGTTCGGGGACGGGGACGGTTTAGGGTCCAGGTGAGGGTACGACAACGGTTTAGGGGGAGCGTACGTGTGAGGGCGCAGGTTAGTGTGAGCGTACGTGTTAGGATTAGGGGACGGGTGAGGGGAAGGCTTCGGGGAAGGGTTAGGGTTAGTGTTCGGGCTAGGGTTAGGGGACGGGGACGGTTTAGGGTCCAGGTGAGGGTACGACAACGGTTTAGGGGGAGCGTACGTGTGAGGGCGCGGGTTAGTGTGAGCGTACGGGTTAGGATTAGGGGACGGGTGAGGGGAAGGCTTCGGGGAAGGTTTAAGGTTAGGGTTCGGGCTAGGGTTAGGGTTAGGGGACGGGGACGGTTTAGGGTCCAGGTGAGGGTACGACAACGGTTTAGGGGTAGCGTACGTGTGAGGGCGCGGGTTAGTGTGAGCGTACGGGTTAGGATTAGGGGACGGGTGAGGGGAAGGCTTCGGGGAAGTGTTAGGGTTACGGTTCGGGCTAGGTTTAGGGTTAGGGGACGGGGACGGTTTAGGGTCCAGGTGAGGGTACGACAACGGTTTAGGGGGAGCGTACGTGTGAGGGTGTGGGTTAGTGTGAGCGTACGTGTTAGGATTAGGGGACGGGTGAGGGGAAGGCTTCGGGGAAGGTTTAGGGTTAGGGTTCGGGCAAGGGTTAGGGTTAGGGGACGGGGACGGTTTAGTATCCAGGTGAGGGTACGACAACGGTTTAGGGGGAGCGTACGTGTGAGGGTGCGAGTTGGTGTGAACGTACGGGTTAGGATTAGGGGACGGGTGAGGGGAAGGCTTCGGGGAAGGGTTAGGGTTAGGGTTCGGTCTAGGGTTAGGGTTAGGAGACGGGGACGGTTTAGAGTCCAGGTGAGGGTACGACAACGGTTTAGGGGTAGCGTACGTGTGAGGGCGCGGGTTAGTGTGAGCGTACGTGTTAGGATTAGGGGACGGGTGAGGGGAAGGCTTCGGGGAAGGGTTAGGGTTAGGGTTCGCGCTAGGGTTACGGTTAGGGGATGGGGACAGTTTAGGGTCCAGGTGAGGGTACGACAACGGTTTAGGGGGAGCGTACGTGTGAGGGCGCGGGTTAGTGTGAGCGTACGGGTTAGGATTAGGGGACGGGTGAGGGGAAGGCTTCGGGGAAGGGTTAGGGTTAGGGTTCGGGCTAGGGTTAGGGTTACGGGACGGGGACGGTTTAGGGTCCAGGTGAGGGTACGACAACGGTTTAGGGGGAGCGTACGTGTGAGGGCGCGGGTTAGTGTGAGCGTACGGGTTAGGATTAAGGGACGGGTGAGGGGAAGGCTTCGGGGAAGGGTTAGGGTTAGGGTTCGGGCTAGGGTTAGGGTTAGGGGACGGGGACGGTTTAGGGTCCAGGTGAGGGTACGACAACGGTTTAGGGGGAGCGTACGTGTGAGGGCGCGGGTTAGTGTGAGCGTACGGGTTAGGATTAGGGGACGGGTGAGGGGAAGGCTTCGGGGAAGGGTTAGGGTTAGGGTTCGGGCTAGGGTTAGGGTTAGCGGACGGGGACGGTTTAGGGTCCAGGTGAGGGTACGACAACTGTTTAGGGGGAGCGTACGTGTGAGGGCGCGGGTTAGTGTGAGCGTACGGTTTAGGATTAGGGGACGGGTGAGGGGAAGGCTTCGGGGAAGGGTTAGGGTTAGGGTTCGGGCTAGGGTTAGGGTTAGGGGACGGGGACGGTTTAGGGTCCAGGTGAGGGTACGACAACGGTTGAGGGGGAGCGTACGTGTGAGGGCGCGGGTTAGTGTGAGCGTACGGGTTAGGATTAGGGGACGGGTGAGGGGAAGGCTTCGGGGAAGTGTTAGTGTTAGGGTTCGGGCTAGGGTTAGGGTTAGGGGACGGGGACGGTTTAGGGTCCAGGTGAGGGTCCGACAACGGTTTAGGGGGAGCGTACGTGTGAGGGCGCGGGTTAGTGTGAGCGTACGGGTTAGGATTAGGGGACGGGTGAGGGGAAGGCTTCAGGGAAGGGTTAGGGTTAGGGTTCGGGCTAGGGTTAGGGTTAGGTGACGGGGACGGTTTAGGGTCCAGGTGAGGGTACGACAACGGTTTAGGGGGAGCGTACGTGTGAGGGCGCGGGTTAGTGTGAGCGTACGGGTTAGGATTAGGGGACGGGTGAGGGGAAGGCTTCGTGGAAGTGTTAGGGTTAGGGTTCGGGCTAGGGTTAGGGTTAGGGGACGGGGACGGTTTAGGGTCCAGGTGAGGGTCCGACAACGGTTTAAGGGGAGCGTACGTGTGAAGGCGCGGGTTAGTGTGAGCGTACAGGTTAGGATTAGGGGACGGGTGAGGGGAAGGCTTCGGGGAAGGGTTAGGGTTAGGGTTCGGGCTAGGGTTAGGGTTAGGGGACGGGGACGGTTTAGGGTCCAGGTGAGGGTACGACAACGGTTTAGGGGGAGCGTACGTGTGAGGGCACGGGTTAGTGAGAGCGTACGGGTTAGGATTAGGGGACGGGTGAGGGGAAGGCTTCGGGGAAGGGTTAGGGTTAGGGTTCGGGCTAGGGTTAGGGTTAGGGGACGGGGACGGTTTAGGGTCCAGGTGAGGGTACGACAACGGTTTAGGGGGAGCGTACGTGTGAGGGCGTGGGTTAGTGTGAGCGTACGGGTTAGGATTAGGGGACGGGTGAGGGGAAGGCTTCGGGGAAGGGTTAGGGTTAGGGTTCGGGCTAGGGTTAGTGTTAGGGTACGGGGACGGTTTAGGGTCCAGGTGAGGGTACGACAACGGTTTACGGGGAGCGTACGTGTGAGGGCGCGGGTTAGTGTGAGCGTACGGGTTAGGATTAGGGGACGGGTGAGGGGAAGGCTTCGGGGAAGGGTTAGGGTTAGGGTTTGGGCTAGGGTTAGGGTTAGGGGACGGGGAAGGTTTAGGGTCCAGGTGAGGGTACGACAACGGTTTAGGGGGAGCGTACGTGTGAGGGCGCGGGTTAGTGTGAGCGTACGGGTTAGGATTAGGGGACGGGTGAGGGGAAGGCTTCGGGGAAGGGTTAGGGTTAGGGTTCGGGCTAGGGTTAGGGTTAGGGGACGGGGACGGTTTAGGGTCCAGGTGAGGGTACGAAAACGGTTTAGGGGGAGAGTACGTGTGAGGGCGCGGGTTAGTGTGATCGTACGGGTTAGGATTAGGAGACGGGTGAGGGGAAGGCTTCGGGGAAGGTTTAGGGTTAGGGTTCGGGCTAGGGTTAGGGTTAGGGGACGGGGACGGTTTAGGGTCCAGGTGAGGGTACGACAACAGTTTAGGGGGAGCGTACGTGTGAGGGTGCGAGTTAGTGTGAACTTACGGGTTAGGATTAGGGGACGGGTGAGGGGAAGGCTTCGGGGAAGGGTTAGGGTTAGGGTTCGGGCTAGGGTTAGGGTTAGGAGACGGGGACGGTTTAGAGTCCAGGTGAGGGTACGACAACGGTTTAGGGGTAGCGTACGTGTGAGGGCGCGGGTTAGTGTGAGCGTACGGGTTAGGATTACGGGACGGGTGAGGGGAAGGCTTCGGGGAAGGGTTAGGGTTAGGGTTCGGGCTAGGGTTAGGGTTACGGGACGGGGACGGTTTAGGGTCCAGGTGAGGGTACGACAACGGTTTAGGGGGAGCGTACGTGTGAGGGTGCGGGTTAGTGTGAGCGTACGGGTTAGGATTAGGGGACGGGTGAGGGGAAGGCTTCGGGGAAGGGTTAGGGTTAGGGTTCGGGCTAGGGTTAGGGTTAGGGGACGGGGATGGTTTAGGGTCCAGGTGAGGGTACGACAACGGTTTAGGGGGAGAGTACGTGTGAGGGCGCGGGTTAGTGTGAGCGTACGGGTTAGGATTAGGGGACGGGTGAGGGGAAGGCTTCGGGGAAGGGTTAGGGTTAGGGTTCGGGCTAGGGTAAGGGTTAGGGGACGGGGACGGTTTAGGGTCCAGGTGAGGGTACGACAACGGTTTAGGGGGAGCGTACGTGTGAGGGCGCGGGTTAGTGTGAGCGTACGGGTTAGGATTAGGGGACGGGTGAGGGGAAGGCTTCGGGGAAGGGTTAGGGTTAGGGTTCGGGCTAGGGTTAGGTTTAGGGGACGGGGACGGTTTAGGGTCCAGGTGAGGGTACGACAACGGTTTAGGGGGAGAGTACGTGTGAGGGCGTGGGTTAGTGTGAGCGTACGGGTTAGGATTAGGGGACGGGTGAGGGGAAGGCTTCGGGGAAGGGTTAGGGTTAGGGTTCGGGCTAGGGTAAGGGTTAGGGGACGGGGACGGTTTAGGGTCCAGGTGAGGGTACGACAACGGTTTAGGGGGAGCGTACGTGTGAGGGCGCGGGTTAGTGTGAGCGTACGGGTTAGGATTAGGGGACGGGTGAGGGGAAGGCTTCGGGGAAGGGTTAGGGTTAGGGTTCGGGCTAGGGTTAGGGTTAGGGGACGGGGACGGTTTAGGGTCCAGGTGAGGGTACGACAACGGTTTAGGGGGAGCGTACGTGTGAGGGCGTGGGTTAGTGTGAGCGTACGGGTTAGGATTAGGGGACGGGTGAGGGGAAGGCTTCGGGGAAGGGTTAGGGTTAGGGTTAGGGTTAGGGGACGGGGACGGTTTAGGGTCCAGGTGAGGGTACGACAACGGTTTAGGGGGAGCGTACGTGTGAGGGCGCGGGTTAGTGTGAGCGTACGGGTTAGGATTAGGGGACGGGTGAGGGGAAGGCTTCGGGGAAGGGTTAGGGTTAGGGTTCGGGCTAGGGTTAGGGTTAGGGGACGGGGACGGTTTAGGGTCCAGGTGAGGGTACGACAACGGTTTAGGGGGAGCGTATGTGTGAGGGCGCGGGTTAGTGTGAGCGTACGGGTTAGGATTAGGGGACGGGTGAGGGGAAAGCTTCGGGGAAGGGTTAGGGTTAGGGTTCGGGCTAGGGTTAGGGTTAGGGGACGGGGACGGTTTAGGGTCCAGGTGAGGGTACGGCAACGGTTTAGGGGGAGCGTACGTGTGAGGGCGCGGGTTAGTGTGAGCATACGGGTTAGGATTAGGGGACGGGTGAGGGGAAGGCTTCGGGGAAGTGTTAGGGTTAGGGTTCGGGCTAGGGTTAGGGTTAGGGGACGGGGACGGTTTAGGGTCCAGGTGAGGGTACGAGAACGGTTTAGGGGGAGCGTACGTGTGAGGGTGCGGGTTAGTGTGAGCGTACGGGTTAGGATTAGGTACGGGTGAGGGGAAGGCTTCGGGGAAGGGTTAGGGTTAGGGTTCGGGCTAGGGTTAGGGTTAGGGGACGGGGACGGTTTAGGGTCCAGGTGAGGGCACGACAACGGTTTAGGCGGAGCATACGTGTGAGGGTGCAGGTGAGTGTGAGCGTACGGGTTACGATTAGGGGATGGGTGAGGGCAAGCTTCGGGGAAGTGTTAGGGTTAGGGTTCGGGCTAGGGTTAGGGTTAGGGGACGGGGACGATTTAGGGTCCAGGTGAGGGTACGACAACGGTTTAGGGGGAGCGTACGTGTTAGGGCGCGGGTTAGTGTGAGCGTACGGTTTAGGATTAGGGGACGGGTGAGGGGAAGGCTTCGGGGAAGGGTTAGGGTTAGGGTTCGGGCTAGGGTTAGGGTTAGGGGAAGGGGACGGTTTAGGGTCCAGGTGAGGGTACGACAACGGTTTAGGGGGAGCGTACGTGTGAGGGCGCGGGTTAGTGTGAGCGTACGGGTTAGGATTAGGGGACGGGTGAGGGGAAAGCTTCGGGGAAGGGTTAGGGTTAGGGTTCGGGCTAGGGTTAGGGTTAGGGGACGGGGACGGTTTAGGGTCCAGGTGAGGGTACGACAACGGTTTAGGGGGAGCGTACGTGTGAGGGCGCGGGTTAGTGTGAGCGTACGGGTTAGGATTAGGGGACGGGTGAGGGGAAGGCTTCAGGGAAGGGGTTAGGGTTAGGGTTCGGGCTAGGGTTAGGGTTAGGTGACGGGGTCGGTTTAGGGTCCAGGTGAGGGTACGACAACGGTTTAGGGGGAGCGTACGTGTGAGGGCACGGGTTAGTGTGAGCGTACGGGTTAGGATTAGGGGACGGGTGAGGGGAAGGCTTCGGGGAAGGGTTAGGGTTAGGGTTCGGGCTAGGGTTAGCGTTAGGGGACGGGGACGGTTTAGGGTCCAGGTGAGGATCCGACAACGGTTTAGGGGGAGCGTACGTGTGAGGGCGCGGGTTAGTGTGAGCGTACGGGTTAGGATTAGGGGACGGGTGAGGGGAAGGCTTCGGGGAAGGGTTAGGGTTAGGGTTCGGGCTAGGGTTAGGATTAGGGGACGGGGACGGTTTAGGGTCCAGGTGAGTGTACGACAACGGTTTAGGAAGAGCTTACATGTGAGAGAATGGGTTAGTGTGAGCGTATGGGTTAGGATTAGGGGACGGGTGAGGGGAAGGCTTCGGGGAAGGGTTAGGGTTAGGTTTTGGGCTAGGGTTAGGGTTAGGGGACGGGGACGGTTTAGGGTCCAGGTGAGGGCACGACAACGGTTTAGGCGGAGCGTACGTGTGAGGGCGCGGGTTAGTGTGAGCGTACGTGTTAGGATTAGGGGACGGGTGAGGGGAAAGCTTCGGGGAAGTGTTAGGGTTAGGGTTCGGGCTAGGGTTAGGTTTAGGTGACGGGGACGGTTTAGGGTCCAGGTGAGGGTACGACAACGGTTTAGGGGGAGCGTACGTGTGAGGGCGAGGGTTAGTGTGAGCGTACGGGTTAGGATTAGGGGACGGGTGAGGGGAAGGCTTCGGGGAAGGGTTAGGGTTAGGGTTCGGGTTAGGGTTAGGGTTAGGGGAAGGGGACGGTTTAGGTTCCAGGTGAGGGTACGACAACGGTTTAGGGGGAGCGTACGTGTGAGGGTGCGAGTTAGTGTGAACTTACGGGTTAGGATTAGGGGACGGGTGAGGGGAAGGCTTCGGGGAAGGGTTAGGGTTAAGGTTCGGGCTAGGGTTAGGGTTAGGAGACGGGGACGGTTTAGAGTCCAGGTGAGGGTACGACAACGGTTTAGGGGTAGCGTACGTGTGAGGGCGCGGGTTAGTGTGAGCGTACGGGTTAGGATTACGGGACGGGTGAGGGGAAGGCTTCGGGGAAGGGTTAGGGTTAGGGTTCGGGCTAGGGTTAGGGTTACGGGACGGGGACGGTTTAGGGTCCAGGTGAGGGTACGACAACGGTTTAGGGGGAGCGTACGTGTGAGGGCGCGGGTTAGTGTGAGCGTACGGGTTAGGATTAGGGGACGGGTGAGGGGAAGGCTTCGGGGAAGGGTTAGGGTTAGGGTTCGGGCTAGGGTTAGGGTTAGGGGACGGGGATGGTTTAGGGTCCAGGTGAGGGTACGACAACGGTTTAGGGGGAGAGTACGTGTGAGGGCGCGGGTTAGTGTGAGCGTACGGGTTAGGATTAGGGGACGGGTGAGGGGAAGGCTTCGGGGAAGGGTTAGGGTTAGGGTTCGGGCTAGGGTAAGGGTTAGGGGACGGGGACGGTTTAGGGTCCAGGTGAGGGTACGACAACGGTTTAGGGGGAGCGTACGTGTGAGGGCGCGGGTTAGTGTGAGCGTACGGGTTAGGATTAGGGGACGGGTGAGGGGAAGGCTTCGGGGAAGGGTTAGGGTTAGGGTTCGGGCTAGGGTTAGGGTTAGGGGACGGGGACGGTTTAGGGTCCAGGTGAGGGTACGACAACGGTTTAGGGGGAGCGTACGTGTGAGGGCGTGGGTTAGTGTGAGCGTACGGGTTAGGATTAGGGGACGGGTGAGGGGAAGGCTTCGGGGAAGGGTTAGGGTTAGGGTTCGGGCTAGGGTAAGGGTTAGGGGACGGGGACGGTTTAGGGTCCAGGTGAGGGTACGACAACGGTTTAGGG